>NC_057402.1:32860305-33472108 GCF_019320065.1 Cervus canadensis
TTCCTCATCTTTAAGGATACACATAAAGTAAATACCAAATAATACATTAGCGTCTATGTGCCTGGCACCCAGAAAGTGCTCCACGATGGCTGCTATTGTTATTCTGTAGTAAAGTCTCACAAGTGATCATATTCCTAAAGATTCCTTGACCCCCTGTATGCTCTGGTTAACTTATGTGCACTCTTGCACCAATTAATTCACTTCCCTGAGCATCACTCCCTTAGAACATCTGAGCATTCCACTCACTTTCCGGGAGTCACTTGGCTCCTAGGGAAAAGAAAGTCCAGCATCTCAAGTAGACTCTGACTTTCCCTTGTCCTGGGACTTTTCAGAATGAGAATTTTAAGTATTAAATATCAAGGTTTCTATTATGATGCCTAGACCTTGGTGGTAAGTGAAAGCTAGTTGCTCAGTCATGTCTGACTCTTTGTGACCCCATGGACTGTAGCCTGCCAGGCTCCTCATTCCATCAGATTCTCCAGGCAAGAATACTAGAGTGGGTAGCCATTCCCTTCTCCAGGGGAATCTTCCTGACCTAGGGATCAAACCCAGATCTCCTGCATTACAGAGAGATTCTTTACTGTCTGAGCCACCAGGGCTGTCTTCCCACCAGGGAAGCCCAGACCTTGGTAGACACCTAACTAAATCACTACCAACCCAGGAACAGGTACCTTGTATCTGGGGCTTTAGACTAGCCAACAGGACTGTCCTTAGACCTTTTGTATCCTTGTTGACTTTACATGAAATCTTATGGGTTTACCTCCTTCACTACTTGGGAATTTATTCTTTTTCTCTGTTTTGATCTTTGTAACATATTTGTGAGATGATATAGAACTATAATTTTTACAGGTTTTGACCCAGAGCAATCAAAGTCAGTCTCTCAAAGCCAATGTGTTTGCTATCCTGTGTGGTCAGCTCTGCAAAGAGTTTCATCCTCCTCCAGGTTTGTCCTCCTTCCACCCTTCACTGAAGCACTAAGTTGATTTAGCAAAGACTCACAAATACAGGCAAACTTTTGTCCCAGAAAAAATTCCCATGATCTGTCACATCGTTCTACTGCAGTGGATTCTTGCTGCAGCAGACAAGACGATAAAAGGAACTCACGGTTATTTTCTTGTCTTCTTCCATGAACTAATTCCCAGATAATCCTGCAACATTCCTGCCTTATCCTCTGCCCCAAGACACAAATAACATCTCAGCCCTCTTTATGTACAGCTTGATGAATGTTTTACACTCCTGCCTTGTACCTGTTCACCTATCTTGCCACATAGACACCAGTCAGATGCTCAGCAGGGCTGGCTCACTTGTTTCTATAAACTGATAGATGGGCCACGCTCTAAGGTAAGCAATGTGTCTGATTAAAGAATGCACCTAAAACATTTGTCTATTTGCATGTGCAATGTAATATAATGAAACCACATAGGCAGAAAATATGAACAGAGATAGATTATAAATTGGTGTAACGGTACTACTCATGCATCAAATGGATTGCCATCCAATCTGACGACAGACCAAGAAAGGGAATCCTGGCCTTTGAGTAACGGAAGGTGGTGATGCCACCCAGCAAACCGGCCACAGTAAGGATCCTGTAGGGCCTATGAGAACTGGCAATGGAGTGCCCTGCCTGTTTTCAGGTAGGCCAATTCAGATTAACCCCTGCTATTACCTGGGGGCAGGATCCTCTGGCTTTATTCCCATGCAACCATGCACCCTGGGTCATCCCCCAGAGGAACAGCTTCTTCTCTGAGGAGCCTAGCAGTGACACAGCTCAGACCCACTTCAAGAGTAGCTCTTGGGACAAGTCCAGACCACCAGATGCATGTGCGTTAACTAAGCAGAAAAGGAGACTCCTTTGAAGTCGCCGCAAATGAGCCAAACTTCAGTGAGAGCGAGAAAGGGGAGCAAGAGGTGTTTTCTGGCTTCACTATAGTACAGCCCGGCATAGAGTGTTGTAGTGAATGTTGAGAAAGAACATATCTGACAACAGCAGCTCTCAGATTGTTCTCAAGAATAAGGATGTTCTGCACAATCAACAATTCCATGAGCCAAGAGATGATGGCCTGTCAAGTCAGTCTTAAGGCACTTGTAGTATCTATTATCTATGATGATTCAAACTTGAAAACACTCAGTTTTCTGTAGGAAGAGAAACTGTGGGAACTGAAAACAATATTAAGAGTTGATCTGGTTCAAACCTCTCATTTTACAGATGAAGTATCAAAGCCTAGCAGATTAATTCATCCAAAGTCACTAGTGGCTTTATCTTAACATTGTATTTATTTATTCACACTCCACCTTGTTTCAGAAAATATTTAAGGCAGCTGAGTCAAAAAAAAAAAAAAGAATACAGTTCAACAAGAGAAAATAAATATTAAAAAAGCTTAAAGAGAATGAGGAGGTAAGAGGGACTTTGCCAGGGGCTCAGTGGTAAAGAATTCACCTGTGATGCAGGAGATGTGGGAGACATGGGTTTGATTCGTGGGTCGGGAAGATGCCCTGGAGAAGGAAATGGCAACCCACTCCAGTATTCTTGCCTGGAGAATCCCATGAACAGGATCCTATGGAGTCTAAGCTGGACGTGCCTGAGTACTCACGCGCGAGGAGGTAAAAGTGAGGTCAGTACACTATAAAGCCTTACGTTTTGTTAGAAGCGGGCAACAAAATGGGTTCCAAGCTTTCTAAGAGTCTCAATCTGTTTCATAGTTTGGTGTCTATAAATTAAGATCCAGTTGCTTGAAAAATTATTAAGCCTGTACCAAGATCAGAGAACAGTTTCTCCCATACATTCTCATAGGGAAAACCCTGAGCATCACAGAAAGGCTATATATCAGAAAGGTTCTGATATATCTCCCCATGTAAAATGAGGCACCACTCCAAACAGGAGTTCAACAAAAGGCATTCTCTGGAGGACCAAGATGTTTCAGACACATAGTTTAATACAGAGATAGAATCTGGAGAACAAAGAGGAACAGATGGACTACATATCCCTACGACAAGGACCAATAAATAACATTTTTCTCAAACACAATCATGATGAATGTTGAGTGTTGATCTGTCAATTCTGAGCCTGCACCCTCTTCACTCCATTCTCTCTCAGCATGGGCCTTCTGCTCATCCATTCCATGTTCAAACAAGATCTAAGAGCGTTCCTGGATGGCTCCCACCATATCAGTGAACAAGTTTTAGTCATTTGCCTCCTAAATATCTGAGAATCAACCAATTCCCTCCATCTACATCCATTGGTGAATTTCTACACCAATGTGTCAATATCTCATCTACTGCTGAATTTTCTGCATCTAATCTTATGCCCTTCTAGTCATGGTCCCTACAGGGACCCTGTGACCTTTCCAATGGCATCACTCTCCTGCTTAAAACCTGTCAGGACTCCCCTGGTGCCCTCAGCATAAAATTCCAATCCCTGCTTAACTCCCTGCAGACCAGGTCTTGCACTGTATGGACCCTGACTCTCCCCAGCCTTTTCCACAGCTGTTCTTCTCCTCACTCTCTTTACCACAGGTACACAGGTTTTCAGAAGTTTCAGGGCTTTATACTTTCCTCCATCAGAACTTTGAAGTCTCCAATTATTCCCTTTCATAGTACTTTACTTGCACTTGTCACATTATAATTAGTTATTTGGGTAATTGTTGAAAATCTCTCTACCCCATTGGCTGTAAGCTCCATAAGGTAAAGAACTGCCCCTCTCTACTCATTGCTATATTTCTTATCTAGCATAGCACCAGGCACAGTGCCTGGGACATCATAAGCATCAAAATACTTGAATAAAAAAATGGGATAACTATATGAATAAATAGAAAGAATATTTGAGTGTAGCTATCTGAGATAAGTAGATGATTAGATAGATAATTGTATATGACATGGAGAATGATGTATTGGCAGACATATTCTATTGGTCTCTTGTGTTTCAGCCTGTCTTCCAAGAAAAAGGCATTGACAGCTTTGTTATGGACAGTCTTTTTAAGGATGTCTACATAGCAAACAACTTTGGAAGACAGAGGTTTTTCTCCCTCTAAGGCAAAGGGCAAATTTGTTTCCAGGCCAGGATAATAAACATAATGACTTCCCCCAGAGCGCAGGTTTGACAATTTGTGAGCAGCTCTTTCATACAGTTGAGGGCATCCGAAGTTCAGAGTGTCTCTAACAAGTCTACTGTGTGCACAGCACCTGCCTTCATTGTCCTTCGCTGTCTCTAAGGAACTTAATGGGCCAAGGAACCCATACAAACATGAAGCTCGTGGTGCTTGCTATGCTGAGAGTCATCAAGTTCTTTGTCTCTAACAGAAAAGTCTCGTGTCTTCTGCCAACACCTATGAAACTATGGCAGGCTAACAAAATAGCATAAAATCTCAGATGCTTCATAATTTTTGACACCAAATGCTTGAACAACTGGCAGAGCTGTGAGGAGAGGTGGAGGCTAAGAGCTTCTTGCAACAATTGGGAAGGCTACGACATACTATGCTTCCATTGGTTGTGAATTAAAGATCCTCCTCAAAAGGTAATTTTGGCGTGACTCAAAAAAGGAAAATCTTGGCCCCAGATTTATAAATATCATGTAATACGTTGCAAAAGTGTTAAAGTGTAATTCTCAGAACAATTGCAACAATGGTCTTTAAAATAATGACCCCTGTACCCTATACCAAGTCTTTTAAAACAGAACTATTTACTCACACAATAATTTTAGTTTGACAAAATTTTCACTGATCCACTAATATTTTTTCCAATACCTCCTAAAAACCAACTATGTATCTCCCATGGGACAAAAAATAGAGTATAATTGGCCTTGTATTAGAGTTGGGCCTAAATAAAAAGCATATAGTATCTATCTAACACCAGAATCAAAACCAAACCTCTAAACTCTTAAAAAGAGTTACAGTTATGTCCCCACCTTACTCTCATTCTATCCTCTGTTTGTAACAACAGCCCCCTCCCCACAGTTTTTTCAATTCTGTGTATCACCACTGTAAATACATTTTATAGATATATTAATAAAGAGACAGTATATCTAAAAACAAGATAAGCACAATACACTACAAAAAAATAAATCCAATATACTAAAACCTCCCCATGTGGAACATGGCATGTGTGTAAGGCAAATTTAAAAAATTATAAAGTTTAGGGTTTTTTCCCTCCTTTTGATTGGGTTGTTTTTCTGGTATTGAGTTTCCTGTGTATTTTGGAAATTAATCTTTTGTAAGTTGTTTCATTTGCTATTATTTTCTCCCATTCTGAGGGTGGTCTTTTCACCTTGTTTATAGTTTCCTTTGCTGTGCAAAAGCTTTTCAGTTTAATTAGGCCCCAATTATTTATTTTTCTTTGCATTACTTTAGGAGGAGAATCCCATGGACAGAGAAGCGTGGTAGGCTGCGGTCCATGGGGTCTCTGGGAGTCGGACACTACTGGGCAACTTCACTTTCACTTTCATGGCATTGGAGAAGGAAATGGCAACCTAGTCCAGTGTTCTTGCCTGGAGAATCCCAGGGATGGGAGAGCCTGATGGGCTGCCATCTGGGGTCACAGAGTCAGACACAACTGAAGTGACTTAGCAGCAGCAGCAGGAGGTGGGTCATAGAGGATCTTGCTGTGATTTAAGTCACAGAGTGCCCTGCCTATTTTTCCCTCTAAAATTTTTATGTTTTCTGGTCTTACGTTTATGTTTTAAATCCATTTTGAGTTTATCTTTGTGTATAGTGTTAGCGAGTGTTCTAGCGAGTGTTTACACATAGCTGTCCAGTTTTCCCAGCACCACTTATTGAAGAGACCATCTTTGCTTCATTGTATATTCTTGCCTCCTTTGTCAGAGATAAGCTGCCGAAAGGCGTGTGGGTTTATCTCTGGGATTCCTATCGCATCCCTTTGGTTTATATTTGTTTTTGTGCCAGTACCAGACTGTCCTGATGACTATAGTTTTGTAGTACAGTCTGAGGTCAGGAAGATTGATTCCTCCAGCTCCCTTCTTCTTTCTCAAGCTTGCTTTGGCTATTTGGGGTCTTTTGTGTTCCCATACAAATTGTGAAATTTTTTGTTCTAGTTCTATGAAAAACGGCAATGGTAATTTTATAGGGATTGCACTGAATCTGCAGGTTGCATTTTGGTAGTATAGTCAGTTTCACAACACTGATTCTTCCAAAGCAGGAACATGGTGTATCTCTCCACGTGTTAATGATGTCTTCGACTTCTTTCATCCGAGTCTTTTAGTTTTCTGTATACAGCTCTTCTGTCTCCTTAGGTAGGTTTATTACTAGGTATTTTATTCATTTTGTTGCTATGGTAAATGGAATTGATTCCTTAATTTCTCTTTCAAATATCATATTAACACATATATATGAAATCTAGAAAGATGGAACTGGTACACTTGTTTGCAGGGTAGAAATGGAGACATAGACATACTGAAGAAGGCAATGGCACCCCATTCCAGTACTCTTGCCTGGAAAATCCCATGGACAGAGGAGCCTGGTGGGCTGCAGTCCGTGGGGTCACTAAGAGTCGGACATGACTGAAGTGACTTAGCAGCAGCAGCATAGACATACAGAATAGACTTATGGACATGGTGGGGTGGGGAGAAGGTGGACAAATGGAGAGAGTAGCATGGAAACATATACACTACCATATGTAAAACAGATAGCAAGTGGGAATTTGCTATATGATTCAAGGAGCTCAAACTGGTGCTGTGTGACAACTTGGATGGAAGGGATAGGATGGGGGGTAGGGGAGGCTGAAGAGCGAGGGGACACGTGTATACCTATGGCTGATTCATGCTGATGTATGGCAGAAACCAACACAATATTATAAAGCAATTATCTTTCAATTAAACACTATAAAGTTTAACAGAAAATGAATTGATAGTCTTCTCTTTAAACATATAGGTGCAAAATGAAATGACATTTCCAGCAAATTCAAAAAAGCTCAAAATTCAACTGCTTTACAGCCACAGTAAGGTTTCTGTTTCCCTTTATTTCACAAATAAGCTCCAAAGGTGGCAGTGTTCTATACGAAAGGTAGTGCTTACACAGAAGCCAAAATTAAAAGATCAAATTACTGATGGAAACTCACCTGTGAGCACAACCAGCAAGAGCCGCTAGCTGGGTTCATTTAGAGTCCCTTAATGGGTTTGAGTCAAAGACCTCCCTGAAGACTGAGCTGATTATATCAGGATTTCTGACTGCAGTGGTCAAAGTAACATCCACAGGATATGACAGGCATTATGATGGATATCGAAAGCACTGCAAGTTGAAGAGTAAAATCACTTTTCTACCTGAGAGTTCTGTTCTGAACAAAACTCAGTATAGATCAACAGTGAAAAGTTAATCTCTTCCCAGCAGAAGTAATGAAGACATACAACACACAATTCTGCCAGACAAAAAATCTTCTCTGCGTGAAGATTTTCTCCACAATCTAATTGAAACCTTGTATATGATACTAAGTAATCTATCAAATTGTTGAATATCCAGATTATCATGGGAAAAAATGATCACTTTTCATGATACACAGAAATTGATTGGAAGAGTTTAACAATAAATGTCTTTCAGATAAGAAAATGTACCTTTGAATGTGACCTAAGGTTTGGTGCTATGATTAAATATTTAACTTAAATATGGTTGGGGGAATTATTTTCTATAAAGAAAAAATAATTTTGGACCTATATTTATAGAGCCAAACCTAAATTTTTTTAACAAGTATATATACATTTAAAATGAAAACTAAAGTTAAGTAATTTATGAAGCATAGCTCCCCACTTCTAAAATGTGGGCTGTGCATTGTGACCTCCTTCCAAAGAGGATAGTGTAGAAAGAAGGAAAAATTTGAGTGGGGAACCTGACAAACACTACCTCAGCCACGTGATCAAGATTTACATCACCAGTGATAAGTCATAGTCTCTTAATATGATATGAGAATGGCATGTGGGCCTCCTCCCTCCAAGCCCACTACCCCAGTCTAATGAATAAAACATCAGACAAACCCCAACTTAAAGACATCTACAAGACACTTGGCCCAAACTCCCCAAAACTATCAGATTTCCTGAAAACAAGGAAAATCTGGAGATTGATAAAAGGGTAAACTTTCAGCTACAAGATGAATAAGGTCTGAGGATCTAGTGGCTAGCATGCTGACTATAGCTGATAATGCTGAATTGTATAACTGAAATTTGCTAGGAGTGTTATCATACACACACAAAAAATATATAAAAAAATCTTTCTTACCCTATATATGAAAAATGAAAGTAAGATAAGATATGTAGTCTAATGGATAGAAATTCATACCATTTAGTGTTCACAAAATAATCATTTGAGGTGCTCTGATTTGCATGTGAATAAGGAAATTCTAGAGTCCTGAAGACAAAAAAATAAAACAAAAACCAGGGCAAGTCTGAGAAACTGTCCTAGCCAAAAGAAGCCCAATGAGACGTGATGACTAAATGTAATTCGTTATCCTGGATGAGATCCTTGAATAGAAAAGTAACATAAAGTGAAACATTACTATTAGGTGAGCTTTAGTTAACAGTAAGGTATCAATGTCATTTCATTAGTTTTGACAAAAATACCATAAGATGTTAATAACAGGCAAAACTGGAAGAAGGTATATGGGAACTCTGTACTATCTTTGCAATCTTCCTCAAATCTAAATCTATTCTAAAATACCAACTTCCTAAATTATTTTAATGAGTCAACTTTTCTGAAAAAAACAAGGCTACAAATATCTGAAGCCAAACTCGATGCAAAGTAAGTAGTGATTATCCAACTATATCTATTATAAAGTACTCATATTTCCACAGAGCTAGATAGAATCTAAACACAAAAGATTACAGATTAACAAACCAATAAGTATGAATGCACCTACTTATACAAAACCTTCCATGCCACATCTGACTAGCATCTTCTACATTTTTATTTTTCTAGCAAATAAATGTCTTCAAAATGGAAGCCACTGTTATACTGTTTCTGGTGAATACAAAGCACTGACCTTGGCTGACAGCAAAAATAAAACATGCCAGGCTATTATGGGATGAATTTTGAATAAAAAACTACCCTCCTCTCCAAAAAATCCTATCGGGGTGCCTAAAAATCCTTTTCTTAGGGTATAAAGGCCCTCATAACTACACAGATTTAATTGCAAATCCTCTCTGATTCATAATAATCCAAATTTCTACCCAAGCTTAAATGACTGGCAGGGTTGTTTTGATTCCACAGCTTGGCAATGGCCTTTTATGAAGACATGAACAGAGAGGAGCAAAAGAAAATAGAGGAGGAAAGGACAGTAATATTCATATTGTAACTCAGCAGCTCAGCTATGTTTATATTTATATCTATTTCATATACACTGAAGTGAAGTTATAATTGGTATTTAGATTGCCAATAAATCTCATGAGCCAAACGAAGTCTCATGAGATATATTGGGAACCTAAATACCAATTAAAACATCACTTCAGTATAAAAATACGTACTGATTTTCCAACACTGGATTATTCCAACTGGCTTTTGGAATCCAGACCATGTGTAAAACATTGCCTACTAATATACATTCACAGCAAGAATTTTACACGTGGCATCCACTTACTTATAATATTTGAGTAAAGCTGCACCTAGCCTCATCTTCACATAAGACCTATTAAAGTACCAATAATCTGTCCTAAGGAAAAAATTAAGATAAACACTAGTTGTAGAGTTGTTCCATAATAGTATTTATAACAGGCAAGAGCCCATTTCTAACAGAAAGACTCCTTAAGTGGCCATGTACATCTGTGTATTGGTATATTATACAGACATTAAAATCACTAAAGAAAATGTTTAATGTCAGGGGAAAATATTTATGACATTGGAGGGCAGAGGGTCAATTGCCTGTCTCTTAGACCATTCTCATCATTCTCTGCTCTGCTCCATCTCTCAGGAAACTGTACTTCCTTGTCACATGGCATCCAGGGGTTCCAGGCAATGAAAGGCACCAGGAGAAACTGAACGTGGATGTAGCTGACAATGTCACTACTGCCCTCAGGTCACCTGGGATTCCTTTTTCATGGTTTCTGTGTGCACCTTGGCCTACTCCACTAGCCTCTATGTGATGTCATTTCAAGGGAGTCCCTGCAGTTATTTTCCAGAAAACTGTTTAAGCTCCTGGTACCCACTTTGCCTCTATAGAGAGCAAAGAGTTGTAAAGCCTGGGACTTGACTTTAAGGGGCAGGGAGAAAGGGGTCACATTTAACCAGTGACCAAGACAGCTGGGGGGAAGAAAGCCCAGCTCCTCTGCTGCAGGAGAACTGAGACACAGCTCACACTCCAGGTGCTTCCGGCAGGATCCAGCTCTAGTGTACCCCCAGGAATTCTGCTTGGCTTTCACCCCTCTCTCTTCATCCTGCCTCTCCCACTGCACCACCCGCCATGAGCATTCCTGTAATAACCTTTCATACATAAATGCTTGCCCCACGAGAACTCAAGCTAAGACTGCAAATCTTAGAGTAGTTCTTCCCCTCTGCCTGGCTCCAGGGTGGTCACCAGCAGGGGCTGCTGTCCTCCATGGATCCAGCTCCTGTTGATTGACCGCCCCCGCCCCTCGTGGTTTTCAGCACTCAAGGCCCCAGTGCTAAGGTAGGGCATTGTTCAAAAGAGCAGGACTGTGAGATCTGGGATACTTGGGTGTCTCAGACAAAATTGAAAATTCCTGAACCTCTATAAATCTCTTGGGCTTCCATTGCTATTTCAGATTAAAAGGGGATGGAGGTTTCAGAAATGAGCTTGCACCCAAGTTACTCCCTCATCTTACTGAGCCTGTGACTGAGAGGCAGTTGGCCTAAAGAACAGAAGGGTTTACCAAGGCTCACTGAGGTTGGTGTGCTGTTCTCAAGATGTAATATGTTAAAAAACCAGAGACCGATACAAGCGGCTATTTCTCCCGTTGCCAATTATACACAGACCAAAAAGTCAAAGATGATGATAGAAGTGGCCCTTTTCCACTATTACACTTCAGATTCCATCATTGCAAACTTGCATCCTGGTAGTTCACAGGTCTTAGCTCCCAAGGGGAAAAGATTTCAACTAAAAGGTTCACAAACCATCCCATTAAATTAAAAGTTAAAACTGCCATCTGGCCATTTCAGGCTCCTCATGCCATGGATTTAACAGGGAGAGGAGGAGTTACTGTCCTGGCTGTGATGATTTATTCAATCTGTCAAAAGGAAACTGCATTGTTGCTACACAGTAGGGGCAGAGCATACTGTATGAGAAGCCAGAAGATGCAACAGGACACCACGCAGTACTTACGTGCAGAGGTAAAAGTCAGTTGCAAGATCATAATGACCCAATCAAGGCAGGACCACTAAAGACTCCATGATTCAGGAAGAAAGGTTCTGATTAGTCCATCAAGAAAAGAACCCAGATAGGGCATGCCTGTGTATAGCACAACATGGGATGAATAGTGGAAAAAGAAAATGATCAGTGTCAACTGTGGCCTCATGATCAGTTACAGAAATGAGAGCGATAGCAGCTATGCTCATTTGCATTATACACATGCATATGTGTATATACATATACACACACACACATATATGGGCCTCCCTGATAGACCAGTTGGTAAATCATCTGCCTGCAATGCAGGAGACCCGGGTTCGATTCCTGGGTCAGGAAGATCCCCTGGAGAAGGGAAGGGTAACCCATTCTAGTATTCTTGCCTGGAGAATCTTATGGACAGAGGAGCCTGGCGGTCCATGGGGTCACGAGAGTCGGACACGACTTAGTGACTAAACCCACACCAACATATACTTATACATATACATATGTATGTTTACCTTTCTCCTTCCTCTATTTTGTTTGAGGAGCACTGACAAGCCATGATTTTGTAACTTAATTCTCAAATAACCCGATCACAAATAGGAGTATCCACAATTCACAGTGGGAGCCCCTCACTGGTTCTGCCATTCAACATCCTGCCTCTTGGTCCAGGTTGCCCCCAAGGCAAGGGAGGAAAGAAGGAATTGTATAAGGACTGAGGGAAACCCCTCTGCGGCAGTCAGGGCTTTATGACTGGAGGCAGCTATCTCCAGCTAGGGGAGCGGCAGCAAGCTCAGAGAGCCCAGAAGACGCAGGTGCCTGAGGCCTTGAGAAAACTGGGGCTGGCAGGAGGACAGAGGACACAGCTCCCAAACACTCCAGCTCAGGAGCAGGAGCTGCAGCCATCAAAGGAGGGATGGGAGACCGCCCGTGAGGCAGACTCAGGGGAAACTCGGCAGGTCTGAGGACTCACTCCTAAAGTCCCCATTCTCTTTGAGGAGCAGAATATCACCCCAGAGATGGGCCAGAAACATACTCCTTTATTAGTCCCTGTTTTCTACTTGAGATCAGGAATTTTCTCTAGCGATAGTATCATTGTCAGTGGTTTCTGAGGAGGGGGTGTAGCAGGTACTGCCGGATACCTACCCATGTCCACTCCCTCTTTGATGTTCCTGATGGAATTACCACTTTATGCAAGAGACCTGCCATCCTCTGGGCATCCATATGCTTTACTGAAGGCTACAACCAACAGAAGCCCCAGGGACAAACCCTAATAGAGTTAGCTGCTCAGTCCTGTCCGACTCTTTGCAAACCCATGGACTATAGTCCCCCATGCTCCTCTGTCCATGGGTTTTCCCAGGCAAGAATACAGGAGTGGGTTGCCATTTCCTCCTCCAGGGATCTTCCCAACCGAGGGATAAAGCCCAGGTCTCCTGCATTGGAGGCAGATTCTTTACTGTCTGAACCACCTGAGCAAACACTGATAGACCTAAACCAGTCTCCTGGTGGTCTTGCCAGTGATTGGCTTAGTCATGGGCACATGCTTCATTTGTGTCCTATGAAACATGGGATGTCTTCTCCCAGCTTCCTGGAAGATTCCTTCACACTTAGGGAGCCACACTGAGAAAAGATGATCTCTTGGAGATGTGGTCATATCTGGCTAGGACCCTTGGAACTATAGCAGTCCTCTTACAATTATAAGGGGAGAAAAGTCCAAGGACAAATCCAAAAAGCCTGAGGATGGCAGAGCAGAAAGACAGAACATGGAGTCTTAATAATATAATGTATCCATTAAATTAGCCAATGCTGGTCCAGCCCTGTCCTTGGTTTGTGAGACACTAAATATCCTTGCTTCAATGAATTACATTTGGAGTTTCCTGTTTGTAACCAAACATGCTCTAGTTAATATAGGAAGTATCTCACACTTTCTCCTGATGGGTGGCATTTTTGCTGGAGTTTTAACACTAGGTATTCTAACAAATGACCCTCAAGTCTTGGTGGTTTAAACACAAAAGTACATTGCTGGTTCAAGATCAGGTATTTGCTGGATGACTTTTTCTGTGTGGTTCAGGGATTCTTGCTCCTTTTGTTTTACTGTCATGATATCCTTCAGTGTTTCCTTGAGATTATTTGTTGGATCCTCTGAATTTAACTCACTGACAAGTGAACTGAGAAAATATGGAAGATGCCAGAAGATATCCAGAAGCCAGATCCATCTAGGTTAGATCAGCCACACGTTTTTTAGGCATGTCCAATATATTTGTCAGGTGTGAGTTTTCTACATGTAACAGGAACCCAGGTACACTAACATTAGCAAATTGAGTTCATTTTTCCAAACACTAAAAAAAAATTTGAAAATGGCAGCTTAGCACTAATACAACTATACCAAGATACCAAAGTCCTAAGATCCTTCAGCCTTCTCACTCTACCATTCTTAGCACAGGTCTTTCTCCTGCATGCTTCCAAAATGGTGTTACACTTCAAGGGATTACAGTGTTACACTAAGGTCCAGACAGGAAGGAGGTGAAAGGAGAAAGAGCTAAAGGCAGGTGCCACTTTTCTGCCTCTTATCACTTGAGGGAAAAATTCTTCCTGGAAGCCTCCCAGTGGGCTTCCACTTACTTCTGTTTTTTTGTTTTTTTGTTTTTTTTTTTTTGCCACAGCATGTAGGACCTTAGTTTCCTGACCAGGGATGGAACCCCACACCCCCTGCATTGGGAGTGCAGAGTCTTAACCACTGGACCACCAGGGAAGTCCCCTTCCACTTTCTTTCCTTGGCCAGAACTGCATTTTCTAGCAAGGGAGCTTAGTGTACCAAGTATTTACCTAGTACACTGCCATACTGTATGAGAGTGGGCTTCTGTAACTAAGGAGGAAGGGAGGATGAGCATAGGGTGGGCATCTATGAGCTTGCACCTCACCTTGACATGCCAGTCATCCGCAAACTTTAGCCAAGACCTGATTTTTTTTCTACACCACATTTCAAGGCCTGTTAACTCTAGAAAACAGCCACCCTCATTTCTTTAATGTCCATGTGTTGAAGAAACTGGGGATTTCAGATTTGCTACCTCACATAAGATATAACACTGATTTCTTGTTTGAGTCAGACAGGAGTTTGATCTGAGATAGACTAACACAGGGTCAGTCAGTCAGTCAGTTCAGTCGCTCAGTTGTGTCCGATTCTTTGCGACCCCATGAATCACAGCACACCAGGCCTCCCTGTCCATCACCAACTCCCAGAGTTTACTCAAACTCATGTCCATCGAGTCGGTGATGCCATCCAACCATCTCATCCTCTGTCGTCCCCTTCTCCTCCTGCCCTCAATCCCTCCCAGCATCAGGGTCTTTCCCCATGAGTCAACTCTTCTCATGAGGTGGCCAAAGTATTAGAGTTTCAGCTTCAGCATCAGTCCTCCCAATGAACACCCAGGACTGATCTCCTTTAGGATGGACTGGTTGGATCTCCTTGCAGTCCAAGGGACTCTCAAGAGTCTTCTCCAACACCACAGTTCAAAAGCATCGATTCTTTGGCACTCAGCTTTCTTCACAGTCCAACTCTCACATCCACACATGACTACTGGAAAAACCATAGCCTTGACTAGACAGACCTTTGTTGGCAAAGTAATGTCTCTGCTTTTTAATATGCTATCTAGATTGGTCATAACTTTCCTTCCAAGGAGTAAGGGTCTTTTAATTTCATGGCTGCAATCACCATCTGTAGTGATTTTGGAGCCCCCAAAAATAAAGTCTGACACTGTTTCCACTGTTTCCCCATCTATTTCCCATGAAGTGATGGGACCAGATGCCATGATCTTAGTTTTCTGAAAGTTGAGCTTGAAGCCAACTTTTTCACTCTCCTCCTTCACTTTCATCTTTTTAGTTCCTCTTCACTTTCTGCCATAAGGGTGGTGTCATCTGCATATCTGAGGTTATTGATATTTCTCCCGGCATCTTGATTCCAGCTTCCCCAAATCGTTTTTTTTCATCCCAGGCACTTCTGCTATCCTCTACCTTTATTCATGGTTTCTGGATATAGGAATGAGATTCCACCGACAGTGTCTATAACTTAGGTTAGCAGGAACAAGAACTGACAGTTCTGATTTCCCTGAGAATTCACAGGAAAGGGAGCAGAGGCCTCTGGGGTTTGAGTTTAAAGGCTCCACTTAAGATGCAACTTTGAAGTGGGGGAGAGGCCAAGAGTACCACTTTGCATTCGCTCGTGTGTTTGTTTCACTCATCGAACACATTTTCAGAAATATTTTCTATTATGTGTAAGATCTATATTAGATCATCTGAAAGATACAAATACATTACACACAAACTCACCTTCCAAGATTTCATAAGATAGAGAGCATGTATGTACCAAAATAAACACAATACAAATTAAATTACGATAAGCATGATTTGTATACTAAGTACAAAGGACTGAAAAAAAATCACTTTGTGTCTGTTTAGAAAGGTGACTGTAGCATGCATCTGAGTCTTAAGCATGGATGGAATTTTGGTAGACAGCTATAGGGAAAATGAGGTTCAAATGGAGGGAAAATGTTCTAAGCATGCAGGCAAAGCTTTCCCCAAGAGTAGAGAAGTTGCTATTTAGAAAATCTAGAAGATATCTAGAAAACAAAGTTATCAACATGGGTTGAGACCAATTTATGAGACCATGGAAGCCTACATCTTAGAAGATTTGAATATATTAAAATCAACCTGTCCTGCATTGTAAAACTGGCAAGAAGTGTGTTTTTTTTTTTTAAGTTATACTTCACAGGGACAGAGAAAGAATTTACAATTCTAAGTTTTCTAAAGTGACCAGGAGTCAGGATGAAGCCTGACTCAAGTTTAGCCAAGCTGAAGGGGACATTAAGGCTCTCTTGGTCATATCTGAAAAAATAAATGGGGGTCCATGGGTCACATGGAACCATACACTGAGCTAAAACATCAATAGTTACCAAATTCTATATCTTTTTAATATTCATATTTAGGGAGTTGAATGTTTTAAATTATATACCAGGTTTTTGTAACAACAGCTTTCTATTTAAACTTGAAATACACCTCTGTCCTCACAATTTATTAAATCAATGCATATTCCTAACTACATGCCAACGAGCCTGCAATACAAAGATAGCACCAAAAGCAGAATCTCTTTTCATTCCACCCGATCCCCCCAAATCCATGAATTGTGTATTCACTTGGCATTGATTCCAGCGTAGCTGTATCTTGCTGTCACTCATCTCTAAGAAATTAATGGCATTAGTAAAACCAGGGCTGCCCTCCTACCAATGTAATCCTCAGTTACTAATGTCACTAATGCGAAGGTGGGAAATGGAAGATTACTTACATAATTGCCACTTACTCTGATGGAAACACAGAGGGAACTGCTTTTTTTTTTTTTTTTTGAAAATATCATCTCAAACATATAATTTGAATGATTCATAAAGCAAACTGAAAGTGTGCCCTTGCTCAAAGGCAAAGGCAAAAGTGTTCATAAAGGAAAAGTTAAATAGGTAGAAGTGGGGATAAAAATAGGTTCTCAAACAAAATACTGGGTGGCAGTAGGTGTGTTAAGAGATACTTGTTCCTAAATAACAATTTTTCCTTAGGATCACTTGATTTTCTCAGAGTAGATCTAAAATTTTCCATTTATTTTCTGCTTCTTCCAACAGCGTGGATGACAGGAGCAATAAGTTATAGTGTAGACAGCATTTTAAGATATATCTATGTAAAAAAAAAAAAAAAAAAGATATATCTATGTAAAGGTCACTTGAAGAAAAATCCTGTATTCCCAGGGCAAGAAAATTAACTCCCAACCTTATTGATTATTTAAGTTACAGTTATCTTTCAAGATTAGGTATTGGTGTATTACATATTAGGTGTAATTCCACAAAAGTAATTTTAATGACTTTTAAATCATTCTCTGGCTTCCCTGGTGGCTCAGACGGTAAAGAATCTGCCTGCAACGTGGGAGAGCCGGATTCAATCTCTGGGTTGGAAAGATCCTCTGGAAGTGGGCATGGCAATCCACTCCAGTGTTCCTGCCTGGAGAGTTCCCATGGACAGAGGGGCCTGACAGGCTACAGCCCATGGGATTGCAAAGAGTCGGACGTGACTGAGTGACTAAGCACAGCACAGCAAATCATTCCTTATTCTTCCTATGGTGGTTTAGTCGCTAAGTTGTGTCCAACTCTTGTGACCCCAAGAACTGTGTAGCCTGCCAGGCTGCTCTGTCCATAGGATTCTCCAGGCAAGAATACTGGAGTGGGTTGCCATTTCCTTCTCCAGGGGGATCTTCCTGACCCAGGAATCGAACCCAGGTCTCCTGCACTCAGGCAGGTTCTTTACTGACTGAGCTATTCCTCCTATACCTATTAACAATTTTATTAGATAATTTTATGAATGAATCTGATGATTCTCAGGGACTATTTAGAAGGAATTTTCCAAGCCATGCATCAAGAAGACAAAAGAAGTACTGCACTGACTTTTGGAGTGATTTTCAAAGTGAATGGAAAAGTCAAAAGCTTGAATTTCAGTGTTTTATGAGGAGAAAACCTATGAAGGCAAAATTATCTAGGAATTAGAAATTAAGTTCAAAGTAACTACAGGTTTGGCTTCATTTAGTGTCATATATACAGGGCCAGTTTTGAGATAGAAGACACGTATTTTCTTTTGTTGATAAAAATATGGGATCGTGACACAAAAAGGAACAAGCAGAAGGCTAAAATAAAGTAAGAAAGTGAAGAGATAAGTGAGGGCCTAAGTCAGCTTTGCAAAAGGGTTTCTGCTGAACCTAAAGACCTTATTCTCCTGCTTTGGAGTCTGTGTAAGTTTTAGGAAATAAGGCCAAGCAAACACAGAGTAAGGAATCTCATAAAAGATTCTCCTCCATACAACTGAAATTCTAATGGGTTTTACTCCCAATGTGAGGGTAAAAAAGAGATACCTTAGGCTAAAAATAGTTTCAAACTGGGCACTGAAAACAGGGAGAAAGTTTCCCTGAGAACTTATAACCACAATCCAGATTTCATAGAAGGTAGCAAGCAAACCAAACCATGCAACAAAACTCAATTGAAATTTCACAGTGACTCTGCATTGGCTATTACCTAATGGAATTAGCAGGACCTTCCCTGGTAGCTCAGTGATAAAGAATCTGCCTACAATGCAGGAGACGAAGGTTCAAACCCTGGGTCGGGAAGATTCACTGCATGAGAAAATGGAAACCCCCTCCAGTATTCTTGCCTGGGAAATCCCACGGACAGAGGAACTGGGCAGGCTACAGTCCATGGGGTCACAAGAATCAGACACTAGTTAGTGACTAATCCACCATCAGCAATGGAACTAGCAGTTGCAAACACAAACTGTCTTTGGAGACCTTAAAAATATTCCCTTAGATGAAATCAATATTAACAGCTCTAGCCAAAATCACAAAACATACAGGGAAACTACTCTGTAGGCAAAATTTTAAATACAACAAATGCTAGGTTTAGACCTGAAGGAATTTGAAAGTGAAGTGAAAGTGAAAATCACTCAGTCATATCCGATGCTTTGCAACCCCATGGACTATATTCCAATTCCCCATGGAATTCTCCAGGCCAGAATACTGGAGTGAGTAGGCTTCCCCTTCTCCAGGTGATATTCCCAGCCCAGGGATTGAACCCAAGTCTCCTACATTGCAGGTGGATTCTTTACTAGCTGAGCCACAAGGGAAGCCCAAGAATACTAGAGAGGGTAGCCTATCCCTTCTCCAGTGGATCTTCCTGATGCAGGAATTGAACCAGGGTCTCCTGCATTGCATGTGGATTCTTTACCAACTAAGCTATCAGGGAAGCCCTGAAGGAATTTGAGTCTTTTTAAAATTATCAGAATATTACTACTCTACATAGAATATTTAGTAACTGTTACAATAAAATAAATCTAGAAAACTCAGCAGTGGTCACAGCACTGGAAAAGGTCAGTTTTCATTCCAATCCCAAAGAAAGGTAATGCTGAAGAATGTTCAAACTACCGCACAATTGCACTAATTCACACGCTAGTAAAGTAATGATCAAAATTCTCCAAGCTAGACTTCAACAATACATGAACCGAGAACTTCCAGATGTTTAAGCTGGATATAGAAAAGGAAGAGGAACCAGAGATCAAATTGTCAACATCTGTTGGATCATAGAAAAAGCAAGAGAATTCCAGGAACATTCACTTCTGCTTCACTGACTATGCTAAAGCCTTTGACTATGTGGATCACAACAAACTGCAGAAAATTCTTCAAGAGATGGGAATACCAGACCACCTCACCTGCCTCCTGAGAAATCTGTGTGCAGGTCAAGAAGCCACAGTTAGAACCAGACATGGAACAGTAGACTGGTTCAAAATTAGTAAAAGAGTACATCAAGGCTGTTTATTGTCACCCTGCTTATTTAACTTATATGCAGAGAACATCATGCAAAATTCCAGGCTGGATGAAGCACAAACTGGAATCAAGATTGCCAAGAAAAATATCAATAACCTCAGATATGCAGATGACACCACCTTTATGACAGGAAAAGAAGAGGAACTGAGGAGACTCTTGATGAAAGTGAAAAAGGAGAGTGAAAAAGCTGGCTTAAAACTCAACATTCAAAAAACGAAGACCATGGTATCTGGTCCCGTCACTTCATGGCACATACATGGGAAAACAATGGAAACAGTGACAGACTTCATTTTGGCGGGCTCCAAAATCACTGCAGCTGGGGACTGCAGCCATGAAATTAAAAGATGCCTGTTCCTTGAAAGAAAAGTTATTACCAACCTAGACAACATATTAAAAAGCAGAGACATTACTTTGCCAACAAAGGTCCATCTAGTCAAAGCTATGGGTTTTCCAATAGTCATGCATGGATGTGAGAGTTGGACCATAAAGAAAGCTGAGCACCAAAGAACTGATGCTTTAGAACTGTGGTGTTGGAGAAGACTCTTGAGAGTCCTTTGGACTGCAAGGAGATCCAACCAGTCCATCCTAAAGGACATCAGTCCTGAATATTCATTGGAAAGACTGATGCTGAAGCTGAAATTCCAATACTTTGGCCACCTGATGTGAAGAACTGACTCATTAGAAAAGACCCTGATGCTGGGAAAGATTGAAGGCAGGAGGAGAAGAGGACAACAGAGGATGAGATGGTATCACTGACTCAATGGATATGAGTTTGAGCAAGCTCCAGGAGTTGGTGATGGACAGGGAAGCCTGGCATGCTGCAGTCCATGGGGTTGCAAAGAGTTGGACATGACTGAGCAACTTCACTGGCTGAACTGATTACAATATGTGAGTACCAAGTTGCTTCAGTCATGTCCAACTCTGTGCAGACCTAAGAACTGTAGCCCACCTGCTGTCCATGGGATTCTCCGGGCAAGAATACTGGAGTTGGTAGCCATTTCCTCCTCCAGCGGATCTTCCCCACCCAGGGATCGAACCCACGTCTCTTAACGTTTCTTGCATTGGCAGGCGGATTCTTTACCACTAGCACCACCACCTGGGAAGCCTACAGAAATGAATGGGAAGTTGAAAATGAGCCAGGAAATTATAATGAATGGGAAAATATATATATGAAAATAACAGAATTTCTAGAGATGTAACTATAATTTTTGATACTCAGTGGATAGTGTCAGCCTTCTAGATACTGCCAGAGAGAAATAATGAACTAAAAGATGATTCCAAACAAATTATTCATAACACAGCATTAAAGACAAAGATGTGAACATTATTCATAAAAAGAGATTAAGGAAATGGAAAAAAGATGGAAAAATATAACATGCAACTAATTGAAGTTCCAGAAAAATAGGAAGAATTAAGAGTTTTTAAAGAGACAATGTATGAGAATTTTCTAGAATTTTTTTAAGCCTCCAAACATTAGATCCACAAAGTCCAACAAATATGAAACACACTAAAGGAAAAAATACATAAATATTTTTATATATTAATTATATTACATACAAATCTACACAATTTGATACATCATTGTGAAAAATTTTAGGACACCAATGATCAGGAGATCTTAAATCAGCTAACAAAATAAAATAGATCACCTTGTTTCAAAGCAACAACAAAAAGCTAGAAACCAAATATATTCAATGTGCTAGAAAAAAAAAGCAAAAAAACTACATATCTAGAATTCTTTAACCAGTGATGAAACCCTTCAATATTGAAAGCAAACTTACATTTCAAGATGAATAAAAACAATTCGCTTCTGCAAACCTGCACTAAATTCTAAAGGATTTCTACTTCGGACATGTGGAAAATTATCCCAAATAAAAATGTGTAAGATTCAAGAAGTAACAAAGAGCAAAGACAGTGCTAAATATGGAGGCAAATCTAGATGAACATTGTATAAAGCACTAATTATTATCACAAAGTCTTTTAGGATTCTTTTAAAATAGAATTTAAATATATAACAAAGTAGCATATAAATGATAGGGGGATAAACTGAGTTATAGTGTTTTATAGATTTTGTACTGTCCTAGAGCAGAAAAAAAGGTGCTAATTAATGGAATTTTATAAATTAGGAATTCATGTTGAAATTTGCATGGAAATTAGTAAAATAAAAGGAAACAGGTCCTACTAATTCTAAACTAGTAAAGAAAGAAAGCTTATAAAAGACATAATCCCCCCAAAAAAGGAAATAAAGAGAACATATCCCAGGAAACATATTTAGGGGGAATGTATAAACATATATATAAAAGGTAAATATGTATATTTATTTTAAATATAAGTATTATATTTAATATTTAATACTTTAAAATTTACATATTTTAATGTTTTCATATTAAATGTTATATTTAATAAAATATATTAAAATATAGGAAAACAGAATTGTACAACAGTACAGAATGACTTAATCCAAGTATGTCAGTCATTAAATGTCAATAGGCTAAATTCTACAGTTAAAAGACAAAAGTTATAAAAATGAATATAAAAATATAGCATATATGTCTGTATATGTATATCTAAAATATGAGCATACAGAAAAATCCAAAGTTAAAAAGTAGCAAAAGTAGTAACAAAGTTGGTGAGGCAATATCAGGCAAAATGAACACAGAAAAAAAATTTAAATTATGAAAGATAAAGGTAGTGACTAAAGAAGCAAAACTAAAGAATACGTGTGTTGAGTGTGAGTGTGTGCATGCACACACACATGTGCTGCAATCCACTACCAGTCTTGCACTGGACTCACTAATTGTGTCAATTAACATAACCAAGGACAATCAGAGGATCTGATTGTGATGGTCAAGATAGGGCTGACAGAATCCAAGCCCAAGGATATTTTTCCATCCTCCACAATTCCTTCCAAGCAATATACACAGTGTTGAATTCTGAATTTGAAATTCAAAGAAGGAATTAATCTCTAAAATGGTTCAGAAGCTATGGCCTGAGAAACTAAAGCTGTAAGGTGTTAGAAATCCCCAGGGACTCATCACATTCTCTCCCTCAAATCCTCTAATTATTTCTCATAATTAAATACCAACTCCTTAGCAGGCAGAACTCAATCCACCTTAACTAAATAAAACAGGTCACTTTTACTCTTGAACACCACTTTCTCCACCCCTTGTTTTTCTGACTATTGTTTAGTTGCTAAGTCATGTCCAACTCCTTTGAAACCCCACGGGACTATAGCCCACCAGGCTGCTCTGTCCATGGGATTTTCCAGGCAAGAATACCAGAGTGGGTTGCCATTTCCTTCTCCAGGGGATTGACCTTCCTGACTCAGGGATCGAACCCACGCCTCCTGCTTGGCAGGTGGGTTTTCCCACAACTTAGCCAGCTATTGCTGCCCCTCTAAAATTCTTTTTGCTGCATGTCAGTGTCAAAATCCCACTGATGATTCAAGGTGATCACACAAGTTAAATGTCACTCTATAAAACTTTCCTTCATCCTCCTGGTGAAAAGTAACCTCTAAACTCGCAAGACAGCAAGAACCATCATAGTGATATCCAACACATAGCATTCTGTCCTCTATTATAGCTTAATGAAATTGTATGGTAGACAGCCTGGTCTCCCAGGGAGACAGAGGTCCTGTCATTCTACTTCCAGGCACACCTGCTACAACTCCTGGCCAACGTGGCAAACAGAACTTTAGCAATTACAAAGGCGGGGATTGATGTTCGTGAACAAAGAAGAGTAACAGAGATTCCCACCTTCACCCCTTGGAAAGTGCTTGGGTGGGAAGAGTATATACTCTGCAAGTGAAGTACAGCTTGCAAAACTTTAAGACCCAGTGACCTGGCTATCCCAAGCCTGTCATTTAATTGAAAGCTGATAATGCCAGCCTATCAGTTTATGACTTTAAAGAAAGATGCAGAAATGCTAATGGTCTTCTCAACATCAGAGAGGAGCAGAGCATGATGTCGGTAATGGAAAATTACAACAAACTGTTCACAAAGGCAGTAACCACTGAAATATGGATTGAGGTCACCAAGGGGCAGAGTGACGGTGCTTTTCTCAGCAAAGGCAAGTAGCTTCAACACCCGGTTCTATTAACAGTTCTCAGATGTTCAGGCAAATGAGGCTAATACATACATGCAGGGGAGTGGGCTTCCTTTGAAACTCTGAATATACTAATTAGATATGACGCTGAGAAGGATAAAAGCTGAAATGAAACGGCCATCATCTAACATTTCTTTACCTCCTGTATGAAGAACCAATAGTCTTATTAATTATGAACACTACACAGGCTCAACTGTCAAGAATGAAATGGTGCTGCCAGATATTAACCCAGGGATTTCTGTATGTTTTGAATCCCCAATTTCATTTCATTAGAGACTGTTCACAGAGAGTGAGCGTGACATTCTATGCTGTTAATTTGAAACCATTAATCTGATCCCACTCTTTCTGCCATGACGAAAAAGTTGCCTAAAAGCTCTAAAGTCTAGCTCTTCCAAGTTCAGCCTGCTTGGTGAATGGGAAGATTCTCATGGGAGCAGGAGTGTTAAGGAATGGACATCAGCTTGCAGAGCACAGATATGACATAAGACAAGAACTTGGCGTTTTGCTGTATCTTACCTGGCACCAACCCTGTGAGCTCTCTCCAAACAATCAAGGTTGAGTGCATTCTACTCAAGGTTGAGTGCATTGAGTGCATGCTTCCTGATAGGAAGCATCAGTTAAACCTCCATTATTTCAGAGTTATAACATATTAATAACATTACAGCTGCCAGATTATTGGGGCTAATCATTGCCATGTGGATCCCAAGTGACCAAGCCCTGCATGTGCCTTGCTGCATTGCCATCTATTGGTTGCAACTGAATTCTCTTTGGCAAGTCCCATGCAGCAGAGATGTATAGAAGATTCAGTGTCAATACATTACATTACATTTCATTAAGAAACTGATTTCAGACATGAAATTGCCCCCAAGAACTAGAGTCAAATATGCTGCTTTCATTTATGTCATTCACCTGCTCCAAAAACAGTTCAGAAATAAATTAGACTCCACATTTTTATTCATAATTCATATGTTTCAATAGCAACTAAAACTTAAGATCTGTTCAAATAAGTGTTTGAGAATGGAAAGCAGATTATGAATTACCTTTGTTGAAAATGAGAAATAAAGGGGAATGTTGCAGTGTTGGCATATTAATTGCTACAAAATTTAAGTGAAAATCATGCTTATTCTTTCTTACAACTGTAAGATTGCTTCTGTCTATATACATCTATATACTAAGAGGAAAAATTGAAAAGAGGTATTTCTTTTAACAGCTACGTGACTGTTGGCTTATAACCTTAAGACTGAATATTATCAGAAACTGTATTTGGTAGAGGAACTTAAACTTTTTTTGGTTTGTTTAAACAAGATCTATCACAGGAAGCTGGTTTTTCTCAACAACCTTCAGATAACTAACCTACAGGCTATGATTTAACTAATCTAACTTTAACTTACTTTGGAGAAGGGAATGGCAACCCACTCCAGTATTCGTGCCTGGAGAATCCCATGGACAGAGGAGCCTGGCAGGGTATAGTCCATGGGGTCGACTGAAAAGATTTAGCATGCTCTAACTTACTTAGTCAATATGGAAATTAGAAAGATGCTCTTAGAATTAACAGTTTATGTAAATAGATCAACTTCCAGAATGGCAGTGTGAGCACCATGAACCATCTCACCAGTGATAAAATCCATTCTCAGCTGTTAAAAATTTAATCTCTGGTAATTGTTCTAAGGGCGCATAGTAATTAGAAAAAGCCTACTTAAGAAAATCTACTAAACCTCGGTAAGAACCTGAAGAGACTGAAGCATCTGAGCCGTGACTTGCTCTTCCACCCCCAATTCATTTACTGTCATTGTGGCTTCACAATGGATGTCCTACCTTCCTACCTACATTTATAAGCTCCTTGAGAGCATATTAAAAAAAAAAAAAAAAAAACCAAAAAAACACTGTCTCACATACGCTTTAGATCAGTGTAATAGAAAAGGTTCCAAACAAGTATTCTCTGAACAAGATTGCTTCCAGAGGCAACCATTCAAGGGAAAGACAGGAATTTATGGTAGGAGAAATCTTTTATTGTTCTGGCTCTTGTGGTAACACAGAACCATAAAGTATAAAGTTGCTATTCTCCCCAAAGTGGGGAATCTTCTCTAAATATACCCAGGCTGTTGGAAGTAGACTCGCTCCTCTGAGAAAGAGAGGTCAAATGGTGAGAACTCCATGTGGCAGAGACATAAGTTAATGTGGATTCAATTCTCTGATTCGAAGGAAAGCTGAGCCTCTAATAACTAAGTATGAAGCCGTGCACTTGTCTATCTAGCCTTGTTCTTTAGCAGAGACTTGTGTTGTCCATGGAGCTCTGATTCCTGTGAAATCAGTTTATGAGGCACTCAGAGGTATTGGTGAAGCACTGGAGAATTACTGGGCTCTTTGTTCAGTGCCTGTTGGGGTAACGCATAGCATCTCTGAGGCCAGGGTTGTAACAGCAGAGTTTTCCAGTGGCTGGTGGAGTCATCCATGAGCACTTTCAAACAACTGCTGGAGAAAAATCAGAATTACCACGTGTGTCTTCCTATGGGCAAAACTAATTTGAAAGTAATTCAAGGGAATTTTGTGAAGTTTATTCACATGTCAAATTAGTCCCTCCATAGGAAAAAAGGATGTTCAAAAGCAGATAAGGATTACATGAGCTTATGTTAGGAAGGAAAACGAATCAGTGATTCCAAACAGAGGAGCAGAGTGGCCTAAGGCAACAACGGCTTCTCGGAGAATCCTAGTGTGCCCTGACATGGCTCCACAGCTGCCTAGGAGGCCACAGAGCCCTGCAGGGGACCAACATGATCTGCGATGCTTCTCCAGGGCACTACTCACTCCCTTCTGGGTACCCTCTCAGCAAAGGCTGGCTGCAAGAATGAACTGCTACTTCATGCAACAAGAGCTTGAACGAACAGGAGGCTGACAGACAAACTTGTCTCTGATGAGCGAATTTTAGTGTGAATAGGAGATCTGAGTCCGTTCCTCTAGCAAACACCATGTGTTGGCCAACACACTCTTCACCAAGTTCATTTTTTTTGGCCTGCCTCCCTACAGAGGTTAAAGGAGCTAAACACTGCACCTGCAATGTTCTGGCCAGTGAAGTATAAGACAATACTCTGGTCTATTAATAGAAAGGATTTTCTCTCTTAATAAAACATTCAGCTATGACTGATGCCACCGCTTTTATACCCCCTGCGTTGAAAGGAGGTGTTACCACAGGGGACAAAGCCTAGAGAATTGTCCAGACGATAACTGACATTACTGAGCCACTGAACCAACCCCAGCCAGGACCTACTTTCAGACTTGTCATTATGAGACAAAAATAAAGGTCTTTTTATTAGACCTCTGTTGGTCAGGATTTCTATTTCTTACAGCTGAAGGCATTCACAACTAATTCTATTGCTTTACCAGGATAGAAAGAAGACTGCTTATCATTTTGACAGGAGATTGAGGCTTTATACAGAAGAATGTGGAAAGTCACTGTGGAACTCATGTCATAATTTTTTATTTCCTGCACACACCATGCTATTAGGCATCACATGAGAAGTCACTTGCATTAAGCAACCCACAATCTCACATTACCCTGCATGGTCCTGCCACAGAGCAGGGCAGTGAGCCCTTCTAATGAGCACTCTATATAGAGAGATGACAATGGCTAGCCCTCGCCGTTTGTCTTGGAGACTCTCGGCTTGTAGTTTAAAGCCTTTTTCCTAAAGTTCTTTCCCAATGTCGTCAACAAACTGGAAAAAGTTAAGAGTCCACACTAGAAACAGTAACAGTCTCATTCCTCAAGAGTAAATTTAAACCCTGATAGCAGTGGATATTTGTCCCCAGATCAGCTCTGCCAATACCATATGGAAATCTGTTAGAAATGTTACAGATCCTACTGACAATTACATGTTACGAGTTTGAGAAGCATTTTCCCTATAGCATAAGGGTATATGGAGTGAAATACTCTCCTCTTACTTTCATGTTTTCATTTTCTTCCCACCTTCTTCTAATGCACTTTCCCCCCTTCTCTTCTGTTAATGTTAAATATCTTCAGATGTTATCAAAATCCATCATTTAGTCTTATTACCAAGAGGAGCGCTGACCTCACACTAAGATTCTTGAGACATTTTCCAGGTATAGATCAGAAGTAACTCAAAAGTCTAGCCCCCCAAGTATTTATCTAGTGAGTGTCAAACCCAGAGTGAGAAGTCCCAGTACATATCTGTCTGCACCCCCACTGAAGACACTTTGTTTAATCCATCCTAAATCCTGAGTCTTTATTTTCATTTCTCATTCCTTCCTGTCTTAGTCTCTTCAGGTTTCCTTAGCCAAAATATCATACACTGACTGGCTTTAAACAGAAATGTATTTCTCACACTTCTGGAGTCTGGGAAGTCCAAGATCAAGATATTAGCAGATTCAGTGTCTTGTTCACTGTGTCAGAAGGGGTTAGAGTTCTTTCTAGAGTCTTTTATAAAGGGCACTAATCCCATTCATGAGGGCTCCACCTTCATGACCTAATCACCTCCCAAAGACCCCACTTCCCTCCATCACCTTGAGCATTAGTATTTCAATATGTGAGTTGGGGGGGCACAAACATTCAGTCCACAACACTTCTTTTTCTCTTCACTTAGAAATCAATCAGCTTTCACTTCACTTTCAAAGTGGCTCTTACCATTTCAATCTCAAATTATTACCTTTGCTTCTGCATATACTTCACACTATTTTCATTTCTTTCCATTAGGACAGTGAAAGCTGAGCTTCAGTGAGCTGTGGTTATATATCCTAGAGATTCAGTCTAATTATCTTGTGCTAAAGACAGGTATTAGTTTCATCCATTTTTAACTGACTGTCACAAGATGTCACAGAATGTCCTCTTCGAAGAAGTGAGCTCAGGGTGAACCCCTCCCCCACCCCGAGTTCCCTTTTACTAGCCTCTAATTTATGTAAATGTTCACAAAAGTTGTGTTTACCTGTTCCCCAGCTGTGCATTCCCCTAAGCAGATTTTTCAGATACTCCACATGTATTTTACTTATCTCTTAAAGACTTCTGAAAGTGTGATTTGGGTTGTACATTCATTAGAATGTCATCTAACACTATTGCCTCCACCTAGAAACATAAAAGACCGCGGAGAAAAAACCAAAGCCAGAGACACCCGCTCCCCTGCCCCAGTCGGAGGGCACAGCAGAGTCCTCCCTGATACCAGTCAAGTGCCCTCATTTAGGCATCGAAAAAACAATTTTTAAAAGTGCTATAGGACACACATCTCCTCAGGTGGCAGCTGTTTAAAGGCACATCAAAGGGCTTAATGTGAGTGATGCCTAGGATATCTGTACGTCCTCTTCTATGAGCAGACCTACACTCTAGCCTTTATATTCTCCCTTTCTCTTTGGTCCTGATATTTTTCTATTTCTGTTTTATTATGCTCTTTGAAGGCACCCTAAGTCCTTTTGGGAAAAGACACATGATATCAGTGATTTATTCTTAAAAACAGTTGCATTCCTATATTACTTTCAGCAATAAATGGTAATAATAGCATCAATTATAAAGTAATTTTTTACTTTTCTAAGCATTACCTTAATTTTTTTGAAGAATACTTCCAGTAAATTCAGGAGCAGGAATTTTCTTTTAACGGAAAATTTTCTTTTAATGAAAATATAGAACATGACTCCGCCAAGGTTGCACATTCAGTTATTACTAACAAACAGCAAACAAGCCAGTAGCAACAACTTAATCACATTTGCCAACCAAGACTTAAACTCAGGTCTCCAGACTCCAACTATCACACCATTGTCTACGTAATATACCTCTCTTGTACCGCTAAGACAAAGTAACTAAATTACTGGATTACCAGGAAGGGGAAATAATTAAAGCCCAAGCCCGTAAAACACATCATTAGTCATTAGCACACGACAGAATATTTACTTAGTTGTTCAACTCTGTTGAGGATGTGTGGACAAGAGAGGTGGGACAAATAATGGAAAATAGGAGGTCTTGGATCCACTCTGTGGCAGAACCAAGACTAACTACCTTACCTCATCAGGTTGGTTTTGCTCCCACGTGCAGCAAGAAAAACACGCCGAGGTGCCTAGGTTTGCAGTGGAAGAGGGATTATTCAAAAGGCCGCCAGGCAAGGAAACTGAAAAACAAGCCTCAGATCCGCCTCCCATCAGCAATCTTCTTCAGGTATTCACTGGATGAGGAATAAGCAGAGGAGCCTGGCCAGACTACAGGCCATGGGGTCGCAGAGTGGGACACGACCGAGCGACTGCACGCAAGGCCTGGGGCATGGGGAGTGGGAGGGCCTGGGGCAAACGCGTGTATGAAAAGGGGCATGTTCCTCTTCTGCGCAAGCGTAACTAAGCTGCAGGCCTCCTCACGTGCAAACTGGTGGATGCTACACAAGACCTGAGGGTGGAGTTCTCTGCCCTCAGGTGTCAAGAAGTTATGGAGGAAGCTCAGGCGTGCCCAATAATTGGGGGGTCAGGTAGGCGGGCCTCTCAGGTCTGAACCAGCTCAGCTGGAACTGGACACAGCTGGTTCCAAGTTGCCGGACAACAACTCAGGCAAACATCTAGTTTAGGCTCCGGGCCACGTAGAGGACGTGCAAGTCTCTTGATTAGTGAAGCCTGGTGAAATGGATTTGACTACTGATTACCCTTGGTTTCAATTACTACTCTTATCGTGCCCTGGGAATCCCCAGTTACTCTCATTTGAATCTATTTGTCTTCCACCCTAACATATGAACTTGGACTGGGTCATTGAGCTCTGTCAACCTTGATGGTATTGCCTATAAGATAATGTTCCTGGACTTGATGATCTCTAAGGTCCCTGTATCCTAATAGTTTCTGCTTCTAAGAAAGGTAGGCAAGGGCTTCCCTAGTAGATCAGATGGTACAGAAAGGTAGACAGGTCCTCCGGAACAGGAACAAAGGAGAAAGCAATGCTCAATGCTTCCCTGATGACTCAGCAGTAAAGAATGCACCTGCAGTGCAGGGGATGTCGTAGACATGGCTTTAATCTCTGGGTCAGGAAGATCCCCTGGAGAGAAGAAATGGCAACCCATTTCAGCATTCTTGCCTAGAAATCCCATAGACAGAAGAGCCTGGTGGACTATAGCCCATGGGGTCATAAAGAGTCAGACATGACTGAGCGACTGATCATGCACATGGATCAGACACAGCAAGATATTCTGATCCATGGACAACACTTTGAGAAACATTTACCTTCTCCTTTAAACACTAATCTTGAATTTGGTGATTTATTAATGCTTCCAGTGGATGTAGTTGGAGCCCTTAGTCATCTTATTTCTAGATGAAAATATTAATAGCTTTGTTAAGGCTTTTTAATATATTTATTTGCCAATGAAGTAAACAAATTTTCTATTTCTAACAATGACCTTACTAAAATATACATATTAGTAAATCACCTGAAGAGAATAAATTAGCTACTAAAAGAGTAGAAAGAAATTACAATATTATATACTGTAAATTCATTTTCTAAGATCTTCACAAATCAAAAGGCATTTTATTACAATAAAGATCCTTAATTAAAATTCAATATCAATTCATTATAAAAACAATAAAGTTAACTAATTTTGAATAATCATCATCATTGAAATAAAGTTTTTTTTTTTGGTTTTTTTTTTTTTTAGCTCATAGCATGTGGGATCTTAGTTCCCCAACCAGGGATCAAACTTGCACCCCTTATGGTAGGAATGTGGAGTCTTAACCACTAGACCACCAGGGAAGTCTTGAGATAAGGGTTTGATTGGCCTATATATGAAATGACAACATCTCTGGCAAAGTAAAACTTTATGAGTGAAATTAATCATTATAAAGATGTAAACAAAAGGAGAAAATGGGGAACAAAATATTGAACCCTAAAGGTTTGGGGATGGGGAACTTCCATAAGCAGAGTAAATCTTGTGTTACTGAAGGGATAGTGCAGACTTCAGTAAAAGATGGAAATAAGAAAAAATTAAAAACCAATTGATACGCATCCAGTATCACTCACTGGACATCAGTAAAGCATAATGTATTGGTAGAGAGACGGCTACAGAGCTCTATAAGGTTCATGAGTGCTAAGTCTCTTCAGTCGTATCCGACTCTTTGCAATCCTATGGACTGTAACCCTTCAGGCTCCTCTGTCCATGGGATTCTCCAGGCAAGAATACTGCAGTGGGTTGCCATGCACCGCCTCCAGGGTATCTTCCTGACCCAAGAATCAAACACCATGACTCTTATGTCTCCTGCATTGGCAGGCAGTTTCTTTACCACAAGCGCAGAGCTAGAGGGTATCTTAACCCTTCTTCAACTCAATCTTCTGAGGAACTTTTTATCAACATAAACAATTTTCCACATATACAATGGAAATCAGTGAAAAAACAAAACCTCAGTCCTGGACCTCATCACACTAACTCACATGTTTCCCATGAGGCTTCTAATTTAATATTATTGAAGCAACATAATTGCTCTTTCAAAGAGTCTTAATTTTTTAAAGAAATATTTCCTATTCTTTCAGTTATGACCAAACTGAAGTCAATGGATTTTTATTTTCAAGAGAAAAAAATATTTCCAAAAAAGGTTTTAGATTTTGTGGCCTAGTAGAACAGTGCTTGGACCATAGCAGATGCTCAATTGCCTTTTGTTGAATAAATAAATGAATACAGTACCCACCCAGGAAACTATATTTCTGATTCATCATAACTTTTCTTTGTCAAATAATTCAATTTATTAATTAATATTCGCTACTGCATGGGAGGAAAGAGGCTATCATGAGAGAGAAAAATAGGTAAAAGATAAGTAGTTATCTTTAAAAAGAGGAAAAATAAGAAATTAAGACAGATATATAAATAATTAAAAAACAAGATACAGTACGGTAGGTGCCCAAAAAAACCTACAAACATAATACAGGTTATAAATAAGAAAATATTTTATTCAAGTAGGATAAGCATTTTATGGAGGCTATCTTACTGAATATACATCCTGAGGGACTGGAGGAATTTGAACAGGTGGAGAAAAGATGAGATGAAACAGGACACATATGAGTTATAAAACTCCTAGAGGAGAACATAGGCAAAACACTCTACGACATAAATCACAGCAGGATCCTCTATGACCCACCTCCCAGAATATTGGAAACAAAAGCAAAAATAAACAAATGGGACCTAATTAAACTTAAAAGCTTTTGCACAACAAAGGAAACTATAAGCAAGGTGAAAAGACAGCCCTCAGAATGGGAGAAAATAATAGCAAACGAAGCAACAGACAAAGGATTAATCTCAAAAATATACAAGCAACTCCTGCAGCTCAATTCCAGAAAAATAAATGACCCAATCAAAAAATGGGCTAAACAGACATTTCTCCAAAGAAGACATACAGATGGCTAACAAACACATGAAAAGATGCTCAACATCACTCATTATCAGAGAAATGCAAATCAAAACCACAATGAGGTACCATTACATGCCAGTCAGGATGGCTGCTATCCAAAAGTCTACAAGCAATAAATGCTGGAGAGGGTGTGGAGAAAAGGGAACCCTCTTACACTGTTGGTGGGAATGCAAACTAGTACAGCCACTATGGAGAACAGTGTGGAGATGTCTTAAAAAACTGGAAATAGAACTGCCATATGACCCAGCAATCCCACTTCTGGGCATACACACCAAGGAAACCAGATCTGAAAGAGACCCCAGTGTTCATCGCAGCACTGTTTATAATAGCCAGGACATGGAAGCAACCTAGATACCCATCAGCAGACGAATGGATAAGAAAGTTGTGGCACATATACACCATGGAATATTACTCAGCCATTAAAAAGAATTCATTTGAATCAGTTCTAATGAGATGGATGAAACTGGAGCCCATTATACAGAGTGAAGTCAACCAGAAAGACAAAGACCAATACAGTATACTAACGAATATATATGGAATTTAGAAAGATGGTAACGATAACTCTACATGCAAAACAGAAAAAGAGACACAGATGTACAGAACAGACTTTTGGACTCTGTGGGAGAAGGTGAGGGTGGGATGTTTTGAGAGAACAGCATCAAAACATGTATATTATCAAGGGTGAAACAGATCACCAGCCCAGGTTGGATGCATGAGACAAGTGCTCGGGGCTGGTGCACTGGGAAGACCCAGAGGGATGGGGTGGGGAGGGAGGTGGGAGGGGGGATCGGGATGGGGAACACATGTAAATCCACGGCTGATTCATGTCAATGTATGGCAAAAACCACTACAATATTGTAAAGTAATTAGCCTCCAACTAATAAAAATAAATGGAAAAAATATATAAAAAAAAAGAAAAGAAAATAGCCATTTCCAGGGAGAAGCCACTACGCTCAAACATAAGCTAATAGTCCAAGAACACACAGCTTTGTAACAACCTAGGACAGCATGACAAATTTATGTGATTAATAATAATAATTGTAATAAATAAATAATAATAAGTATAGTAAAACAAACAAACAAAAAAGATATATCCAAACAAATGCCAGTTAGAGAATAAGTGGAGGAGACAACACAATTTATGTAGCAAAATACTGTACAATAAAATGAAATATTTAGGCATAAACTAAGCAAAATGTATTCAAAACCTATATGAGAAGAATATATAAAGACTCCTAAAGGACACACAAGTAAACTTGAAGAAATAAACATTCATTCCATGTTCTTGGATGTGTCATCATGAATATATCATCTTTATAAATTATATTAAATACATTAAATAAATGTTCATTAAATACATTTATAAATTTAATGTGTTTGTTAGTCACTCAAACACAGTCTTGTTTGACTCTTTGTAACCCTACGGACTGTAGCCCACTAGGCTCTCTGTCCATGGGATTCTCCAGGTGAGAATACTGGAGTATATTGCCATTCCCTTCTCCCGGGGATCCTCCCAATCCAGGGATTGACCCCAGGGTTTCTACATTCCAGGCAGATTTTTTACCATCTGAGCCATCAGGGAAGCCCAAATTTACTGTAATCTAAAAAAAAAAAAAAAACAGTCCATTTTTCCCAGCCTTGGATAGGAGTGGGTTACAACTTGGCAGGTTCAGAGCCTCTGCATGGCTAGGTCTCAGAGGAGAAGATCTCAGAGGAGAGGGTCTCTGGGGATGACTGAATGGAATTTCCTAGCTCCAGCCTAGGAAACCCAGCAACAAGAACTCTGTTTGAGAGAGTGGAATCATCCACAGACCAAATTCACCCCAAACAGGAATGGACCTGCTTACCACAAACTTCACTGCAGCAGGCTGAGCCATGTGGAGAGATAGAGAGTCAGAATCCAACAGCACAAGAGTGATAGCCAGCAACGGCAGCTTCAGGTGTTTTCCATCCTCGAAAGAGGAACTCTTGTTTCCACTCAAAAAGGCCTTATGGGTTCTCAGTCCAGAAGAAAGGGGGAAACGGGCAAGAGGGTGGTGATGCCCATCTTATCATCTGCTAGGAGGACTTCAGTTCAGTTCAGTTCAGTCATTCAGTCGTGTCCGACTCTTTGCAACCTCATGGACTGCAGCACGCCAGGCCTCCCTGTCCATCACCAACTCCCAGAGTTTACTCAAACTCATGTCCATCAAGTCGGTGATGCCATCCAACCATCTCATCCTCTGTCGTTCCCTTCTCCTCCCGCCTTCAATCTTTCCCAGCATCAGGGCTTAAGCCAGATTTAATTTGTTTGAATTATGATTATTTGAACCAGTCTGATATATTGGTGGTGGAAGATGGGGAGAAGATAAGATATGATCATTGCCTTAGGAGATAAAAACTCTAAGTGAGGTTGTAATATTGAAGTCTCCTAGGAATGCTTGTGTGATGTGAGGGCAGGAGAACAGGGCAGAGGGGGTACCAACTGAGCTGGGGTACCAATCTCACAGAGACTCTGGAGCTATGCTAACTCTGCAGAGTTCTTCTGATTGAACCAAGGAGGTCATGACTTTGTTTCCTCTAGTTGGCCGGTTTTTTTTTTTGGTTGTATACCTCAGAAGAACCCACCTGCCAGTGCAGGAGACAAGAGATGTGGGTTTGATCCATGGGTTGGGCAGATCCCCTGGAGAAGGGTATGACAACCCAGTCCAGTGTTCTTGCCTGGAGAATCCCATGGACAGAGGAGCCTGGTAGGCTACAGCCCCTGGGGTCACAAAGAGTCAGACACAACTGAAGCGACTTAATACACACACCAAAACCACCACTCCCCCTCAGGCAAGGCAGCTCCCTCTGCAGGCAAAGGCTAAGGCTCAGAGAAGGACTCAGGTGGGAACCATCAGCAACCAACACATCAGGTATCTGGGAGAATGAATAACCTTTTTTTCTGAAGGGGAGCTGGGTGATGCTCACAGCATCCTTTCCATTAATACCCACTCTGCCAATGGTCACACCACTTGGATGTTGCTGCTCAAGTTCATCATCAAAATTATGAAATCACCCAGACAAAACTATAATTCAAAAAGATACATGCACCCCTATATTCATAGCAGCATTGTTTACAATAACCAAGACATGAAAACAACCTAAAGGTCCATCAACAGATGAATGAGGTGCATATATACAGTGGAGTATTAGTCAGCCATGAAAAAGAATGAAATAATGCCTTTTGCAACAACATGGATGGACCCAAAAAATTATCATACTAAGTGAAATAAGTCAGAAAGAGAAAGACAAACACCATATGTTATCGCTTATATGTGGAATCTAAAATACAATATAAATCAACATATCTATGAAACAAAAACAAACTCACAGACATAGAGAACAGACTTGTGGTTGGTAAGGGGGAGGGAAGGAAGGAGAGGAAGGGATTGGGAGTTTGGGGTTAGCAGAGACAAACTATTATATGTGGGATGGATAGACAGCAAGTTCCTTTTTTTTCTTTTTTTGTTAGACGGCAAGTTCTTACTGTATAGCAGCGAACTATGTTCAATATCCTGTGAAAAACCATAATGGAAAAGAATATGAAAAGAATACATATTCATATGTATGACTGAGTCACTTGACTGTACAGCAGAAATTAACACAACATTGTAAATAAACTATACTTCAATAGTTTTTTAAAAAGATTGTGAAACCAGTGTGTCCACACATCTCCATATCCTCCAAATTTTAACCCAGTGATCTACATATAACAGGTACTCAATAGTTATGTACTGATGTAGAAGCTCAGAGACTGGAGACCAATGGAATAATCATTCACCGTGATGTGGGAGGCAGGTGGGAAAGCTAGTTTGAAAAGAAAAGAAATGAAGGTGGCCCATTTTGGACAACTTCAATTTAAACAATTGCAGCTAGATAAAGTTCAAAGGGGGTTAAACATGCAGGATAATAGCTTGGAGAACACATCAGTGTTACACAACAAAATTTATGACATCTTTTCCTCAGTTCTTACGTGAAAAAACATCTGTGGGTAGAAGGTGGACAAATATTTCCACTCAATAATTTTTATAGAAGATGCAATATAGTTAAAATAAGTATCAAGGGTATCCTTGCAGATAAAAACAATGTAAAGGTTGTGAACAGAGGGGTTAAGGGATAATTCTACTCCATCCATCTTGGGAGTCAGGTTGTATAAGCAAAAATAGAGTTATAAGTACAAGAATAACCCCAATCTCATTGCTCTAAGCCTTGCCATGTAAGACAGGTGTCAACTTTTTTACATAGTAAGTGCTCTCCCTAAACATTTCAAAATACTCAGAAGTGCCCACATGTGGCATTTAAATGGTCCCTGAGCCTTACCAGGATTAGGCTCTTGATGAGAATACTTTTTCAGAGTCTCCAGGGGTGTGGAGGGGAGAGGAAGGGATGTGCTGTGAAGGAAGGGTTAATCAAACACTTTAAGAGCCACTGCCTATGACTAGTCATCCCCTGGCTCCAGTGTTTTCCATTGATGCTGGCCTTGGACCTCTGTATCCTACAGGCGCAGATGGGATCAGTGATCCCCCAGATGACTGTGGCTTATCATCCCCTCCAGTTAGCAGAAAAATTCTTTCCCTTTTCTGGTTCACTTCTTCACAGATGATCTCAGTGTGGGACAGTTTTGAACCTAAGGCAATAGTTATTTTTCCTTCTCAGAGCTCATGAGCACTCGCACAGTTAGATTTATCTCTCTTGAGCACCCGGAGGACCTGGTGGTTAGGGAGATGAGTCTTATTGCACAGGTGGCCTCTCAGTGTCCCAGCTTGGCTACTCCTTTCCAAACCTGTAATGAGCTGTTGTTCTACTTATCATTATCTTTTCTCAGTTCCCATTTTCCTTTCTTTCTTTCTTTTTTTTGGATGTGGACCATTTTTAAAGTCTGTATTAAATTTGTTACAACACTGTCTCTGGTTTATGTTTTGGTTTCTTGGCCCTAGGGCATAGGTGATCTTAGTTCCCCGACAGCGATCGAACCTGCGCTCTTTGCATCGGAAGGTGAAGTCTTAACCACTGAACCACTGGGGAAGTCCCTTAGTTCCCATTTTCTTTCTCTACCTCTTCCCATGGCTTTCTTCCTTTTGGGCTACCCAAAGTGTGAATCTCACAGTCAGGTCTCTAGCTTGGTACATCATGACTGACTCTGGCTGATTTCATTGCATCAGGCAAGTTCCACTTAAAAACAAAAAGCATAATCAATTTTCAATACGAAGAGATAATGGAGTCTGAAAGCCTGGGGACAACAGTTAAACTCATTGAAAATCAATAAAAAGCCCTTGAAAGGCCACCATTCTCTCCCACGACATTTTTCTTAATGCTGGATGTCCCATCGCACCAGGCAGTCAGGTAATGGGATTGATTTTTATATGGTTCTGGCCTAAGAACATGCAGCCATTATAGGGAAAGTGGCAGGACTGAGGAGAGAAGAGAAAAATGGATATTCTTTGCCTTCTCTCTGGCACAGCTCCACAACTCTTTTGAAGGAAGTAACCTCTGTACATATGGGATTAGGAAGCACGTTTTTCAGCCACTACATTTAAGTGCTGGGAACCCACCCCAGAGCCCCTAGGAAGTGACCGTATTCCCACCTCTGCCACTAACATGTGCTCTTGGGTGCCCTCACTTAACCTGCGTGAGTATAAAACAAAAAGAAAGATACCAGCCCATTCTAAGTCAGCACCCAGCTCCAAGCATATCTACCAGTAATTTCATGGAATAAAGTAGATAATTTTCTCTATTCCAAAAACTGTTTTCTCAATTCCAAATAGTTTTCTCTATTCCAGAACTCCTTTGAAATAACCCTTATTTTTAAATTTCCTCTATTCCAAAAAATTACAAATAAGAGTTATTTCAAAGGAGCTTTAGGAAATCATTAAACATTTTTGAAAAACAATTTCCAGTCCTACCGAGGGATCAGCACGATAAAGCCTTTTCTCTAGTCAAGCAGAAAGCAGAGGGACAGACAAACCGCTCACCTTCCATCTGAAACACCAACTCTGGATCAGTTCTGTCAAATGCGGACCCAGGTACTGCTCTTTCACAGCTGGCCACAGATTTTTACAACCGACTTTCTTTGCTGCCTCTACGCCGTTTTCACCTTTGACATGGGACTCTTCTGGCCTTCAGCTCTATCCCCCAGATCACATCTTTATCATGCCGGCTCTGCCATCTGCCCTGCAGAGCTTGCTTTCATGAATATAAGCAGCCAAAGTCCATCGTTTCATACCCATGGGTTAAGATGAAACATTCATTTGAATGAACACAGAAGAGTCAGAAACATTTTTAGGAAGGCAGGAGTCTGTAGGAGCTGGTGAATGATGACAGCATATCAACTTAGAAATGTCCTTCTAAGAATAAAACCCAGTCAAAAACCCAGAACAAAAAACTCAGCTATTCCTCCAAGAAGTAGCTACGGAGAATATCTGAATATAAGAGATAATTAAAGAAAAAATTTGGGGGCAATTACCCACTCCCACTACTCCACACAGTGCCTGGATATTCAACTTTACTTTCCAGTCAGATGGATGCTTCTTGAACTTGGGTTTGAATTTTGCACCCTCTTTTTTTAGGAGAACCATACAGACGATCCTCGCCTTGCAGAGAAATCACTGCTTCTTCCCCTGGCTACCCTTTCCTTCCCTTTCCTCCCTTCTAGGGCCCAGCTCACCCAGCAGATTTTCTGATCTGCCACAATCTGCCCTCCCCTGCTGCTGGAACAGAGCTGCAAAGGGTGTTGGTGCACTTAGGAAGAGAAGTGAGGAAAGGGATTTAAGAAGTTTTGACCACTAGGTGCATCAATTGGAAATATCCATTTTCAATCAAATCAAAACCTTAGAAACAAGAGATTTGTGGTTTTCTTAGTGAGAAATGTAGAGATAAGTGGCCTTGAGGTTGGTCCAAGCACACAGTGATTTCATCAAGGATCCAGGTCTTCTCTTTAGATTCTGCTGGTACTTTGAGATGCTTCTCTCCAAAGAGTTCCTCATCACAGTATCCAACCAGTGTCCTGGCTCAAGTCTGGGTACAGTGACTCTCTGAATGGGGTGGCCTCTTATGTAGGCAGGACACTGCGTGGCAAAGGGTGGTTATGGATCTCTGGTTCTTTTAAGGCCCTTGACACACATGTGTGAAAAGCAGTGAACATCCAATCACTTGTAGTTTTCCGAGAAGGCGAGTTAACACCTACGTAGTGATGAAGAGAGGAATAGAGGACACATAAAGGACTAGATGACATTAGTACACAGATGACTCTAGTACAGGTCATAAGAGAAGAGGTGCCAACAGGACTTCAGAGGGGAGTGAGAGCAGACCTGTTTGGGGTAAGCAGGAGGGCTTCTGCAGGAGGTGGCCTCTGGGCTGGATTTCAAGGTATGAAGAGGATGGAAACATGAGCTGAAGCAGGAGGGGTGTTATGCAGAGCCTCGGCTATTAGATGGTAAAAGCTATATTTATAAAGGCACAAAACAAGGCATTAAAAGTTGCTGATGATAAGAGACATAATCAAAGTTCTGACAAAAAGCAATTAATTTGGAATGGACACAGTGAGTGGAGGACACCAAGTTCGAGAGCCCCACTCAGGAGACTCAACAATCCAGAGAGAGAGAGAGAAGAGCTGATCTTCTAACAGTGAGACCAGACAATGAGACAGACTCTTCGGGCCCTGGCGCTGACGGGATGGGCAGGGAAGACAAAGGGGGCATCAGTGACTGTGGCCTTGGGAATGCAGCCAAGCCAGCAGGACCATCAGCAGGACGGCAAGGTCAGGAGGGTCGTCCTTGTGTGGAGGTGGAGCGAAGCATGCAGAGAATTTTCATCTTCAAAGCGCTGACTTTTAAAGGCATTTCCTGGCACATAGGTAAATAAATCAGTCAGGTGTTTGGAAACAGGAGTCTGCAATTTGAGAGACAAGTAATCAGAAGCTAGAGGTTCATCTGTATGCACAGTACAGTTGAAGCCTAGGGAATGGATGAAGTAACCAGGGAGAGAATGCAGAAGAAAGAAGGAAAGAGAAAAGATGGGGAATGGAAGGGGATGGGAGTCGGGGAACCAGGCACAGAGGCCTAGAGAAAACCCATATTTAGAAGGAAGGCTATATTCTCTCCACACAGGCCACACTATAGGGAGGTTACTTGAGGGCAGACAGCGTCCTGTTCACTACCACAATCTCTCGCGTCCCCCACAGCGCACACACTTATATATCACTAAATGAGTACATAAAGCTAAAGGGGGCAAAGATTAAAGTGGGAAGGAGAGACCCAAACGAAACGAGCAACGCCTAGCAACATGCCTTTTCTGTACGGAAAGAGGGAATTTGAAGGATAAAGTTTTCTCCGGCATCGTTTCCTACATCAAATGAAAAAAAAAAAAAAAAGGATGAGAACTGAAAGCTCCTGGATCTGGGAATTCATTCTGCTGAGCAGAATGGAAGAACAAGTTCAGCAGAACCGTCAGGGTAGAGCCCATGTTGCAGTCAGTTAACTAGGAACCAACAGTTCAAAAGGGAAGAAAAATAATGTATATAAGTGATATACTCTTCCCTTTATAGAATTTCAGCTTTAGAAAGGAGAAAAGATAGAGTTTTCTGAGTCAGAGTCAAGGGAAATTTTTGCTTAGTGTAGAATTTCCTGAAAAGTGTTCATAGTTGTTAATAAAGGTTACAGAAGAAAACAAAGGGGAGATGGTGGGGATTGAAATAAAATAAATTGGGGATATAATGAGTGAGCCAAAGTAAACAGATTTCTTTTCAGCATTGCAGAACTTTTTCAGAACATATAACAAACTACAGGAAATTCTAAATATTCAAAAAGAAGCTAACGGTAGAAAGATTCTCAACTATTTGACAAAGTGGTTCTTTTGTCCACGGTGGACCTCCTAATAACCTCCCTAGTTATTAGGTAGCTAGACTTTAGCAAACATGTTTTAAATGAGAGGATTTTATAAGCCTCTCTCCTTTCAAGAAGAAATAGACAGTGAAGAGGGAGAGGTTAGGAAGCACTAGGCAAAGGGGTACCTGATAGGAAAGTTCCAGAAAATATAAGTGGAAAAAAAAAAAAAAGAAAGAAAGTATAAGTGGGACAGAGTATACAGGTGGAGGGGGGAAGGATACTCTTTCTTCCTCTGAGAAACAGGAAGAGAGAGGGAGAGAAGATGTCAGCAAAATTTACAAGGAGAAAAAGCTGATGCAGTTCATAGCAGAAGGCTTTATTCTTTAGGGGAAAAAAAAAAAACTGTGGAAAGGGTAAAAGGCAGGGTTGGCTAAGAGAAAAATCATGAAGCCACTGATCTTGGAGGGGAACTAGGGATAAGGGAACTGTGAAGAAGGGAGTGAAACAGTATTACTGTCATAATTAAACATAAGCTTCGGCCTAAAGTTTCACTTTAATGGAATTTACCCCCAGAGATATATGTGTATGAGTCTGCAGTTATATGTACAAGGATGTTCATTACATCATTGTTTATGGTAGCAAAAAAGATTTTAGTAACTATATGTAAATTAAGAGGAGCTAATAAATTAGGTCACATCCTCATATCAAAATACTAAATAGCACACAATAAGAATGTACAGATTTGAAAAAAATATTTAAATAACAGAACTCTCGTATGATCCAGGAATTTTACTTCTACACATGTATTCTAAGAAAATAAAATTACTAATTCAAAAAGATGCATACATCCCAATATTCATAGAACAAATATTTATAATAGCCAAGACATCGACACAACTTAAGTGTCCATCATCAGTTTAATGGATAAAGAAGATATGGTACATGTACACAATGAAATACTACTCGGCCATGAAAAATGATAAAACAATGTCATTTGCAGCAAAATGAATAGACCTGGAGGTTATTATGCTTAGTGAAGTAGCTCAGACAGCAAAAGACAAATACTGTATGCTTTCATTTATATGTTGAATCTAAATAAAACAAGTAGATGAATATAACAAAACAGAAACAAGCTCCTTGTTACAGAGAACAAGGTAGGGTTTACCAGGGGGAGAGGAGAAAAAGAAGGACAACATAGAGGAAGGGGATGAAGAGGTACAATTATTAGGTATAAAATAAGATACAAGGATGTAACGAGGGAATATAGCAATATTTTATAACTTTAATGGAGTGTGTGCTGCATATGCTTGGTCGCTCAGTTGTGTCCAACTCTTTGCAACCCCATAGACTGTAGCCCACCAGATTCCTTTATTCATGGGATTCTCTAGGCAAGAATACTGGAGTGAGTAGCCTTTCCTTTCTCCAGGGGATCTTCCCAACCCAGGGATCAAACCCTGGTCTCCTGCATTACAGGCGGATTCTTTACCATCTGAGCCACCCATGAAGCCCTTAAATGAAGTATAATCTACAAAAATATCGAATCACTATGTTGTATACGTGAAACTATCATAATATTGTAAATCAACTAAATTTGTTTAAAAATTACTGATTTAGATGTCCAATATATTTTACTAGGTGCCTAAATCAAATCATAGAATAATATGTACAGTATGAACCCATGTGAAAAAAGTGTGTGTGTGTGTGTGTGTGAGTTGTTGTTGTTGTTTAGTCGTGCAGTCATATCCAGCTGTTTGTGACCCCATGGACTGTAGCCCACCAGGCCCCTCTGTCCATGGAATTTCCCAGGCAAAAATACTGGAGTGGGTTGCCATTTCCTTCTCCAGTGTGCATGTGTGTGTAAGTACAAAAAGATATCTGGTGGTTGCACATTAAAGTAGATACTTGTAGCCTGTAGGTTTGGAGGAGCCCAGGCTGGTAAGGAAGGGGCAGTTTTCATCTCTCTGTGTGGATTTTTTATGATGAACACATACTATAATACATATATAACTTTTATAACTTGTTTCTTCCTGGGCTGAAACTCCTGAAACCCTCCTTCTCCCCTGCAGTATCTCACTGCCCCCTTACCTCCTCATCCTCCAGGGCCCAAGAACTCTCTCTGGGCTCAGAGATTTCTGCCTAGATCTGCTGACAGTTCACTTTGTGGCTCTGGAAGTCACTAACCCTTCCTGGGTCTCCCATCTTCATTAGATTATCACAAGAACTTTAGCCACCTTCAAGTTTGATTCTAATTCTATAGCAGACTAGAAAGGGCCAGGCAGGGATGAAAACATTAACTACAAAGAGAGAACAAGTTTTGGTTTCCAATAAATACAGTAAAATTGATTTAAGTATTTAAACTTAACATGGAACATGGAAATTATGTTTATGAAACACGTGCTCAATCCTTTCAGTCATGTCCGACTCTTTGCCACCCTTTGGACTGTAGCCTGCCAGGCTCCTCTGTCCATGGGATTTGTTGGGCAAGAATACTGGAGCCCAGTATTGGGGCTCTGCTCAACCCAGGGATAAAACCTGCATCTGTTATGTCTCCTGCATTGGCAGGTGTATTCTTTACCACTAGCGCTACCTGGGAAGCCCGTTTGAAACATAAGCATATTTATAAAAGAAGCCTGATCATATATGACTAAAGAATAGTAAAAATACAGACTCAGAAACTATTTCTATAGAAATACAGTATTTCCTGAATTTTCCTTTTATCATTGCTTCTTCTCTGAACTCATATTTTATCTCATTTTTAATTTATTTAGTTTCAAGGAGAAATTCATTGTCTCTTATTCACTTTTCATGAAATCCAGTCCAACTTTGCTCCTACAATTAGAGTGCAGTTGTTTCTTATAGCCACTAGGGGTCAGACCGCTACATTAGTACAAACAATCCCAACTTGAAAAGTAGCAATAATTGGTTGAGGGCTGTGCCAACTTCTTTTTGTGCATTAGAACGGAAGACTGGTCATTTAAATTAAACGTTACATTAAAAAGATAATGAGGAAGAATGCATTTGACAAAAGAGGCTCAGAAAGTTGAAACTATCATATATAATAAATAGTATATAATAAAAAAGTTTCATCCTGAATAAAAATTTCAATTATTCACTTGCTCTTTCTGGATGGCAAGATCTTATCCCAATCTAAGTGGGTTCAGATTGGAGAATTAATCATTGAACTGGGCAAATGCTAAGAGAGCAGAAACAACTAAAATGATAAAACATGTCAGCAAAAAAGAAGAAATCCTCATTTTTTAAAGGAAGGACCACATGACTAGCAGAGGATTGAGATGGATGGCAGAAACATTTTTCCAATGGCCTTCAGCCATGGTAATAATAAATCTGAATCATCTCACAGTAGTGAAAGTGTTCAGGGATATGAGCAGAGGGCAACCCAAGACGGCCGCTGAGTCCGTCCCAGGTCTGCTGCAAACTGACCCTCTGATCTTGAATGAGCAACTTGTCTTCTTTTGATCATGAAGAAGAAAGATTATATAATTTATACAGAAACTTCAAGCCTAAAATTAAACAGATTTATTTGGAATAGTATTTATTTATATATAAGATAAGAAAGTAAGGGGAAATGTGCCAAAGTTTTAAAAAGAAAGGTTTTGGCTGTCAATATACATCATTATAAATTTTCATCATTTAAAAAAAGTGGAAAAAACTGAGATCATAGATCATGTCCATCGTCAGAGTTAAAGTAATGAATAATAACTCAAACCTGAATTTATTTACATCTTTATTGACCGAGTATTCTGAAGTAAATACGCTAAGTACATATGTGAAAAGATATGCAGATCATCCTCTGGAAAAATAAACGAGAAATTCAAAAGTGATTACCTGTTGGGGTGGGGCAGAATTGGATGGATATGGATTTGGGTAGGATGGGTGTAAGGATATAACGTATAATTCTTCATACGTTGTTTTGATATTTTTATTCATGTGAATCTATGCCCTATTTTTAAAATTTTTAATTAACTAAATAACTTTATAGATGGTGACAGAAATATGTGTCAATACAAAAGCAAACACAATTGAAAATCCGCCAAGATAGAATGGGGATTAGAAATAGACATAGGAATATCTTTTCTAATAGAAGTTGCTCATACAAGAATGATATTGTATTTTAAAGTGGCTGCATCAAATTACCTCAACCAGATGGATGATGTCAAGATGACCGTATCCAAAGGTTCTGTCTGGCAGCTTTATCACCTGGGCCCCAGACTCTCACTGGGATGCTTGTCCCTGACCCTGTACCTCCAGAGAGGCACTGAAGCAGAACAGTACTATTTTGTCCCCCTTTCTCTTCACACACATGCACATGCACCCACAAACACGTTTCTTAGCAAAATCTTCACGAATGTTCACCTATGCAAATAAGCAATGGAGAGAGTTACAAGCAACCCAGTTGTACAAAGAGCTGAACCTTGAATCCCAGACTTCCTAACATTCAGGTTTAATGTAATTCCTATCAAAATTCCAGCAAGATAATATCTAACTATAGACAAGATTATCTTAACATTTAAATGGAATGACAAAGAATAGCTAAAACAATAATAGCTTAAATATAAAGCTTAATGTTTAATAGCTTAAATATAAAGAAGAAAGTGGGAGAAATTAGTATACTTGATTTCCACTTATTATATAACTACAGTAATCAAGACTTTATGGTATTGATGGAGAAATATACACACAGCTCAGTGGGACAGAATAGAAAACTCAGAAATAGACTCACATAGATAAGTCCAATTTATTTTTGACAAAAGTGCAAAGCCAATTCAGTGGAGGAAAGGCAATCTTTTCAAAAACCAGAGTAATTGGATGCCCATAGGCCAAAAAGATGAACTTTGACCTAAACTTCACACATTAAACAAAAATTAGCTCAAAATGTACTAAAGACTTAGATGAAATGTAAAACTAGATATTTTTAGAAAAGATAAAAAAATAGGAGAAACTCTTCCAAATCTAGGACAGGCAAAAAGTTCTTAAAGTTGACACCAAAAGCACAATTCATAAGGGAAAAAAATGATATATTAGAATCCACCAGAATTAAAATGTTTGTTCTGTAAAAGATCTTATTAAGAGGACAAAGAGAAAAACTACAGATTGGCAGGAAATATTTTCAAACCATATATCTGACAAAGAACAGGTATTTAGAATAAATGAAAAAAAAAAAAACAAGTATCCTGACTTTCCTTGTAGTTCAGTGATTAAGATTCCACGCTTCCAATGCAAGGGGTGAGGGTTAGATCCCTGGTCAGGGAACTAAGATCCTGCTTGCCTCGTGGAAAGTCCAAAATTTAAAAAGTACATAAAAGTATTTTTTTTAATTCTCAAAACTCAGCAATAAAAAAAATTCAGTTATAAGATAGGCAAAGACATGAACAGACATATTATTGAAGAGGATACACAGATGGCAAATAAGCACATGAAAAGAAGCATAACATCATTAACCATTGGGGAAATGCAAATTAAAACCTCACTAAAATATCATTACATATCAGAAATGCTAAAATAAAAAATTATGACTACACCAAATTCTATCAAGGAAGGAGAGAAACTGGGGCTCATACATTGCTTTTCTCTGAAATCAGAGAAAAGAGAACATGTTTTCACACAAAAACCTTTACAAGAATGTTTTTGTCTACTTTGTTTGTAATAACCTAAAACTAAGCATGGCCCAGATGTCCTTTAACGGGTGAATGGTTACACAAACTCTGCCATATCCATATTATGTGATACTACTCAGTAATAAAAGGGAATGTTGCAGCAATAAATGCAACAACTTGGGTGCATCTCCAGAGAATTATGCTGAGTCAACAAAGCCAATCCCAAAAGGTTATATACTGTATGATGCCATTCCTCTAATGTCCTTGAAATGAAAAACTATAGAAGGGAGAACAGATTAGTGAGTGCTAGGGACTAAGAATAGGGTTGGGGAAGCTGGGGTTCGGGAGAAGAAAGGAAGGAAGGAGGGCTATAAAAGGGCAGCCCAAGGATCCTCTGCTGATGAGAACTTCTGCATCCTAACTGCATCCATGTCAATACCCAGTTGCAATATTGTACTACAGTTCTGCAACTTTTGTGATAGAAGTTACCCATATCTCTTATGTCTCCTGCATTGGCAGTTGGGTTCTTTACCACTAGCGCCACCTGGGAAGCCCTGGTATCGTTACCTTTGGGCGACAATGAGTAACAGGTACATAGTATTGATCTGCATTATTTTTTGCAACTGCATATGAATCTATAATTATGTCAGAATGATTGATTTAATGAATATATGTATATATATACAGATAAGCTATGGCCTCAAGTTTAGTTATAGAAACAAGGTCAGTAGCAGCCATGTATACTTCTTCATTAGTTATATATGTATCAATATAAATAAATATGTGTGGGCACAGGTATTGGGCTTCCCTCATGGCTCAGAAGGTAAAGAATCTGCCTGCAGTGCAGGAGACCCTGGTTCGATTCCCAGATCAGGAAGATTCCCTGGAGAAGGGATAGGCTACCCACGCCAGTATTCTTGGGCTTCCCTTGTGGCTCAGATGATAAAGAATCTGCCTGCAATGCGGGAGGCCTGGGTTCAATCCCTGGGTTGGGAAGATCCCATGGAGAAGGGAAGCTACCCACTCCAGTATTCTTGCCTGGAGAATTCCATGGATAGAGGAGCCTGGTGGGCTACAGTCCATGGGGTCACAAAGAGTCGAACACAACTGAGCAACTTTCACTCACTTCATGGGCACAGGTAGTAAGCTGCTGCCGGTAAGTTCTAAATCTGCTCTTGTCTCTGCATTGTTTTTCTAGGATGGGGACTCTACAAATCACATTTCCATTTTCTTAGCTTCTTCCCTCTTCAGCCACCAACAGAGGGTGACATACGGAGCCTAAGCCCAGAAGAGAATGAAGAGACTTCCTCCTCATTGGCTTCCCCTGGGCTTACCCTGTGTTTCATGTTCCCCTGCACTTCACACGATGACCTGTCTACTTCCTCTAAAGAGTAGCAAGGCCTTCCAGTAGCAGCAGTAGAATCCAATTTGCATTTTCTCAACACTTGCAAAACCAGTCACATAGAACAGATGTCAGCAAACTTTGGCAGCTGAGGACCAGAGAGTAAATATTTGAGACTCTGCCGGCCAAACCATCTCTGAAGCAGCTACTCTACTCTGCCATCACTGCGTGACAGCGGCCAGAGACAATAAATGAATGAGCATGGCAAGTATAACTTGATTTATAGACACCGAAGTCTGAATGTTATATAATTTTCACGTCTCACAAAACATTATTATTGTTATGGGTTAAATTGTATGCCCCTCAAAGAAATGTTGAAATCCTAATCCCCTTCTCCTGTGAACGTGATCTTATTTGGAAACAAGGTCTCAGCAGATAGGATCAAGATCGGATGAGTTCATTAGGGTGAGTCCTAACCGAGTATGACTGATATTCTAAGAGGAGGAAAACATCATATAAAGACACAAACACACTGAGAGGAGAGTGCTGTGTGGAGCTGGAGGCAAAGTCTGGAGTTTAGCCACTGCAGGGCAACCAGCAGATGCTAGAAGGAGGTGAGAAAGCGGCCTACCCAGAGTCTCAGAGGGAGGACAGTCCTGATGACAACTTGATTTTGCATTTCTAGCCTCCAAACTGTGAGAGAGTAAATTTCTGTTATTTTAAGCCACCCGGTTCGTGAAACTTTGTTACAGTAGCCTTAGGAAATTAATACAATTATTCTTATGATTTTTCTTCTATTGTTTACAAATGTAACAGCATTCTTTTTAAAAAAAGATTTTTTTTTTAATGCAGGCTATTTTTAAAGTCTTTATTGAGTTTGTTACAATATTGTTTCTGGGTTTTTTTTAAGTCTTAGTTTTTTGGCCATAAGGCATGTGAGATCTTAGCTCCCTGACCAGGGATTGAACCCACACCATTGCAAGGTGAAGTCTTAACCACTGAACTGTCAGGGAAGTTCTCAAAATGTAAAAACAATCTTAATCCATAGTCCACACCAAAACAAAACAAAACAAAAACAGTAAGCTGGCTTTGACCTATGAGCCATGGTTTGCAGACCCCTGCCATAGAGCCTCCTGACCCAAAGACACCAACCTCAGCCAAACTGTGTTCCCTAAGGTCCAAGTTTTAGCTCCAACTACTAAATTTTAGTAAGTCCAACCTTTTTTCCTTTTCCTCCCTTCTTGGGGGAAGATAGTTACTTTCTGTAATTGCTGCTTTTATTTTACCTTACTGTTCTCTTTTTCTCCTACAGTTAGCTATTTACTAGCTTTACATCTACTTTACAATTATTTGTATTAAGTTCTCTTTAACTGTGTGATTTCTGTCTCCCAGTTGGACCCTGACTGGTATAATTTTCTTTTTAAAAAAAATCTTAAAGATTTTGCATGAAGTACACTGACCTTCAAGGATTTATGCATGCCTTGGTAATTATTTAATTTTAGGTAATTAAGACGACTCTTTGCAGAGTTGGAATTTCTGACATAAAAATCTCATACTTTATTTGTCACAAACTTTAATTAATAACCATTCTCCCTTAATAGACTTGTTCCTCTGAGGATCCCCAAGTGCTTTAGAAGAACTGAGGAATTAATATCATGTTACACTGAAGTAGGAATGCAGCTGCCAATGTCTTACAATGTTTAATGTGCACCTGCCCTTCAACCCAGCAATTCCATGCCAGGTATTTACCCAGAGAAAATAAAAGCATATGTTCACAAGAAAGACTTACACAAAATGTTCACAGAAACCTTATTCATAACAGTCAAAATCTGGCAACAACCCTTATATCCACTAACAGGAAAATGGATAAACAAAAGTTTATCCATATAATGAAGTACCACTCGTTAATGTAAAGAAATGAAGTGCTGTTACACAGAACAACATGGTTAAATCTCAAATACATTATGTTGTTTTTGTTTGGTCAATCCTTCCCACCATGTGTAGATCAAGATTTTTCTTTTTTTAAGTTCACTAACCAGCGAAAGCAGAATGGGTTGGAGGAGCAAGGTTCAAAGTGCACGGATAAAGGAGAATAAAATGAGTTCCCTGGGCTCGGCATCTAAGTGTTAAAAGAGCAAGAATAGCTCTCCATGAACAGCAGCTGTTGCAGAAGGACTTGGCAAAGGAAGAGGATGAGTGAAGACAAAGGGAAGAGTCTTTTATGATGCTGGAATGCACACAATATTTTAATATAATTTCAGGGTCTTTGTAGAACACCCCAGGTGGAAAACCAAAGCTTTAAGACATGGCACCATTGCCATTAACAGCAGGGAGAGCTTTGGGATTTGTTTAACAATTAACCATGGCCTCTTGGCTCTTGTTCTCACTGCCTTCCTTGCCTTTCGTCCCACCCCTCAGAAGGCACAGGAACCTCAAGAGCATGGTGAAGTTAGCCTTAAAATACGCAAACCCATTTGCATTCTCTGTGCACCTATGTACTCATAAAAAAAGGCGAGTATCCAGAGGAGTGTGCTGGGAGCAGAGAGAAACAAACATAGAGATGCTGCCTTACCATGAATCATTCAGAATGAACTCTTACACACTGGAAAGTGATAAATACCTGCCCAGATCCCTCTGGTTGACTTTTCCTGTCTGTCCCTTTACTGTGGCCCCTTTGTCATACTAAAAATAGTTTAGTAAACATGCCAGCAATAACTGAATCTGCTTTCCCCAATCTCCAAGACACAGGAGTCTGATATGAAACTGAAAATATTTATTCTGAATTGAGAGATGAGGTTTTGAGTACAGATTATTCACTAGTCTTTTAAACCAAAGACAAAAATGTAATTTTTCTGACCCTGACAACTATTGTACCCATGTATTTAGAGCATTCTATAAATATTAGAGAATATGGCATGTTCTTTGCCTTAAGGAATAAGGGAAATACCAATACAATCCGGTGACTTGAAGAACTGGGTCTGTATAACTTTCTGCTACACAAATTAAAGGAAAGCATCCTGGACTTCCCTGGTGGCCCAGTGGATAAGAATCTGCCTTCCAATGCCAGGGACACAGGTTCGATCCCTGGTCCAGGAAGATCTCACACACCTCAGAACAACTAAAGCCCCTGAGCCACAACTATTGAGCCCACGAGCCAAGCAACTGAAGCTTGAGTGCCTAGAGCCTGTGCAACAAGAGCCTCTGCAACAGGAGAAACCACTGCAATATGAAGCCCATGCACCGCGATTAGAGAGCAGACCCTGCTCACTGCAACTAGAGAAATCCCACGCACAGCAATGAAAACCCAGCCCAAAAATAAATAATAAAAAATTAATAAGAAAATAAACGTGCAGTTTGAAAAAGAATAAAACAGTCCTACAGTAAATCTTAAGGTCTTTTCTTCACTGAAATTTCCATGGAGCCCCTCTGGTTGCCCCAAGCCAGAGGTCTTCCCTCCTGTAAATTCATTTAAATTCGCCTGGCATTCACACATACTCCTAACAGTGTCTTGTATCTTGTTATGCGATTTCCCTGCTGTTACAAGACCTCAGAGGCAGTCCTGTATCTTACTGTCATCTGTGTTCTCCATAAAACTGGCGCAGCACCTGATACATCATAAAAGTTCCTAAAAGTTGGGGCTAGTAAAGGAAATATGGTTTTTTAAAAAAAACACATCCAGAAAAACAAGACCTGAGAACAGTTTCCTTGATTTTTAGATCATCCTCTTACATTTCTATCCTGAGGCTGAATCCTAAATGAAGTTGAACTGTTCGTGTTTTTCAGGAATCTGCTTTCCAAATTCTGGCTCTGGGTTGTCTGGATGATAGAAGATGGAGACCCAGCCTTGAGGTGGGTACAGCCCCAGGGAAGTGACTTGAACACGTTGTCCCACTACGCTCTGGCTTGGGGGTCAGCCCAAATGTGTTTTGAAGGGATGTAAGAAAGTGGCCTGGCCCTCCTTTAGAAGCTGACACAGAAGAGACCAAAGATCTTCCTGGCTCACTGCAATTTCATTACCCTGAGCTCACTTTCCTGTCTGATCACCACAACCCCAAGAGCCACCTCCCCCTCACAGGAACAGGCTCAGCTCAGGCAGCCGTGTTCATGGTGACATAAGGACCATAACTGAAAAAATGAGACCCCCACACAGGAGCTCAGTCCTACACTGACTGTGCTGGGAGGCACTCTCTAGGAGTCCCAGTTTTAAAAGAAAGGACAATAGTACAAGACCCAAAAACCGCAGTTTTGAGGAACCTCTAAGGAACTGAGAGGGTTCAGCCGAGAAGACAGAGGGCGTGGTAGCCATCTTCTAGAATGTGAAGGAAGAAGGTGTACAAATATGTCAACCATTCCACAGATAAGCAGATGGCAGAATTCGAAGCAGTGAGTGAAGCTCAGAGAAGGCAGATGTCTTAGTCTGGTTTCCTTAGAAAACAAACTTTAAGGCAAAGCTTAGGTCTGACTGTTTTATTTGGGGGTGCCATCTCAGAGAAAAAAAAGCAAAGGAAAAGAGACGTGAAGGACTGTAAGTTTGGGATTAGCAGATGCAAACTACTATATAAAGGATAGATAAACAACAAGGTCCTTCTGTATAGCACGGGGACCTCTACGGTTTATCCTGTGATAAACCACAATAGAAACAAATATGAAAAAGAATATGTATATATGTATAACTGAGTCACTTTGATATACAGCAGAAATTAACACATTATACATCAACTAAACTTCAATATTTTTTTTAAATGAGAGATGTGACGCAGGGAAGGAGGGAGAACAAATGCAAGAGAGTGTGCTCCCAAGCGGCCCACGACTTTCGAAACACATAGCTGGTCCCACAGGATGGTTCTAGGGAGGTGGTTCCAGTGCCAGAGGCTGCTGCTGCTGCTGAGTCGCTTCAGTCGTGTCCGACTCTGTGCGACCCCACAGACGGCAGCCCACCAGGCTCTGCCATCCCTGGGATTCTCCAGGCAAGAACACTGGAATGGGTTGCCATTTCCTCCTCCAATGCATGAAAGTGAAAAGTGAAAGTGAAGTCACTCAGTCGTATCCGACTCTTTGCGACCCCATGGACTGCAGCCTGCCAGGCTCCTCTGTCCATGAGATTTTCCAGGCAAGAGGACTGGAGTGGGGTGCCATTGCCTTCTCCAGTGCCAGAGGACAAGGTAGCAATTTAACCTCTGGATACTTCCTATCTCTTATCTCTCCGCATATGGCATAAATACTCTTACGCTTCTTAGTGGCTTTCCTCTGCCCTTTCAGGGACACCAAGAGCCAGAACCCCTGTGGGTCCAGTGGGATCAGACCTGGGGATGGGAGCTGCTCCAGCTCCCACCATAGTGGGGTGACAAAGGCTGTGCCGGAGCCCAGCTTTCACCCCAAGGAAGGCCAGAGACAGCTCTAGGGTGAGAAGACAGCAGTGTCGAAGACTTTACAACTGCAGGAGCAACAGGAAAGGGGGGCTGGAAGCCAAGGGCCGGGGCCAGGCAAGGCTGAGCAGATACAGACTGGTCCACAGAGGCACCAGGACCGCATGTCTTAGTAAGCCATTATTTTCTAATACTCAAAAGCATTCAATAATGGAGAAGTCCAGTACTTCTCAAACATCAAGTCAACACAAGCTCCTGAGGGTCTTGTCAAATTACAATTCTAAACCAGCAAGCCTGGGGTGAGGCCCGAGATTCAGTATTTCTAACTAACTTGAAGCATTGCCTTGCTGCTGCTCCCAAAAGACCACTTTGGATATTCAGTGGGTGGTCTGCCCCATAAAGTAGTGAGTTTTATGTTCCTGGATGTTTTAGTACAACAGCATCCAGTGACTTCTGTCACAAAAAGTCAAGGATTTCACAGAAAATTCTGAGTGGGGTAAAAGACCATTGTAGAACCTTCCAAATCAAAGGTTTTGATTTATTTCCAAAACCTGATAAATACTAAACCAATGATGAATGATGAAAATAGTTAACAAAGAAGACATGCCTAGCTTTCATCATCTTCGTTGCTCATTCTTCAATGACTCCTTATCAGACCAGAGCATTATTAGGCCAGACTCTAACTGAAATTTGCAGTTTTGTCCTCAATCACAATTGATTGAGGACAAATGTATTATAATTTGGTCAGTAATTGAAGGGATGGATGCTTTTCTCACTATCCCGTTTCCAAAATACCTCCACATCCACAAGAAACCCAAGGAGTAAATACAAAGATGTTAACAGGTATAGACAAGACGTCTAAGATCGTCAGAGATTTTCTCCTTCAGAGATTTATGGAATCTGAGTTAAATTCAAATAAAAAATGCTATCATTTTACTTCATTCCCTGACAGATAAAACCTGAAACAAAATATCCTCAATCCGGAACCTTAGGGAATGGGAGTTTCTGGATAGTTGAGTTTTCTAGAGAGATGAAAGTCAACACATTAGAACTGCACATATTTTTCTTCTTTCTCCATTATTCATAACCACTTAGACCTGCTCTACAAAACTGAGTTACAGATAGTTGTTTCTTTTTACTTTTCAATTAATTTCTCAAAGTCTTATATCATCTAACATTATCTAATATTAGCGTTTTTAAGCATCCTCCCCACATACACACTGGCCCCAAGTGCTGGGCGGCCATGCTCCATAGACAGTGCCTCTCAGCTTTCATTTCTCCAGTCCAGACTGGATTATAGCTGCCACTGCTTCTCTCTGCCACTTGATGGCACTGTTGAGAACTGATTCTCTACACCAGCACACCCCACTGCTGCAAGGAACCTTTGTGTGTGGGGTGGGGTGTGTGTGTGTGTGTGTGTGTGTGTGTGTGTGTGTGTGTGTGTGTGTACAGTCACTCCAGTTGTGTCCGACTCTTTTTTGACTCCATGAACTGTAGTTCGCCAGGCTCCTCTGCCCAGAGGATTTCCCAGGTAAGAATACTGGAGTGGGTTGCCATTTCCTACTCCAAGGGATTCTTCCTGACCCAAGGATGGAACCTGCATCTCTTGCGTCTCCTGCATGAGCAGGCAGATTCTTTACCGCTGCACAACGTGGGAAGCTAGACACCTGTAAAGATGTCTGTGGTTCCCTGAGAAAGGGCAATCCCATCTCCCAGTGCTGAGCTCAGCCATACAGTTGCAGCTCTTTGTTCCCAGCTTAATTTAAAATGTCTTTTTAGTCATCATGGCTTCACATTATCATGAATACTTCAGAGCGTCATACATAATGACTGAAACCTACTACCTCATCTTGACTGGATGTGAATCTATTGTAATTTTCTGTGTGTGTGCTCGGTCATGTTGGACTCTTTGCTATCCCATGGACTGTAGCCTGCCAGGATACCCTGACCATGGAATTTTCCAGACAAGAATTCTGGAGTGGGTTGCCATGCCCTCCTCCAGGGGATCTTCCCCACCCAGGGATCAAAGCCGTGTCTCTTAGTCTCCTGCATTGGCAGGTGGTTTCTTTACCACTAGCGCCACCTGGGAAGCCCCTTATATCAAAGCATATATCTTGAAATATAGACAGGAGTCCAGTCTTAAATATGTAGCCCTAGAGCCTGTTTATCTCTTGCTTCAGGAAAAGTAAACAGAGGCTTGTGATGAATGGCTGGCCTAGAGCTCATCTTCATCTCACCCCAGGAAGTATGAACAGGAGGCCAGTTGTAAATGCCTAACCTGGGGCCCGTCTGTCTCCTACCTCAGGTGGCTGAAACAACAGACATTTACTTTCACCCAGTTCTCAAGACTAGAAGTCCAAGATTGGTTAAGGTGACAGCAGAGTGGGCTCCTTCTCAGGGCTGTGAAGGAAGGATTTATTCCAGGCCTCTCTCCTCGGCTGGTAGACATTAAGCTTCTCCCTGGGTCTTCGCACGGTCTTTCCTCTATGTATGTCTCTGTGTCCAGTTTTTCTCTCATGAGGACGGCGGTCATTTTGAATTAGGACCCACCCTAATGGGCTCACTGTAGCTTCATTACCCCTGTAAAGATCCTATTTCCAAATAAGGACACATTCTGAGTTCAACATATGAATGAGGGGGGAACATGGGGAGGTAGAGTTCAGCCCATGTGTGTGCTAAGTCAGCTTCAGTCATGTCCGACTCTGTGAGAGCCTATGGACTGTAGCCCACCAGGCTCCTCTGTCCATGGGATTCTCCAGGCAAGAATACTGGAGTGGGCTGCCATGCCCTCCTCCAGGATATCTTCCCAACCCTGGAATAGAACCCAGGTCTCCTGCATTGCAGTCAGATTCTTTACCATCTGAGCCACCAGGGAAGCCAATTCAGCCCACAGTAAAATCCATATTTCAAACACTTCTGTTCATAGTGTTAAAGTTTTGGGTCAACTTTGTGGCATTTGTCATCAGCTCTGCCACTGACCTTGCACTGTTACCTAATATTAACTTTATTATATAATTCATAGGAGAAGTCTTTTTAAATTTTTTGTTTACTTTTATAGTTTTTGAAGGTTACTTTCCAATTACATGTATTATAAAATCTTGGTTGTATTCCCCATGATGTACAATACATCCTTGAGTCTATCTTACACCCAGTAGTCTATACCCCTCACTCCCCCATGTGGTAACCACTAGCTTCCCCAGTGGTAACCACTAGCTTGTTCTCTGCAAGCAGAAGTCTTTTACGATCCTTGCTCGCTTAACCAAGCTCACAAAAATTGCAAAAGAACACCAAGATGCTGGAAGAAAACTAGTCCGTGGTACCAGTGCTGTGCAAGCCCCACCATTCCCTCAGGGTGCCCTGCCATCTACATCCAGACCAGTTGAGGGCAGTATTAATTTCTCTTCTGCCTAGGGTGAAGTGTTAGTTGCTCAGTCGTGTCTGACTCTTTGTGACCCCATGGACTGCAGCCCGCCAGGTTCCTCTGTCATGGAATTCTCCAGGCAAGAATACTGAAGTGGGTTGTCATGCCCTTCTCCAGGGGATCTTCCCGACCCAGGGATCAAACCCACATCTCCTGCATTGGCAGGCAGGTTATTTTACCACTAACACCACCTGGGAATCCTGAGTAAAGCTCCTGTTTATTCTTTTTCAGAAATTAAATAAATATATGAGTTCTAACATCTTTTCTAGTATGCCAATGGATTGTGATCTTGCATTTCGGGAAACCTCTGATCTAGACCATGGGAGGAACTACCCAGACATTTTCAAATTCCAACTTGGGAAGTTATTTGTAAGAACGGCCTTTGGCTATGAAGTAGGCCATGAAATCATGCTGTAGTCAAATCAAATCAAAAGGGCTCACAGAGCTTATGATTCTCACATTCTCTTTTCATCATCTCCAATACACAGGTACTTAATTGTTGCCCGGGGTTTAAGGCAGTGGACTGAGAATACAACAGGCTCCAGCAGCACTTCATTAGCTCTGTGGATAATGCCATCCCATCCACATATAGTTGGGAGCATTTGTTGAAAATGTCATTTAGAGGATATCAACACTGCCTGAGTCATCATTTGATTGAATTTGTAGAATAATGCAATAGGAACTGCGTTCTTCACAAAAGTCACAAGGCAATAATGACGATGGGGTTGGGGGTGAAAGATGCCAAATATTCTGTCCAGTTCAATCAGACAAACAGACAGATTAATGCATTCAGTGCTCCAGACATAAGACTTCAGCAGAGGGAATGGCAATGTTACTTTTTTCCTAAAGACCTGTAGGGGTAAAAATCTACTGTTTATAGTGAATTTGGCCAATGGTAGATGAGCTCCAGGGGCCTAAGCAAGTCATCAAAAGAGTGACAATACAGTGGCCAGTGGTCCATTTCGACGAAACCCAGGGCCTGCTGAACGGAAAGGAGGCCTCTCCAGGAGAGCAAGAAGAAATGCCATGCCAAGGTGCCCCTATGGACTCAGCGCTGGCCCTGCCTGCCGCCCAAATGCAAAAACATCAGGAAAAGCCAGGTTACGTAGAGACCATGTTTAATGTTTATCATCCTCAAAGTGCATTCCAAATAAGCACAAAGTAATTACTTTCTCCAGTTCTGGGTAGAAAGGAAATGTATGGGTGGGCATTACAACTGTATCTAACCATGACACAACAAAAGTCGAGCAGGACTGGGACCTTGGTTCTCTCTGCCAAGGTGATCCTTGCCTCATGGGCTACCCCATCTTATTGACCTCCTTCCCCAGCACACCAAGCTGCTGTGTGTTCATGATGTTTATTGCTAGATAAGTTCACGTCTCTATTCTACGCAATGGCCTCACTCCCAACACTTTGATCAGGGCTTCCTTTCACTGCACACATAGTTCTGCAATGATACATATGATTTTATTACACCCTGACTTTTTTTTGAAACTAGACAGTAAGTTCATTAAGATCAGGGACTGTGTCTAATCTTGGTATTTCCAGTGAAAACAGATCTTGGCACTTTCTAGGTACTCGATAAGTATTTGGGGACATAATGAATAATAATCAGGTCTGTTGTTGAAAAATCAACAAAGCGTCCAAAGGGCTTTGTTCATTGGTCTTTGCTTCAAAGTCCCTAATGTTGTTATATACATGGTCTCACGGACCTCTCACAATAAACCTGTGGATTCTCACCAAATATTCTCATTCTAGACCTTCCCAGGTGGAGCTCAGTGGAAAAGAATCTGCCTGCCAATGCAGGAGATACAGGGGACTCAGGTTTTATCCCTGAGTCAGGAAGATCCCTTGGAGTAGGAAATGGCAACCCACTCCAGTATTCTTACCTGGAAAATGCCATGAACAGAGGAGCCTGGTGGGTGATAGTCCGTGGAGTCTCAAAGAGTCAGACACAGATAAGTGACTGAGCATGCATACACTTCTCATTCTAAAGATGAGAAACATGAGCTCAGAGGATAGAAGTGGTTTGCCCAACCACTCAGAGCTTTTAGCAACAGAAGTATGGTTTCCACCCAGATTATCTGATGCCAAAACTCAGCTCAGTTCCACTCAGTAGCTCAGTCATGTCCAACTCTTTGCGACCCATGGATTGCAGCTCACCAGGCTGCCCTGTCCATCACCAATTCCCAGAGTTTACTCAAATTCATGTCCATTGGGTCTGTGAAGCCATCCAACCATATCATCCTCTGTTGTCCTCTTCTCCTCCTGCCTGCAATCTTTCCCAGCATCAGGGTCTTTTCCAATGAGTCAGTTCTTCGCGTCAGGTAGCCAAAGTATTGCAGTTTCAGCTTCAACATCAGTCCTTCCAATGAATATTCAGGACTGATTTCCTTTAGGATGGACTGGCTGGATCTCCTTGCAATCCAAGGGACTCTCAAGAGTCTTCTCCAACACCACAGTTCAAAAGCATCAATTCTTTGGCACTCAGCTTTCTTTATAATCCAACTCTCACATCTATACATGACCACTGGAAAAAACCATAGCTTTGACTAGATGGACCTTTGTTGGCAAAGTAATGTCTCTGCTTTTTAATATGCTGTCTAGGTTGGTCATAGCTTTTCTTCCAAGGAGCAAGCATCTTTTAATTTCATGGCTGCAGTCACCATCTTCAGTGATTTTGGAGCCCAAAGTTAGTCAATGTTTTTTTCCCACTTTATAGAAACCCATGCCCTCTATGTAAAGAAGGAGGCACTCGTGCCCAAAAGTTTGAGAGATAGGAGTAAAGTTCTGGTTCTATAAATGAGAAGATCAGGGTTGTGAGTTCTTTTTTTATACTGATAGAATTCCTAGAATGGTAGCTGGGTATTCTGTGCAATGATTGAATGAACAAATGAATGAATGGGCAAACTGCCAGGCCTTACAATGTTAACAATTCTCATACAATAATACATCTTAACAATGGCTTCAGGTGCAGCCTAAAATCTTCAGATCAGGCCTGAATGGCTTTGGAGCTGATTCTGAGAGAAATTAGGTGTGGGGCAAATGAGTTCTCATTAAAACTGAGACTTTTGCCCTGCAAAATGGCACTGCACTAGTTCATCTCATGGTGGCCACCTTTGCCTTGAGTTTCCTCAAGAAACTGCAAAAAGGATAAATATGAGGCCCTGTCTGCTCAATAATCACTCTCATGTAGTACCCTGAGGATTCTGGACAGATTTTCTGGGGTTGGGATATTGAAAGCTGTCAAGGAGAGAGGCTTTGGACACAGATGGACCTGGGAAGGAATCCTGGTTTTCCTCTCACTGCCTACATGACACTGGGAAAATTCCTTAACTTCACCATACCTCATCTGTGAAACTGTGTTAATGCTCATGTCTATCTCATAGGTTTTTTTTTAATAAGAATGAAATGAGGTAAAACTTAGGTAGTAACTCAACCAGTGTTTGTTGACTTAGAGTCCAAGGGCCTCTGAAGCCCCTAATATTTTCTTAAAATCCACAAAACCTATGATAAGTCTGTGTTTTCATTTTGATGATAATCTAAACAGTCAGTGCAAACATAGCTCATGTCAGGACTTCCCTGGTGGTCCAGGGGTTAAGAATCTGCCTCTTAATGCGAGGGACCTGGGTTCAATCCGTGGTCAGAGAACTAAGACCCCACATGGCATGGGGCAGCTAAACCTGGCTCTACAATGAGAGAAGCCCCTGGGCTGCAACCAGAGAAAGCCTATGTCTGCAACAAAGCCCAGCGCAGCCAAAAACTTAAAAACAATAACAAACAAACAAAAACTTAGCTCATGTCATCTGGAGGAATATGAGGTTCCAAGGGGTATGTGTTTGTGTTTACAATCAGGTATGCACCAAGCCAAGAACTAAAGATGTTACCATATATTATGCAAGAGTTTTGTAGCAATTTGAACAGAGACAAGTCATGAGAGAACTGAGTCATTTTATGGCACATGACTGCTAATAAGTTAAACATCCGAGCACTGAGCGATGTTTCAGCTCAGTGCCACATTTATGTGGTCAATAAATAAGCAGTAGGCACTCATCTGTTAAAAGATACTTTCTAGTTTTGTGTGGGGAGTGGGCACTCTGACTTAACCAACCCATTAATACTTTAACAAGTTATTTGATTGTTAAAATAGCAAAAGAATGATAATGAAAATGACTGCAATTTAAATAATGATTGGAAATCATTAAAATAAAGGAAAAACAGTCATGAGTAAAACATAATTATGCCAATGGAGGAGGATGAAGATGGTGGAGTAGGAAGACATGGAGCTTACCTTCCTCCACAAACACATCAAAAAATACTTCTAGGGACTTCTTAGGTGCTGGACCTAATGGTCCAGTAGCTAAGACTTTATGCTCCCAAAGCAGCGGGCCCAGTTTTGATCGCTAGTCAGAGAACTAGACCTCACATGTCTAACTAAAGATCCCACATGCCTCAACTAAAAAAAGATCCTGTGTGCCACAACTAAGACCCAGCTCAGTCAAATAACTATAATGAATAAATAAATATAGTTATGGGTCAACATACTTGAACTCCATGCTGACCACAGATGAAAAATATACAATAGAGTCACAAAAACCAAGAAGAAAGGAAATAAAGCATAATACAAAAGAAAACCATCAAAACACAAAAAGGAAAAACAAAAAGGAGAATTGAACAAAGAAAAAGTACAAAAACAACTGAAAAATGGAGATTAAAATGGCAATGTTCTATCTATCCTGTGCTTAGTCACTCAGTCATGTCCGACTCTCTGTGAACCCATGGACAGTAGCCCGCCAGGCTCCTCTGTCCATGGGAATTGTCCAGGCAAGAATACTGGAGTAGGTTGCCATGTCCTTCTCCATGGAATCTTCCCAACCCAGGGATCAAGCCCAGGTCTCCTGCATTGCAGGCAGATTCTTTACAGCTGAACTACCAGGGAAGCCCAAAATGGCAATAAGTATATGCCTATCAATAGTCACTTTAAATGTCAATGGACTAAAAGCTCTGATCAAAAGTTTTATTTCTCAATAGGCACAGAAAAAGCATTTGACAAAATTCAACAGCCATTCATGATGGAAAAAAAAAAAAACTCTCACCAAAGGGAGTACAGAGGGAACATTCTCAACATAGCTAAAGCTCTTTATGACAAACCCACAGCTAACATAATACTCAGTGGTGAAAAGCTGAGAGCCTTCCTACTAAATTTAGCAAAAAGACAGATTCCCACTCTCACCACTTCTATCTGACTTAGTATTGAAAGTCCTAGCCACAGCAGCCAGATAATAAAAAGAAATAAAAATTATCCAAATTGGAGGAGAAAGAGGTAAAACCTGTCCCTGTTTGCAGATAACATGATATTCCATTCGCTGCTGCTGCTGCTGCTAAGTCGCTTTCAGTCGTGTCCGACTCTGTGCGACCCCATAGACGGCAGCCCACCAGGATCCCCCATCCCTGGGATTCTCCAGGCAAGAACACTGGAGTGGGTTGCCATTTCCTTCTCCAATGCATGAAAGTGAAAAGTGAAAGGGAAGTCGCTCAGTAGTATACGACTCTTAGCAACCCCATGGACTGCAGCCTACCAGGCTCCTCTGTCCATGGAATTTACCAGGCAAGAGTACTGGAGTGGGGTGCCATTGCCTTCTCCAGATATTTTATTTAGAGAACCCTAAATCCCCCCCACAAAAACCATTAGAACTACTTCAGCAAGGCAGCAGGAGTAATATACAGAAATTTGTTGATTTCTGTATATTGATAATGAAATATCAGAAAGAGAAAGTAAAGAAAAAAAAACAATCTCACTTAAAATCATGTTAAAAAATACACATGAATAAACTTAACCAAGGAGTTGAAAGGACTACATGCTGAAAATTATAAAACATTGACGAAGGAAACTGAAGATGATTTAGAGAAATGGAAAAATAGCTCATGCTCTTGGAGTGGAAGAATTAATATTGATAAAATGGCCATATCACCCAAAGCAACTTACAAATTTAATGGAATCCCTATCAAAGGACCCATGACATTTTTCACAGAACTAGAACTAACAATTCTAAAATTTATATGGAATGACAAAAGGCCCAGAATAGCCAAAGAATTCCTGAGCAAAAAGAACAAAACTGGAATTATAACCCTTCCAGACTTCAAACTATACCACAAAGATATAGCAATAAAAGTAGTATGGTATTGGCACAAAAACAGACATAAATTAATGGAACAGAACAGACAGCCCAGAAATAAACCCACACACCTGTGGTCAATTAATTTTCAACAAGGGAGGCATGAATATAACATGGAGAAAAGACAGTCTCTTCAACACCTGGAGTTGAGAAAGCTGGACAGCTACGTGAAAATCAGTGAAACTGGAACACTCCATTACACCATAAAAGTAAGCACAATATGATTTAGAGACTTAAACATAAAACAGGGTACAATAAAACTCCTAGGAGACAGCACAAACATACTCTAACATAAATCATAGAAATATTTTCTAAGATCAGCCTCCCAAGGCAAAGAAATAAAAGCAAAAACTTAAAAACAAGATTTAATTAAACCAAAAAGCTTTTGCACAGCAAAGGAAAACATAAACAAAATGGAAAGGCAACCTATGAAATGAGAGAAAATATTTGCAAATGATGCAGCTGACAAAGGTATCCAAAATGAACAAATTGGATACATTTAGTATCCAAAATGAACAAATAGCTGATAAACTCAATACTGCAAAAATAAACAACTCATTCAAAAATTGAGAAAACCTAAATAGACATTTTTCCAGAGAAGTCATACAAATGGCTAACAGGCACATGAAAAAATGCTCAATATCACTAATTATTAAATAAATGCAAATTAAAACCATGATGAGGTATCAGCTCACCTCAGTCAGAATGCTATCATCAAAATGTCTACAAAAATAAATGCTGGAGAGGGTTTGGGATTAGAGAAAATGGAATCCTCCTACACTACTGGTGAGAATGTAAATAGGTGCAATCACTGTAAAAATAGTATGGAGGTTTCTTAAACAACTAAAAGTAGAACTACCATATGATCCAGCAATCCCACTCCTATGTGTATATATATATATCCAGAAAAAATGAAAACACTAATTCATAAAGATATATGCACCCCAGTGTTCATAGATACTCCATTTACAATAGCCAAGACACAGAAAGAAACCAAGTGCCCATCAACATATACATACAGATTGGCTTACGAAGATGTGGTGTATATATATATATATATATATATATATATATATATATATAATGGAATATTACACAGCCATAAAAAGAGTGAAATACTGCCATTTGCAACAACATGGGTACACCTAGAGAATATTATTCTTAGCGAAGTGAGTCAAACAGAGAAATTCAAATACTATATGATATCACTTATATGGGGAATCTAAAAAGAATTCACATGAATCTATATATTAAACAGAAACAGATGCTGACATAGAAAACACTTATACTTACCAAAGGAGAGAGGGACAAATTAGGAGTATGAGGTTAACACCCACAAGCTACTATACATAAAATAGATAAGCAACAAGGATTTACTGTACAGCACAGAGAATCATATTTGATATATTGTAATAATATAGTCTGAAAAACTATAGTTTTCTCACTATGTAATAACATAGTCTGAAAAACCCACATAATAATGCCAATACATCTCTTGATGATTATATCCAGCACTGGTAATGTAAATTCAACCAATACCTCCTTTTTAATGTCACTAATTTGACACATTTGATTGTAGTTTTGTTGATATTTAACTTATAATCTTTTTGTTTTCATGATTTATATACACATATAGCTTTATATTTTATATATTTAATGCATTTTATTATAAAGAATGATATGATGTAACGCTTTAGATCAGCAAGAATTTATTTCATTTCCAAGGGATCTATGTAAACCCAAGATTACTTGAGTTAGATATTGAACCAGACAGCTTTTCCAGGTCTTAAATTTTCTGATAAGAAACTAATGACTTCAGGGTGCAGGGGAGAGGAAGCAGAGCCATGGGGTGATCTCAGATCATTATAAGACTTTTCATTATAATTATTATACAATTTTCTCTGTGCTTTTCCATAAGGATTAAGAAAAGACAGCAGATGATCAAGAATGGAATGCTATTATGCAAATTTACAACTATAAAGGGAAACATCTCACACTTTGGCATGGCTATATCTCATCACTCAGGAAGCAGTAAACAGGGAAAGAGGTAGAAGTTACCACGTAGTCAAATAAAGACCACTCACCTGCAGAGAATTCATCACAAACTGCTCGTTTGTGAACTATGAAGTCCATACATCTGAATATATTAACCCAACAACTTTGTTGCAGGAAAACAGCTGAAAGTCTCTAGGTGACCAATATCAGCTCCTATTTTCTCCAAGCCAAAACAACGTCAAAGGCATTTCTTTTCAAAGTCCCAGGGAAGGTGGGAAGGAGATGATTTTCTTTTAATATGTGTATTAACTCTTAGGTTAGCATCCCCTTTGCTTCCATCCATGGGCATCACATCCTACTTTCATTTAAATTCCCTGTTTCGGCGACCCTGTGATTCCAAACAGAGGGGACAAAAGTGACAGTAATAGTGTGGCAGGGTCTCCACTTCTGTAATCTGTTTGCTAAGTTAAAATCTTGTTGGTTCAAGTAAAAATAGGTTTCCAAACTGTGGAGTCAGACACGGAATGTCATAGGTGGATGGTTAGACTGGTTGGGCCAGGCTAAGAAAATACACCACCAGGAAGGGCAGGCTGCCTTGGACTAGCCCTAGAGTGATCTGACAGAGAAGGCAATGACAACCCACTCCAGTACTCTTGCCTGGAAAATCCCATGGACAGAGGAGCCTGGTAGGCTGCAGTCCATGGGGTCACACAGAGCCGGACAAGACTGAAGCAACTTAGCAGCAACAGCTGAGTGACCTGATAGTGATGCTATGTCTCACATGCTTTCTTCTTTTTAGTTATAGCATGAATGGATCTTCTCGAATAAGTGAAGGATTATGGGCTAGAGGAGAGCATCTAACCGCAAACAGCAAATATACAGCATGTCCACAGATGCTTTGAGGGCAAGTTTGGCCCCGTAACCACCATAGAGACTCACAACAGCAATCTGTGTCTCTTTCTCAAACATTTGAACTCAAGGTTGATGCTGAGAGTCAGTTGCAAAAGATTTAACTGGAAATATAAAGACACAGACAATAAAGACACAGACAGTTTTATTGATATTTTTTGAGCAATCACTGGGTCCCAGGAAATCCTTTACTTGTTGATCAGTTGTGTCCGACTCTTTGCGACCCCATGGGCCAGCACTCACCAGACTTCCCTGTCCTTCACCATCTCCCAGAGTTTGCTCAAACTCATGTCCATGAAGTTGGTGATGCCATCCAACCATCTCATCCTCTGTCATCCCTTTCTCCTCCTGCCCTCAATCTTTCCCAGCATCAGGGTCTTTTCCAATGAGTTGGCTCTTCACATCAGGTGGTTTCCAATACTTTGGTATTGGAGCTTCAGCTTTAGCATCAGTCCTTCCGATGAATATTCAGGGTTGATTTCCTTTAGGATGGACTGGTTTGATCTCCTTGCTGTCCAAGGCACTCTGAAGAGTCTTCTCTAGCACCACAGTTCAAAAGCATCAGTTCTTCCACACTCAGCCTTCTTTATGGTCCAACTCTCATATCTGTACTTGACTACTGGAAAAAAGATAGCCTTGTTACACCCATTATTTAATTTTATCCTGTAATAAGATAGATACAATTAGTTTTCTCATATTTCAGACAAGAAAGCTGAGGCCCAGAGAGGTTATTGTAAAATGCTCAACATCATAAGCCAGAATTCTAATTCAAGCAGTATTATGCCAGGACTTCAGCAAAGTCACACTGCTGCAGAGACAGAACTGTTGAATTATGAGAGGAGTAAGGCTTGACTTATGAGAGGAGTAAGGCACTAGAGGAAGAAACCACGAACTCCTAGAGCTGGACAAGCCATGAGTCAGCCTGGTTGGCCATTCCTGATTCTGAATCACCCTCTGTGCTCCTAGATCACATCCCAGTTCCTGGAAGCCTTGCTGTGCCACTGAGGTTTGTCACATGTATCCTGTTGTGCAACTCTTCCTGAGTTCCCATGAAACCTTTCTTATTCCCACAAATATTCTTGCAATAAGCCTCCTCTGCTGCTGCTGCTGCTGCTGCTAAGTCGCTTCAGTCGTGTCCGACTCTATAAGACCCCATAGACAGCAGCCCTCCAGGGTCCCCCATCTCTGGGATTCTCCAGGCAAGAGTACTGGAGTGGGGTGCCATTGCCTTCTCCAAAGCCTCCTCTATTGCCTTGGATAAGCTGGGGGAAGCTCTCTTTCTTGTTCTCAAAAGCCGAACACTGAAACAAACAGGAACTATTATCTAGCAGTGGTTCTGCAAACTGCAGAATCACCTGCAGGGCGTGTTAAGCCAGATTTCTAGGCTCCACCCCCTGAGCTACTGATTCATAGGCCTGGGTTGGGGCCCAAGAATTTGCATTTCTAACAAGTCCCCTGGGGATGCGGACGCAGATACTGCAGATCTGAAGACCACACTTTGAGAACGACTGATCTAGTGCCTTACTTCCCCAAGTGTGGAGAACAACATCAGCCTTACCTGGAACTTGTTAGAAATGAGACTCTCGGCACCCACACAGGCCTACTGGGTTAGAATCTACGTTTAAACAAGGTCCCCGGGTGCTTTCTGTACACATTAGAAGCTGGGGGGCACTGCTGGAGCAGAGGTTCCTAACTGACCACACACCGAAATACCAGGAAGCTTTAAAAACAACACTGACGCCTTTTCCACACACAGAGATGCTGATTTTGGTGCCTGGCCCCCTTCTCTGGAGACACTGATTTAGCAAGTTGGATGTGTGGCTGTGATGTGGGGATGTTTGAAGTCTCCCCCTGTGATTCTTACATGCTGCCAAGATTGTGAACCAGTGGTGCAGACGTGCTGACTTCGGTTGATCTGCTGATGTTTTTTTCTTGCCCCACACTCGTCTACAAAGTATGTCCTTCTAGAAGGAAAAAGAGCAGATGCTATGGTATTTTTTAAACTGACAGAAGAGAAGAAAAAGTGAAAATAACTTCATGCCTGAAATCTCTATTTTGGCCAAGATCAGCTTCAAGTTGCAAAGAATTAAAGAGTAAAGGGAGACCAAGATAATAAAATCATGTTTAAATCCAGCCACTATTACTGCAGCACTGGTCTGCTGACCCAGCAGAGGAGTCAGAGAGAAAAACACGCGCTTCCCAAATGAGGGTTTCTTCTCGGAATGAAGTGCTTCCTTGCAGTCCCATTTCATTCTGAAGCTCTTTTCCTCCCCTACCTTTTTATGTATTTGTCCAGTTTTTTAATAAGATGTGTGACTTTATACATGTTATTCCATTCTCTGTACCTGAAGTTTCTCAACTGGAAATGGAGACAGACCCCTAGCTCCAGAGTGTGGAGACTAGGATTCTCTGCAATGTGCCTGGCACATGCCTGGCCAGACAGGGAAAGCACAATGAATGGTCTACCTGGGAGAATTCCTCAATTAAGAACTTTAGTGATTAGGTAGCTAATGATCTGTAATACCCTCCTGAGCACCTGCTAATCTCGAACAAAGAGAGTGTGGCCGACCTTCTACAGGAAGTTACAAACACTTCAGCCAGCAAGTTTGGAGGAAAGGCCAGATCTGGACCAAGGAGGCTGGTCAGGAGGTGCTCAAAAGTCAAGTACTGAAACCATGAATCAGAAAGGTCTCCTGCAGCTCCAATGGCCTCTACGATGGGCAGCAGCAGGAAGCTCTCTAAATCTCACTAAAGTCATAAAATTCGGGACATGAGCCCACTCAGCAAGGGTGGGGTGCAGTATTTCAACCTATGTATTCAAGCAGGTTGTGAAAAGGCAAATACTTCTATGGACTTTTGAGAGATCATTTTGACATGGGAAATATAAAGACGAAGGGGTTGACATGAACAGTGAAACATGCCTCCTGCAAGCCTGCTTCTTTCCAACCTCCCCCTTATCCACCTTCTTTTGAGCCCTGAGATTCATGGTATTTAAGAAGGCATCTCTCCTCAGAGATGTTTTGTAAGGCCTCAGAAGCACGTCCAACTTTGAGTCAATATACTTTATATACTGATGAGATACTGCAGTAAAGTAATTAGCTGTCTGCAACTAGTTAATTAAGAGATAATGCACTACCTTGGCCTCAGGCATTAAGCAATTCTAGCCGACAAGGCTGAAATTGATAAATAAGAGGATTGACAGGACACAAGGGGCTTCTGTGTCACTCCCTTAAGAGTTTGTTTTTCCGAGGGGTGGGTGAGCAGGGCCTAGAGGAGGACATATGGGTGGGATCTTCACAAGGCTCCATTACTATCAGGAAAGCAAGGGTTTCCAGCTCTTGGAAAATGCAACAGTAGAGAGAGTCCTTCCTACATTTTATTTTGTCTTCCCTCTTTCTCTCACCCCAAGACCTATTTTTACTAAAGTCAAAGAGACCATTAAGACTCAGAGACCCTTGGGTATGCCATCTGGAGGGTCATAATTAGCAGGATCATTTAAAGGTGCCCATTTCTCTGGCTAGCCTTTTACCAAACCAAACTTGGGTCCACTTGCCCCCCATGCAACAAGCCAATCTACTGACACTAGATTGTAAGGAAGGAAAATACAGTATCTATTGCAGGGTCCAGCAGGGAGAACAGGCAGCTAAGGCTCAAAAGATAAAGACACTCCAATGGCTTTCAGAGAAAGGTTTTTACAGGTAACCTTGGGAGTGAAGGCTACAGGGTATATGACTTTCTTCTGATTGGCTGGTGGTGATGTTACAGGGTGATGTTTCAGGAATCTTAATCATTAACCTCTGGTTCCAGCCAGTCTGGAGTCTAAATGCTTGTGGTCAGCATGTAGTCATCATCCTCCATCTTGATGGGGGTCTTCGTTTCTGCAGAATAACTCAAAGGTCCTGCTCAGTTTCAAGCCTTTGCCCTTGCTCTAACATCTGGTTTGGTGAGTGGGATCTGGACTGGACTCCAGCTACGCCCACCCTTTGGAAATGCACCTGCATTGCATAACTGGAGGCAGGGACCTCACCTTCCACCCCAACCCAGATCAAAGGAAGACTAGACTTTGGAAAGGAAGCCCTCGTAGAGAAGGGACAGAGTATCTCTCCCCACCATCGAAGGAAAGGAACCTTCCCAAAGCCAAGGTCTTGTCTGCTACTCCCCCACAGTGCAAGTCCTCTAGTGTCTTGAGTGTTAACAAAAGGCTCCTCACACCCAGAAATTCCCTAAGAGCCACTGGCTACTCTCCAAGCTAAGAATCACCTAATGGTGAGTGGATTGGGAAGTAGGAAACATTAACAGCATCTTGGAGGGGATTACTTATGCCCACCTGGAGATTATGATGTGTGACCAGCTCCCTCACTGGTGCATGTCCTCTCCCACCACCCGCACCAGAGTCTTCAAATTCCTATCTGGTGAAGTAATGGTGAAAAAAATGTATAAATGTAGAGAATCGAGGGGGTTCTCTCGTATCTCAGATGGTGAGTGGTCTGCCTGCAGTGCAGGAGACCCAAGTTCAATCCCTGGGTCAGGGAGACCACCTGGAGAACGGAATGACTACCCACTCCAGTATTCTTGCCTGGAGGATCCCATGGACAGAGGAGCTTGGCAGGCTATAGTCCCTGGGGTTGCAAAGAGTCGGTTGGACACGACTGAGCAACTAACGCTTTCAAAGAGGATCAAAGCAGGAAAAAAATGTTTGGAAATTACAGATAGCCCTTTAAGTCAAAACTCTGGAACACATGAATGGTGTCTGTCTCTGTCCCAAGCAGTTTCTTCTGTTCAACACCACACTTTTTTATTGTGTGCTCCCCTGACTACTTGCATAAGAGTCACTTGGGGCACATGTCAAAAATACATCCAAGGCCTACTCAGTCAGAATTACTGGGAGCAGAGCTGGAAATTTATATTTTTAAACAAGGTCCCCAGGTGACTTTTATGTCTTTTAAAGTTTGTGTATGACTAATGGACTAGGACATTAGTCATAGAGCTTTGCTGGTGGCTCAGAAGGTAAAGCGTCTGCCTGCAACACGTGAGACCTGGGTTCGATCCCTGGGTCAGGAAGATCCCCTGGAGAAGGAAATGGCAACCCACTCCAGTACTCTTGCCTGGAAAATTCCATGGATGGAGGAGCCTGGTAGGCTACAGTTCACAGGGTCTCGAAGAGCCGGACACAACTGAGCAACTTCACTTTCACTTTCAATGGACTAGGATAGGTAGCTTATCTCATGATTATTTATTCATCTAATTCACCTGCTGATGACTTATTTTACGTTTAGAGAATGGAGTCTGAGTCCCTAGTGTCATTTTCACAGATATCTATTAGACTAAACCTAGCATAATATAGTTCTACTTTGCTATAAGCACAGAACAGCAATCTAACTTCTAATGGCTGTAAATAATCAATCATAAGCTCTGACTGAGCAGTTCCCATTGAAATTATATGGCCTCAAGCATCCAGCTCTGACACTGCCCTAAAAAAACCAATCCTAACTCAAGTAGTTGCTTTATTATCTTATGTGTAGCCCCAGTCATTCTGTTTCTAACTCTTGAGATGGTGCTGAGTAGGAGTTTTTTGTTGGAAATAAGAGGCAAAACACAGATGGAATTGAAGGAGAAGCAGATACGTAGATCAAACTGTCATGTTGAACAGGGCAGTCCACTTCCTGGTCATATTCAGAACCTCATTATTAATGCCCAGAGGAAACTGTGTAAAGTTAGAGGGTCCTGAGGGCTTTGGGTCAGATCACGAAGACAATTTACCCTGAAGTAGCCAGAGTATAATAGGTTCTTTCCCAGTTCTGCTGTAGCAAGTTACCACAAACTTGATTGTTTTCCATATCTTCCTTTTAACCCTTACTTTTTTTTAAAGAAGATAAATGAAATCAATTATGTATACATCTGAAAGAAAATTAACCTCTGCCGTTATTTTCTGAATTTAATTTCATTCATATATTACATGCCAAAGACATCTCCTCAGGTGCACTGATTTTTCTTCATCTATGAAAACTTTCATGAAAGTTTCACATGTATTTCAGCACCTATTGTAAAGAATCGTACAGTGTCATGAACCCACTAAGCATTAAAATGTAAATTGAGAGGAAGAAAAGGTGAAAACAAATTGCTTCAGGGGAAAAACAAGAGGTCATTCTGAAGTATAGAGTCAAGGGAATTGTTGAAGAATAGACAATAATGGTACTAGAAACACTGGCTGGAACATACTGGTGCATAGAAGAAATCAGATTCTTATTCCACCAGCTGCAGTTCTGCCTGGAGCAGATTTTAGTGGCTCTCCTAAGTGGAGCAGATTTCAGTATATGTCCGTATTTCTGTGTAGACACTTGTCTGGGATCATACATGAGCTCAGCTCACCATTCTCTGCCTCTGACCCAGAAAGATAATGGTCTGTCACTGACTATTCTTCATTTATCCTCCCCAAATTCAAGCCATAAAGAAATGTGTGAGGGATGAAGTTTACCACATCCACCCCTTCCCCATTCTACCTCCTGCTCCAGAATAACCACTAAATGGTATGCATCCTCCCTAACCTTGTCCCAGAGAAAAGGTATACCTTTTGTATACCTTTTTTGTTGTTCTTATTAACTCAATATATCCTGGTTACCCTCCCATGTAAGTATATACAGTTCTTATATAGGCAGCTCCCCATCTATTGATAAGCTTCCTCTTCCCTCTCTGTGAACTAACAAGAAACTTACAGGGGATCGACCAATATTTCTCACCCTGCAAGTCATCAAGGTTGGGAAATATCTTTGATTTTTTCCAGCACTCAACTTCTGGAAGGGCAATTGGGCAGCAATCCCTGAAGAATCCCCAAAATGGCATAAAAGAAAGAATATGCGTTTAGATTCAGTCAAGCCTAAATCCTCTACTTAATAAATTCATAATCTTGATCAAATCACTAAACCTTTCTGTGAAGAGTGCTCCCAGGACTGCTGTAAGAATCCAGTTATAAGGAACATTCGATGTGAACATTAGATGCTCAATAAATGTGAGAATTTCTTACCTTTTCTTATGTCCTCCACCTAGGCCCTTGGAATGCCTGGAGTCTGTCTCTCTACCCGCAGGGCACTGGTGGCATCTGGCACAGTCTTGCTCCCTGCTTGAGTCAGGGATTGGGGCTTGCTTTTCAGTCTCTGTCCAGCCAGCTGATTTCTCCAAAGGTTGCGCTTTTGTCCTTGCTCTTTCTCTACCTTATACTTGAAAAGATATCTTGGAGGACACTATTTTTCCTCATTGCCCCATCCTCTCCCTATAGTTTAAGAACCTCACTCCCTTCCTCTAGATCGCAACGCCTACCTGACACTAACCCAGTATTGTCTCTGCCAAGCTGGGATTTGGACTTGACCTTCTATTAGGTACCTTCAGCCCCTCATAATTCAGTCTCCAATATAAACGGATATAAACCCTATGCCCTCACCCCCCAATCTCACCTGCTATTCCCTCTCTACCACAGTCTTTCCTTCGTTAGAATAAGACATTGTAGAGCAGTCTCTAACAGCCTCCCAGGAGCAAATGCTGAAGGCTTATCTAGGTTCTAGCAAGTGATGCTGATGAACAGAAAGAAGTGAAAGAGAAAGATATGCCTCTCACTCTTCTGTTACTCTTCATTACCTATTGGCTTTCATACAACCACTGGCAGTATAAGAAGCTTCCCCTTCTCCCCAAATTGGAACAATTTATCAACCTATAGCGATAAAGATAAGATAAAGGCAACTGGATAAGTTAGCACACACTATCCCACACTGATGCAAGGGACAGGGGGTAGAAAACAAAAATCACCACTAACACTCTAAAGCTTTGAGACCAAGTTTTATCTTACAGACCTAATCATAGCTTTCACCGTTTTGCAACTTCATCTGTTACTTATCTGAAACATATGTATATCTGATTGCCAGAATAGCAGACACATGATGTTAAACATTCTGCTTTTATTAATGAAACTTCTATCAGTACTTCCTACTCAGTGTTATTACTAAGACCACTAGCCTTTTAAAATACGAAATAATTATAAGAAATGAAAATGTTAATGTATTTTACACAGTTGGCTGTCTGTGCTAGTTAGGATATTAGTTCAGCTGCTTAAACAGAAACCAAATCACAATGGCCCTAGTCCCTTGCATGCAGCGTGGGATAGTGTGCGCAAGTTTATCCAGTTGGCTCTGTCTGATCTTTATCCCTATAGATTAATAAATTGTTCCAATCTGGGGAGAAGGGGAAGCTTCTTATACTGCAAGTGGTTGTATAAAAGCCAATAGGTAATAAAGAGTAACAGAAGAGTGAGAGGCATGTCTTTATCCTTGGCAACTTTACTTCCTTCTCTTCATCAGTATCACTTGCTAGAACCTAGATTTAAAAAAAAAGAGAGAGAGAGAGAGAGAATTTTATTTCTTTTGGTAAAGATCCCTCTGATTGGTTTCAGGGAGAAGCTGTACTCCATAAGATCATTCAGGGACCAAGGCTCCTATCTTACTGTTTTGTCATTCCTTAGAGTGCTATTCTTGTCCTTCCGGTCAAAATCAGCTCACCCACTGCTGCATCATATATCAACCTACAGAAAGGGAGACAGAAGACTTGGAGGACAAGCTGCTTTCTTTTGGGAAGATGTTCTGGAAGTGGAGTCCATCACTTCTGCTTACATGCATTGGCCACAACTTGGCTTGTGGGGCCACACCTTGCCAAGGGAGGCTGGAAATGTCATTTCTAGTGAGGTCTTGGACCTCAGGTGGTTCTGTTATCAAAATTCCATCATACCTTGTATACAACTTTTAGCCTACCTTTTCATTTAATACTTTAACAACATTGCCCCATGTCATTAGTAAATGTTTGTGAATATCATTTTTAATGATTATATAGTGGTTCTATACATGAAGTGGTTTCCCTGGTGGCTCAGGCAATCAAGAATCTGCCTGCAATGCAGGAGACCTGGGTTCGATCCCTGGGTTGGGAAGATCCCCTGGAGAAGCACATGGCAACCCGCTCCAGTTTTCTTGCCTGGAGAATCCCCATGGACAGAGGAGCCTGGTGGGCTACAGTCCATGGGGTAGCAAAGAGTTGGACACGATTGAGCAAATAAGCACAGCACATACATGAAGTATTTCCCCTACTGTCAGACATGTAGGTTGTTTCTAATTTGGGGATTTTATAAATAATACTGCAATTAACATCTAGTATATTAATTTTACTTGCTTTTCTGGCAATTTCCTTGATATTTATTTCTACAAGTAGGATAGTTTTACTTAAAAGTTGCACTAATTAACCTTCTTTTCAGCAACAAATGAGAGGGTCAAATTTATGCCACTATCACTAGCAATAATCTGGTCTTTCTTTTTTTTAATCTTCACAAATTTGAATGATTGAAAATGGTATCTAGTTGTAATTTTCAATTTCATTCTGTTAATTTGTGTGTTTAAAATTACACACAATGTGTTTATTTCATTACTTATGAATGTTAACAAGTTCCAAATTTTTATTAACTGCTGGTATATATACTCTTAGGAATTTTTCTTTGTCATGCATTGTCTCAGATTATTTTTCTCGTGTGTAAAACAAGATAGTAATTGTACCTGCTTAATACAGTGTGGTGAGAATCAAACTTTGTTTCTTCTACCCTATTTGTTCTGATTTCTTCTGGATAAGGACTGCAGCCTTGGGCTCAGATTATGTTTGGGCCACCGTGTATAGGTCTGAGGACCTCTGTTCATTCTGCCACATCACCCTATCTTATTTGGTTCAAGCACTGATGATTATCAGAAATTATACTTTTCCAATGGACAACTTATTTTTGTCTGTCTCCCTGCCCCACCCCGACCCTACCGCCCCACATCCCCTACCGCCTAGAAGAACCAGGCCCTAGATTCTCCTTTCCCCTGGTGTTTCTCTACTACCCAGACAGCCAGTCTCTGGCACATAGTAGGTACTCAGAAATACTTGCTAGATAAATAAATGGACCTCCTTCTCTCACCGCCAGAATCTCTTGACTATGTAAAATACTTAGGCGCAGTCTGCAATTATCTCTTTCCAAAGACAAGTCTTGAAGCTCTTGCACACCCCCTCCTGCACACAAACACACTCGCTCACTCACGCTTCCAGGCTCTGGTCTCTGCCTCCCTCTGTCACACTTACAATCCCAATTCCACGTACCCCCGTCAATTACGCTCGAAACTTCCCCACACTGCATCACACATCTGGCGCAGTTTCTACTAAGACCTGTATGTAGTCTCTAACCAAGACGGAAGAGAGAAGAAAGAGAGGAGGAGGCAATCTGGCTCATCGGACTGCCTAAAAAATATTGTCTTCATGCAGAAAGAAGCGTGGTTGCCTGGCTTTCTGGTTTGCAGCCCTGAGCTAGGAACAGACTGTGGCAGTCACGGAGAGCTCTTTCCTGTCTTCTGCCAGATGACGTGTACTTTTCCGAGACAGAGGGTGGAGTAAACAGAATCCACGACTGTGTTTCTCAATCCAACACCACTGATGTGGCAGTTTGTGCAAATCCTCCCGGAGCCCAGCATGTGATTGTCTGGTATTCTGATTATCAGAACTGCTATAAAGAACAACAAAAGTACTTGTACATTTTCAAAGGTATTTTCCTGGAATGTTAGGAGAGGACCAATAAGGTACCTCACTTCTGGGCTTCCCTTGTGGCTCAACTGTTAAAGAATCCGCCTGCAATGTGGGAGACCTGGGTTCAATCCCTGGGTTAGGAAGATCCCCTGGAGAAGGGAAAGGCTACCCACTCCAGTATTCTGGCCCGGAGAATTCCATGGACAGTGTAGTCCATGGGATCACAAAGAGTTGGACACAACTAAGTGACTTTGGCTTTCAGCATGCCTTCTATTAAATTGGAAGACTAATGCCTACTTTTAAATTCACTTTTTTTAGCATTAAGTAAGAAACAGGTACTATACATATTTTTGGACATTTTGTCTTATTTCACTTCTGTTGTCTCAGAATTATTATGAGAGATTTCAAATACATGTTATTATTTTAAAATAAATTCCACTTTAATTAATATACTGTTATGGTCTATAGTTAGAAGAGTAACTAACCGCTTTTGAGGCCCAATAATTAAGGAATTAACTTGCAGAATTTCTTTGACAAATTAAAAAGCAGATTGATCATGTAAATTGTTTTTGGAACTTAGCCTAAATAGTCTCCAGTGAAAATATGAACTATCTTTCTGAAATGCCCAGGGAAACCATACCCCTGTTCTTCCCAATTGTTAAGCATCTCCCAACCTCTGTTACTCTTCCAGCACCTACTCAGCTTCCTTTGTGAATTAAATGGAAGTCCACTATAGTAAGCCTACTTCAAAACTGTATCCTGACCACCCTCAACCCCAGATTGTTCCATCCCGAAACATAAGAAAACAACCTCTTTTCTCACTGCACCATTTAAAGGAGTCTACAAATTCATGAAAATACTACATGTTGCATTAGAGTCGTGCCAGAGACATTTTTACTGGTTTGGAGAAACACTGGGAAGAGAAGGAGTTCTGGGCCAAATAACCAAATCCCCTTGTGTGTTCCAACATGCGGTGCTGTTCTCAGTCGCTTAGTCGTGTCCGACTCTTTGCAGCCCCACAGACTATAGCCTGCTAGGTTCCCCTGTTTGCGGGATTTCCCAGGCAAGAGTCCAGGAGCAGGTGGCCATTTCCTCCTCCAGGAGTCTTCCTGAGCGAGGGATTGAACCTGGTCTCTTGCATCTCCTGCATTTGTAGGTGGATTCTTTACCACTGTGCCACTTGGAAAGCTCTGCCACGTCCTAAACCTGTGTTCAGTGGGGCTGTCTATTGTGGCTAACATCCAGCATGGCCAGAATTGAAGCCAACTTAGTCGTTTCTTCCCTCTCTTCCAAACCTGGTCAGGCTGGACAGCTGGGCAGCAGGATAAGGCAGCATGAGCGTAAATAAGTGGGGACAATATTTACTGTGATAAACAAGATATGCTGTGGCAAGCTACCCATAATATCCCTGGTCAGAGATATGGTGACATATTGTATCTCTCTCCAAGGCCTCTTGTCCACCTATGGCTTGAGTGATCACATCTAATTCCATCTCGGCACTTCATGTACTTTGCAAACTGATGACCTCACACTTATGCCAGGATATTCTTGCTTATACTGGGAATCTAAGACATTCTTATTGTCATTATGCATTCAGAAATGTTGATTTCTATGATACAGAAAATGTTAGGAACTGGCATGTCTGTGAAACCAGAACCTACAAAACCTGTCTTGTTCTTAGGTAGCATAAAATAGTCAAGGAATAAATTGGTCTCTAATAAAACTACTCTTTATTTTCACAGGAGCTCTCTGAAGTACACAGATACAGATGCTCTAAAGGAATAAAATCACTAGTGTTGATACACTCTACCCCCTGGCATATGTAAAGTGCAGCAAAATGACATACAAATATATAAAGTTTTAAAGTGATTTCATGAAAAGATGTTAAAAAATTTCCAAGGTTCTCAGTTTATAAAACCAATTTTCAAAAAGTTTTAGTACATCAACAAAAAGTTTAGTGCATCAGTAAGACCTAGCCCAGTAACTAATGAATCTGGAGGATTCAATCTCGGCAAAACTATCTTTTTTTCATGGTATTTTAAAGGGCATTAAATCTCTGATGGTCCCAGATTATGCTTTAGAAGAGTTCAAAGAAATGGCTTTGATAGAGAAGGCTTTGAATGTGGACAGGTGATCATTTCTAAGAGGAAACTTGAAACTAGGTTGAGGCATTGACAGCAAAGAGCAAACGTAGGTCCAGAAGCCTGTAAGCAAGGTGAGCCTTTAAACATGGCAAGAGGCCTGCCTCACAGGTACCTCAGAACGAGAACAAGTTAAAATGCTACTGGCAGAAGCAGGAAAGCGTCCAAGCTATCCTGCAGGACTTTTAGTTCCCAGGTGAGACTGATAAGATGGGTTTATCCAGAAGAGATATGAAGGGGACATTAAACAATTTTTCTGTTGAAGAAGTAGTTTTAGAAACTCCTAGGAAACAAAGTGTGCTGACCTGAATTTAATTCATGAACCTGACCTAACTGGGAGTGAGCCCTAGGCTCCCTGACTGGCAATAGGCCTTAGAAGCCATGTAGTCAAAGTTCCTACACCAGTGTTCCCTGGAGGGCTGCCTGCGACACAGCTGGAGCAACAGCCTCCTCTTCTGACCCAGGCCACTCCTTGGGGGCTACTGATTCAGTTGGTCTAGAATGAAGCCCAAGCATCTCTACTTTCAGCAAGCTCTGCTGTTGGAGATGCCCCTTGGAAAGAGAGGGACAGATCAAGCTGATAGAGCTCAGGGTCCAGGAACCTGGCCCACCTGCCATGTGGATACAGATACTTGGATGAATTTCCAGGCAGGAGGTCACATCAAGGGACTATCAGACAGGGTGTCCCAGCAAGAGGCTAAGGCAAGGTAACATGTAGTGATCCAAGTAGACAGGCAGGCCGGCAGAGGCCAGCAGCTCCACCCGAAAGTCAAGAAGGAGGCGCAGTCACAGCCAAGGCCAGGTCCAGAGGCAGACACTCAGTCTTGAAAGTTACCAGGCTCTGAGAGGGGATCCACACAGAGACACAGGCAGGGAAGGACCAAAGAAGTCCATGGGGGTGGGCAAAGCTGGAGCTCAGTCATGAGAGTAAGGCAGAAACCCAGTCTTTAACACTAAGACGGAACCAAGGGGACTTAATATTTGCTGAATACTTCTCTGCAAAGTACTTTCTACAGGCTGTCTCCTATCCCCCTCGCTGCGTTACCTAACACATGCTGATTTAATGCCAACCAAAGAGGTGAGGTGAATTTACAAGGAGACCATGGGCCAGTTTTTAATCTCTCTGGGCCACAACATCATCATCTTCAAAATGAGTAGAAACATTCTTACTCTGAATCTGAAATGGATAAAAGGAATTTCATGGGTTCTAAAAGGAAATCCTTAATTTGTGTGGTACTATTTTTGCAAGACAATATGTTCAAAAAACCTCAGGACTTTCTATATCCAGTTAACCTCCATGACTAGCTTCTAAAGCCCTCTGTTAACCGATCATACCCTCTGCACATTTCTCACCACTCCTCTGGGCCCCATACTCTGTGCAAACCAACCCAGAGGGTCACCAGGCTCCTTCTTCATCCCCACCATGGTCTAGACGGTTGTCCTTACCCATACATCCTTCCCTTCTACCTTCCGTATATAAACAGCAAAACTGAATGAAGCACATATACGGTCCCAGGCACTGTACCGAGTATTTTGCTGGTGTTATCTCCTTCAAGCGCCACAATAACCCTACTCAGTAGGTACCTTTATTTTAACCCTTTTTACCAACAAGTAAACTGAGACTTTAAAGAAGAGAAGCAGCACGTGTAAGATCAGTCACATCTGACTCTTTGTGACCCCATGGACTGTAACCCGCCAGGCTCCTCTGCCCATGGGGATTCTCCAGGCAAGAATACTGGAGTGAGTTGCCATGCTCTCCTCCAGGGGATCTTCCTGACCCATATTTATTAATAGTAAATGGCAGAGCCATGAGGTCAACTCAGGTTTATCTATAACCCACGCCCTTGGTTCCAGCCCACACCATATTCTCTAATGTTGACCAAGCCGTCTATAACTCAAGATTGCACTTAAACCCCAAGAAGTGCAGGGCAGCTCTACGCTTCACTGGATCAAAGGAACACCAAAAAAATCAATTAAAATAGAGAATCCATGGGAGGGCTTAATTATCCCTTGCAAAAGGTGCCTTCAGGGCAAAGAGGAAAATGGTGAAGCTCAACGAATATGTAACTGGAATCTTCTCTTAGAGAGACAGGAGCTGAGCCTCATTTTTTAAAAAAAATTAAAAGCATGAAAATAAATAGTAATAAATTCTTGAGGAAAATCGCCCTAAACTTTTTGGTTTTAACTGTTTCAGTGGAGATGATGTTTTAGGACAAACATGTCACAGTCTGTCCAGTTCTCTTCTCGGAGTCTTTCCTCTCTGCCTGCCTAAAGGCTTCCTCACCCACATCTGCAGCCCTGACCTTGCCCAGAGCAATTTAAGAGTCCGAGGCTCACACTCTCTGACTCAGGATTGTTGCCACTTACACTTCTTTGGCCCTGACCTTATACTCAGTTTCAAAAACTGAGAGACAGTAGATAAGTATATAGATAAGAGAATTATACACTAATGCAAGATTTATGGATCTCTGTAGATCAATTTGGGCTTCCCCTGGGGCTCAGTGGTAAACAATTCGCCTGCAATGCAGGAGCCACAGGTTCAAGCTGGGTCGGAACATCCCCTGGAGGAGGGCATGGCAACCCACTCCAGTACTCATGCTTGGAGAATCCCCATAGACAGAGGAGCCTGGTGGGCTATAGTCCATAGGATCACAAAGAGTCAGACACGACTCAAGAGACTTAGCATGCATGCACGCATAGATCAATTTAGCTATCTTACCAATTTAAATATATCTGTATGTCAGTCACCTGGTAGGTGATGAAGCAGTTTAACACATTTATATTAAAAGGTCTATTGTGCACCAGCCTCAGTATAGGGCACTAGGGGAAAAAAAATCAGAATAAGAACTGGTTCCTATTCCCGAATAGTTTCTAGTCAGTATTATGCACCTAGATGTTACCTCATTTAGTCATCAAAACCTGTGACATCATTATTTTAAACAGAATGAAAAGAGAGACCAAGGACACCCAAAGAAGTTAAGCAATTTGTTCAAGGTTATACAGAGAGTAAGTGGTAGATGTCTCTAACCCCCAAATATAACACAATCTGGCCTCCATGTGCTGCTTCTGAGTCTTTCTAGGATCTAGTCTTGGACTTTGACCCTGTTTCTTGCACTTCAATCAACCTATGGATCCCTTTCCAGATTCCTCTCCCAATAACTCTTAAGTTTATGCAAGCTAGACATCCACTGGCAGACAAATGGATGAGAAAGTTGTGGTACATATACACAATGAAATATTCCAGTCAGTTCAGTTCAGTCATTCAGTCATGTCTGACGCTTTGTGACCACATGGGATGCAGCATGCCAGGCCTCCCTGTCCATCACCAACTCCTGGAGCTTACTCAAATTCACGTCCATTGAGTCAGTGATGCCATCCAACCATCTCATCCCCTGTCATCCCCTTCTCCTCCTGCCATCAATCTTTCCCAGCATCAAGGTCTCTTCAAATGAGTCAGTTCTTTGCATCAGGTGGCCAAAGTATTGGAATTTCAGCTTCAGCATCAGTCCTTCCAAAGAATATTCAGGACTGATTTCCTTTAGGATGGACTGGTTGGATCTCTTTGCAGTCCGAGGGACTCTCAAAGGAATATTACTCAGCTATTAAAAAACACATTTGAATCAGTTCTAAGGAGGTGAATGAAACTGGAGCCTATTATACAGAGTGAAGTAAGTCAGAAATAAAAACACCAATACAGTATATTAACGCATATATATGGAATTTTGAAAGATGGTTACAATGACCCTAAGTAAGACAGCAAAAGAGACACAGATATAAAGAACAGACTTTTGGACTCTGTGGGAAAAGGCGAGGGTGGGATGATTTGAGAGAATAGCATGGAAACATGTATATTATCATATGTGAAACAGATGACAAGCCCAAGTTCGAGGCATGAAACAGGGCACTCAAAGCCAGAGCACTGGGACAACCCAGGATGGGGAGGGAGGTAGGAGGGGCGTTCGGGTTGGGGGACACATGTACACCCATGGCCGATTCATGTCAATATATGGCAAAAACCACCACAATATCGTAAAGTTACTAGCCTCCAATTTTAAATTATTTTTTTAAAGAAATTTTTGACACAGATTCTGGCAACTTCCCTAGGGGTTGAAATTCTTTCACCAAACTCCAGGTGGCGCTCTGTCACCAGAGGCGGTGCTTGCCGGCCGCGGGCTGCTGGGCCCTCGGCATCTGCGAGCTCAGCTGTGTCCAGTTCGTCGCCACCCTATGGACTGGAGCTCAGGCTCCTCTGTCCATGGCATTCTCCGGGCAAGAATACTCGAGTGGGTTGGCCATTTCCTCCTCCAGGGGATCTTCCTGACCCAGGGGTTGAACTGACATCTCCTTCACTGGCAGGCAGATTCTTTAACACTGAGCCACCTGGGAACCCCCTTGTTTAAGGAAAAGAAAGTCACAGTGCCGGTTCCATTGCTCCTTGAAGACCGATATTCCAGCGGTGACCTCCCTGATGGTCTCAGCTTCACCAGATGACATCATTGCCTGCCTCCTTGCCCTCTCAACACCACGCTCTGCCTAGCAGCCTGCATGCCCTCCAGGGCCTCCTAGGCCTGCCTGGGTGGGTTCTGGGTCTTTACCTCTCTGATGTGCCCCATCCCAAGGTGGCTAATCAACTCACACCTGACTACACCCCAAGATAGGATAGGAAGTACCATGCTACTGCTAAGTCACTTCAGTCGTGTCTGACTCTGTGCGACCCCATCCCTGGGATTCTCCAGGCAAGAACACTGGAGTGGGTTGCCATTTCCTTCTCCAATGCATAAAAGTGAAAAGTAAAATTGAAGTCGCTCAGTCATGTCCAACTCTTAGCGACCCCATGGACTGCAGCCGACCAGGCTCCTCCGTCCATGGGATTCTCCAGGCGATTACTGGAGTGGGGTGCCATTGCTTTCTCCGAGGAAGTACCATAAATGCATTCAATTCTCCTGCAGTTCAGTCAGTCAGTCACAGCATATAAAATGTCTGGAAGGAAAGAGTTCTGCGCCAGAGGAGAGAGGACTGGCAGGCTGGAGGGAATGGTCTGAATTAATCTCTCTCTTACACACACACACATGCGCACAGTCTCTCTCTTTCACACATCCAAATACAGTTTCTATCTCCCTCTCTCTCCTCATCCTCTCTCTTTCAGTAATGGTTCTTGTTTCTTTAAAGATTTTTTTTTTTAATGTGGGCCTTTTTTAAAGTCTTTATTGAATTTGTCAATTTGTTATGATATTGTTTCTGTTTTACATTTTGGGGTTTTGTTTTGGTTTTGGGTTTTTTGGTCACAAAGTAGGCAGGATCTTAGTTCCCCTATCAGGGATCAAACCCACACCCCCTGCATTGGAAGGCACAGGCTTAACCCCCAGGACCGCCAGGGAAGTCCCTCAGTTATGGTTCTATAGAACTGAAGTTCAGGCCAAGGAATTCTCACCCAGAGCCACAATGAAGGGGCCAGAGTGACTTATGAGACCCGCGAGGTTTCAGCTTCCAGGCTCTTCACTCTCACTGGCCTCTCAGCACCAGGAATCTGCTGAGTGTCCCCAGTGGTAAAAGGAAGCCAGGTTACAACAGGAAGCATTTCATGAAAGCTTTTCTGATAAATTGCCTAAAAAGATCTCTGAAGAAAGAAGCTTAAATCTCCAAGGAGCCATGCAGAGGAGCCTAGTGGGCTACAGTCCACGGGGTCAAAAAGAGTCAGACACTACTGAGCAAGTCAACAACTGCAAACCATCTCAGAACAGTGTTGGGATGATTCAGTCAACAGTGAGGGTGGGTAGAATGTATAGCTTGGTGCCTTATTAATCCTGTACAATCACTCAAACTTTCTGGAATGTGATTCTACCTGGAATATGGTCAGAAGAAAAAGAGTTAAAAGCCTCCAGGCGTGAGAGTTGCAAATTGATTTAAGGAAATAACACAGTAAGGAAACAACAGCTAATTTTACTTTAAAAGAGAAATTAACAGACTTACCTAGTGGTGCAGTGGTAAAGAGTTTGCCTGCCAATGTGGGGGGACGCGGGTTTGGTCCCTGATCTGGAAGGATTTCACAAGCCGCAGGAAGTCTCACGGGTGGGCCACAACTACTGAGCCTGTGCTCTGGTGCCTCTGAGCAGCAACTACTGAATCTCAGGTATCTAGAGTCCATGCTCCACAAGGGAAGCCACTGCAGTGAGAAGCCTACACAATGCAGCTAGAGAGTAGCCCCCACTCTCTGCAACTGGAGAAAGCCCTAGTGCAGCAGTGAAGTCCCGGGCATGCATGCTAAGTCACTTCAGTCAGGTCCAACTCTTTGTGACCCCATGGACTACGGCCTACCAGGCTCCTCTGTCCATGGCATTCTCCAGGCAAGAATACTGGAGTGGGTTGCTGTGCCCTCCTCCAGGGGATCTTCCCGACCCAGGGATTGAACCCATTTTCCTTTAGTCTCCTGCATTGGCAAGAGCGTTCTTTACCACGAGCTCCACCTGGAAATCACAGTGAAGATGCAGTGAAGTCTAATTAATTAATTAATTATTTTTAGAAAAGAAAGGTGGAACCTGATGACCTCTTAGCGTCAGCCACCTACATACACTGGGATGTTTAAAAAAAAAAAAAGAAATACAAGAAAAAAAAAAAAAACAATTACCAATATACTGCAAAAGTGCAGATTATGTGCTTCCTTACTGATTTAATGAATTTCTTGGCAAATTTCTGTCTGCTTAGTTGGTTAGTCCTCCTTAATAGTAACAGTCATAGTTTCAGTTTTCCATACAGTCATGACTATCATTACTGCATTTTATTTTCTCAATTGATATTATACTCTGAGAAGTAAAGTATCTCAGTTGTGTGTGACTCTTTGTGATTCCATGGACTTTAGCCTTCCAGGATCCTCCGTCCCTGGAATTTTCCAGGCAAGAGTACTGGAGTGGGTTGCCATTTCCTTCTCCAGGGGATCTTCCCAACCCGGGGATCGAACCCAACTCTCCCGCATTGCAGGCAGATGCCTTACCCTATGAGCCACCAGGGAAGCCCTTGTACCCTGATGCCACTTTGTTTCTTCGTATTGTGGAAAAAACTAGAAATTTCTTTCAGTTTACAAGGTGTTTGTGACCCTCCCCCAACTGCCCTTTATCTTGGAATGTGGAGCATCCTGAGTTGACTCGCCCATCACTGTTCCTAGACAAAGTCTGGTCTATCTGCTCTTGAGATCCTACCCTCTGGAGGACATGATGATCCCCAGCACTGAGACCTGTCACCAAGGCCTTCGGAAGTGACCTTATCCCCATCTGAAAAGCTAGATTCTAATTCTATCTCATCACAAAATGTCGGGTCTCAACCTTCCAACAGAGCTGTTTAGACCAAAGCAAGAGATACACGGCTAAGCTGCCAAAGGATATCTGAAGGTTAGAGGCTGGGGTTTTTATTCAGTTTTAGGACCCTTTTGCTTTCCTCTGAAGGGAAAAAAATACGTATTATTAAGGAAAATCTTCCACTAACTGCAGTCATGTTCAAAGCACTCACAGAAAGTACTTTGAATGCACAAGGTTTCTCTCAGGGAAGAATATTTATTATTTCAGAGAGGGGAAACGATTCAGTCATAAATTTTCTCCCACCTACCCTAGCACCCACAGTTAGGGGAATTAATTTGCTTTAGCCTAATCTCCATGACAAAGCAATCCTGTCTGACCTCTCCAAATCCCGTCAATCTGGAGATTATATAACCGGAAGGAATGGCAGTAAATTCTCAAGAGAGGACAAAGGTGAAAATGGGCTGAAGTCTGGAATCACCAATTGCTTCCTAAATTTGTGGGCTCAGGGAGTCTTCCTAAATTGCAAACCACAGCAAGATGCTTAAATCTCCCCATCCTTTTTTTTTTAATTGATAAGTTGTAACTCTTTTTGAAAGACAGGAAACATCTACCCCAGCTCTTATTTATTTATTTAAATCACTTACATGAAGAAGAAAATGCAAGTGAAAACACAGCTACCATCATTATATATTATTTTCTAAAATGATTTATAACATAGCACAGCATAAAAGTCAAAATTATAGTCATCTGCTCAATAAAGCCAAATCGTCATTCTTTCAGCAAATGTTTGCTAGAACCTCAAAAATGTACATGACATGAAAAACTTCAGAAATAAAAGAACTGTACAGAATGCAGCTTAGTGGTCTGTATTTAGTATGTGCCAAATAAATTCTTACCACCTTTCCATTTACAACTATAACGACCAATACACGTTTATATGGTCTTAGGAGGAGTCTGTGCAGCTTCAACATCATTCAGTTAATTAAGTGTTATAAATGCCATGGCTAATCTGCCGAAATTATATTGCCAATTCCTCCTTACTTATCTAGTTGATTTATCAACCCCATATTGTGTTGTATGTCTGACCTCAGAATGACACACAAACATAATGAAAGTGAAAATTAAGAACACCTGCAGATGAGGTTCAACATCTAAATCCATGCCAGTGTGGGCTTGGAGAATGGTAGAGTTCCTGCCACGTGCTGTCCAGGGATCAAGGTGGCAACAGGCTGACCTGCAGCCAGGTCCTCACATTTGAAGGAGGAAAATGTCCAGTGGTGATTCCTCTGGGCAACCCTTGTGCTCTGCTGTAGAGAAAATCCAATCAGGGCATTACCTGATTTGGTACATTGATTTTTGCCCTAATAGATATGGATTATCTGCCAGGCCATGGCCTCCTCCTAGGTGCACTGCAGAAAGAAACCAACAGACATTCTTCTCACACCAGGCTGGTAGCTTAATCTGTACCTTACACAATAACTAGGGCGGTCTCTGATTAGTATTAGTTCAGCCACTTTGGGAATCTGGTTGGAAAGGAAGGAAAATAGTTGCCATGCTTCACGAATAATACTGACTCTGACATAGCAGGAAGGGGGTGCTTTAGGAAAAAAATAGGAACAGATAAATTGTCAGTGGAGGTAAATATTTCTAAGTGTTCATATGCCAGGCAGACCTTCCTTCCTGCCCCCTTAAGATCTTTCAGCAGTTGGCTTTGAGTTTAATTTTTATCCTGGGTTCTTAGACGTCCATCAGTAAGACGGGATGATTTTACAAGGAGAACTGGTCCTGCTAGCTTCGAGTGGTTTCTGCGTCATTTTGGGCATTGAGGAACACATTCCACAAGGCAGTGTGGGAGGGCGAGCGCCTGACTGTGAGTCACAAAACCTGGGTCTGGTGGTGCCTCCAACGACAACAATCACAGAATCACTGTCCGGGTCAGCGTGGGATTGATAGGTTACTTGCTGCACATCCAAAGGAAATACTGTGGGAAAAGATTATAAGAGAGTTCCAATCATTTGTAATTCTTTGGAAGAGAAACAGAGACAGTTAAGTCAAGGGGTATAGACGGTTTCCACATGGAGGCAGAGAATGGGGCAGTTAGTCAGTTGGTACAAAAACCACCCCCAGCTGCCACAGAGAAGGGAAAACAATATGCACACATCTACCAACACTTACCTCACGAATTTGAGCATTTCAGATGAAAGGACATTCTTGCCCTGATTCATTACTTAAAGTACCCAGCTCTTTCCCTTAAAAATCTCAATTTCACATGGGTAGGGCTAACCTCCGGAGAAGGAAATAGCAACCCACTCCAGTGTTCTTGCCTGGAGAATCCCAGGGATGGAGGAGCCTGGTGGGCTGCCGTCTATGGGATCGCACAGAGTCGGACACGACTGAAGCGACTTAGCAGCAGCAGCAGCAGCAGCAGAGATAACCTCGCTAAGGACAATATTCTCTTCTTTAAGGAATACGGTACTAGACATAAAAACCACTTCTTTCCCTTTGGACTTCGTTTCCGAGGAATACAAATGATTGTGCTGTGTTCTCAAGAGTGGAAACTTAAGACTTCTGAGCTCTGTGGATGGAAGGTAAGTGGTTAAGATTCAAAGTCTTCAGGAAAGCATCTCTTCAAGGCATCTCTCTAGGGTGTCAGACTGAACCCTGGGGGTTTCTGGGTAACTCTAGCAAAGCATTAAACCTTAGTCCCGTAGTTGTGCTGCCATGAGATATACATCAAGATTGCAATAAATGCAATTCCTCGGTTTTAGACAAGCTTTGGGTGATTTTACTGTGGTTGTTAGTCTAATTTCTGGAAAGAGTTTGCGAAAAGTTCTTCTCAAACCAATACATAAGATGAGAAAACAATACACCAACTTTGCACATTCAATTGAAGTATTATTTAGAAGGGAAAAGGGAAATAATTCACTTGTTGTATCTTACTCCTTGATTCCCAGAAAGGAATCCAACACTCCTAATTTTTCAAATGTATTTGAGACATACAACTGTATGTACAGATACTTCTCAATTTATGACTACCCTTAATTGTTTTTATAACTCAAGAATGACATTTAGCATGACAAATTCCTTATCTTCACAAGGTAGGTTACTTTAATAATGCATAATAGCTGTTGAGAATTTTAATTCAAAGCCTTTATTTATGTTACATCTTTATAGTAGCCTTGAGTGGAAGACAGAAGGTGCTCTATATTTATGACTACAAGATGTTAAATGTAACTTCCTGAGTATAACCTAGTTGCCTAGAAAAATAAAATGCTGCTTCTAGAAGCTCCTTCTGTTAAAGTATCTTATGTTGAGGAGAAATTGACTGAACAAATGTGACAATGCAAAAAAAGAAAATGTGACAATGCAAACTCCATATTTCCTGATACTATATGAAACTTGGGCTCTGAGTGTCAGCCTTTCTATAAGTTGTCAAATTAACCACCACATCTCATAAGCTTGGGAATCCAAACTTCCTTATAATTTACTGGATGAATCTTAACCTGCACAGAGGTCAGTCTTCCTCTTTGGCTTTATGCTCTACCCTTTCATCCAAGCAGTGGTTTTCCCCATCGCCTAAGAGGCTCTCCTTTCAGCTACTGTCTCAGGCCAATCAACCCGACACTCACCCTCAGGAGAGCCACATTCATGTGGGTTCATCCTAGATCCTGATTCAGGGCAGGAGCAACCCAATATTAAGCAGGAAACCACAGCAACAAGAGAAAGAAAAGTTCTCATGCCCTAGAGTGCCCTAGTCCTGTTCAGTAAGGTTTCCCTAAGGCTACAATTTGAAGCACAATAACAACCCAGCCTAACTAAGAATACACAGAAGAACTATACAAAAACGATCTTCAAAACCCAGATAATCACGATGATGTGATCACTCACCTAGAGCCAGACATCCTGGAATGTGAAGTCAAGTGGGCCTTAGGAAGCATCACTACGAACAAAGCTAGTGGAGGTGATGGAATTCCAGTTGAGCTATTCCAAATCCTAAAAGATGATCCTGTGAAAGTGCTGCACTCAATATGTCAGCAAATTTGGAAAACTCAGCAGTGGCCACAGGACTGGAAAAGGTCAGTTTTCATTCCAATCCCAAAGAAAGGCAGTCTCAAAGAATGCTCAAACTACCGCACAATTGCACTCATCTCACACGCTAGTAAAGTAATGCTCAAAATTCTCCAAGCCAGGCTTCAGCAATACATGAACTATGAACTTCCAGATGTTCAAGCTGGTTTTAGAAAAGGCAGAGGAACCAGAGATCACATTGCCAACATCTGCTGGATCATCGGAAAAAGCACCAGAGTTCCAGAAAAACATCTATTTCTGCTTTCTTGACTCTGCCAAAGCCTTTGACTGTGTGGATCACAATAAATTGTGGAAAATTCTGAAAGAGATGGGCATACCAGACCACCTGACCTGCCTCTTGAGAAACTTGTTTGCAGGTCAGGAAGCAACAGTTAGAACTGGAAAGGGAACAACAGACTGGTTCCAAATAGGAAAAGGAGTACATCAAGGCTGTATATTGTCACCCTGCTTATTTAACTTATATGCAGAGTACATCATGAGAAACACTGGGCTGGAGGAAACATAAGCTGGAATCAAGATTGCTGGGAGAAATATCAATAACCTCAGATATGCAGATGACACCTCCCTTATGGCAGAAAGTGAAGAGGAACTAAAGAACCTCTTGATGAAAGTGAAAGAGGAGAGTGAAAAAAATTGGCTTTAAAGCTCAACATTCAGAAAACTAAGATCATGGCATCTGGTCCTATCACTTCATAGCAAATAGATGGGGAAACAGTGGGAACAGTGGCTGACTTTATTTTGGGGGGCTCCAAATCACTGCAGATGGTGATTGCAGCCATGAAATTAAAAGACGCTTGCTCCTTGGAAGGAAAGTTATGAGCAAACTAGATAGCATATTAAAAAGCAGAGACATTACTTTGCCAACAAAGGTCTGTCTAGTCAAGGCTATGGTTTTTCCAGTGGTCATGTAGGGATGTGAGAGTTGGACTGTGAAGAAAGCTGAGCACCGAAGAATCAATGCTTTTGAACTGTGGTGTTGGAGAAGACTCTTGAGAGTCCCTTGGACTGCAAGGAGATCCAGCCAGTCCATCCTAAAGGAGATCAGTCCTGGGTGTTCATTGGAAGGACTGATGTTGAAGCTGAGACTCCAATACTTTGGCCACCTGATGCGAAGAGTTGACTCATTTGAAAAGACCCTGATGTTGGGAAAGACTGAAGGCAGGAGGAGAAGGGGACGATGGAGGATGAGATGGTTGGGTAGCATCACTGACTCAGTGGACATGAGTTTGGGTAACCTCCGGGAGTTGGTGATGGACAGGGAGGCCTGGTGTGCTGTGGTTCATGGGGTCACAAAGAGTCGGACATGACTGAGCGACTGAACTGAACAACCCAACATTATATGTACACCCAGAATTTCAGAACAAACACTGATTCATTTTACAGATTCAAGGAATAATAGGATGCGGGAGGGTATGTCAAAATCAAGGATCTTGGCCAAAAAATATAATATACTGACAACAGAAAGTAAGTCAAAGTAATATGACTATACATCACATAGCATGCATGCTAAGTCGCTTCAGTTGGGTCAGACTCTGTGTGACCCTATGGACTATAGCCCACCAGGCTTCTCTGTCCATGGGATTCTCCAGGCAATAATACTGGATGGGGTTGTCATGTCCTCCTCCATACATCAGGTTACATAATTTGTAATACTTAAAGAATGTTACCTTCTTAGATCTATGTGTGTGTGTGTGCGCTCAGTCGCTTCAGTCATGTCTGACTCTTTATGACCCTATGGACTGTGTCCTGTCAGGCTCCTCTGTCCATGGGATGTTCCAGGCAAGAATACTGAAGTGGGTTGCCATGCCCTCCTCCAGGGGATCGACCCAGGGATCAAACCCGCATCTCTTGTGTCTCCTGCATTGCAGACAGGTTCTTTACCACTAGCAACACCTGGGAAGCCCTCTTAGAACTATAAAAACCTCCAAATTAAATATATATGTATATATGCAAATCTCGATGTATATGTGTTTGGCTTCCCTGGTGGCTCAGAGGTTAAAGCGTCTCCTGCAGGAGACTTGGGTTCCATCCCTGGGTTGGGAAGATCCGCTGGAGAAGGAAATGGCAACCCACTCCAGTATTCTTGCCTGGAGAATCCCATGGATGGAGGAGCCTGGTGGGCTACAGTCCACGAAGTCCTTAACTCCTTATATTTAACATCAGGTTTAAAGGGAGCTTAGCACATGGAAAATCAAAGGCTGACCAGCAGACTCATCGAATCAGTGTTGATATTTTCAAGATCTAAGCAAAAATTTAGTGTGTGTATATCTTTGTAAAGTTTTAGGGTGTGTATGTATCATTGTAAAGTTACTCTTTTCCTTACCCCCAGAAGACCTATTCTTTTTTATGTCTTTCCTATTTTTTTGTAAACTTATGTATTGTTTTATTAAATGATGCTCATAGTAGAAAATCCATTTGCTTTTTTGATGTTGCTTCGTTTGTTTTTCATTTGGCAAAATACAGTGGTGAAAACCTGATGTAAGTCTCCAAGTTTTGGAAGTGGCATAGGTATTTTACTTGATCCTTGATATCCTTACTTCTGGGACATAAGACACAGACAACATACAGCAAACTTGATCTGATGTTTGAGGTACTTTTAAATAATCTTCACTCATCAGTCCTGGTTCTGGCTCCTGTAGTCATGTAGTTGTCCTTCTTCCACATGAAAGCCCCTTTTATAGTTGAAGACAGTTTCTCTGCTGCCCCTAAGATCTTTTTTCTTCAGAATAATAATAATAAAAAAAAACCTTTTATTGTCTTCAACTATCCTTCTGAGTCAGACCTCTAAAGACAGCTTGTCAAGAGGAAGAAAAAACTTGAAAGAATATGTATATGCTGTTATTATTATTATCATTTAAAGAAAAAAGTCACATCCCTTCTATGTTTTATAAATGAGGAAACTGAATCCAAGTGTTTAAGAGACTTAACCATGATCAAACAGCTTGTGAATGACATTCAGAATATGGCAAAACAAAATGCCTTGCCCTTGATAAATGTATGCATGAAGCCCAAGGACAAAGACAGTAGCAGATGTATATAAATTGATTCAACAAACATTTCCATTGTGTAAACTATGCTGTGCCTCACTTACAGTAGGAAGGTTACAAAGAACATGGAGGAATCCTGTATCTGAGGTGTCTACAGTCGTGACACAGTATGTAAATAAAATAGTGAAAGTATTTTTAAAAGTTGCATGAGAAAATAGGAACAAAAACAACTAACTTTACTTGGGAGAGCTGGAAAGTCACAAGAGAGGACGTGATTTTTAGGCTAAGGCTGTGAAGGATGAATAGAAGTTTGCTAAGGTGTTGTGTGCATGCTAAGGGGCCTGACCCATGATCTATGATATTTTCTGCAGAAGAAAGAGCATGTTTGGAGGGGAGATATAGAGTTCACATCCAGAGGTGAACCTCAGATAACTTGGAGACATCCAAACAGAATAGCCAGGAGGCAATTACACTCTGTGTGTGTGTGTGTGTGTGTGTGTGTGTGTGTGTGTGTGAGAGAGAGAGTTACTCAGTTATGTTCGACTCTATGCAACCCAATGGACTGCAGCCCACCAGGCACCCCTGCCCGTGGAATTCTCCAGGCAAAAATACCAAAGAGGATTGCCATTCCCTTCTCCAATTACACCATGGAAAGGAGAATTAAAAGAATAGACTTAGGAGGTACAAGTATATAGACTCTAGAACTGCAAAAAAGCTTTTTCACTCTTCTGCTAAATTGCAAAGTGCTTTGTATAGAAGCTTGGAATGAATTACTTGTAACTCTGTGACCCAAGAGGGTTTTCTGTTCTGAAACATGCTGCAGGAACTCATTTTCACTGATAATGATGAAATGAGAAAGAGAATAGGGTTGAGTTTCAACACTAACATCAAACTTTCTATCTTCAGCTCATAGATACATACCTTTAATCCACAGTCAGCGGGTTCTCAGGGCTTAAAGAATATTCACTGTAATTTGTCATTCTAGCAAAACAAAAGTGAAGGTGTATCCTTAGCTTTGAGATTTCTTGATACTGCCAGCTTAAGATTATTTTCAGGTAAATATGAAAGTGACTTCTGGAGACTGATAAGCACTCTGTGGTGTTTTATTTTTCCATCCTAGCAGAGATAGGTAACTCGGTTTAGGTCTCTGTAGATTTGAAGCGTGTCTGCGAGATACTGACACACAGATTCGCCATCATTAACTCTATCTGTAAAGGCAGACGGGTGGTGGACAGAGAAGGCTGCCAAGGAGCCACTGTGTGCCAAGCAGTATCACTCTGATCATTCTGTTAAAGTGAACGAGCTTGCCTCTGTCAGGGTTACTCTGCAGTGAGAGAGGCTGCACACAGCAGGCTGTCCTTGCCTGAGACGATTTTGGCAGAATCTACTCAGCCTGGTGTCTGCTGAGCCTGCCTCCCGCATGCTCCCTCCAGCACCCACCAACTCCACTGCTAGTGTCTCCCAGCATGGAAGCTTGGACCTCATCATCTTAGCTCTTAGCGGCACTTACACACAGTGCTGAGCGCATCATAGTAGCTCCATGAAGACTTTTTGTTTGATGATAAATGCACTTGACAACAACAGTCACAAAATTTAAAAAAAAAAAAAAAAAAATTGAGTCAACCCTACCTAGCAACGCTGCCTGCCCCCACGCTTACCATCCATGTGTGGAGGTCTTCAGAAGACAGTGATCCAGGAAGCTTCCTGCCAACACTGTTTGCTCCTTTCTTACCCACCCCTTGAAAGTTTCAACTTGAAATTTTGAATCCTAACCTGGATCATCAGTTGGGCTTATTTTAACCTCTAATACTACATTTCAACTTACTGAACAAAATAAGCTCTCTCTGTCCTGAGGCTTCTATTTTGAGTTTTCTCTTGGCACCATTTAAGCATGCACTTAAAACTGGGATTTTTTTTTTTTTTTTAAGCTTGGATGAGATGCAGAATAATTTTCTGTTATGCACGACTGAGAGGCAGGAAAAATATCTCAGAGAAAGAAAGCTCTCTCTAAGTGGTTGTAAGAATAATTGGGGATAGAGCTGATAGAGAATTTCATTTTAGCAGCATTAAAATGTGGAACCAAATACTGAAATGTCACTTCCCTACTTTGCGGCATGTTGCCAATCATATGTAACAACTGTGATTAATACATATTTTAGTTACATCTAAAGAATTCTCATCAATACGCCTGCATTATTCTGTCAGTATAAAATGGATAAGAGCATTTCAGTGTGTTGTTATTTATTATCTATCCCTCAGCCATACACAGAGCCCAGAAAGGGAGAGTCCTTAGTAAATACGCTGTAATAATGATCCCAGGACATTTCGTCTATGCACAAAAGGTGCTAAAAAAATATATTCCAATAATGATCCCAGAACATTTAATTTATGAACAAAAGCTGCTGTAATTATTTCTATTGGTAGCTTGTTTTACACATTGATGGCAAGAAAACTAAGGGCCTCCATTAAAAATACAGAGCTTCAAAATAAAAAACCAAGACTTAGATACAATCCATTCAAGAATATTGTCCTCTTGGGCTGTTGTTGGTCAGTCTCTCTCCAATTTAATCTGTCTCTCAGCAAAAATGCCAAGATAGTTTCAGGGAATATTACACTCAAAAATATTGCTTCTATATATTGGCAGGAAGCACGTATGGGAAGGAAAATCTTCTTGTCCTAGAAACCTGTAGAAATTGTCTGGTGAAAAACAATGAAGTGAATCCAACATGGCAAATCAAAACAATGAAAGTAAAAAAAGCATTTTATAAAGGCTTTAGGAGAAAATTTGGGGTATTTTTGTTGTTGTTGAAAATTTTTAAGTCCTGCATAGACTCTACTCCTGAGCACTTTCTCTATCTTGTTATGGGGGAAAAAATAGTCTTTCTCTATCTTGTTATGAATGCTTTAGAGGACACTTTGAGCAATAATTTGTGGTCTTGTTGGATAATTCATTTCAAAATTAATTGTGAAAGTGAGGCAACAATTTAAAGAAAATTAATGGCTAGCTTTCCAGGTACTTGATCGTGAAACTGAAGCATTTCTTGTTCTATTTCTCCCTGACTTCTTTGTCTCACTAAACAGTTGAAAAGCTTTGCCCCAAGTCTCCAATCACTAGCACTTGCCTTATTCTTTTCCTTCCTCTCACTCATCTCCGTTACCTACTGTCCCACTCTGATCATGAATTCACATCAAGGTCTCCACCTATGTAAAGTTATAGGAATCCATCTCTTGAATTTCATGATTTTTCCCACATCAAGTTTAATGCCTAAAGCCATATACACCATCTTCTACCCAAACTTGGTGTCCCTGTGACTTTTGTTGTTCTGGCAAAGAACACATACCCTTCCAAAGACTCCATCAGCTAATTATCTCACATTTCTGCCCCATTATCCAGTTAAAAACTGACTTTTTAAGATTTTTCCACTGTGCATGCGTACACGCATGCTGAGTTGCTTAAGTCGTGTCTAACTCTTGGTGACCCTATGGACCGTAGCCCACCAGTCTTCTTTGTCCATGGGATTCTCTAGGCAAGAATATTGGAGTGGGTTGTCATGCCTTCCTCCAGGGGAGCTTCCTGACCCAGGGATCGGACCCTTGTCTCCAGCATTTACCTGCACTGACAGGTGGGTTATTTACCACTAGTGGCTCCTGGGAAGCCCTTTTTCCACTGTAATATCACCTAATGTTTATTTCTGGGTGATGGTATCTTATAACAATGGATTAATTTTTTAAACACATAGACACTGCCTCTCTGATATGTACATAGACAATTCATTTCCCTACATACTTATATCTTCTGTCTGTCTCTTCTTATCTCAATAACAAGCTTTGTGTTCCTCCTTTACTTCATTCCTGAGCTCATCTCACCTGTCCTCAGACCCTGACTTCTGACTTGGCTGAAAAGATGGAAGGCTTCCAATGTGTGTTTTCCCTATTTCCGTTCTTATAAACCTCAGAATTTCCAAGAATACTCAGATATTTCTTCCTCAAGTTTTCTAATTGGCCTTGCTTCTTTGCCTTTATATCTCCTCTTGAATATTGTCCCACGATTGAATATTGCCTGTCTCTCTCTGGCATCTTCTATCTCTTCCTGAAAAAAAAAAAAAGTCAACTTCTCCTGTACCCACAACATTCCCATAAGTCATCTGAGAAAAAAGGCCTTGTTTGGCTCTGCTAATTTCTCAGTCTATCAGACCAATCCCCCTTTTCTTATAGCATTGTTCTTTATGTGTGTGGTTTTTTTTTGTTTGTTTGTTTGTTTTGCTTTTTTAATATTTATTTATTTGACTGTACCAGGTCTTAGTTTTGGGATATGGGATCTAGTTCCCTGACCAGGAATCAAACCCGGAGCCCCTGCATTAGGAACATGGAATCCTAGCCACTGGACCACCAGGAAGGTCCATCATTCTTCTTGAGAGAGGTTTGCCTTCCCTCCCTAACTTCCCAAAGGTTCCTCCACTGCTGTACTATTTTCAGGTTTTAGCCTGCTACTGAAATAGCTATCTTGAAGAGCATCATTTAATTCCCCCCAAACAAACCCAATAACCTCACTGCATTTCTTAGCCTTCTTGGCTAATATGTTTGCCACTACCAACAACCCCCTGATTCCCAAAATTCTCTCCTCCCTTGGCCCTGTGGCTCTCTAATCCTCTGAGTTCCTTTTTATTTTCTTGACACATATCAGGTTTCCCTTTTTGGCCTGTCCTCCTCATTCTTTTCCTTAAATATAGATTCCTCACAAGGTCCCATCCTTAACCCCTTCCCTTTTCTCTATATATTCTTTTTCAAGTTCATTCATTGGCTCACATGTGATTGGTTGGCACATTTGTATGTCTTGGACTTCCGTGGTGGTCCAGAGGTTATGAATCCATCTGCCAATGCAGGGGACAAGGGTTTGATCCCTGGTCTGGGAAGATTCCACATGACTCAGGAGCAACTAAGCCTATGTGCCACAATTACTGAAGCTGGATTTGCCCTATAAACCCTGCTCTGCAATAAGAGAAACCACTGCAATGAGAAGCCCATGCACTGCAATTAGAGACTAGCCCCTGCTCACCCCCAAGAAGAGAAAGCCCTCAAGTAGCAAAAGAGACCCAGAGCAGCCAAAAATAAATAAACAAATAAAATTATTGGGATTTTTAAAAATGAATTTATCTATTTTTTTTAATTGTATCTCTTACTTCTCTCTTAAAATGAAGCTTCAATTTCTAGCCACTTTTTAGATGGTTGGTTTTTTGCAGGCACTTCAAACTCAACATGTCCAAAATGAAGCATAACGTCTTCCCTATAAATTTCCTCTCCTGCCTGAAGTTCCCATTTTATCCATTTTCTTCTGTATTAAAAAAAAAAAACAGAAAAAAAAACTAGTTGCATTATTCTATTTGCTCAACTGTTTCTTCATAGATATTCTAAGTGATCCTTATTACTGGAATAACTCTTCTATCTAGTGATCCAGATGCCGTATATCTTTTCAGAGCAAAGTGAGGAGTCCCCACTGTACTGCAACCTGACCACTGCTTTCTTCTGATACCTACATCTCTTAGAGTTCATTCCTATAATTGAACATTTAACAATTTATTACTTGTGACCCATTTATATTTTTAAGATTTTTTCATGTGGACCATTTTTAAAGTCTTTATTGAATTTGTTACAATATTTAGTCTGTTTTATGTTTTGGTGTTCTAGTCCCGTGGCATATGGGATCTTAGTTTCCCAAACAGGGATCAAACCTGCACCACCTGTATTGAAAAGCATAGTCTTAACCACTGGACCACCAGGGAAGTCCCATGACTCATTAATTTTTGTTTATATTTTCATTTAACTTTTTATGTGTCTATATTTCATTTACTCCAGGTTTATCGAGATACAATTGAGATATAACATTGTGTAAATTTAACATGTACAATGTAATGATTTAATGATTTAATTTAAAGAGTTGTGTTCCACTCTTTGTGACCCTTTAGACTGTAGCCCGCCAGGCTCCTCTGTCCATGGGATTTCCCAGGCAAGAATACTCCAGGGGATCTTCCTGACCTAGGGGTCGAACCTCTGTCTCTTGTACTGCAGGTTAGTCTTTACCCTCTGAGTCATCAGGGAAATCCCAAGATATTGTGATATTACTTCTATTTGAATTATTTATTTAATATTTATTTATTTATTTGTCTTAAAATATTGAATTTTTAAAAGCCAGTTGAATAGTTCTTGATCTCAGCTGCTCTCTCTCTCTCTTTTAATTTCTCTAGCCTTTTTATTTCTCCTTGGTAAATTTTTAACTTTTATCATGCCTGGAAAAAGCTCTGGAATGAAAACACTCAGTGATGGCTGTTCCGGAACGCTACTTTCCGTGGTTGTCTGCCTGTTTATCTGACCACTCTTTTTAACTTTCTCCCCAGGTACTCTTGTTTCCCACTCCCCAAATATTCATGCTCTGTAAGCTTCTCTCTTTGGCTCTTACCTGGTCTCAGCTCATGGCTCTCCTTGAATAACTAATCTACTCTCACTGCTTCAAGTGGGATTGAATAGGGGTCCTTCGAGAAGTAAAAGCCAAGATGCAAAGGAAAGTCAGAAGGGATCTCGTAGAGGCTGAAAAACCACCAGAGTGCAATGCTGGCCTGATCCTAAGTGAGGCACAGGGAGGGGAGGAAGGTCCGGTGGACGCATCCTGAGCGTTATGCAATTCTGTGAGTGTTTGGCAAGTTCACTGGAGAGTCTGCAAAGCAGTTTCTTATCAGAGGAACACCATTTCCTTTCTGCACTCACTCACTGCCTGGGAGCAGCCCGTGGGGAGGTTGGCCTTGGTGCAAATACAGGAAGGATTTCAAAGTGTAGCAGCTGGAGCCCTTGGTCAATTACACTTCCTACGGTCAGTGATGTAAAAAGAGCATTGCACGGCTGTCACAAACCACCACCTCACCATTTCCAAACTCTAACCTCCAGCACTGGTTTCTAAGTATCAGAGTCATCATTTTGATTGCTAACAATCATCTTCAATAGATGGCCCATATGAACCTATTAATGTGCACAATTAACTGCTATTGAGTCCCTATTATACACCAGATGTTGTACTCTCCTGAAGAAGCTGGACAAGGGGATGAAAGAAAAGAAAGTGCTAGTCACTCAGTTGTGTCTGACTCTTTGGGACCCCATGGACTATAGCCCACGAGGCTCCTCTGTCCATGGGATTCTCCAGGCAAGGATACTGGAGAATTACTGGATTACCATTCCCTTCTCCAGGAGATCTTTCTGGCCCAGAGATCGAATCTGGGTCTCCTGCATTGCATGTGCATTCTTTACCAGCTGAACCACCAGGGAAGCTCAAGAATACAGAGTGGGGAGCCTATCCCTTCTCCAGGGGATCTTCCCAACCCAGGAGTTGACCCAAGGTCTCCTGTATTGCAGGAAGATTCTTTACTAGCTGAGCCAACAGGGAAGGCTGGACAAGGGGATAGACATAATAAATAAATTAGAAGTCCCTTGTTCTCTCAAGAGATCGTGTACCTATTGCATACCAGGCACTGGCACAAAGTCTGGAGATAACAACAATGAGTAAAACATGATAATGTGTCCTAAGGAGCTCACAGTCCAGTTGGTAAGTTGAATAAAAAATCACATAGCTATCATACAATGTAGTATGTGTAATAGGAAAGGCATAATCTATGTCTTGAAGTGTAACTAGGAGGTGTTCACATAGATAAGGGGAAGAGCAGGGTTACCTAGGTTTTTAACAGCATAAGCAAAGACGCATTGACAAGTAAAAGCATGGGGTGTGAGGAACTACATGGTCTTATTGTTATAATTGGCAATTTCAATAATTTAAGTGAAAAATAAATGCCTGAGTTGAATGTTTCCCAAGTAACTGAAAGACTATGAGAGGAAAAAGGAGGTATGGGGAAGATATTTAAGAGATACAGTTGTGAGGATTTGGTGACAGACTGCATTTAGGATGGCAGGAAAGAAGAATCTTCTCAATTTCAGCATGCTCAACACCTGTCTCATTTCCTGTATTTCATCTCTCCCTGCCACCACTACTCACGGAGGTGCTCTAGTTAGAAATTTTAGTGAGATCTCAACCTCCCAGAGCTTGGCAGGCCCACGATAAATGCATAATGAGCAAACTACTTCATATCTCTGACTCCAAAACATGAATTGGCATCATTGCCTATATCACCAGAGTTCTTAGCAACCACAGAATCCATTCTGGCAAGCCTAAACAGAAAAAGGATTTATTAAAGGGTATTATAGCTCATAGGAGAAGGAAATGGAAACCCACTCTGGTATTCTTGCCTGGATAATTCCATGGACAGAGGAGCCTGACAGGCTATAGTTCATAGGGTCACAAAGAGTAGGACGTGACTAAAGTGACTGAGCATGCAGGTAAATCATAGGAAAAAAAGAGAGCTGGAGAATGACTGGAGGTTACATTTTCAAGGGATAATGTTCAAGACCAAACCATAGAACTGCTCTGAGGAGGAAATGGCTGCCCCCACCTCCAACACTAAATATTAAACCTTGGAACTTGACTGAAATGGCTGCTGCAACTGACACCAGGCCCACCTCTTTGTCAGGTATTTGGCCTGCCCAACCCTGCCTGTGGTGGCAACCGCTGTCAAAACTGGGCACTGCCAACAGCAGCAGCAACCAAAGTCACACATGGAGCCTGTTTCCTTGGGTTCTGGCATCAGTGGGTATATCTTGCTGGATGTATCTGACTTGTGGAGTTGTTGAGTTTCAACTGCGAGGGAAACTGAGACACTTGTTTTATCTTCAAAGTCAGAAAGTCTGTGTTGGAAAAGTGGAGTTCTTAATGTGTAAAATCACCAAATATAGAAAGTATTCAAACTATGATGAGCAGCCCTACACATGACATGCATAGCTTCACTCATTTTTTGATTTTATATATCAATAAGGCAGCATATTAAAAAGCAGAGACATTACTTTGCCAACAAAGGTTCATCTAGTCAAGTGGTCATGTGTGAATGTGAAAGTTGGACTATAAAGAAAGCTGAGCACCGAAGAATTGATGCTTTTGAACTGTGGTGTTAGGGAAGACTCTTAAGAGTCCCTTGGGCTGCAAGGAGATCCAACCAGTCCATCCTAAAGGAGATCAGTCCTGGGTGTTCATTGGAAGGACTGATGTTGAAGCTGAAACTCCAATTCTTTGGCCACCTCATGCGAAGAGCTGACTCATTTGAAAAGACCCTGATGCTAGGAAAGATTAATGGCAGGAGGAGAAGGGGATGACAGGGGATGAGATGGTTGGATGGCATCACCAACTCAATGGACATGGGTTTGGGTGGACTCCAGGAGTTGGTGATGGACAGGGAGGCCTGGCGTGCTGTGGTTCATGGGGTTGCAAAGAGTCAGACACGACTGAGTGACTGAACTGAACTGAACTGAACTGAAGAACTAATTTTGATACCTATTTAGAGAAGCCACCAAGTGAACAGTCCAGAGTTAAAAAGCAATAGTCCCTGCCTTGAAGCATGCATTTCAGAAGCTCAGACTTCTTTAAAGAATGTGAGAGTCTTTCCTCCTGCAAACCTAAGTATTAGGTTGATGCAAAGGTAATTGCAGTTTTGGAGTGTGAATTTTAAATTATTATAACTAGTCTCAAATACATCTTTATTAATCAAAGTGGGAACCATTAAAATCAACACATGTTTGCCAAAGAGAAATATTTGTTTCTGTAGCATGAAAGTTCATGCTTCAGGATTCGACGAACTCTTGGAAAGCATTTTCTGCCTCCTTCTGGTTGCAAAAGTGTTTTTACAGCAAAAAGTTATTGAGATGCTTAAGAAGTGGTAGTCGGTTGGCAAGAGGTCAGGTGAAAGTGGTGGATGAGGCAAAACTTTGTAGCCCAATTCATTCAATTTTTGAAGTGTTGGTTTGCGATGTGTGGTAAGGCATTGTCATGGAGAAGAATTGGGCACTTTCTATTGAACAATGCCAGCTGCAGGTGTTGTAGTTTTCAGTGTATCTCATCAATTTGCTGAGCATACTTCTTAGATGTAATGGTTTTGCTGGAATTCAGAAAACCAAACATCTGTAGTGGGTCAGACCGCCAGCAGACCACCAGTCAGTGACCATGACCTGCTTTTGGTGCAAGTTTGGCTTTGGAAAGTGCTTTGGAGCATCTTCTCAGCCCAACTATTGAGCTGGTAGTTGCCAGATGTTGTTGAAAATCCACTTTTCATCACACATCACAATCTGATCAAGAAATGGTTCGTTGTTGATCTGTAAAATGAGAGAAGACAACACTTCTAAATTAAGATTTTTTTTATATTTGTAGTCAGTTCACGAGGCACGTAGGATTCCCAAGTGGCACTAGTGGTAAAGAACCTGCCTGCCAATGCAGGAGACATAAGAGATGCAGGTTTGATCCCTGGGTCAGGAAGATCCCCTGGAGAAGGCTACAGCACCCCACTCCAATATCCTTGCCTGGAGAATCCCATGGACAGAGGAGCCTGGGGAGTTACGGTCCACAGCATCGCAAAGAGTTGGATATGACTGAAGCAACTTGGCACGCACGCACACATGAGGCACCCACTTACCATGCTTTTTCACCTTTCCTTTGGCTTCAAATGCCAAAGGACCATAGAATGGTGGACAAGCAACTTCTTGTGTTGTTGCAAGAGGATCAGGTTCAATGATGATCTCAGTTGGTCATTGTCAACTTCTGATGGCCGGCCACTGCACGCCTCGTCTTCAAAGCTCTCATCTCCTTTGGAAAACTTCCTGCACCACCACTACACTGTCCATTTGTAGGCAGCTTCTGGGACAAATGTGTTGTTGATGTTGCAAGTTGTCTCCGCTGCTTTAGGACCCATTTTGAACTCCAATAAGAAAATTGCTCAAGTTTGTTTTTTGTCTAACATTATTTCTATAGTTTAAAAGAAATAAAAAGTAAACAGCAAGTAATGTCATTAGCAAAAAAAAAAAAGTGAGAAATGCACATTAAAATGATTTATAATATAACATAACCACATTTATCACAAATGTATTCCAGTTTCAAATGGCAAATGACAACAATGCAAAAACTGCAATTACTTTTGTACCAGTCTAATAGTCCCACAAGTTTTCATTGCAACTAATATGTGACATTGCTTTAGGTAAATGGTTAGGCCAGTGTTCTACAAAATACATCCCACTTTTCCAGACCTTCGAGTTAGCTGACAATTTCTTCCATTTAGTGGGTTCCATTATTTATCTTGGATTGAATAATACTCTGTATTCTTCTGCCTTCTTCAAACTGAAGTGTTTGGGAGTGCCGTGTATCATCCTGCCAGCTACCACTGCTAGTTCTTGAATAAAATTTGCTCAAATAGTTTATGGTCTGAACAGGTGCTTGCAATAAAACTTTCTGTGATGATAGAAACGTTCTAAATCTATATTATCTGACCAGAAGGTACAGAAAGCTATGAAGCCTTTGAAATATGACTAGTGACTCTAAGGGACTGGATTTTTCATTTATTTAACTTTAATTAATTTACACTGAAATTTACATAGCTACATATGGATAGCAGCTAGTGAGTTAACAATGTAGATATAAACCTTCAATATTAAAAAAAATGGGGGTACTCTTTTGCCCCCTTCTGATGCCTATGTCAGAAGCTTTCTCTATCTCCTTTATACTTTAATAAAACTTTATTACACACACACACACACACACACACAAAATGATCCTAGGTTCTTCAATCCCCAATATTCTTTCCATTACCTCTATTTATGCAAAATATTACTATTCCTGCTATCTGGGGTTGGGTCATTTTCCTTTCTTTAAATTTTATTGGCAGTCTTGATATACACTTGAATGTCTTCTTTATTAGAATCAGTCATAACTGGGCCCAGTACAAGTAAGTAAAATCAAGATGATCTGGATAACTTGCTAAAAGCTTCCTTGATCCATCTGTTTCCACCAGAAAGATAATTCATGTGTGTGTCTGTGTGCGTGTGTGTGTTTTAACAATAGAGGAATAGATTATTCACGATGATTACAGGTATGTCTTTGAAATCTAGTGCCAGGGGAAAATGGCCAAACACTAGACAACTGTGAGATTAATCAAGTGACCTTAAATGAAAATAAATGCATAACGATGAAACTAAACTAATCACAATTTATGCTAAAGAAAAAAAAAAAGAGAGCATGAACATGAATGGTGAGTCTTCATTTCATCAGTGTTGAATTAACTATCCTACTCCTGGGCATTCTCAGTAGGAGCCTACTACAAATTCAGCAAGACCTGGCATCCAGACTTCATAGCAGAACATAGATACACTTTTTGTTTATAATTAAAAAACTTTAGAATGCACTTGAGAGGACAGTCAAATTGAATGCAGATTTACCACCCACATAAATTGTGTTATCCACCTGGAAAAACTGAAGGAAGGTTGTGCTTTGTTTTAGATCAGTTCATAGCCCAAACAAAGGACTCTCACACTTTGAGAATCCCTGCTCTAGAGAGAACATCATGGAACTTAGACTCTTTGTTCTCTGACACTGTTTTCCTCCATTTGAGTCACAGTCTGCAGAATTTAAATGGATAAACAAGCAGATAAGATAAGCAAGGATCAAATGCCTGATGTTTAAATGGGCTGGGTATTAAAAGGCACTTGTATCTACATTGAAATTTTCCTCATCCTTCTAAAATATAATCTTTTCCATAATGAAATCCTTCTTGACCCTTACACATGAAATTAGGGGGAAACAAAGTAGAAGAAACTGGAAAGTTGACAGGGGTCAGCAAGAAGGTTCTTTGAAGTGTCAACTACAAATCGGCACTTACCAAGAGCATTGCCCGTGAGGGGCAAAAGACCCTGATGCTGGGAGGGATTGGGGGCAGGAGGAGAAGGGGACGACAGAGGATGAGATGGCTGGATGGCATCACTGACTCGATAGACATGAGTTTGAGTAAACTCCGGGAGTTGGTGATGGACAGGGAGGCCTGGTGTGCTGCGATTCATGGGGTCGCAGAGTCAGACACGACTGAGTGACTGAACTGAAAAGCATTGCCAATGGCTGAACAACAAAGGCATTTGCCATCTGCCTCTGTGGAGATTGAACCCCATGCTGCCATGGCTGTTGACCTTCAACAAGCCCTGGGGGAGTTCAGGGTGGAATGAGGCACTCTGTGCTCCAGGGAATCTGGTGGGACAGGTCTTTAGACAGTTGGATGTTTTTAGGAACAGATTTTATGATCTCAATCCTTCCATTTCCTCATATCTAGAGAAGCACTAAATCCCTTCATGGTGACATTAGATCCTCATGACTAACAAAAAAACTTTTGTAAAATGAGTGCTTCATGGTATTGAACTCCCCCTTCACCAAAACTTTGTATATTGACTTTTCCCCACTGCCGCCTTGGAGCAGTCTCTCAGAGCTATCTGAGATGCTGCCTCCCGAGCTGCAGTCCTCACTTTGCCCCAGTTAAAACTTAACTCGCAACTCTCAAGTTGTATATCTTTTTTTAGTCGACAGTTATGGCGACTGATGAAGCGACCCAGAGTGGACTTCCTTCCTTCGACTGAACTCCACGAGGAACTGGAGCTTTGGTACCAGCAGTGGCCCCTTGCGCCCATCCGCCTCCTCGGGGAGTGCAGACGAATTTGAGTAAGTCTCTCCTGGTTGTTGAATCTCCCGTATTGGTTGAGATTCCAAGTTTTATTTGGCGGTGGAGCAGGTTACCTGCCCCCTTCCAATAGGAAAGATACTGGGGGGGTCCGGGGTGAAACATCCAGGGAACACCCACTCATGGTCTTCACACTGAGTGGGGCTCAGCTGAAAGATACTGAGAAATTTCCACCCAGGCAAAAGATACTGGGTAGGGGGCTGGCTGAAAGATGCCAGGAGAATTGCCCACCCAGTGGAAAGGTACTTGGGAGGGGGACTCGATTGGGAAAAAATCGAGGAATACCTGGGCCTTGGCTGAAAGATGTCAAGGTCTCTCCGTTGTAGGGGACTGAACAGTCTTGGCTGAGTGGTTAAGAGGCTGATCTAATGTTTTTCCTCAATTTGACTGCCATTATAGAATTTATCAGGATGAAAGTGAGGAAAACACGTGAGAGCTTTGTTCTGAAGAAAAGGGACAAGACTCCTCCTGGCCAGTTTCCGTTTTCTCACGTGACTGAGAAATTTACGGGAGTGGTGGAGGCCTCATCCTCATCCCGTGCAGTAGTCCCATAGAGAAACCCACTCATTAATTAAAATACTTGCTTGTCTGGGGGTTGCACATAAGAACTGGACATTCAGCAACCCGAGCAGCCATGGTGGTCTTGATTCCCAGAGGCAGAATCCGAGACACTAGGACAAGCTGTAATAACTCTAAGGTGATTCCTGGAGGAGTTAAGCTCACAAGAAGCACATGGGCCCACTACACAAGTTCATTAGTGATTTTTATTCCTGACAAATTCAGCTTAAAATGGGAAAGTGAATCTCTCAAAAACAGAAATAAAGGGGTATCATCAGAAAGCCAGCCTCTGACTAATACTCTAGCCAGATTCATGTACAATACGTACGGAGCTCATACTTGCAAGTACCTAGTTAACTGGAGAAATTATACTAAAAGAGATCTCAACCTAAAATGACCAAACTGGGGTTCTTTTGATATTCCAAAATTGATATTTTTGCACACACAATTAGAAAAGGCTGGCTGTGCTTACTTTGACTGGTATCTAGAAGCTTCTAAAACAGGAGATAGAGTAACTTCTTCACAGGAAACCAACAAGAAATTGCTTGAAATTATCAAACTAAAAAAGGCTGCTAGCACTGACTTTGCCAGGTTGCAGGTCTAGTGGAACCAGGTAGTCATGTTTGGCATTTATGCCATTTGGCTTTTGATTTCTGGGCATCTCTTTGCCTTTTATTTCATTTTGAGTGTGATTTTGGTTTGGTTTGAGAGCACAGGCATCTGGTACAAACTGCTCAAGTCAGTATAGGAACTGCTCACTGTAAGGTTCCACACTCCACCTGGGAACCCCTTGGGGAAAAACAAATTTTTTTTTGGCTGGTCAGTCTATAGCTATGATCCAATGACAAGAAAAATAGCCTAAAAATATTAAATTTTTATTGACATAGGATAGGAAAATGGACTGAAGTTCCCTTATATCCAGGACTTCCTCCTGTATCTCTTTTAGAATTTTTGCCCTGAGGACATAACTCCTTCTATACCTTTATTGGGCTTCCTGGTGATATGGGGCTTCCCCGTGATATGGGGCTTCCTGGTGGCTCAGATGGTAAAGCGTCTGTCTGCAATGCAGGAGACCTGGGTTCAATCCCTGAGTCGGGAAGATCCTCTGGAGAAGGAAATGGTAACCGACTCCAGTGCTCTTGCCTGGAAAATCCCATGGACAGAGGAGCCTGGTAGGCTACAGTCCGTGGGGTCGCAAAGAGTCAGACATGACTGAGCGACTTTACTTTATACCTTTAGACCAGAGCTCTCTGGATTACTTTATCTAGACCATGTCTAGTTCCTGGAACCAAAAGGAAAAAAGGGTGGGGTGTGGGGTGTGGGGTGGGGTGGGGAACAATGCCTTTTAAAATCTTATTCCCCTTTTAAAATCATATTTCAACCATTTTTTTTTACAACTAGTATTAATAACTAAATTTGGAAAACAAAGCTATAAGATCTCTCATGTCTATTTGGATATATATATGTCTCAGTATGTGTCTTTGTTTTTTTCTTGGATAATATTGCTGATTGCTGAGATTGGTTTGTAAACAAACTCTAATCTAACTGTCCTTTAAAAAAAAAAAAGTAAGCACTTACAAATCTAATAATTCTAAACACAAGAGAAATTAACCTAAATGAATTTCAGGTTTACATGAACTGGGAAATATTCAGTTTTAAATACCTGATATTAATGTTTGTTTGTTATCTAACTAATGTAGACATGTCTAAGAATAATTAACATTAAGTAGAATATTTTCATTGTACCTAGGTTTAATATAAGTTAAATATTATTATATCTGTTATAAGTTTGTCAGCAACAAAATTACCTAAAATGAAGAAACTTCTTAAAAAACATAAATGAGATATGAACCTTTAGATAAACTCTATTAAGAATAATTATGCTTTAGAAATATCTGTCTAAAATAGTCTCTCCAGGTTCGGGTAACTTGAACTTCTAAGGGTTGTGTTGGAAGTCTATTGAATAGCTAAGTCGTTTCCAAATAAAATAAGATTTTGAAACATTTACTACTGAACACTAATTTCCTCTTACAGAGAAATTAAAAACCTTTTGTAAAATGAGTGCTTCACGGTATTGAACTCCCCCTTCACCAAAACCTTATATATTGACTTTCCCTCACTGCTGCTTTGGAGCAATCTCTCAGAGCTATCTGAGACACTGCCTCCCGGGCTTCAGCCCTCATTTTGCCCCAAATAAAACTTAACTTGCAACTCTCAAGTTGTACATTTTTTATCAGTCAGCAGAAGCATGGAGAAAGATGGTAAAGCAGATGTAACCTCCCAAGGATATCTGAGTCCAGGTCTGTCCTCTGGCATTCTTTAAATGAAATCCAACCTCCCAGATAGAAAACCATCCATTCATTCAACAGTATTTACTGGGGCCCTGCTTAGCTACTTTATTCTAGATATACGAAAACAGAAAGACCTAAACACTGCCTTCCAGGGATTACAATCTATTCGGCAGACTAATTCATCAGACTCATCCTGAACCTAAAGGGACAAAATAATAGTTCATCTTAGCATTAGGCGATACTCGTGTTTTTTAGGGTGGCACGTCACATTTAAATATTCCAAAGTTTCTATTCACTTAAACTGATTTTATATTATTATAGTACTGAATAAAAACAGACTAAGAAATCATTTATCCATAGCAATAACATTAACAGCATCATGATACTATGGTGATAGTTTTATGAAAAATAAATATGTAAGTCATCCCTAAACATCCAGAAAATCCAAGTCATAGGGAAGCCAAGCTTCAGATATCCTTATTTTGAAAAGCAATATAAAAGCCAGTGTATCAAGAAGAATAGTTCCACAACCAGAGATGGAGATAGTCTCTAGAAAAATAGAACATTGAACTATTCTTAAGATTTCTTTGTGTATATGTACCACAGCTTTCTTATCCATTCATCTGCTGATGGACATCTAGGTTGCTTCCATGTCCTGGCTATTATAAACAGTGCTGCGATGAACATTGGGGTACAAGTGTATCTTTCAGATCTGGTTTCCTCGGTGTGTATGCCCGGGAGTGGGATTGCTGGGTCATATGGCAGTTCTATTTCCAGTTTTTTAAGGAATCTCCACACTGTTCTCCATAGCGGCTGTACTAGTTTGCATTCCCACCAACAGTGTAACAGGGTTCCCTTTTCTCCACACCCTCTCCAGCATTTATTGCTTGTAGACTTTTGGATAGCAGCCATCCTGACTGGCGTGTAATGGTACCTCATTGTGGTTTTGATTTGCATTTCTCTGATAATGAGTGATGTTGAGCATCTTTTCATGTGTTTGTTAGCCATCTGTATGTCTTCTTTGGAGAAATGTCTGTTTAGTTCTTTGGCCCATTTTTTGATTGGGTCATTTATTTTTCTGGAATTGAGCTGCAGGAGTTGCTTGTATATTTTTGAGATTAATCCTTTGTCTATTGCTTCATTTGCTATTATTTTCTCCCAATCTGAGGGCTGTCTTTTCACCTTGCTTATAGTTTCCTTTGTTGTGCAAAAGCTTTTAAGTTTCATTAGGTCCCATTTGTTTATTTTTGCTTTTATTTCCAATATTCTGGGAGGTGGGTCATAGAGGATCTTGCTGTGGTTTATGTTGGAGAGTGTTTTGCCTATGTTCTCCTCTAGGAGTAAGCCAGAAAGATAAACACCAATACAGTATACTAACGCATATATTTGGAATTTAGAAAGATGGTAACGATAACCCTATATGCAAGACAGAAAAAGAGACACAGATGTATAGAACAGACTTTTGGACTCTGTGGGAGAAGGCAAGGGTGGGATGATCTGAGAGAACAGCATCGAAACATGTATATTATCAAGTGTGAAACAGATCGCCAGTCCAGGTTGGCTGCATGAGACAAGTGCTCGGGGCTGGTGGACTGGGATGACCCAGAGGGATGTGATGGGGAGGGAGGTGGGAGGGGGGTTTGGGATGGGGAACTCATGTAAATCCATGGCTGATTCATGTCAATGTATGGCAAAAACCACTACAATATTGTAAAGTAATTAGCCTCCAACTAATAAAAATAAATGGGAAAAAGATTTCTTTGAACTGAAAATAAAAAGCTAGGTTCCAATCTGAGACGCAAGTGTAAGTAAGTAAGTGTTAGTCGCTCAGTCGTGCCCGACTCTTTGCGACCCCATGGACTGCAGCCCACCAGGCTCCTGTGTCCATGAGATTTCTAGGCAAGAATACTGGAGTGGGTTGCCATTTCCTTCTCCAGGGGATCTTCCCAACCCAGGGATTGAACCCGGGTCTCCTGTGCTGCAGGCAGATTCTTTACCGACTGAGCTACAAGGGAAGCATAAGTGAAAGATTTGTTTAATGCTCCTGAATCTAACGTCCTCCAATCAACCCAATTGTATGAACTACTTGTAAGCCTTTTCACCCAACAGTTCCTTTCAATGCCTGGAAGTAGAGAAGAGAAAAATCAATAAATTAATTTTAATGCTTCACTTTATCCTTGGGAAAGTTCTTGGAAAATTTTCTGTGACACATTCTTGACAGATTCCAAAATACACCCTTAATATGGTGCAAACTTATTTCTACAAGTAGATTATAACCTAACCTGATTTCTGTATATAAAAATATGGATATCTATAAGTCCAGAGAGACCACTCCTCGTATATTTACACATGACATAAATTCCAGCTTTGGAAGTAGTCACAAGCAGATCTTTTCAGCCCATCTTCTATATATATCTAGATTCTACAGTGGTTATCTTCAAAGAGAGGTGCTCATACCCCTGAGGACTAGAGGAGAAGAAAATATTAGAACATCTACTTACGTGTGTAGAAAAAATAAGAACTAGATTAAGGTTACTGATACCATCATACTAGGTCCTTCGCTTGGCTCACTCCTTATAAGGATGGTCACAGCACACATGCGCACAGCACCAGAGGTTGGCAGAGGAAAGTGGAGGGATTTCGTGATACAGAAGGACTGGTATTGACAGCCTCACCCACTTTCTGTTTCTGGCAAACTTCAATAAATTGTAGGGTACAAGTGCTAAGTGTAATTAAAGGTATTTAACCTTCCCTGGGTCAGGAGGATCCCCTGGAGAAGGAAATGGCAACCCACTCCAGTACTCTTGCCTGGAAAATCCCATGGACAGAGGAGCCTGGTGGGCTACAGTCTGTGGGGTCGCAAAGAGTCAGACATGACTGAGCGACTTTACTTAATCTTCATTAGTAGAACCCTAGGCACTCGAATCTAACCGTTAAAAGGAGAGTCTCTAAAGCCAAAATGGCCAAGTATAGATCCTGCCTGACTGAACAAGTTTCTTGTTAACTTGTCTCTGCCTTGGTTAGTCTCATCTGTAAAATGGGGATGAAATGGAACTGGTAATTATGAGATTAACTGAGTTAATATTTGTAAAGGGCTTAGGAGAGTGCCTGGAAAATATTAATAGTAAGCTTCATGTAAGTCTCTGTTAAATAAATATGTATTCATAAGATGAGGAATGTCTGTGAAAATATTTTGTGCTGCAGAGAGGTTCACAGGTTACTCCGTGGCAAAACATTTCAAAGGTGAATTATATAGCTTTCTTTCATAGAGAAGAAATGTGCTCCAAATTTGCTGATCTTTCTGTGATGCTCTGGGGGAGCCAAAGAGAGAAACCCCAATTGCCCATCCAGACAGGGCAGTCAAAGACATGAGGCAGACAATAAGCAGGATGGATGTGCCCAAATCAGTGTTGTGCTCAATCAATATCCTAGTAGATTTTTTTAAAAAAAGAAAATTTGCTGATCTTTTCTCTGATGACAAGTGCCTGTCAGTAATAAGCCTTGTACAGATTCTAAAACAAAATAAAACAAAATGAATCTATTCCATCAAGGTAAAGGTGAAGTTTTAGGAGTGAGTAAGATAGTAACTGCTTCTTTTTCAGTACTATGGAAGCAGTCTTCTGAAAATGGGTGTTTAGAAATGTTTATATCATCATGTGATTTTGTTTGAAAATGTGTGTCATTCATTAACATTTCTATTTCTACACACATACCAAAAAAAAAACAAAAAAACCCTTGGAAATGGAATTTTATAATCCATTGCAAAAATCTGGAGTTGCATTGACATCTGGAAATGTTTGAAAAATTTAAAAAGCAACCATCTCATTTATCCCTTATGTTTTTATTTATTTTAAAGCAATGTTTATTTTAACTTTGTCATTCTTTTAAAATTGTTCTTTTTATGTATGTTTTACATCCATGCTATGTTAGTCAAGAAGGAACATGTATATAGTTTTTAAGTAAATAATTAAGGACTATATGAATAAAATATTTTTACTGATATGGGTGCATGTTTTTTTTTAAAGGCCACTATGTTACTGCCCAGAAAGTGTCATTGTTGAGTGCCTGCTGGTGACAAACTTATCATATTGACCTTACTTAATCTTCACAATACCTCTAAGAGATGAGCACTTGCATATTTCTTATCTTATGGAATAGAAAACTAGGGTTAAAAGAAGTTAAATGAAAGCCAGGAAACCATAGAGCATGCAAGTGATTGAACAGAAACTGAAACACAGTTCTTCATCGCTGCTCCAAGGACATAATGATAACCATGTTGCTTCCCCCACTTTCCTAAACACAGAATTGTGGAGACACTGTGCAGCAAAATAAATTGAGCAGAATTATAGTAGAAAATTCAGAATGGTTATGTTAAAAGCTATTTAGCTATATTTTAGTCACATATATATAAGCAGTCTTCAACTTTCAAATGGTTTGTGCTCTAAACTTGGAAATCACATGTTAGGAATGTAAAATTCATTTTCTTCTAGGAATAGAACTGATGATAGTGGCCACATTTCTGGACTGGACACAATCCTACTTTTCTCATCACATATCTGAATTATTAGACATTAGCAATGAAAAAGAGTAAAAAATTGAACTTCTGCAATGTCAGCAATTGAATACACACAGAATCAGAATATTGCTGCTTAAGGAAAAACATGCTCCCAAGGTTCGTGATAATGTATAGGGAGATTTTTTGCCTGTTTTGCCAAAGCAATAGTCCTCCTTTTCGTGGACTTCAGAAGTTAATGGCACCAGCTCTTTGCTGAGCTGTGCTGTGTGGTGTCTGACTCTGTGACCCCACGGACTGTAGCCAGCCAGGCTCCTCTGTTCCATGGGGATTTTCCAGGCAAGAATACTGGAGTGGGTTGCCATGCCCTCCTCCTGGGTATCTTCCCAACCCAGGGATTGAACCCAGGCCTCCCACATTGCAGGAGGATTCTTAACCCTCTGAGCCACCAGGGAAGCCCAAGAATACTGGAGCGGGTAGCAAATCCCTTCTCCAGGGAATCTTCCTGACCCAGGATTTGAACTGGGCTCCTGCATTGCAGGTGGATTCTTTACCAGCTGAGCTACCGGGGAAACCCCCATGCTCTTTACAATGCATAATGTAACCTCAAAGTATATAAATTTAATGTTCTTGATGTTGTTGTTTAATCACTCAGTAATGTCCGACTCTTTTCAACCCCATGGACTCTAGCCTGCCAGGCTCCTCTATTCATGGAATTTCCCAGGAAAGAATACTGGAGTGGGGTGCCATTTCCTTCTCCAGGGGATCTTCCCAACCCCAGGATCAAACCTGTGTCTCCTGCATTGACAAGAGGATCTTTACCCCTGAGTCACCAGGGAAGCCACATGTTCTTGATAGAGGTGTATAATTACTGTTCTCTCACTTTTATAAGAATTGATTACATCTGATTTTTTAGCTAAATGGAAAAATAGGGAAATGGACAAGAGAAAGAGGTGTTGAGAGTTCGATTTCCCTGAGATAATCAAGAAAAGTCTAAAGAAAATAAGCAGAGAATAATAAGATTAGCAATGGTGTATATTTGTAAAAAAAATGCAAAAACAAAAAAACATTGTCTTCAGTAAAACTGGCATGGAGTGGATAAAATACACAGCATGCAAGCGCTTATTTGAACCATTCACTGTGGTTCTGGTAGGTGCCCATTTTGCTGTTATATTATCATCTTGTCTTTGGATAAGGTAGGCCCTTCGTCCCTGCTCCCCCCAAGATTTCCAGGAGCCAGCTGGTACGGGGAAACTGGGTTGATATGTGATGGTGACCAGGATGGATAGGCATCAGGTGTCCTGATGGATGGACATCAGGCATGCGGGTCGCAAGAATATCCTCAAGGTAGCTTTGAGAGCAGAGAAGGACCAATGCCCAAATTGTGAGTCCAGAGTTTCTAATTCAGGAAGCACAAAAGGTACCACATTATTCTTACTGGCAATGAATTAAAATGAGCAACCCCCACTGAGAGAAATATTTAACTAATCACTCTGAAACCTCCTAGGATTCCCTACTCCAAAGAGGACGAACATTAGCAATGGAATACTTTTCAGAAAAGTAGCCATTTTCATCTTTAGGAGAAAAATGTTTGATGTATTTTCTGTCAGCTCCCCTAGGTTTTTTCACTTAGAAATACATTGTATACGCTGGCTACTCTTCTTCCTTACAATATCATTCTTTTTTTTTTTGGCTTAAAAAGAAATTTATTGTCTCGCAGTTCTGGAACTTAGACGTCCAAGATAGGTGTTAGCAGATTTCGTTGACAAACCTGAGCCCTCTCTCTTTGGCCTCTCTCCTGAGGCCTCTCTCCTTGGCCTCTCTCCTGAGGCCTCTCTCCTTGGCCTCTCTCCTGAGGCCTCTCTCCTTGGCCTCTCTCCTTGGTCTCTCTCCTGAGGCCTCTCTCCTTGGTCTCTCTCCTGAGGCCTCTCTCCTTGGCCTTTCTCCTGAGGCCTCTCTCCTGAAGCTTCTCTCCTGAGACCTCTCTCCTTGGTCTCTCTCCTGAGGCCTCTCTCCTGAAGCTTCTCTCCTGAGGCCTCTCTCCTGAAGCCTCTCTCCTGAGGCCTCTCTCCTTGGCCTCTCTCCTGAGGCCTCTGTCCTTGGCCTCACTCCTGAGGCCTCTCTCCTGAGGCCTCTCTCCTGAAGCCTCTCTCCTGAGGCCTCTCTCCTGAGACCTCTATCCTTGGCCTCTCTCCTGAGGCCTCTGTCCTTGGCCTCACTCCTGAGGCCTCTCTCCTGAGGCCTCTCTCCTGAAGCCTCTCTCCTGAGGTCTCTCTCCTTGGCTTGCAGGTGGCTGTCTTCTCATTGTGTCCTCCCATGATCTTTTCTCTGTGCGCATGAATCCCCTGTGTCTCTCTTCTTATGGATAGGGCCCCATCCTGATGTCCTTATTTAAACCTAATCACCTCTTAAAGACCTTTTTTTCCTTCCCAGTTTTATTGAGATGTAACTGACATATAGTAAATACCATATAAATTTATGATGTACAGCATAATTATTTGACTTACATACAGCATAAGACAGGCTTCCAAGGTGGTGCTAGTGGTAAAGAACCCACCTATCAATGCAGGAGACATAAGAGATATGGGTTTGATTTGTCAGTTGGGAAGATCCCCTGGAAGAGGGCATGGCAACCCTCTCCAGTATTCTTGCCCAGAGAATTCCTTGAACAGAAGAGCCTGGCAGGCTATAGTCCACAGGATCGCAAAGGGTTGGACATGACTGAAGCAACTTCACACACACACACACACACACACACACACACACACCCAGCAGAAAATGATTATCAATAAGTTTTGTGAACATCCATCATCTCATACAAATAGAAAATAAAAGAAAAATTTAAACATATTTTTCCTTGTGATGAGAACTCTTAAGGATTTATTGTCTTAACTTTTGTATACAACATACAGAAGTGCTAATTATTTTTCATCATGTACATTACACCCCAGACTTATTTATCTTATAACTGGATAAATAAGTTTGTCCTTTTTGACTGCCTTCATCTTATTCCACCCCCCCGCCCCCTGCAACCCCTGGCCTCTAGAAACCACAAATCTGATCTTTCTTCATGAGTTTGTTTGTTTCCTTATTTTTGAAGTATAAATTGACCTATAATACTGTCTTAGTTTCTGTTATACAACAGAACAATTTGATATTTCTATACATTTCAAAATGATCATCACAGAAATTTAGTCACCATCTGTCACCATACAAAGATGTTACATAATCATTGACTATACTCCCCATGTTGTGCATTTCATACCTGTGACTCATTTATCTTGCAATTGGAAGTTTGTAAGTTCTCAATCTCCTTCACCTATTTCTTTCTTTCCTTCGTGCCCCTCCCCTCTGGCAACCACCTATTTGTCCTCTGTATTTATAATTGTTTCTGCTTTGTTATGTTTGTTCATTTGTTTTATTTTTTTGATTCCACATATAAGTGAAATCCTCATATAAGTGAATTCTGACTTATTTCACTTACCATAATACTCTCTAGATCCATCCGTGTTGTCCCAAATGACAAGATTGCATTCATTTTTGAATGGCTCAGTAATATTCAATTGTGTACATATACACCACATATTCTTTGTCCATTCATCTATTGATGGACACTTAGGTTGCTTCTGAATCTTGGTTATTATAGTTAGATGAACTCCTGCTTTGAATATAGGGGTGGTGGTGGTTTAGTTGCTAAGTCACATCCGACTCTTGCGATCCCATGGACTGTAGCCTGCCAGGCTCCTCTGTCCATAGGATTTTCCAGGCAAGAATACTGGAATGGGTTGCCATTTCCTTCTCCAGGGGATCTTCCCAACCCAGGGATCAAACCTGGGTCTCCTGCACTGCAGGCAGATTCTTTACTGACTGAGCTACCAGGAAAGTCCTAAACTTAGGGTTGCATATATCTTTTTGAATTAGGGTTTCAGTATTCTTCAGATAAATACCCAGGGGAGTGGAATTGCTGAATTGTATGGTTGTTCTATTTTTAACTTTTTGAGGAATCTCCATATTCTTCTTCATAGTGGCTGCACCAATTTACACTCCCATCAATATTGTACTAGGGTTTCCTTTTTTCTACATCCTTGCCAACATGTGTTCTTTGCTGTCTTTTTGGTAATAACCATTCGGACAGGTGTGAGGCGATATTTCATTGTGGCTTTGGTTTGTATTTCCCTGATTAGTGATGTTGAGTATCTTTCCACATGCCTGTTGGCCATCTATATGTCTTTTTTGGAAAAATCTGTCTTCAGATGCTCTGTTCATTTTTAAATCAGGTTGATTTTTGTTTGTTTTTATTTGTTTATTTTTGAATTTATTTTTATTGGATGTTTGTTTTGATGTTGAGTTGTATGAATTCTTTAATATTTTGGTTGTTAACCCCTTATTGGATAGATCATTTATAAACGTCTTCAGTAGATAGCCTTTTCATTTTGTTGATAGTTTCCTTCACTGCTCAAAAGCTTTTTAATTTTTTAATTAAAAAGTTATTTATTTTTATTGGCTGCACAGGGTCTTCGTTGCTGTGTGCTGGCTTCTCTAGTTGTAGTGAGTGGGAGCTACTCTGCAGTTGCAGTGTGCTGGCTCCTGACTGCAGTGGCTTCTCGTTGCAGAGCACAGGCTCCAGGCGTGAAGGCTTCAGTAGTTACAGCACATGGGCTCTGTAGTTGTGGCCCACAGGCTTAGTTGCCCCTGGCATGTGGGATCTTCCAGGACCAGGGATTGAACCCATGACTCCTGCATTAGCAGGCAGATTCTCAACCACTGGGCCACCAGGGAAGTCCTCAAAAGCTTTTTAGTTTGATGTAGTCCCATTTTTTTACTTTTGTTTTCCTTACCTGAGGAGAAAGATCTCCCCAAAATACTACTAAGACCAATTACTAAGACCAAGATTATACTGCCTATGTTTTCCTATAGAAGTTTTATGGAGAATATTTTCAACACAGTGAATATAGAGGGAAACTACTTCAACATATAAGCACCACAGATGATAAGTCTATAGGTAACATCATATTAAAGGTGAAAAGCTGAAAATATTTCTTCCAAATCCAGGAATAAGATGAGAATGCCCACTCTTGCCACTTTTATTCAACATGATATTGGAAGTCTTAACCACAGAAAGAAAAAGAAATAAGAGGAATCCAAATTGGAAAGGAAGAAGTAAAATTGCTGCTGTTTGTTGATGACATGATACTATGCACAGAAAATCCTAAAGACACCACCAAAGAGCTACTTAGAACTCATCAATGAGTTTGGTAAAGTTGCAGGATACAAAATTAATATACAGAGATCTGTTGCCTTTCTACACACTAACAGCGAACTCTCAGAAAGAGAAATTAAGGGGAAAATCACAATGATAATTGCATCAAAAAGGAATAAAATACCTAAGAATAAATCTAGCTAAGGAGATGAAAGACCTGTACTCAGAAAACTGTAAGACACAAATGAAAGAAATTGAAGAGGACACTAGCAGGTGGAAAGATACACTGTGTCCATGGATTAGAAGTGTTAATATTCTTAAAATGACCACGCTACCCAAGACAATCTACAGATTCAATGCAATCTTTATCAAAATACCAGTGGCATTTTTCACAGAACTATAAAAAATAATTCTAAAATTTGTATGAAAGTGCAAAAGACCTTGGATAGCCAATAAAATTTTGAGAGAAGAACAAACCTGGAGATATTATGCTCCCTCATTTCAACCTATACCAGAAAGCGACAGTAATCAAAACAGTTTGATACTGGCACAAAAACAGACAGATAGATCAATGGAACAAAATAGAGAGCCCAGAAATTGAGCCACATTTATATGAACATTTAATTTACAACAAAGGAGGTAAGAATATACAGTGGAGAAAAGACAGGCTTTTCAATAACTGGTGTTGGGGGAAACTGAAAAACTGCATGCAAAAGAATCAAGTTGGATTACTTTCTCGCCATATTCAAAATTAAATTCAATGTGGATTAAAAACTTAAATGTAAGAGCTGAAACCATAAAACTTCTAGAAGAATACACTACATGTTTAAATTCCTTGGAGTTTAGCTTCTTGGTCCTCATCGTCCCTAACCTTGAGATAGGGCATAAATAACTGTTACTCACCTTCTTCCTCCTTGAAACTCTCGTCTCCCACTGAACTCCTGTCACTCTCCTCCTACTTTTTAAAATGTCTCATTTCTGTCTGTCTATGATTTTATACTTTCAGCATTTCTGAATTTAAATATCTTTTAGCATTCTTCTTTCAGCTCTATTTTTTCCCTTAAATACTTCCATGGGGTGTCATTCACACACAACTTGAACATTTACCACCATTGAATGATCCCCATGTACAACTGATCCTTGAACAACATGGTTTAAACTGCCAGGTCCACTTACATGTGGAATTTTTTCAATGAACATTTACAACAGTTTCTGAAGTTAATTGAATCCATGGATGCAAGACCATAGACACAGAGGGCCAACTATAAAATTATTTATGGATTTTTGATGGCATGCAGGGTCAGTGTCCGTAACACCCAAATTATTCAAGGGTCAATTGTTTATCTTTGTCTCCCTTATATTTATATATCTTGACTCCTAAAGTCTCAGGAATTTACATTGATGCTCGGTAGTAATTCACCTTGTTAAATTCAATAGGTTCTATTTCCTCAGTGGTTTCCCCTTCTTCTCTCTCTATGCAGTCTTATTGTCAGATTAGCAATTGGGAATCATTTCCACCCTGAGCTGTCGATCGCAACCCAAATACTCTCCCTATTTGTAGTTTTCATGTGTGAATTTTTATTGTTGTTGTTGTTCAAGTTGCCCTTTGCAAGCATATTATACATATAACATCATTGTTCAGAACAATAGCCCTGAGAAGAACCTAGCCAGTCTGTGTGGGAATCTTGACCTACAGAAATAATAAATGAGTGCTATTAAATTTTAAGCTGGTAAGCTTGTGGCAGTTTGTTGCACAGAAATAGAAAACTAACCCAGTCTTCATGACATGGCAGCTAACATGCCTTAGATTGAGCAATCTGAGAGACAGCAAGGAGGTAACCACGATACTATTTTGTGGAAAAGCAATGTACAATCTATTGGTTAAATGTCACCAAATCACTAATCCCCACCCAAACTCAAGGGGGAAAAATTAAGCTTCATCTCTTGGAGCGAGGAATATAAAAAAATGTGTGCTTGTGTGCTTAGCTGCTTAGTCAAGTCCAACTCTTTGCAACCCCATGGACTGTAGCCAGCCAGGCTCCTCTGTCCATGTGATTTTTCAGGCAAGAATACTGGAGTGGCTTTCCATTTCCTCCTCCAGGGAATGGCAGACAGATTCTTTACCACTAAGCCACTTGGGAAGCACCCAAAGAATTTGTGGATATATTTAAAAGACACCCTAAGGATAACAGTAATAACTCAAGTTTTCTTATTTTTACTACTGCTAAATAATAGTTTATTTAACATGAAAAAGTAGGTAGCATTTTTGCACACATTTTATAGACAAGGAAAATGAAGCACAGAGAAATTAAGTAATGTTCCCAAGGTCATGGCTAGTAGCTGGCTGTGTTGTATGCCCATCCCAATATCTTAACTCTGAAGCCTGAGTTCCTAGCCACTATGTTAATTTTAGCAATGCAGTTAAAAATAAGCTTCACAATAAAATCTGTAAACAGAGTACTAAAATATTTGCCAGTGAAAATATAACTGACCGAATCCATAATTAGTTCAAAGACCATTTCTTTCTAATTAGGAATGACCAATTAATGACTGAAGTCTACCTGGAGGGCAAATGGAGTGGTTTGTTTAAAACTATATCTTCTATAATTTTCTCCAACATATTTTATTAATGTCTTGAATATCAACATCAAAAGTAAGCTTACTGGACTTTCCTAGTTGTCCAGTAGTAAAGAATCCTCCTTGCAAGCAGTGGACATGGGTTCGATCCAGGGTCCAGAAAGATACCACATGCCATGGGGCAACTAAGCCCATGTACCACAACTACCGAGCCTAGAGCCTGTGAGTCCCAACTACCGAGCCTGTGCACCAAACTACTGAAGCCCATGCACCCTAGAGCCCATGCTCTGCAGCAAGAGAAGCCACTGAAATGAGAAGCCCGCGCACCACAACTAGAGAAAACCCACACACAGCAGCAAAGACCCGATGCAGCCAAAAATAAATAAATAAAAATTTTAAAACAAACGTATGCTTACCAAATTGAAGAATGGCAAGAATACAGTAACCAATATATCAGACAGCAGGATCAGGATCCTAAAAAGTTTCACAGTATACCTAACAGAATGAAGTTTTTAAATGATAAAAAAAAATATAGAAGTTTGACAATTGAATACTGAATTGAGAAAACTGTCAATATTTGCACTCCAAAAATCAATTTTAGGCAGGGGTTAAGCTGACTCTAAACTTAATGTACGCCAACACTGGTGACATACATTAAGTGATGTGCCTGCCAGAACCTTGAATAGAATCTTCGGCAATTTTAGAAGCAGAAGTGATGGTACTCAGGCCAGACTTAGAGAAACAAATCTAGAACTGACTGCTACACTGAATTAGGAATTCAAGAATTTATGAAGAAGAGGTTAACAAGAATTTCAGGAGTCTTAATAAAGTGAAACAATGTCATAAGAGATTCAATTAAACACCTGGGAATATTTAATTTAGAAAAGAGAAGAAAAAAAGAGTGTATATTTCCTGATTTAAATACTAGAAGAGCTGATATGAAAAAAAAAATCATTTTCATTTGTGTGGTTTCAGAAGGCAGGACTAAAATAAATGGGTAGACATTGTGGGGAGGCAGATTTTCAATCACTAGAAGAACTTTAACAATTTTAGTCATCTTACAGCAATCCAGACTGTCTTAGAAGGTGGTGACTTCTCAGTCACTAGAGGAATTCCAAAAGTAGCTGAATGGCCACTTGTCAGAGGCTGTAGGAAAGACCCAGTTGATAGGCAGAAAGTTGGGGAAAAAATTATTTCTAAATTACCTTCAAACTCTAAATGTCTTCAGTTTTATCCTATGAGTCCTCGATATCTCCTCATCCTTAATTTCCACTGTTAATTTCCACTTACTAAACCTTGGTCCCCAGCCAAGCGTGGCTACTCCCTGTTCCCCATACCCACCTTTCATTTCTTGGCTCTGTACTTTTTCTTATCTTCTTCCCTTCACTTAGATTGACTGTTACCATCTTACATGATTGCCATAGTCACATCCATCCTTGAAGATCAAGTGCAAAGCTTCTGCATCTCTGGTCTTTTCTCCAATAACCAATTATCTTCTTCATTTCCTTAGCACTATATTTATCTCTCTTGCATAGTTTTTTTGACACTCTGTCTTGTAGAAAACATTTTTAATCTTTATTCCCTATGAAACTGAAAGCTACTTGAAGGCAAGGACCATCTATTGCTCATTTCAGCATTTCTGTTCAGTGTTAAGTGCGACTGCCAGTGATAGCCTTAATAAGACATGCTTAATAAATTGGATGTGACAGAGTTACTGCGTGAAATCAATAGCAATATTGCAAGGGTAATTTAAATATATTTTCCTGATTAAGCCTACTTCTGAAGTGAAATATTTGTGCCTCTTTCGTTGACCCTGATTCATTTTTTTTTCTGCCTGATTTTTCAGATTGTGGTATAGTACATGCCACTTACCGTTTTAACCATGTTGAAGTATATAAGGGCATTTAGTACATTCACAGGATTGTACTATCATCACCACTAAGGAGTTCCAGAACTTTTTCATCACCCAAACAGGAAACCCCAAATCCATTAAGCAGTCACTCCCCATCTGCCTCCCTCCCAGCCCCTGGCAATTGCTAACCTGCTTTTGTCTCTATCCTCTTAGCTCTTTCAAAACTCTAACACAAAATATTGTGCCAAGTAGTTATTCAGTAAATATTTGTCAAACTAAATCTGAATAAGAAGGAACTCCTCCAAAATATGTATGATGGAAGAGAAAGAAATAGTAGAAGAGACCTATATTTTAAAGTGCAAGTTATTTTAAAAGGATATTGTTTCTGAGCATTATATAGAAGAATACTAGTGATTTTGTCAAGTAAACACTTTGAAATATAAAGTGCTATGCAAATGCTTAAAAAATTGATGAACTTTAAAAGCAAATCAGAAATTAACTGTGCAAAAGTATTTTGGAAGAAAGTGTTTTAAAGCCTAATTGTCTAATTTTGCAATTAGAGGTTTCTAATTTTCCTCCAAATACACATGAATGATTAACATGGCAAAAACCAACTTAGGAGTTGCTTTTAAAGAGATTTTAGGTTTTTCACATAATCTTCACTGCTTATTTAGTAGTATTCTTATATAAAACAGCTTATTTAGTGATATTCAAATACTGTCTTTTTTTTTTTTTCAATTTTGCCTTCTTAAAAGCATCTAAGGGACATCGCTGGCAGTCCAGTGGTGAATGCTCTGCACCTCCATTGCAGAGGGCATGGGTTAGATCCCTGGTAGGGGAACCAAGATCGCACATGTTTCAGCCAAAAGAAAGTTCAAGGAAGGAAGATTTCTTTGTTGTGTGCTTGTGTGATTTCTGGGCATTGGAAGATGCACAGAGGTGATTCCCCATGCCAGTTGTCACTTCCATGCAAAACCTTATTTAAAATTCTGGCACTAGTTTGTGATCTCATCTATCAGTGGTTGCAAAAACTGAGTTTGACACATGAAAATGTTCCTTTAATTTTTCTCTTCCTCCATAGCTTTATAATTTTACACTTTTTATTCCTGCTGCTGGAGAATTCACTGTTTCATGCCTCAGTTTCTCCATCGGATAAACTGGTTACATAGATCTTGTAACTGAGAGAAACTGCATTTTTTGTTCAGTATTAAGAGCACTCACTGCAGAGGGTTTTCCAAAGTATAATGAGGCAATGGTGCACAAGTGACAAATAAGTTAATTAAATTCAATGACATTAAACTAACCATAAAACTCCCAGTGTGCACAAAATGACTCACTTCCAACAAGCCCTGTTTAATATCGTGAAATTGTAAAGGGTTATGATTTAGTTAGCTACTATTCCAGGGAATCTAGAGGCCAAAATTAAGAGCATCTTTTCAGTTGAAGAAGAGGACTACTTTGCTGCCATGATTATTTTTACTTATTTTAACCCATTCAGGGCCTTTCTTAAGTTACATTTTATTTCTTTGTATATCACAGGGGGAAAAAATGGAATGAGGGAATTTCTTAAATCATTATAAATGGAAGTAGAGAATTTAGTAAATACATAAAGAGAACAAATGAAGGGGGGGAAATCTTTCAAAAAGTGGCAGGACTGTTGATTGGAAGATATGGTAAAAGTCTTATTGGGAACTTCCCTGGTGTTCCAGTGGTTAAGACTCCATGATTCCACTGCATGGGTTCCATTCCTGGTCGGGGAACTAAGATTTTGGGTGTTAGGGGCAGGGATGGGGAGTCTTATTGCTAGAGGTAATGTAAAAGCATACTGCCTTTCTGGGACTTACCTTGACAATGGTCTTAAGAATGTACATATTCTTTGCATAAGCAATATCACTTCTAGGAACTGATTCTAGGGAAAGAATTTGATAAGTGAGAAACACATGAACAAGAATTTTCAAGTGTTATTTATAATGGGGAAAATAATTTAAAAAATCCCAAACATCCAAAAATAACTGGTTAGTTAACAAATTATAGAGCATGTAGTTGATTAAATACTAGACAATTATTAAAAATGATTATGTAGTTCTATATTATTGTCATGGAGATAAGTTACAATAAAATACTTAATGATAAAAAGTTTATGCAAAGGATGAGTCCATTGCAATGAAATGTATATAAAAATACACACATGCAGGAACCCACAGAAAAGAAGTTCTGCAAAGATAAACAATGAAACTTTAACAAAAATTATCTCTAGGTGGTACACTTACGTAGGGGGTTTTTCCTTTTCTGCTTGTTTCCTAATTTTGCTAATTATCAGAGATTTCTTATGAAATTTAAGTAGCTTTTTCATATTTAATTTAAGTAACAAATTATGATGTTAATATTTAAATTTAAATAGCTTTTTCTAATCCTAAATTCTATTGAATTAACTAAAATCTACTGCATTGTTCCCAGATGACTATATAAACTGCAAAAATAATAAATGTGGATAGGTGGATGGATGGATGGAGAACTGATCGTGAGTAATCACATTATTGAAGCTCTGCTATTCACACAAAACCACTTGTTTAAAGAATGTATTAGGAAGCTCTTCTGCTAAGAATATTTGAAAATGAAATGACTTTAGTAAGTTTGAATGACTTTATTTTCAATTCAGTGTATATTTATATAAGTCCCATTTTATAAAAAGATGTACAGTGAGCCCAATTTATCTCAAACTAAATGATATAACTAAGTGATTCTGATGCTGTCCGTTTTATGGCTTAGACTAGAAAACTATTAAGATAGATAAATAGCTCTTTTGTGCTAATGTTTATGTCATAATTCTCTAGGTGAGTGTAAGCGATCACACTGGTGGCAAGAATACACAGAAGAACTGTACAAAAAAGATCTTCACAACCCAGATAATCACGATGGTGTGATCACTCATACCAGAGCTAGACATCCTGGAATGTGAAGTCAAGTGGGCCTTAGGAAGCATCACTAGGAATAAAGCCAGTGGAGGTGATGGAATTCCAGTTGATCTATTTCAAATCCTAAAAGATGATGCTGTCTGAGAGTTAGGGAAGAATATTCTGTCCAAAGGGAAGGGAAAGTGATTGAATACTGGTTAAATAATACGCCTAGTTATTTCAGTGACCCAGAAGTAACCTACAAGATACTGTACAGAAAAAAAAAAATCTGTAACAGGAGTTTAATTTGGGGGTTTATAGAAATTAACTCAGTTCTTGAATGGGCACTTCCACTACATTCTATTTTCGCTTTAACGTCTGGTCTTCCTTTTCTCTCTTTCCTATCCCACTAAATGTATCTATCAGTGAACCACCTTCCCATATGTGAGGCCAGAACTACACTGTGCGAGCAGGCATTCTGTATACCTGTATAATTTTTCGTAGGCTGAGGAGTATCTGCTTACTTAACTGGACACCTTCACAGCAAATCTCCCCTAAGAACAATCAAAGTAAGTTGAATAATTCTCCCAAAAGAGAAGCTGTTTTACAATAAATCTGAAGATAGTCATAGAAAGGTGTTTTTCCTCTATGACTCTATCCTCTAGGGATAAAAGGAGAAATGGAAGTTAAACATGGCTATATTTCATTCTCTCTAGGTGAAAATCAGGAGTCAAGAATGTCACTGGAAAATACAATCATACTTCCCCAAGAGCTCTCCTCTCTGTCAACACAGTATCTACTGAGTAAAAACCTTCAAATGTGCTTAATTTCCATCCAACTGCCAGAGTTCTCCAACTCTCCCACTTACTGCTTTTATCCCCAGCGTGGTGTAGTTTACGTTGTATCATCCATAACATAGACAGGAAGAGTAACATATTCTCTTGACACTTATTTGAACTATGCCCAAAGATACAGGTAAGAGGAAGAAAGAAGGAAAAACAACCTAGCACAATGGAGATCTACACTGTCTCATGAGACCTTCAGCATGGAAGTGACTGGTCCTGGGAAGCATAACAGAGTTGTAGATGGTCACAGAAGACAATCTGCATAAATCTGAACTCTTGCCAAGAAAAATCTGTGCTTAAGGTGAGAATACCACCTACCAATATAATTAAAGCCTACAGTGGAAAGTTAGAGGAGGGGAGTGGAGTCCTGTCCGTTTTGCTGAAATCAGTCCTTTTGGAGGCTCCTTCCTCTTTCTTGTTTTCTATTCTTGAGGACCACAGGGTGGTGAGACTCTGAGTCATTATGAAAAAAATGAATAGTCAAGGTATTTAAGTGGAGGGTGGGGGTGGAGAGCAGAGGGCTTACCCCATCCCACTCCTCTCACTGCCCCCTGCAAACTGGGAAGACACTAGTTCCTGTTCAAACCAGCTCATTTCCTTTCTTTGGTTCCAAATATAATATCAGAAAGTGGAAAAAAAACAAAACAAACTATACTTTCAGTCTTTGCCTAATGCATTTTCTGTCAAATTAAGACCAGAATTTACTTGAATAAGGTGCTTTATTTTTTCAAGAAAAGAGACACCTTGGGCAAAATTCTATAAATTTAAATAAAGAAATAGATAATTTGTTATAGATTATTTAAAACATTTAATAAACTATACAACCTGTATGGTATCCATAAAGCAGGGACTTTGTGCATTTAGCAGTAATGCTGTGTGCTGGATGGCTGCTTAGGTTTAAAACTTTTGAAGATTTAATCGTAAACTGGAAGTAAGAGAATTAATTGTTTAATATATACAATGACAATAAATAGATGCAAAATACTGATTAACAAAGAGTTCAGGGATTAAGGTGAAATAAATGTATTACAGGTATTCTGCTAAAATTATGCTATTAAAATGGTTAGATGTTAATTACGTTTTCATGATTAAAGCTTAAACATTCTAAAAATAATATACTTCTAAAACTGCGACCATAGTAAAACAAATATTCTTATCCGAGGGAGTGCACTGTCTTGTTTGACCTGTCAATAATATTCAATACCAATGACTACACCTTCCTTCTTGACATGTTATTTTCTTTGCTCCAGAATTACTCAACATCTCTCCAGCCCAGTTGCACCTTTGATAGCTCCTCCTCTTCAACAAGACCTCTTAACAGTGTACTTCCTCAGGGCTGAAAAGGAGCTGCTTCTTCCCCAGTCATTCTATATTCACTCTATACAATGGCATCAAATGCCATCTAGATGCTTAAGGCTCCCAAATATGTAATTCCCAACCAGATCTATTTTCTGACTTCCAAACCTGTAGACACAACTATCTGTCTGACTCTTCCACTTAGTTCTCTGACCAGATCTCAACTTCAAGGCCAGAATGGATTTTTCAGTTTTCCTCCCTAAGTTTCTAACTATACCAATTATGTCAGTGACATCACTATTTACCTAGTGATTTAAGGTAGTAGCAGAGAAGCATAGAAGTTGTAGTTACTGTTTCCATTCTCACTCCCAGTTCTTCAGTAAATGTTATTTTTCTTACCTCCAGATTATAACTCTATCTGTCCTCTTTTCTTCATCGCCCCAGTTTTAAATCTCATCTAACTCATTCCATCTCTCTCATGTGGACTACTGCAACAGTCTCCAAAGTGGTTTCCCTTCTTCCACTCATTTATTTTAACCTATTTCCCACATACCACAAAAAGGTATTAAAATGTAAATAGGTTCCTGCTACTTCTCCACTCAAGAGGCTTCAGTTGGCTCCCCATGAGACAAAAAGATAAATTCTGAAGGCGTCTCACGAACTGGGTCCCCAGTGTCCACCATTCTCCCCTATTGTGCTCTAATCCCTCTAGTCCTTCTTCCTTTTCTGTAATGGCATCAAGCTCTTTCCCACCTCTGAGTTTCTGCCCCTCTGTTCTTTGTTTCCATCTGAAACGTTCTCCCCAAGTCCTCCCTTATCTAACTCTGATTCTTCCTTCATTACCTCAGAGAGCTTTTCTTGATGAACACCCTCTTTCCCAAACCAGCTTAAGTTCTCCTATTATATATCCACCCTTACTTGATAGCATGACTCATAGTTTGTAAATGTATATCTATTTGTTTAATAACTTTCTTCCGCATTGGACTGTGAGGTCCTTATGTCAGGAATCCCTGCTGTATCCGAGTTCTAGAACAATGCCTGAATAAATTTTTAATGTTGGGTGTGTGATTAGTTGAAATAATATATTTATACAACTTTATGTGCTGAACTTTTAATGAAATTAAGCTGGTTTCATAAATAGCCTCTAGTTATTTACCACAATGTGTTGTTTATAAAATGTACATAATACTCTATTAAATATATATGACAAAATATGCTTAACCATTTCCTGTTTTGTGAGAAGAGTTACCTATTTTTGCTATTATAACTAACAATGCTACAATAGAGCTATTTCCTTGTTAGAAACTCACAGAGGTGGGACCACAGGACTACAATATTTTATTACTCCCTCTACCCACAGGATCACCAGTATTTCTTTGAAAGTATTATAACATATAACAGTACCCCTAAAATGACTAATCTGGACTAATTATGCCAAACTTTTTAAAAGCTTATCAAGAAAGGGTAGGTAGAAAACAAGTCTACCCTTCATAAACTCCATTCCTACAGGAAAGTCTCCCCATGTGGGTCATCTACTCATTGTATGAGTCACAACAGTAATTGACACTAGTGAAGTCTAATTTCTTAAAAGTCCTTAAGTCCCAGGAACATTTTCCATTATATTTTATGTGTGGTAAAATTATAATGACACCAGGATGTCTGTTGGGAAGATATGTTTATTGTGAATATGATATCATAAATCTGATCTAGAGTTAAGGTTTTTCATTGACTCAGCTATCAAGAGCAATAAAATGACTTGTTCTTTTAACTTATTACTTATAGCCAGAAACTGATTACCTTTACTCAGGGATGCATTACAGAAACTTGAATTAGGAATACTAAATATTTTTTCAATAAGATTTCTTTCTAAAGAAAGGGGCTAGAATCTGAAAGGGACTTCCCTGGCGACCCAGTGATTCTGATGCCTCTTTCCAATGCAAGAGGTTAGGGTTCGATCCCGGGTCAGGGAGCTGAGTCTCACGTGCCTTGAAGTCAACAAACCAGAACATAAAACAGGAGAAATATTGTTACAAATTTAGTAAATACTTTAAAAATTATTAAAAAAAACACATCAAAAAAATTTTAAGAGATATTAGATTCTGAAAAATATTTTTTATATCTTTTTTTTCTTTTGAAAGAAAAAAGAGTGTATTGACTTTCAAATGGAAACAGACATAGAACAGGAAGCAGGTGAAGAGGTAATCCTTTCAGAGCCTGCAGCACACTTTCTTAAAGCTGGGGGGTGAAGGCCCTAGCAGATAAAATTGTAATTCTATTCCAGAAAGAGGCCTGCTTTGAGCCAGTTCTGGATGGTGAGTGTGGTGATGGGTTGGCTCACACTAGTTAGTCGTGTCTGACTCTGTGACGCCATGGACTGTAGCCTGCCAGGCTCCTCTGTCCATGGGATTCTCCAGGCAAGAATACTGGAGTGGGTTGTCATTTCCTTCTCCAGTGATGGGGTGGATTTGAACCTAATCTTGTCCAGTTAACTCTTGGAAACTGTGACAGTTCCATGCCCAGTGTACTGGGGCTCTTTTGGACTGGACACGATGTGATTCCTGGGTTTCTATTTCAAACAGGCTCAAGTCCACCCCTGGGGCTGAACTAAATTTTTCAGAAATACCTATTTCACTAATGGAGTCCTTTCCTCTTTCTTCCCTCCTTCCATCCCTCCCTTCTTTGCTTCCTTCCTTCCTTTCAACTAATAAATAGCTCCCCCCACTGCACCACCAACCCAGGGCCCACTGTGCTAGACACTCTAGAAGATAAACAGAAGGTTCTGGCAAATCTCAAGCCTTAAGCAGGATGGATTAGACTCATGCAAACATACTTGCACAGTGTATACAGACCCCAATAGGAGCCAAAGGGAAAATCCAGATAAGTGAGGGGAGATGCCTCTAGCTGACACCATCAGTAAAGATTTCCACAGAGCAGGCACTTCAGACAGCTCAAGGAAAAACAGGGTAGGATTTAGATACGCAGAGATGAGGCCTGCGGATTAGAGTAAGAAAGGGCATCCAGGGCAAAGGAAATAGATTTCACCATTAAAATGTCTTTTCTTTTCTCCTTGTCTTTCTTGACTGGGTGTTCTGGGGCAGTGCTCCTTAAACTTAATGTACAGATGAATTACCTGGCAATCTTGTTAAAATGCAGATTCTAATTCACCTGGTCTGGGTAGACAGAAATCTGCATCTCTAACAAGCTTCCAAGTAATACTGAAGCTGCTAGTCTGAAATGTGCACTTTCATTGGCAAAATCCTAAGCTGCATGTTGGCAAGGTGAGGCTGTATCAGTGGGGAATTATAGGGTCACCCATGGCTGGGCAGGTCCACATGGCCTGAGAGCCTCTGGGACATAGCATTACAGCGCTTCTTTCACTGTTAGTCTTTGGCAGGGCTCAGGGGCCATAACAAACAGAAGGGAAAGAGCTGCCGGATGCAACAGAGATGACCTGTCCTCAGTTTGTGAACGGATTGCATCATTCTATCCTGTAAACGAGCAGCACAGAGGCCAGGGAGAGATGGCAGCTCTGTGTGTGTAAGCAGAAGAAGGAATTCTTTGTTCGCTCAAAGCCTAGCTGCTTCTCTGGATCTTGGCGGAGAAAGTCATTTTAAAACAAAAATAGGTCCTTCAAAAGCATTGATTAGGATGCTTCAGTCTATCAAACTCTGAATTTAACGCAACAAACCAGGTCTGAGTTAAGGTGGAGGGGTAGCTGAAGGTGATCGTTAATTGTCTTAGTAGATTTTTATTTTTCAGCTGGATACTATTGTTCAGGAAGGATTTTTAATTCAAGTAAGTTAAGAGAGAAGAGGAGTTACACCTGAATATTTGTGATTGAAATTCAGAACTAGTCACTGTCTAAACTTATGTATGTCTTAGTAAATCCTGAGTCCTAACTTAATAAGTACAAATGTTGAAATCTTTAAACTATTAATTCCCCTTCCCACCCCAGCCTTAGGTCTTTTCTTTGGAAATAGTAATAGGTGAAAACACTAGGACACTTGGGCAGGAGAAGGGGGAAATTTTATAAAAAGCACCTTCTATATAAGTAAAATTGTTTTTGTGAAAATAGGAATGCTATAGTGCATCTGTAGAGATAAAATATGATTGCTATAGCACAGAGGCTTCTTAGAAACAGCTTGGCTTGGAAATCCAAAACATATTATAGGTTTCCCTCTCCCATTTTTCTGGAAGTTACCAAGATAGTGGTCATGGGTGGAAAGTAATATTTATTCAGCACTTCCTGTGGGCAGGTACTATGCTAAATATTATGTGTGTGTTCTTTTTAATCCTCCAATTAAAACCCTGTGCATTTTTTGGAGATAAGAAATCTAGTATTTAGACTTTGCCCAAGGCTAAAAACAAGAAGAGTTGAAACACAGGTTCAAACATAATCTGCCTAAAATAAAATTCATGTCCTTTCTCCCATAGTATGCAATTATTTAAAAACAGAGCAATGAAGTCCAGGACATAACCCAGTCTTTTTGCAAGACTAAAACTTCTTTAGTTTTATTTTTTTCAAGGAATTGCTTCTTGTTTTATTCTATGTCTTATATATGTTGGTATATGAAAGTTGAAGCAGCTTAGAGGATAAAGTAAAATCATTAAAGAAGCAAAAAGGAGCTTTGAGGAAAATGGAAGGCAAATAAAGATAAAAGGAAGACAGAATGGCTGTTTGTCACGCCTCTAAGTAATGTTCTCCTACAATGAATGGCAGTTGACTCAGTTCTACCATGTTTCATGTCAATAGTTAATATTTACCCTGTTCTCACAAGCACAGGAGACAAAGAAACTAGAGGGTTTGTAAATTAGGAACAAAATGTTATCTTATAGCAATCAGTCAAAAAAGAAGATGAACTCCAGTTATAAACTGGGTAGAAATCTTAAAAAGTAAAACCACAGAACAAGACTAATTGTGAAGGAAATAGAATAGGATCCCAGACATAAGCTCCATTGATACATGTATAAGTGTTAGTTGCTCAGTTGTGTCCAACTCTATGCAACCCCATAGACTGTAGCCCACCAGGCTCCTCTGCTCATGGGATTCTCCAGGCAAGAATACTAGAGTAGGTAGCCATTCCCTTCACCAGAGGATCTTCACCACCCAGGAATAGAATCCGGGTCTTCTGCATTGCAGGTGGATTCTTTACCATCTGAACCACCAGGGAAGCCCTGCAGGCCTTCTGTACCCCACCATATCCATGCCACTAGAAATGAGACATTTCATTTCCGATCTACAAATGATACCTACAAGCAAGAGCCACATCTATCCTAGCCTGGGGATGCTCACTACTATTGCCAGGGGAATCACTATGGAAAGTGAAATGAGACCCCAAATTTCAAAAGAATCTATAGTTTTGAAGACAGTGGATGGGAATAAGTGATAAACTATAGAATGATAGGGAAAGGAACTAAAAGTTCTTCAATATATTATTTCTACCCCTCACAGCTAGGATAGTTTCTCTTATCACTCCTCATACTGTGGAATTTTATTATGCAAATGTTCCTCTGAGACCACAAAATATTCCTAAAATTGCATATATCTTTGGAAAGGTTGATAGTCTTCCATAGATGAATTGTGATTTAGTTTACTCAAGTTATTTTATTTAGTTCTAATTTGTGGTATACTAAAAGAATGCTGATTTTTAAGACTAGAAAGCAACAGCCACTCTGGGTGAGATAGGTGACTAGAGGCACTTAGGAAAGGTTTTAGGAGAATGCTGGGGGAAAGGCACAAAAGGAGCAGAAAGGAGCTAAAGATTCTTTTTACCTATTTTAAGACCAAGACTGGTGCTATACTCACTGAGACAGGAAAAGAAATGTCCTCCTTTTTGACCCTTCTCTACAGAGTGCATCCAACCCTGGTACCATTACAAACAGCAAATATTATTAATAAATAGGCTTCTCTGAGCTGGTTTAGTGACACAGCTCTTCTAGGAAAATGAATGGTGTGCCACACAACTTAAAGAAAGACTCTTTGAGGTCTAAAAACAATGTATAATTTTTGGTTGATTGAACCATATGAAATTGCCAATATTCAAGTGACTGTGACCAACAAAAATAGTGGTTTCACATGGATCAGCCTAAACAGTGATAAATTGAGGCTTCCTGGATTTCTCACCTGAAGTCACATCCTTGGAATGAAGAATTTGGAAAGCTATTAACCATGCCATATAAGATATTTTTTTAAAATACTGATTTTACCAGACTTGAAGATATACTGTGATTGATGATGCTATACCATAAGTTACGGTGTTAAAAATAGCAATGTTATAATGCACAGTTCCCTAGGTCAAGCTCTTTGTTTCATGGCAATTCAACCCATTTGTTATTTAGACAGTAACTCCTATAGCAATGGCAATCTAGGACACGTAAACGTGTTGGTGTTTTAGGCCGTGGTTGACCGTGGGCAAAATTCAGGAGAACCCTACCTGAACTGTTTTTCTTATACCACTCAATGCTCGGGTTCACCATGTGATCTGGTATCCTCATGGCCATGAGTTGACTTGTGTCATAAGAGAAAACCACTTTCATGGTTTCCTTTTCTATTCCAGAACATAAGTCATTTAAAAGTCTGCAGTTTGGCATCTTCAGTGCTATAGTTTTAGGGTCAGACTTTAAGGGAAAAAGTTTTCATGCTCGTTGGGTATTTCTGTAATTATATGTAAGAAACCGGTAACAATAGCAGTTTTGGGGGAGGGAAACTTACTTTTTCTCTCTAGTGAGTTTTTTTTTTTTTTTTGCCTTGAGCTTCTTTTTTATTATCACGTATTAATTACACAAATAATAAAATAATTAAAAAACAAATACAATTAATTTAAAATTTAAGTAGACAAAGCATTTTACTTTGTAAAAGCACAAAGCCACTCCCTTTATAAGTGTTTACATCCTGTTTTTCTTGCTGTCCTGTACAACCTTATCATTGTTGTGATTTTTAAAAATAATTCTTAGGAACTGTGGGAAGCAAAACAGGGATACCAGAGATTTTGATGATGGAAATGGCTATTTATTCTGCAAATATTTGCAATTACCTGTTATGCGCTAGGTCCTGGGCCAGGTACTTCCTTCTTTCCATAACTTCTTATATAAACACCTAAGTTTTTTTTTTTTTTCTTTGCAAGGTCTGCATGCTTAAAATGCTTCCCATAAAGAAGCAGTGGTCTGTTCTTCAGGAATGCAGCAACCAGTGAATTCACCTTCAGGAGGAATCTCCCAGGGCAATGAGGGAAGTCCTAGGTGTCTGGTTGAAGCAGAGACTACAACTGATGATGTCTGCTCCCATGTATGTGGGGTGGGGGTGAGGGCGGGGGTGGGAAAGCCATTTTGAGTTAGATCTGTAATATTGAGAAAACAAAAGATAAAAAGGAAGATTTTAAAAAAGGAAGGTGGTAGAGGGGAAGTGGCAATAGAAACTAGTACAGGGACTTTTGTTTTTCCCTTCCAGTTTTCAGTTCAGTTCAGTCACTCAGTCATGTCCAACTCTTCGTGACCCCATGGACTATAGCATGCCAGGCTTCCCTATCCATCACTAACTCCCAGAGCTCACTCAAACTCATGTCCATTGAGTCAGTGATGCCATCCAACCATCTCATCCTCTATTGTCCCCTTCGCCTCCCGCCTTCAATCTTTTCCGGCATCAGGGTCTTCTCCAATGAGTTAGTTCTTCCCATCAGGTGGGAGTATTGGCCAAAGTATTGGAGTTTCAGCTTCAACATCAGTCCTTCCAATGAATATTCAGAACTGATTTCCTTTAGGATGGACTGGTTGGATCTCCCTGCAGTCCAAGGGACTCTCAAGAGTCTTCTGCAACACTACAGTTCAAAAACATTAATTCTTCGGCACTCAGTTTTCTTTATAGTCCAACTCTCACATCCATACATGACTACTGGAAAAACCATAGCTTTGACTAGATGGATCTTTGTCAGCAAAGTAATGTCTCTGCTTTTTAATATGCTGTCTAGGTTGGTCATAGCTTTCCTTCCAAGGAGCAAACGTCCTTTAATTTCAGGGCTGCAGTCACCATCTGCAGTGATTTTGGAGCCCCCCAAAATAAAGTCTCTCACTGTTTCCATTCTTTCCCCATCTACTTGCCATGAAGTGATGGGACCAGACACCATGATCTTAGTTTTCTGAATGTTGACTTTTAAGCCAACTTTTTCACTCACCTCTTTCACTTTCATCAAGAGGCTCTTTAGTTCTTCTTCACTTTCTGCTATAAGGGTGGTGTCATCTGCATATCTGAGGTTATTTCGCCCAGCAATCTTGATTCCAGCTTGTGCTTCAACCAGTCCAGCATTTTGCATGATGTACTCCACATATAAGTTAAATAAGCAGGGTGACAATATACAGCCTTGACGTACTTCTTTCCTGATTTGGAAGCAGTCTGTTGTTCCATGTCCAGTTCTAACTGTTGCTTCTTGACCTGCATACAGGTTTTTCAGGAGGCAGGTCAGGTAGTCTGGTATTCCCATCTCTTGAAGAATTTTCCACAGTTTGTTGTGATCTACATGGTCAAAGGCTTTGGCATAGTCAATGAGGCAGAAGTAGATGTTTTTTATTTTAAATTCTCTTGCTTTTTTGATGATCCAACGGATGTTGGCAATTTGATCTCTGGTTCCTCTGTCTTTTCTAAAGCTAGCTTGAACGTCTGGAAGTTCATGGTTCACGTACTGTTGAAGCCTGGCTTGGAGGATTTTGAGCATTACTTTGCTAGGGTGTGAGATGAGTGCAATTGTGTGGTAGTCTGAACATTCTTTGGCATTGCCTTTCTTTGGGATTGGAATGAAAACTGACCTTTTCCAGTCCTGTGGCCACTGCTGAGTTTTCCAAATTTGCTGGCATATTGAGTGCAGCACAGCATCATCTTTCAGGATTTGAAATAGCTCAACTGGAATTTCATCACCTCCTCTAGCTTTGTTCATAGTGATGCTTCCTAAGGCCCACTTGACTTCACATTCCAGGATGTCTGGCTCTAGGTGAGTGATCACACCATCGTGGTTATCTGGGTCATGAAGATCTTTTTTGTATAGTTCTTCTGTGTATTCTTGCCACCTCTTCTTAATATCTTCTGCTTATGTTAGGTCCATACCATTTCTGCCATCTATTGGGCCCATCTTTGCATGAAATGTTCCTGTGGTATCTCTAATTTTCTTGAAGAGATCTCTAGTCTTTCCCATTCTATTGTTTTCCTCTATTTGTTTGCACTGATCACTAAGGAAGGCTTTCTTATCTCTCCTTGCTATCCCCTGAAACTCTGCATTCAAATGGGTATATCTTTCCTTTTCCCCTTTGCCTTTAGCTTCTCCTATTTTCTCAGCTATTTGTAAGGCCTCCTCAGACAACCATTTTGCCTTTTGGCATTTCTTTTTCTTGGGGATGGTCTTGATCACTGCCTCCTGTACAATGTCACGAACCTTCATCCATAGTTCTTCAGGCACTCTGTCTATTAGATTTAATCCCTTGAATCTATTTCTCACTTTCACTGTATAGTCATAAGGGATTTGATTTAGGTCACACCTGAATGGTACAGTGGTTTTTCCCTACTTTCTTCAATTTAAGCCTGAATTTGGCCACAAGGCGGTCACAATCATGTTCCAGTTTTACTGAGATAGAACTGACATACAGCACTGTATGCATTTAAGGTATACAGCACAATTATTTGACTTAAATACATCATGAAAGTATTATCACAGTAAGTTTAGTGAACATCCTTCATCTTGTGTACATAAATTCCTTGTGATAAGATCTCTTAGGATTTGCTCACTTACCTTTCATATATAACATGTAGCAGTGTCAATTATATTTATCATGGTTTACATTATATACTCAGTACAGATTTATCTCATAACTGGAAGTTTCTACTTTTGACTATCTTCATCCATTCCCCTTCCCCCCACCTCTAGCCTCTGGTGATGACAGATCTGATCTCTTTTTCTTTGAGTTTGTTTTTAAAGTATGATTGATCTATAATGCTGTGTTGGTTCCTGTTACATGACATAGTCATTCGATATTTCTATACATTTCAAAATGATCACCATGGTAAGCCTGGTTACCATCTGTCATCATAGTAAGATATCACATTGTTAATGACTATATTCCATACTGCACATTTTATACCTGTAACTCACTTATTTTGCAGCTAGAGGTCTGTACCTCTTAATCTCCCTCACGTATTCCTTTCTGCACAAGGACATTTTAATTCACAAAATCATTGAATTACCCAAAAGCAGATTCTGAAGACCTGTAAACAGAATTCTGAATACACAGAGAGCTTGCTAAATCAAAGATGCTTACTACCTAAGACTATTTTTGTAAAGCTATAGAACTTCCTTGTTTAAATTTAGATTTCATATAGATGATGTGTAGATAAGAACAATGCCTTATATTTGCTTAAATTTTCAGAGCTTTCAAAGCCCTTAGACGTACACTGCTCTAAATCCTCACATAAATGCTATGAGAACTGTTTTTCATTTCACAGACCAGGAATTTGCAGCTTAGAAGTGAAGCCATTTGCCCATGGAAACCTGGTAGAAAATGGCTGAGGCTTAGACCCAGGAGCCCTACTTGGCACTAAGCTAGCCTACCAAGAGCCTCTCCAGAAATAAGCAGAAACATGTGAATTTATTAGGGAAATCCCTTTAATTAAAAAAAAAAAGAAAAGCCACAACACTGAATATGCCCCGCACTGTGCTGTGCTTAGTCACTCAGATGTATCCACTCTTTGCCACCCCATAGACTGTAGCCCACCAGGCTACTCTGTTCATGGGGATTCCCCAGACAAGAATACTGGAGTGGTTTGCCATGTCCTCCTCCAGGGGATCGTCCCCACTCAGGGACTGAACCCAGGTCTTCTGCATTGTAGGCACATTCTTTACCAACTGAGCCACCAGGGAAGCCCGGATATGCCCTAGGTATCCCCATTTCTCCCATTCTCCTCTTCCAAACCACCTTCCTGGGTCTGCAGCCCAGCCCATCCTCCTAAAGTTCAGTTTGGATTATGTCACTTTCTTCCCCCAGCATCTGTTAGCGCCACACAGCCTACAAAATGAATTCAGCTTCCACAGACTGGCAGCCAAATCCTCTGCCTCAGCTCCTATCCACTTCTCCGACCCTCTTTCCCATTCAGTATGGTGTTTCTTGTTCCTTATATTCTAATCAAGCAGACCAGGATACTACCACTGACACCCCAGCAGGGCCTGACCTAGGGTGAGGCAGGCTGCAAAATTTCACCAGACATCAAAGAACTGAATCATCAAGATAAACGTTTCACTGCAGTATTTTTAAAAATGAATGCAAAAATTGAAAAATATAAAAATTTAAAATAAAACCGGGTCGTGTTACTGGTTTTTCCTCTTTTTTCCCCTAGACTCCAAAATGCTTCAGCAGAGTACCGTTTCAGACCCAAAGTGACTTTCCACTTGGGTACTTTAAGGTGCTTCCCAAGAGTTAGTACTCACACCCCTTTCCACATCAGTATCTTCCTTCTCCTCTTGAATGCCTCAGCATTTATCTACAGCGCTCTTCTGCCTGGAAAACCTATTTCCTTTAGTAACTGGTGGTACTTTGATGGGAATCTGAATCATCTGGGTTCCTCAGTGCCTTCCCAAACCACAGTGGGCACTCAACTGCTCTTTGCTTAAAGAACACAGAAATCACAGTCCTCATATTGGCCGGCTGTGGGGCTGAGCAGAGAAGGAACTCAGATATGTTTTGTCTGGTCCAGAGTGTTTTAAAAAAACTGAATTAGTTATCAAGATAGAAAAATCAGGATATTTTACATTAAAAACAAAACAAAAAACCTCTGTCGTTTCTTGAAAATACGCAGAAAATCTAGTCTTGCAGGACACCCGAGGGAATTTGGAGCCCAGTGACTCTGTCTTGAGACTTCTCTCCAATTCACTCGCTGCCCATTTCATTCTCCGACACTGCCTGCCAGGCCCTAGCTTGAGTTCGAGACCCCAGATCTGAAGGAACGAGTACCCTGGATAAAACCCATCTGCCGGGTCCACCTGTTCTTTCCGGGAGAATAAATTTCCTCACCCTCCTTTCTAGGCTTGCAGAGGAGCTCACGGAAGCAGCTCACCTTTCTAACCCACAAACTTCCCAAAACCCGTGAAACTTGCAAGGCCCTCCGAACACCGCGTCTGCCCCGCCCTTTGCTCCCGGGTCCCCTCCCTGCACCAGCCCCTCCCTCCCTGCCCCACCTCCCGCGCTCGGGAGCTCGGGGCGGGTCCCCGGCCCCCAGCTCAGCCTTCTGCCCCAGGGCCGGGGCGCGGGAGTTCGCCCACGGCCGCACTGGGCATGCTCAGAGGCGGCCGCGGGGGCAGCCTCGCTTCGCAGGCGCTCGCTCTCGGCGGCGGGCGGGCTCGCGGCTGCAGCTGGAGCTCCAGCGCCCGGAGTTGGAGTTGCCGGGAGTTTCCCCCCCCAGCCCCTCCCGCCTCGCGCGCGGCAGCAGGAGCCGGCGCGGGAGGCGCGAGCGGTGGCCAGCCAGCACCCGAGCAGGCAGAGCTCGTCCGGAGCCCGGAGCCCCGTACGGGGCAGTTCCCGGGGAGGAGCCTCGCGGGCTGGGACGCGTGCGGCGCACTGGCACTGTCTGGGCACAGACCGCGCTGCAAGGTAGGGCCGGGGCGTGGGGAGCCGGGCAGAGGCCAGTCCGGGGCGGGGGGGATGCGGCTGCAGCAGCCGTGGCTTTTGGAGCGCCCGGCGCGCTGTCTGATGCGTGTGGCCAGGTCAGGGACCCCGCTGCGGGGCGGCGGGAGTAGGCAGGCGCCCAGGGAGATGCTTTCAAGTTGGCGGGCGGCGGGAGAGGGGGCTGCGTGCTGGGGTGCAGCTGTTTTGTGCGCGCAGAGCGGGACTTGGGTCCCTGGTTCCGTACCCCCCACCACCCCCACCAAACCAGGGACCCGGTGTGCGGGCAGGGCTGGGGAAGCCGCAGAGCGGAGCAGTTTGCTTCGAGAAAGTTGAGGGGAGAGCCCTTTTTTTCTCACTGTCCCCGCGGTAGCATGGTCCCGGGGGTGCCGCCCCGAGGCCCCCAGTGTGGAGGAGCTGAGAGGGGTCGCTGCGCTCCTGGGCTAAGTTCCTCCACCCCCGACTGAAACCCACGAATCACCCAGATCTTCGCTTTCCTGGCTAGCTTCTTTTAGTAAAATCATTCCTGCCAAAGCTGAGGTAGGCTGTTCGGGAGGGCATGGCTCTCTGCCTCCAAGACCCTTAGCGGGGCGACGCCACCTCTTCAACCTTAGACGTGGCCAAGGGCGCCGAGTTCCCAGTGAGCGCTGATGGTGCGCGCTGAATGGAGCCTCACACACATGGCGCGGAACGTGGCTCAGGGGGATGGCCCGATTTTTCCTCTAGCCTTTTCTTAGCTTTTGAACACTCCACCAGCCCCGCCTGGTTCATCTTCGCTGAGGACCGGACCTGGAGGGGAGGGCCAGGTGGAGAGCGTGGGCTGACATGCTGTCCTTAGGAGAGGATGCCTCGGTTGTATTTGGCTTGGGCTCCAGCCCCAAGGACTTTACAAGGAACCCGCTCCCCTTTCAGTGATTCTTCTTCAGGGACCTGGTGGGAAGGAATAAGGGTGGTGGGTCCCCAAGAATATCCATTTCATCCTATCATCTCCTAAGATTGCGTTCCAGGCGACCCCAGGACCCTGGAACTGGCCGTGCTATAGATTAGAACAATGTGGAGGATGCTGACGGTTTCTCCTAGCTCTTACTTTTTTCACTTCTTGTTTTGAGTTTTGGGGTTTTGCCTGCACACGAGTCAGAGCTGCTCTGTCATAACCCGGGGGGTGGAGGAGCTTCAGCCTGGCAGTGAGCCTCTGTTCGCCTCCAAGGCTGCTAGTGGGAATTGGTCCAGAAATGATTATGCAGGCTAGAAATATGCCTCTTTTTTCCCTCTCTCTCTTGGCTGAACACCTTGGCTGTTGGTTTGTGTGTTAAGTTCTTAAAGGAGAACCCACACACTGTTCAAGTTCCATGTTTTAGGGGTTCACCATTTCTGCTACAGGCTCTTCTCTTCGCCTTTTTTCCTGATGTAGGGGGTGGAGGAATCTGCTTTGGGACAGATTGCCAAATGTGGAAATCTCCTGGTATTGGTACATAGGTTCTAGAGATAGATCTGAGGTCAAATTTTAGGTTTCCAGCACGATTACTGTGCAGACTGACAAACTGTTATTCACTGTGAACTTCAGTTTTCTCTTCTGTCAAATGGGGATAATAGTGGCCTTCACTCCTTTCCATGCAGGTTGTTGTGAGACTTGGGAATAATGGGCATAAAAAGTGCTAAGAAAACTTGAAAGCACCATTTATGTCTTCCTGTGCCTGGTCTCTTTACCCAGTGTTTTTGAATTAACTAGTCCTTTTAATTAGGACAAGCCACCTAAGCCTTCTCCCCTTAGCCACTCCTCACCAAAAGGTCTGGTGTCTCAGGTCTTTGGAATCACTCTTTATCTTCCTTTTTCCCCTCTCTTGCCTTAAATCCATCTCCCTTTTGATTTAAAGAGTCGACGCTCCAGTTCTCATATTTATCGGAAGGAAGCAGCATGGTGTAGATTAGGAGATGGCGCTGGTGGGGGTGCCTTATCAGTGTTCAGAGTCCTGGGCCCCAGAACTGGCATGTAAACCAGGCCCCAGTTTGAGAACCGAGGTTGAGTCTGAAGGAGTCAGCAGACCCTGGGCTGGAGCTCTGACTTGGTCTCTTAACAGTGACCTTGAACTAAGGACTCAACCCCTGATCAGTGGAATCAGTCTATGAGATTGAGGGCTAGTGCTGATCAGAGGCAAAAACAGGTGAGATTGCCTCTCACTCAGTTAATAAGGGTTTAATCAGGTTCCTGACCCCCTCCTCACAGGTATGTTGCATCTTCCGTCATCCTAGGGCAGCGGTTCTCAAACAGGAGCACCCGAGTTCCCTGGAGGGCTTGTTAAGCCACTGCTCCTGGCTGCACTGCCGGAGCCTCTCTGGATCCAGGGTTAGGGGAAGGGGGCATCTCAAGAGTTGCATCTCTAACTAGTTGCAGATGATGCCAGTGCTGCTGTTCCAGGGACCATGCAAGAGAGGTGGGGTTTGTTCTGAAACGCCATTATTTTAATATGTCATCTGTAGAGGCAGGGTTTCTTTGGGGCGTTTTGGGAACTTGCCTCAAGCATTTTCTATTTCAGATACCTGTGCCACTTCCCATTGTCCAGTTTTAGGTAAATCTGATCACTCTTCAAATGAATGATATTTACATAAAAAGACCCCTTCTTTTCATACTGTAAAATACTTAGCCTCTGGTTTCCAGATCACTCTTGGATAGACTCATGTTGGTGACCTTGATATTGATAAATCCAGCAAATACCCGATTTCCTTTCTTTGGGGATCTCAGACATTTGTGGTGAGGAGGCTGTAAGAAGTCCTGGCAGCTTGAACCTGAAGATTAGAGAACAGGTGAATCACTTATGAGCAAGATTAAAAAGAATTTTCTATGTATGGTGTCTTCTCTGAAGAGACAGCTTACCCAGGCCTTGGGGGCAGGTGACAGATGTCCTGTGGTGGTCAGATCTGGTGAAGGCCTCCCATTTCTTCTGGAAGATGATGGTGCTGGTAGTAACTGAGGGAGACTACCTTTCACTCTCTGAGACGGGGGATGCCAGCTTTAAGGAGCAGCGGTGCAGTATCAGTATTGCGCTGTGTGATTGAGCTGGTAATCCGACCACTACTTGTGCACACCCCAATGTTAAACTCATCTCCTTGTTCCCCATGCTATGGTCCTGGGCTGACATTTCGCCATGACTTATGGCCTAGGTTGTGGCCTTGAATTTTAGCTGCTTTGTGTCAGGCTTCGGGAATCTGCTGGAAATCAGGGAGATTCCTGAGATGACATTCAAGGGCAGGAATAAGGTTTGTGTAACACCCAAATGAACTGTGTGTCTGAGGGGGGTCAGCACTTGAACCAGTTCTTATGTTGAGGTGCCAAATGTAGTCCCAGCTGACTGTCCGGCTTTATCTCAGCTTTCCATTTGTACTTTGTTGTAGTTTTAACAAGATTAGCACTAGAGAAACCTATCAGTAAATCAGAAACCTATTCAAAAACTCAAGTGTACCACTTAGTGTTTTAATAGATAAAACTGCAAGGCCCATGCCTGTCTTCCTGACCATAATCAACACTCACTAAAGACACAATCTTTAGCCTGTAATTCTTTAGATCTGCTAATTGCTAATATAAATGGTTTCTTCTGCTTCACACGAGTAGGGAACATTTCTGTTTTCAAATTCTCTTCCATAACGTGATGTTTATATTTTGGGTGTTGCCCCTGCTTTTTGCTGGGAGGATTTCTTTTCAGTGTGGCGGAAGCTTCTTATCACTGTTGCTCACTTCTCTCAGCACATGACCACTTGATATCTTTGCACCCTAGTCTGCTGTGAGACCATCATTTTGATACTCGATTTCTTTTTGATCTCCAGGGCTGTTGTCACTGGGTCCTAGAGAGCCTGTGGTCTGTTCCTGGAAGGCTCTTCTCAACCATCCTGAAGGATGCTTTTAAACTGACACTCAAGATTTTTCCACACTAGCTCATTTCTGAGATCCAATTTTTTTTTTTCCTTTTTCCTTTTCATCATTTTCCAATTTCAAAATTCCAGATGGGTCTGAAAAATTATAAACACATTCAATGTATGGTTTCTTTTTTCTCTTCCAGTAAGCTGGCATGTTAATAATGACTTCCAGTGAATGGCATCTTAAGACAAGTTTGGTTCTTGACCTAGGTAGAAAATGTGATTTCTGTTGTCCAGCTGATAAAATTGAGCAGCCGTTGAATTAGCTCAGCAATTACCAGAGTATTGGGGAGAAAAGACTGTTGGGTGGATGTTAATAGGTGGTTTTTTTTTTTTTTTTTTAATAGGTGGGTTTTTGTAAAGGGCAAATCAATTTGGGTGGCTTTCCCCTTCTGCAGAGGTTCTCAACATATGCATCATTGTATCAAAAACTCTGAAAAGTACTACACTTAACCATATCAACATCAGAGAACTTGGTTCTATTTATCCAATGAGACTTCCCAGAGCATTTTTGAGGTTATGTGTGTATCTTCCAGGACTCCTTTACTGCATCAGCGCATCCCAGCAGTTCTAAAGTATTGCTTAACACCATCTCTGGGTGGGTGGTTTCACCTGGTCTATCCCTAAAATATCAGGGCATCAATAAATTATGGGTATTAATTGGTGCATGAACTCTACAGATGATTCCTGTTTATTTCAGAGTAGAGAGAAGCTATTTTAGCTGTGGTGGCTGAAGAAGCTTCTGTGGAGGGGCTCGACTGTGAAACCGCTGGAACTGAAGGGTAGTACTCTTATGAAGAGGAGAAGGAGCATTTTAGGTTGGTGGTGTCAGGGCGTAGGGGGGTGAAATTGTACTTGTGCCGGCAGGTAAATAGTTTTCAGAGCGTATAAGAATTCTTAAGGGCTGTGCCTAGCCCAGAGTGAGACCACTGGAACCTGTGGCGGAGGTCAAAGAATCTGTCAAGTTCTTTCTTGATGCTGTAAGTTCACTGAGCTAGCAGATGAGTTCTTGTGACCACAGGCGAGCTTGTTGTGGGTAAGGCAGAGGGGCCCAGCACTCATGTTGAAAGCAAGTGGGGGTGCATAGGACTAGAGAGAAAGTGTTCCTAGGCTTTCTGGGAATAGTGGTTCAAGATGCAGAGGGATTAATTCAAATATAAATCCAACTGAAGAGGGAATCTTGACTGGAGCTTCAGAAATAAGAAGAAAGAGCTCTTACAACTCAGTAAAAAGGCAAATGTTGTTTACTCAAGATGTCTGATTCTTTTGCGACTCCATGGACTATAGCCCACTAGGTTCCTTTGTCCATGGGATTTCCCAGGCAAGAATACTGGAGTGGGTTGCCATTTCCTCCTCCAGGGGATCTTCCTGACCCAGGGATTGAACTTGTGTCTCCTGCATTGGCAGGCAGATTCTTTACCACTGAGCCACCAGCAAAGCCGGAAAGGCAAATAACCCAACTGAGAAAGGGGCAAAGGATTTAAATATTCTTTTTTTTTCCCCCTCAGGTACGATATGCAAATGGTCAATAAGGAGAGGAAAAGATGCTCAATGTTATTAGTCATTGGGGGAATACAAATTGAAACCTCAGTGAGGTGCCACTTCACATCCATCAGGATGGCTATGATCAAAAAGATGTATAATAACAAGTATTGGTAAGGATGTGGAGAAATCAGAACGCTCCCACATTACATTGTTGATGGGAATGGAAAATAGTGCAACTGCTTTGGAAAACAGGCAGTTCCTCAAAATGTTAAATGTCAGGGTATCTCATGACCAATTCTCCTCCTTGGTATATCCCCAAGAGAATAGAAAACATGTTCATGCAGACATTTGTACACAAATGTTCATGGTAGCAATATTCATAATAGCCCCAAAGTGGAAACAAACCCGATGTCCACAAACTGATAAATGAATAAACAAAATCCAAATGTTGAAATACTGTTCATCTATAAAGAGAATGAAATTTGATTTATGCTTCAACACAGATGGACCTTGAAAGCATGCTATATGAAAAAAGCCACATATTGTTTGATTTCATTATTAAATGTCCAGAAGAGGCAAATCCAAAGTGATAAAAAGTTACATTAGTGGCTGCCAGGGGCTGGGAGTGGCTGTTGATGGTCATAGAATTTATTTTGGGAGTGATGAAAATATTCTGGGATGGCTGGACAACTTTGAATACCTTAAAACTACTGAATTGTATACTTTAAAAGGGTAAATTTTGCAGTGTGTAAAAATCTCAAGAGGAAAAAAAAGCAAGAATGCCACTGTGGGTAAAGTGAAAGGAGAATAATAAGAAAAAGGTGGTGAGAGATGCAGGAATAGGCTGTCCATCTCAGGCCAGGTTTTCTGCTCTTGGAAAAATAAAAGGTATCTAGATAATTTCTTTCTGTTTGTTTGTCTTTGAATCTTCTGGGATTTTTCTGTTACTCTTTCATCCTAGAGTCCTTCCTCTGAATTAAAAGGTTGCATTCCAAGTTGTTCCTGAGTCAGTGGGATGGTTTTCATGGCTAATTCCCTGTGATCTTTAGATAGGAGCGTGTTTGTGGCGACAGAGAAAACTAAGTCCATGTTTAGGCTTTTTTGTTGTGATCCACTCAAGAGCAATGGGCAGGTCCAACTGGGCAGCTTATATTTAGCTTCTCCTTTAAGATTGGACTGTGGTAAACGTTTTAGCATCATCTTCTAAGTGGTTGTGGAACTGTGTCAAGACTACCCTTAAAAAAAAAAATCTATGTATTTAAACAAGGTTCATGTGGCACTTAACACTGTAACTAAAAATGGGGTCCAGTTGCTTGCTGCTCAAAAGCCAGTAAAAAGGCAAGGTTGGTAGAAAGGAAAGTTTGCCTTATGTTGGATGCTGGCAACGTGGAGTGGGGTGAAGCAGTAGCAGGGAGGGGGGCGATCTGCCTAAACCAGTGGGTTAGAGCTTTTATAGGCTGAGGGAGGGGGCTACATGTAGGAACCGCACAGTCAACTCTGACAGTCATCTTGAAATTGTCATCGGTTGTCTGACCAGCATCATCTTGATTGTTTAAAATACAGTTAATCTTTAGTTACAGGGTCTGTTTCCATTTCTTGAGGCCAGTTCTCGGAATTGTGGCAGTTCATGTATGGATGTGAGAGTTGGACTATAAAGAAAGCTGAGCGCCGAAGAATTGATGGTTTTAAACTGTGGTGTTGGAGAAGACTCTTGAGAGTCCTGTGGACTGCAAGGAGATCCAACCAGTCCATCCTAAAGGAGATCAGTCCTGAGTGTTCATTGGAAGGTTTGATGTTGAAGCTGAAATTCCAATACTTTGGCCACCTGATGCAAAGAGCTGACTCATTTGAAAAGACCCTGATACTGGGAAAGATTGAAGGTGGGAGGAGAAGGGGATGACAGAGGATGAGATAGTTAGATGGCATCACCAACTCAGTAGATATGAGTTTGGGTAAACTCTGGGAGTTGGTGATGGACAGGGAGGCCTGGCGTGCTGTGGTCCATTGGGTTGCAAAGAGTCGGACACAGCTGAGTAACTGAACTGAATTGATGTCATGGCTACAGTCTGATCATCGTGTAGTTAACTTCTTCCACCTGGTGGAGGTTTCAGTATGTATATGACAGCTCACAGGATATGGCTCAGAATATTATCTATAGCCCTTGAGAAGGAACTAAAGGTCCTTGACTGTGCTTAATGACTATTACTATTTGGTCTCCTTTGACTGTTTTCCTTTGTTTCTGCGTGTTCTCACTGCTCTGATGAAGCTTATTCTTTGGTTAAAGTTTTTCCACAGACAGAAGGCAGGCAGAGGACAAGGGGGACGAGAACTACAGGGTCCTGCCCCATTTCAGCACTACACAAGTGCCAGTGTATTTGGGTCCAGGAGTTGTGATGTGCGGTGGAGCATTTCCCCTCAGATGGAGACTGTTTCTCACCTCTGTAACCTAGTGTGGTGTAGCTTACCTGCACTTCTCCAGCTCATAGACAAGGAGCACCCAGGGATCTTGTTAACATGCTGATTCTGATTCGGTAGGGGTTGGGGTCAGGGATTCTGCTCTTAAAACAAATTCCCACTGATGCGGGTGCTGCCAGTCCATGGACCACTGGGAGTCGAAGCTGATATAGCATGAAGATATAGCATCGGAGTAGGACAGAGCTGAATGTGAAATGTGGCTCCACTATTAATTTGCTGTGGGAACTTGGGCAAGGTAATTAACATCTGAGCCGCAGCTTTCTTACCTGTAAGATCAGAGCAAGACCTGGCTCGTAGAAAAGTAACTGACATGCAGTTAGAATGTTAAATGTTCATTGCCTTCTCCTTCCCACAAGGGCTAAGGAACCCATGATTGGGACTAAGGAAAAATTATATGCAAGAAAGCCAAGGGCTTCCAAGACCAGCTCACCAAGGAACCTTAGGAGCAACTGAGCAGCCCAGTGTGCCCGAAGAAGTTTTGGATTTGTGTGGGTGAGGGTGGTGTGGTGGAGAGAGGCTGTAGGGGAATGGGGTATGATGATCGTTCATGTAGATGGGAGGAAATGAAGGGACCTAAAATGCACACCCCTGTTGAGGTTCATTCACAGTAGGAGTGAACATTTCTGGGGATCAGGTTGAAAATATTTGCTTTGTTCTTGGCTTTAGAAATTCTGGGCATTTCATTAGTTTATCTTCTGTGAATCTGTTAAACTCTGGGAAGGTTCAGTTGAATTAGGTGAATGGGGAACAACAGAAGAAGAAAAATTAAGAGCTAAGTCCTGGCGCCAGCTATAATTCTCCCATCCGGAGCTTATGTCACTGCTCTCCCCGAGCCTCAGTTTCTCCTGATGCTCTCTGGAACCAATTCTTCCCGGCCAGCCTGCCTCGTGGGCTTGGTTTGAGGCTCAGATGAACAGCACCTGGGGAAGGGTATTTGCCCTCTAAGACGATGGGCCTTTGTAAAATGTTGACCGTCATTCAGCAGCGCTGGCTTGGGTAATGGCGTCCTCTCGGGGTTACACAAGGTGAGCCGTGGCCTGTTAACTTTTGTTCTGTTTCTGTCTCCTTTGTCATCGTCCCGAGGGGAGGAAATAAGAGCATGTGTTTACCTTTGAGTTATGTTGATGGCTCCTTGTCACTTTCCTCTGGGGAAGAAATTACACTCAAATAGTTTGTAAGATTTGAACAAAACCACAAGTGCAGTGACTCAAACTCGTTTCCAGTCTTCACAGCCTGAAATTCACCGCTTTCCTAAGGATGGTAATTTTGCCCTATTTCACCTTGTTTGGCTGTTTTGTGGATTGGCAGGTGTGGGTCTTTAATGTCTGATGGCGCTGAAGGAAAGGGCCACTTTGTTAAAGAGCCAGGGCTGAGTGTTTAAACTGGTCCTGCACCAACATCACGCAATCAAAGATAAGGTATTCAGGTTGAAGCTGAATACATTAGGCTTCATAGGCACGACTGTGTCCTTCCCAAACGCAGAAGTGGAAATGATCTGATTTCTGAGGCCAGTGAATACGTGTTACACTCTAGTTACTTTTCATAACTACTGTTGGTCAGAGAGGGTAGATACGAGCAAGCTGGTCTTTGTTTTTAGACTTCTTAGGAATATGTTGCCTGATAGTCTAAGGTGACAGCTAGGAGTATTTAGTGGTTGAGAAGTTAATATTAAATTCTTGAAGAATTTAATCTATCCTATCATTAAGGAGCAGTGAGGATCTAGGTATAGAAAGCTGGGTGTTCCTGAAGTAAGTCCTCTTAAAATTAAATTCTTATGCAACCATAATAGTAGTTTAAAAAGTAAGTTGAGGGTAGAAATTTGGTGCTTATATATAAAGCTCAATGCTAAGAAAGTGGACATTTCTCCCAGTGTCATCCACTGGAAAATGAGACTTTTCCCCTTTTAATTAGATCCTTTTCTGACCTTTCCAACCAAACACCCCCTGGTCTATCTGGTTGATTTTTTAAAAAATGAAACAAGGAATGTTGAACTCAGACACCTTGTTTATGAACAGCCTTGCTTTCAAACCCCCTTAGACTGTGAACTCCTCCAGAGGCCAGGATCTTCATTACTTTATCTCTGAGGCTTCATGTGTCTGGCATGCAGGAGGGAATCAATAAAAATAGGTTGAGTTGGTCAGCTGTTTTCTTCTGGGATTCCCCCTTCCGGTCTAGTGTATTAATTTTCCTGACCATGTTGTATTTGATTAGCATTTCCCTAGAGGTCCTTGTGTACTACCATAGTACATGGTTATAAGCCCTTAAGATACTGATTCCTTTCATTCTCCTAGCCGCTCTCAGAGGTAGGTACTATTAGTTATCCTTATTTGACAGTTGAAAAAGCTGAGGCCAAGAAAGGTCATGTTGATATCAGCCAGGGTTCTTGGTCTTCCTTAATCAGTAGAAATTGATCAGAGGCCAGACAGGAAATTGAGGCGAGGCTTTATTGTGGCCCCTGCTGAAACAGGAGGGATTGAAAAGAAGTAACAGGTTCTCTTGCCTGCTCCCTGAGCGGGGTGAGCTAGCTGGTTCTTTATATGGCGTGAGGGTAGGGGTGTGTCCAAGGGTCAGGTTGGTGACTTAGGTGGTTTGCCCATCCCTTTGGTGGTGCTGAGCGCAAGGGGCACGCGCAGTACCCTGCCCGACACTCTAGTTTTGCTTCTCACACCTTGTTTTTGCTCCCAGCTCTTCAGAAGTAGCAGTTGGATTTTTGGTCTTTTTGTATCTTATCCATAAATTTGCCCCTACTGCGCATGCAAGCAGTAATATTTTTAGTCCCTTCAAGTTTCTCTGTATTTTGTCGTTTGAGGAGACGTTTGTCCAGGTGCATGGACTGCAGCAGAGTGTCCCAGGTCCCAGCCCATCTCAATGTGATTTGTGTAAGACCCGAAGCTGCCGTGTAGAGGGCTGGAAGTGAACCAGATGCTTGGGACTCAGAGATTCTGCTCTCTGTGGACAAGACAAGCGGCCAAGCTTTAGGAGACGCCCCTCTCCTCGCTACTCAGGGCTCCAAGTTACCTTCCTCTCCCTTCCAATGGCTTTCCTGAGCACTGCAGAGAAATGAGGGCAGACACACCTTCTTTCCATCTCCCCCACCTCCTTTGTCCTCTGCCCTTTCCTGCCCACTTTCGAGTTCCAGGAAAATGCGACCCTGAGTTTGGAAAATAGAATAAGGTGCAGCACCATGGCCCACGGGTGTGGGCCCAGCCCTGGGGGGAGGCCATTCACACAGGGGTTGTCAGACTGAACCCCCTTTACCTGGGCGAGGCTGTGGACTCCAGTCCTGGGCCTCTCAACTTGTCAGGTGAAAGGCAGGGTGACCGAGGTCAGTGCCTCTCACTCCTTTAAGTACACGTGAATCACCTGTTAAGGCACAGATTCTGCTTCATTCGGACCGAGGTGGGGCCTGGAATTTTCTCACAGGCTTCTAGGAGTGTTGAGGCTGCTGGTCCTTGGCCCAAGGCCCTAAAGGAGCCCCGAGGCCGTGAGAGGCCGCACCTGCTCTTCCAAGCGCTGTCCTGCCTGCTCAGCCCTGTCCGACCCTTTGTGACCCCATGGACTATAGCTTGCTAAGCTTCTCTGGCCATGGGATTCTCCAGACAAGAACACTGGAGTGGGCTGCCATTTCCTTCTCCAGTCTTGCCTGAAACAGGCCTAATTCCTAACCTGGGACTCAGGAGACCGAAGACATATATAGAGAGACCCAGCAAAACTGTAAGTCTCATGAAGGTGGAAACCTAAGACAGAATGAGAGTGTGACTGGGAGTGAAGGAGATTTGATGCTTCCAGAGGGAAGCGTGTGTATCATTTCCAAATGTGACCTGAAAAGTGTCTCTTATAATAGAAAGCTTATTACAGAGCGGCTCTAGTGATCCAGCAGTGAGAAGAGTCCAGTAACTCCTGTTTCAGTTGATACGAAAATTCACAAAGAACCTATGCTACTGGCCCCTAAAACTCTTGAAAGTAACCCCCACCCCCGACAGCTCCTCAAAGTCTCCCTGAGTCTCCCCAGGTTCTCCCTGCTTTCTAACTGCATCTGCTATGGTATGTGCCACAGTCCCGGGAACCAGTGTTGGGATACCACTCGTATGAATACAAATTGCTCTCATTATATCTCACTGGAGTCTCGCAATTTTCCAGCTGTTTTTATCAATGAGTCGTGAGACCCCGGGAGTCAAACTCCCCCAGAACCCCAGACTCACAAGTGACAGAGCTGGGAGCAGGAACAGTGAGGGGGCGTGGCCTGGTGTCTCTTGTTCTTATCCGACCTGACTGCTGAGATAAATTTATACCACAAGATAACTAAATCAGTTTGCCCTGTTTGGTTTCGCATAGGAGGAGGCATCCAGGTGGGTTTGCTTTTTCAAAAAAATGGTTTAAGTTTAACTTACAGAAAGAAGCCCAGATTCCATGGGTGCGGTGTAGTGGATTTCTATTCCACAAACACACCCATCTATTCTTAACAAAGATCGAGAAAGGAAGAGCCACTAGCGCCCTGGAAACTCTCCTTAGGCCTGCCTCCTCATGTAACTTCCTTCTCCATGGTGGTGCTGTCCTGACTTTTCAGGCTCTAGATCACCTCTGCCTATTTTGGGGTTTTACGTAAATACATTCATCTTTTTGTATTCTTTTATGCCTAACTTCTTTCCCTCAACATTCTAAGATTCGTCCATGTTGTGCAGGCAGCAGTAGCTGAATTATTTTCCACTGTTTATTGACATAAGCATACCGCAACTACTGATTATGGACATTTGAGTTGTTTTCTGTTCTTGGCTATTATGAATAATTATGAATAATGCTACTGTGAATATTCATATGTGTATATTTTTTTTAAGATTTTTTTTTATGTGGACCATTTTTAAAGTCTTTATTGAATTTGTCACAATATTGTTTCTGTTTTGTCTTTTGGTTTTTTGGCCACGAGGCATGTGGGGGTCTTAGCTCCCCAACTAGGGATTGAACCCACAGCCCTTGCATTGAAAGGCAAAGGCAAAGTCTTAACCACTGAACCACCAGGGAAATCCCCATGTATATATGTTTTTGGTGATGCACATATGTATGCATTTCTAGTATTTGGGTGTATATGTAATTCCTGGGTTATTTGATGAAAATATGTTTGCCTTTAGTTCACATCTCTTGCCTGTTTTTCAGTTGTGTTGTTCATCTATGAGCAATCCTTGAAATCTATGCTGATGGGAGTTACCTGTCAATGAGATCAGATTATTAGGTTCTCAGACATAAATTCTGGAGATCCCCTCCAGATTTGAAGAGGCACTGCACAGAAGAGGATAGCCAAATGCCAAATACATAGGCAAAGACACTAAGCTTCCTACAGTGATGAGAGAACTGCAGATTAAAACCATGAGGGACCTCTATTATACAACATCAGAAGAGCTAAGAATAATATGACTTATCAAACTAAGCATTGGCAAGAATGTGGAGCAATGGCACTCTCACACCAGACGGAACTATAAATTGGAAAGGCCATATTGGAAAACTGGCTGTATCTACTAAAGGCACAAAATTGTTGCAGCCAGCATACTGCGCTGGTGGCGAAGCTCTGGTTTCCACCTGATCAGGTTGTAGACTCTAGGATCTGGGTGGGTCCTCTGCCTGGTGGGGTTTGGGAAGGGAAGGGAGAACTCAAGAGTCAGGCTTCAGGGCAACTGTGTTTCCAAACATGATTCCTGGGGCCCTCCTGTTCAGAGGAGCAGCTGAGGGCCTTCTGGTGTCCTACCCAGATGGATAGTCTGACCTGTAGGCTTTATTCTGTTCTTCCTCCATCGTGGCTGGCAAGTAGCCACCCAGGAAATCTTCTAAGACATGTTCAGGAATGATGTCACTGTGGGAAACTTTATTCTATGTAGGAAATCTTTCTCCAAATGGGCACTTAGAGAAGATCTGACCAGAAGAGGCAGAATATTGCTGAATGCTTTAATATTCATTCATTCTCGATCTTAAAAATCACCCATTAGTTTTATCTGAACTAGAGTGGGTTAATGGCTTTGGTGTGTAATATAGACCTTCAGAAACGGTTCCTGAAAAGAGTGCCCCGGGGAGGATTGCTTTCTGATAGACCCTGGGCACCCAGCCAGCCCTGAGATAAGAAGGGTCTGGAAGAGACATGATAATATGCTTAGCCATCCCAGAAGCTTGTTCTTGCCCTTCTTGGCTTATGGTCCCCAACAAGCCATCCCCTGTTCCACTGAGCTTGTGAATGGTGTCTAAAAGTTGAGTATATTGAACATAGGAGCTGCAACCTGTTTTCTTGTCTTGAAGTGGTAGCAAAGAAGTCTGGACCTCTCTTGAGACTGCATAGTAGAATGGTTTTCTCTGATGGTTTCTTTATTCTTAGCACCTTAGATCCTGCACAGCCTTGGTTTTCAGGGCAAAGCCCTGGGCTGTGGGGTAATCCGATAACCAAAACCATTTCCTAAAAAAATTAGAATTTGCTTTCATTCATAGTCACCCCGATTTCCCTGGATAAAATGAGGTGTCTGAGAAAGAAATGTGAGGACGTTTTAATGGAAACCTCCCCTGGGAAGCTACTCATTTTCCTATCACATTTAATTCCCGTAGAGTATTCTAGAGCAGGTGTGAAGAGCCAGATGTTGCTGCCATCCCTCGGTGACTGAATACCTGATGCAGCCTCTTTACCTCTTTCCCCAGCAGATATGTGACCGCGTGCAGGTTGAACACCTCAGATTTTGGACTTGGCTGAGGGACGTCTGAACTTATTATTTACCTCCTGCCAAGAGAAAGGAACTTACAAGTAGTGCTTTGTGTTTTGAATTTTACAGTGCGCTGAGTAAACACAAGTTATACATTTTGAAGGGAGGAGTAAAAAGGTTCGCCACGTCTTTTATTTTCTGAGTGGGTGGAACTAAATGACTAGTTCCTGGTTGTGTTTCTGGGATGTAGGTCACGGTCTCCGGCAGAGCGACAGTAAACATTTCTCACCTGTGTTATCTTACAGTTGCAAGTGTCTAATGTTCTTTTTATCCTAAAATGTTTTCCTGGAAGTTTTTCTGTTTTGATTTGTTTTAATAAGCCTCTTGATTTGGTAATAAGGAGCTCACTTTGGTAAACACCCGTAGCTTTTTAAATTTCCTTATTATTAGAGATGAGGGCATTGAGGCCATACAGTTCTACCATGAATCAGTAGTAAACCAAGGACTCTTAATTTCTGTCTTTTGTTCCTCAGCTCATTGTGATTTTCTAGAACTGTAAACTATTTCTAAGAGGCTTTGTTTTAAAATCTAGCAGTCAGTTTAAGGTCGTTCTCACCTAGTATTTGTGTTTCCTGGGCTTTATGGTAACCAAAGCTTTAAAATGGTCCAGTACAAAGAGAAAACCAAGCCATGATTTTGTCTTCTTCTAAAATTAATATAATGATTTATAGCTCTATAAATAATATTTATTGAATTTGACAGTATTATTTATATGTATGAGTAAATAATTTTGAAGTGTACCAGTATATTATGTCTGTCCACTTGGAGGAGATTGTATCTGTGTTGAAATGCACAGTCCTTTCTCTGTCACGTTGGTCTTTGTGAAGGATGAACCCTTGGACTCACGATTTTTCACTCCGAGTTTCATGTAGGAAATCAGGAAGTGTCTAATTACCATATAGGGTGTCAGGAAATTCTCATTAACAGTTGATTTAAATCCACTTCAATTAAAAATAAAAAGCACATCATATATCAACAGTTTTGTTTTTTTTCTTTTAAAGAAGAGACTGGAGTCCCTGAATCAGATAAGCAATTTCAGAGCGCATGGGGATTACTGCTTTAAAGGCTCAGGACGAGTGGATAAGAACCGACCAGGTCTGTCAGTCTTCATGTGCCCTGGTATATTGATACTGTCTGTAACTGGTGATCTGTCATCTCGCTGTTTCCCTTTAAAAGCTATCTATTTAACATCAGTTCTCTGTTTTCCTGCCCAGTTCAGTGAGCCTTTCTTCTTTTCTGTGATGCCTTTAGAGCTGACCCTCTCTTGAAGAACCTTTGATGCAACAGCATTTTATTCTCAACTCAAGGTCTTGAAGAGTCATGATTAACTGGCAGATATTGGCTTCAAAAAAGAGCAAGACACTAGTACTTAGAATCCATAGGGCTTGTGGAGTAAGAGGAAGTGTGCTAAGAGGAGAGTTGGAAAGCATGTTGAACCAGGCTCCCCTAGTGAGCTGATGAGTACTTTGGCTTCCTTGCCTGTTTGGCTGCCCCATGTCCTCCTTTTCCCCCTTCTGTGGGGTGGGGTGCTGCCTTGGGTGCTGAGCTCAGACAGGCTCAGAAGACTGATCTTTGTGCCGAGGCATGTTGACCTTTGCGTCTCTGTTGGCCACCTTCCTCCTTTCCCAGCGTTCTCTCTTGGTTGTCACTTGATACTGTTTTGAATGGCGTGAAGTAGCGTGGTAGCTTCATTCATTTCCATTCTTCTGTCTTTAAAACGTCCTTCTCTTGCAGTCATTCTTCAGATACAGCCACCTCTTTGACATCTTCTGTGACCATTAAACTTGTACTCTGAGGCAGAGTTGGTCTTCTACTCCTCTGCCATATATAACTTAGTGTGTTCAAGTGTGATTATTTGCTTGCATCTATAGACTGAACATTTGAGGGATAGGACTTGTACATCTTGTATCTTTAGCATGTTGCCTGGTATATGATAGGTACCCAAAACAGGATGGATGGATGGGTGGATGGAGCACATTTGAAGAGAACTTTTGAAAAGGGAGAGAGAATACATTTTTAGGTGGGATACACGGGAAAAACTTCAGGTGCGGACAAGAGGGTTGTTTATGCTACATAGCTACTGAAAAGATGTATCTATAGCAGAGGATAGAAATATGTGCTATGGAGAATGAGCTGTGCCATTTATTTTTCAGAGTAGAAACCAAGTAATTTGCAAGAGCTGACATTGCAGTCATTTGACTTTCCTTCTTGAAAGCTCTGGGATCTTTATTGAAAGATCCGGTTTCTTATATGTAAAATATGTAAGAACCTACCTTATCCTACAAGGTAGGTTCTATTATTAGTGTGAGGATCAATTGAGACTTTCAAAAAGGACTTTCAAAGGGCTCAACACCCTGCCTTGTCTGTAGTGAGGACTCGGTAGGGTAGATGGTAGCTCCTGCTGTTACCACTGGCCTTTGGTGTGTGATAGAATTGAGGTGCCTGTTAGAAATGTTCTCCCACTCCCTGAATAAGAAATTTAGATTCTTATTAGTAACCACAAAATGTGTGTTCAGGTCTTAGGATTCATTGGAAATGGGATTATGTAATTTCTTTTCTCTTCCTACTTAGTACTTCTTTTTAGAAAGGAAAGCACCTATCAGTTTATTAGGAAAGCACTTGCTTCTAAAACAAAATTTTCTGGGAGTCTTTCTAGTTGTTTAAAAAATAATACATGTATATATCTATATTATGTGCAAAAAATTCAATCTGTTCTTTCCTGCAGTTCTGGAGAGCAGGGGGCATGCATTGCTGTTTCTGTTTTGGTACGGAAGCAAGGTGTGTTGGTCTGGGCAGCTTGATTTTGGCTGATGAATGTCACTGTATATGTACATTTCTGCCACCACAATTGGAGTTACATTTAGAAATCAATGGTAGGAGTTTCTAATAGTGCTTACACAATCATTCGTACATTCATTTCCTACTCCGCTTATTGCTGCTTTTCTCACCTGTCTTTCAGTGCTGGATCCAACAATTATTAGTAGTTTTTCCCCTTAATATTCTTAGAAGCTACTGCAGTTGCCAGTGATGATGACTCTCCATGTGCTTCTGAACCACTTCTTCTAGAACATTTTATAGCCTATCTGTTGCTGTTTGGGTATGTGGCCACTTTTACTTGTTGCCTAATATAGGTCAATCCTGCTGTAGTGAGTTTCTGAGCAAATGAGAAATGGATATGAAGGCGCCATGTACACACATCAGGTAATATGGATCCCCATCCTTCATCTGTAATTCCAAAACCAAAATGCTCTTAAAGCTGTCGTAACCCCTTGGGTGGCAAGACCTCCCTTAAGTAAGAGTGTATTTATATTCTTCACTTATCTCCTTTAGTGTGGTTATTTGTAAGTTTTAGTGTGGAAGTATTATTGTTCTTGAGTATGAGGTACTGACCTCCACACTTCAGAGAGCATAAAGTATATATTACATTTTTAAAATGCCAGAATTTTAGCATTCCACAATACTTTTGGCCCTATGGATTTGGGTAAGAGATGAGGACCTATAATATTTCTATCAGGGCTTGCCTGGTGGCTCAGACAGTAGAGAATCTGCCTACAGTGCAAGAGACCCGGGTTTGATCCCTGGGTCAGGAAGATTCCCTGGAGAAGGGAATGGCAACCCACTCCAGTATTCGTGCCTGGAGAATTTCATGGACAGAGGAGCCTGGCAGGCTATAGTCCATGGACTCTCAAAGAGTTGAACACAACTGAATGACTAACAGTTTCACTTTCTTTCATAATATTTTATCAGCTTTTTTTTTTTTTTTCAGTTGACAACCTTCCCTTGATATTCTCCCACTGGCACTATCTTTATGTGATATGAAAATGAGGATCTTCCTTGCCTGTCATTCAAGCAACATTTACTGATCTGCTGTGGGTTGGACTCTGTGCTAAGAACGGGGAAGAATAAAATATTGGCTCTCTTTGCCCTGGAGAAGCTCAGTTGTTGTTGTTGTTCAGTTGCTAAGTCATGTCTAACTCTTTGTGACCCCTTGGACTGCAGCATGCCAGGCTCCTCTGTCCCCCACTATCTCCCAGAGTTTGCTCAAATTCATGTCCGTTGAGTTGGTGATGCTATCTAACCATCTCAATCTCTGTCTCTCCCTTCTTCTCCTGCTCTCAGTCTTTCCCAGCATCAGGGTCTTTTCCAGTGAGTTGGCTCTCTGCATCAGATGGCCAAAGTATTGGAGCTTTAGCTTTAGCATCAGTCCTTCCAATGAATATTCAGGGATTCTTCTTCAAATATTCATTGGAAAGAGAAGCTCAGAGACTCATGATAACGTAGAAAGTGCTATACTAGTGTCTCTGGGTTCCTGGCTATGGTAGGATAATCACAGCCAGTAACTTCACCAAAACTGCAAAGATAGATAAATATGGGAATAGAATGCAATCAGGGAGCAGTTATGTATTTGCTGTGGTCTTTGGGCTTCCCTGATAGCTCATTTGGTAAAGAATCTGCTTGTAATGCAAGAGACCCCATTTCAATTCCTGGGTCAGGAAGATTTGGTGGAGAAGGAAGGAATAGGCTACCCACTCCAGTATTCTTGGGCTTCCCTTGTTGCTCAGACGGTAAAGACTCTGCTGCAATGCTGGAGACCTGGGTTCGATCTCTGGGTTGGGAAGATCCTCTGGAGAAGGGAAAGGCTACCCACTCCAGTATTCTGGCCTGGAGAACTCCATGGTCTGTATGGTCCATGGGATCACAAAGAGTTGGACACAACTGAGCAACTTTCACTCACTTGGAAAGTAAAGCCAGAGATAGGGCTGCAGAGGAGTCAGTTCTTGAAAAGCCTTATCTACCAAGCTAAACAGTTAAGAATTTATCTTTTGGCTGTAAAGATTGTTTAAACCTGAGAATGAATGATTGGATTTGCATTTTAGTTAGAGCCTTCTGACATTATCTTAAGGGACCCCCAAAGGAAGTTGTTGAAATATTCTGGGCAATAGTCCTATAATACTTATATTGTGCAGTGGAGTGCTTTAGGATTTGCAGAAGACTTTCTCCAGCCTTAATTTCTTTTGTAGTAGCCTTGGGGGATGCATAGGTAATAACTAAGGAAACATTTCAAGAAGTGACTTTTGCCCAAGGTCATATCCAGCAACCGACTCTACCAGCTCTCCTAATTCTGTATTTGTTCCTGCTTAAACATGATATTAAAATATTTTAATATACTGTCCAGTTACTGAGCATACCTAAAGGTAATCTGCCACCCACATATCTTTTATATTTGTACTTGATGAGACTGTCAGCTCCTTGAGGAGTTCCAGAATTAAATTTGATGTGCCTTTGACACAAAGCTTACAATAGGCACCACCAAAAATCTGCTAAACCCTTTCTCCTCCAGAGCGAACACAGTCCTGGCAAGAAGGAACATTTGTGAAAAGAGAGGGACTGTCATTTTACTTGTGTGTCCTGTCATATGTACTTATTAGGCAGTTTCTATGTTTACAACACAGCACTGGATGCTATGGGGAAGATGAATGCAGAACTGTTAGATTTAAACTACAAAACTGTCATGAATTAAGCCTATTCTGTCTTATTTAGACCTCACACCAAATTTCTTGGCTTTTTGTAGCACTTTTCCTTTTTAAAGGTTGCTAGGTCTTGAAATCAAAAGGCTTCTTGCACAGACTGATTGGAACCATTAGGCTTACGCATTTGCTTTGCAGTAATTAGGTATAACATGGCACATTTCCAAATGGTTATTTTTGAAACAGGGAAACAAACAAAATCATTACATTGGCATATTTTATTATAAAGGAATGAAAGTTTTACCTTGACTAGATGCCCAGTAACATCACCTCACAAGTGAAAACCATCTTATGATTCATACTTAAAACTGTCAACTGTGAGTTTACCCTACTGAGTTAGCAGTGAGATTAATGATGTAATCTTTTTTCTTAACATACCTTGTACATATCGCTGTTTATGCCAGCAGTATTTCCTAGACTGTCTAGGAGTTATAGAAATGGTCAAGGTCTAAATTAGTCTTAGTGAAAGTGAAAGTCGCTCAGTCGTGTCTGACTCTTTGTGACCCCCATGGCCTATACAGTCCATGGAATTCTGTAGGCCAGAATACTGGAGTGGGTAGCCTTTCTCAACCTGAGGATGGAACCCAGGTCTCCTGCATTGCAGATGGATTCTTTACCAGCTGAGCCACAAGGGAAGCCCAAATTAGTATTAGAGTCCATATCAATTTTTAAGGATTTATTGAGTTGATTCAGTTCTGATTTCTTTTACCACCTTTGCATCAGAAAAGCTTTGGGGGCCCCAGAAGAAATTCTCAAAGTTATTCAGATCCAGGGACTAGACTTGGGGAAGGAAAAATCAGGAAACTGATCTCTGTGGGTTCAAGTCCAGTCTTCATCTTATTGATTATAACTTTGGTCAAGTGTTTGAACCCCTTATCTGAAAAGTGAGGCTTATGATAATGTTTTTCAAAGATTCTAAGACATACATTTTTATCTGAAAACAAAATGTGTTTTACAGTGCATTATAGATTATAGTTTAATTTGTGTTGTTTTTGTTTAATATCAGGCTTCCCTGGTGGCTCAGCTGGTAAAGGATCCACCTGCGATGTGGGAGACCTGGGTTTGATCCCTGGGTTGGAAAGATTCCCTGGAGAAGGGGACAGCTACTCACTCCAGTATCCTGGCCTGGAGAATTCCATGGACTGTATAGTCCATGGGGTTGCAAAGAGTTGGACACGACTGATAGTGATGTGTGAAATGATGGTGCATCTCATAGTCACTGATTTCTTAAATTTGATGAAATATGGTAATAATTTGCCTGAGCAACCTCTTCAGTTGTTGTCAGGTTGAATCAGATATGTTTGCTAGAAAACTACAGCGATGCCAACAAATAGGCAAACAAAAGCACTGTCCAAGTTCCCTGGACAGTCTTTCTCCCTTTTTTTCTTCAAGATTTAATATTTACTTGTGGATGTGCTGGGTCTTCATTGCTGCACAGGTTTTCTCTAGCTGCGTTGAGTGGGTCTTCTCTTCCTGCAGTGCACGGGCTCGGCGCAATGGCTTCTCTTGTTGCAGCTCCCAGGCTCTAGGTGCGCAGACTTTAGTGGTTGTGGCGCATGGACTTAGTTGCTCCTCGGCATGTGGGATCTTCTCGGACTAGGGATTGAACCTGTGTCCCTTGCATTGGTGGGTGGATTCTTAACCACTGGACCACTAATGAAGTCCCTGCTTTTGGTATTTCTGATGATACTTTATTTCTATCTGTTTTAAAAATAAATTGGAAAGAGATGGAAGATGAAAATTTAGATGAATTAAAGATATCAAATATCTTTCTTAAATATTTGAAATAACAGAAGAATTTCAGTTGACTTACAGTTCAGCTCCCTGAAAGACGGTGTTTTTTCTTTCAAACAGTATTTCAGTCATAGTGGTCTTGCCTCCCTTCCCTTTCTCCTCCGACCCCCACCCCAAATAAGAACTCTGAGTAAGGTCAATTTTGGATGGGAGGGGAGTGGGGGGTGAGAAGAGCATTAATTTCATTTTGGGCAAATTGAATTTGAGATGAGTTTGAGGCATCCAAGTGAAGATGTTGAGTAGGCAGTTGAATTTGTGAGTCAGAGATAAAAATGTGGTATTTGGGGTATAGAGATGGTAGATGAAGGCCTGAGCTTGGATAAGATCACCTAGGAAACGGGAAAGAAGGATTGGAACTGGAGGTTGACAAGCCACCTTCAGCCAGCAAACCTGTTTTATTTGGCCTATGTAGTGTTTTTAAAATATTTGAACAAGTTGCTGTAGCATGTTTATGGTTTTTTGGCTCCCCCGAATATACTTTCTCTTTTGATGGCAACACCCTAATTTCCTTTTTAGAAATTCCTTGTCCTCCAACCTCAGACCTTAGTCTTATATAAGGCCCTTCCCCGACTCCAAATAAATTATATGACTCAGGGCTGGCCGGTCATTCCTAAATCGTCTAGCCATGTGATTGGTTCAAGAATGGTTTTGTAATCCAGGCTGGCCCAATCAGAGGAGATTTTGAGACTGAGGGATGGCTGGGGGGGGGGGGCGGGGGTTGGGGGGTGGGGAGTGAGGGGGTAGGGGAAACTCCAGAAGAGAACCTTGTTTTCTGCTTAAACCTGGCAAGATGTGGTCTGGAGATCAAGCAGTGGTCTTGCTGCCATAGGGTAGATCTCATCTGAGAATTAGGGACATGGAAAATTCAGATAGAGAAACTGGTTCTGATCATGTTGATTAAACTCAGTGGCCAGCTGTACCTCTGGGCTTTGCAGTTTAATGAGCCAGTGCATTCTGCCTTCGGATTTCTTTTATTTGCACCAGAAAGAAATCTTAATTGCCAAGATTTAAAAATTGTGAATGTTCATTCGTAGATCAGGATTTGGGCTTGAACAAAGTAATTGTTGTAGAAGGAGTATCTGCCCTCCACTTTATTCTAGTCTGTACCTCTCTCTGTTGTGATCTCACCCTGATGCCTTGGATCTGTTGCCAGTTATCCTGCCAGTTCTGCTGTTTTTATTTTTAATTATTTATGTATTCATTTTTTATTTTTGGTTGTGCTGGGCCTTTGTTGCTGTGCATGGGCTTTCTCTAGTTGTGTGAGTGGGGGCTACTCTTGGCGGTGCACGGGATTCTCGCTGCCTTGGCATCTCTTGTCGCGGAGCGTTTGCTGTAGGTGTGCGGGCTACAGCAGCTCAGTCGTTGTACTCAGGCTCAGTTGCTCCGTGGTGTGTGGGATCTTCCAGACTAGGGATTGAACCTGTGCCCCCTGCATTGGCAGGTGGATTCTTATCCACTGTACCCCTAGAGAAGTCCTTCTGTGTTTTAAATTGTTGACCTGAGAGGAAAGTGAAAGTTGACTTTGTTTCACTTAATTATATGACTTGCTTGTCCCTGTGGATAGTTGGCTTTTAGCTGCTGCTATAGAATGAAAGCAGAAGATATTAAGAAGAGGTGGCAAGAATACACAGAAGAACTATACAAAAAAGATCTTCATGACCCAGATAATCACGATGGTGTGATCACTCACCTAGAGCCAGACATCCTGGAATGTGAAGTCAAGTGGGCCGTAGAAAGCATCACTACAAACAAAGCTAGTGGAGGTGATGGAATTCCAGTTGAGCTATTTCAAATCCTGAAAGACGGTGCTGTGAAAGTGCTGCACTCACTATGCCAGCAAATTTGGAAAACTCAGCAGTGGCCACAGGACTGGAAAAGGTCAGTTTTCATTCCAATCCCAAAGAAAGGCAGTCTCAATGAATGCTCAAACTACCGCACAATTGCACTCATCTCACACGCTAGTAAAGTAATGCTCAAAATTCTCCAAAACAGGCTTCAGCAATACGTAAACTGTGAACTTCCAGATGTTCAAGCTGGTTTTAGAAAATGCAGAGGAACCAGAGATCAAATTGCCAACATCTGCTGGATCATCGAAAAAGCAAGAGAGTTCCAGAAAAACATCTATTTCTGCTTTCTTGACTCTGCCAAAGCCTTTGACTGTGTGGATCACAATAAATTGTGGAAAATTCTGAAAGAGATGGGCATACCAGACCACCTGACCTGCCTCTTGAGAAACCTGTATGCAGGTCAGGAAGCAACAGTTAGAACTGGACATGGAACAACAGACTGTTTCCAAATAGGAAAAGTAGTATGTCAAGGCTGTATACTGTCACCGTGCTTATTTAGCTTATATGCAGAGTACATCATGAGAAACACTGGGCTGGAAGAAGCACAAGCTGGAATCAGGATTGCCTGGAGAAATATCAATAACCTCAGATATGCAGATGACACCAGCCTTATGGCAGAAAGTGAAGAGGAACTAAAGAGCCTCTTGATGAAAGTGAAAGAGGAGAGTGAAAAAGTTGGCTTAAAGCTCAACATTCAGAAAACTAAGATCATGGCATCCGGTCCCATCACTTCATGGCAAGTAGACGGGGAAACAGTGGACACAGTGTCAGACTTTATTTTTCTGGGCTCCAAAATCACTGCAGATGGTGATTGCAGCCCTGAAGTTAAAAGACGCTTACTCCTTGGAAGGAAAGTTATGACCAACCTAGATAGCATATTAAAAAGCAGAGACATTACTTTGCCAACAAAGGTCCGTCTAGTCAAGGCTATGGTTTTTCCAGTGGTCATGTATGGATGTGAGAGTTGGACTATAAAGAAAGCTGAGCAGTGAAAAACTGATGCTTTTGAACTGTGGTGTTGGAGAAGACTCTTGAGAGTCCCTTGGACTGCAGGAGATCCAACCAGTCTATCCTAAAGGAGATCAGTCCTGGGTGTTCATTGGAAGGACTGATGCTGAAGCTGAAACTCCAATACTTTGGCCATCTTGTGTGAAGAGTTGACTCATTGGAAAAGACCCTGATGCTGGGAGGGATTGGGGGCAGGAGGAGAAGGGGACGACAGAGGATGAGATGGTTGGATGGTATCACCGACTCGATGGACATGAGTTTGAGTAAACTCCGGGAGTTGGTGGGGGACAGGGAGGCCTGGCGTGCTGCAATTCATGGGGTCGCAAAGAGTCGGACACGACTGAGCAACTCAACTAAGTATAGAATGAAAAGGGAAGGAGGATCTAGGTTTAAGCTTTGAAGAGTCTGAACCCTATTAGAATAGGTAGAGGAGGATAAACTTGAAAAGAAAAGGAAGCCATGGCGGCAGGGAAAAGAGCATTGGCTGAGGAGTCCATAACAAGGAGTATTTCAGGAAGAGATTGATCAACATAGCCAGATACTGTCAGGATGTCAAATGAGATAAAGAATGGAAAAAAAAAAATCTCACTTGAATTTGGCAACGAAGAGATCATTATTGACCTGATTTGGAGCTGTTTCAGGGAGTGGGGGAGCCAAGCCAGGTTGGAATGGGTTGAAAAATGAATGCGATGGAAAAATGGGACATATCCAAGAAGAACAATCTTTATTTTTCCTGTGAAGGAAACAAAGAAATAAGGCACTAGCTAGAGACATTTGAGGTTGAGAATGGAAGGCTTTAAAAACAGGACTCGAGTATGTTGAAGTGGTGATGGGAAGGATCTGGTCGAAAGGGAGAAGTTGACTGAATAGAGAGAAGAGACAAGGGGTTACTGATTATGCGAGTCTGAGAAGGTGAGATGGAGTGGGATCTAAATCCTGTAGAGACGTTGACGTTGGATGAGAGGAGGGAACTGGATGCAGGAGGAGGGTAGAAGCTGAAGGCTGGAAGTAAGTTAGTCTGATAACAGGAGGTTACTGGTCCATGGGTTTCATTTCTGTTAGGTGGTGATGATGGTGTCAATGTCAGAAGGGGTGAAAGTCAAGTAAAAGTTGGAGAATGCGTGGGTGGGTTCACCCAGCATTGTAGAGGACTTGTTTGTGGTTGGTGCTCGTGAATGTCGGGTGACTTTCTCCAGTGCCCAGGTGCTCAGTTCTGGGCACAGACAGAGCTACTGTAGGCATCTGCTAAGGCCGGGGTTTGGCAGAAGAGAAAGGACAAAAGTTTGAACAAGGTAAGTTGAGGGCACTTGATGAGAGTGTCATGGAGTGTGCTCTTTGGAGATGTTGGCCTTTAGAAAGGAAGTTGAATGAGGAGGGATGTGAAATGAAACCTCAGTTGAGGCCCAAATGGTTGATCACAATGAAGGGGGTTTTACTAAGGAAGCCTAAGTGAGGATGTTGTAGTCAGAGGAGGGATGCTGGGTGATGGGGTCAGGGGAGTGCAGAAGAGGTTTTGATGGAGGTGAGGCAGGCAAGGGAACAGATCAGAGTGTCAGACTCTTTGTGACCCCATGGCCTGTAGCCTACCAGGCTCCTCCATCCATGGAATTTTCCAGGCAAGAGTACTGAAGGGAGTTGCCATTTCCTTCTCCAGGGGATCTTCCTGACCCAAGGATAGAACCCAAATCTCCTGCATTGCAGGCAGACGCTTTACCATCTGAGCCACCAGGGAAGCCAGATGGATTTTGGATATTCAGGTCTCCCCTGCTCATTGCAGAACTAAGAGAGGAAAGGAAGATTTGGGCCAGGGTTCAGCATCATTTGTAATTGTGTTGCTGTTTTTAAAAAGAGTAGGTTATCCATTTCCTCTTCATCTCCTTACCTTTGATTTCAATGGAGATTCCACTGAAAGAGTATATTGAAGCAGTTTGGAGCCTACGTCTGTTTTTGCAATATGACCAAAGAGTGATATTAGGAAAACTGTGTCTTCAGTCATTTTGTTTTAGTACAGAAAATGTAACTCATTTAAACCTCTTGAATTCATCAAATTGCCGGAATGATTTGGTGCTCACTTGCCTTCCATAGTCGCGTTGCTTCTGAAGGTGATTGAGGGTGTACTCAAAACTTTTAAGAGGTCAAGTTTAACTTGATCCCTGTGGCTCTCTCTGCTTTGAAGGGAGGGTATGTGTAAGTAGGAAGCTATATCAGAGACATCTGTCATCATTTGTAATGTGTGTCGTGGTTTGGCAGTTAAGTGAAGAAGTGCAAGCTCACCAGTCGGTAGTTTAAAGCAGTAGTCTGAGAGATCAAGCAGATACATCTCTGAATGGTAAGTCATAGGAGCCAGCGTTGCTGATACTTAAGAGGGAAAAGGGTTTGGAAGGCTCACCAAGCAGGGGAAAAACAAAGTGCTTGGGTTTGGGGTTAATAAGATGCTAAATCCTACAATCTTGAAACAGCCAAAGGTTGTGATAAAAATCCTCTGAAAATCCTCCGAGTAATCAGGATGCAAGAAGTCTAGAGTCTTAAGAAAAAAACAAAACTGAAGCATGTAGGCTTTCGGATGCAGCATCTCTTCATCACTGACTCTGAAAAGATTAGGTAAATGACAGAGCATGGGGCAGGAGGGTCCACGTTTGCAGGCTGAGGACAGTGAGGAGTAATAGCAGAAGTCTCCTACCCCTCAGAACTCTGTTACGGAGTGGAGTGTTTTATAGCCCAGAGCAACTCTGCTGCCAACCAGCCACCACTCTGCTCTCTGAAGGTCTGTTTCCTTATTCTTTCCCAAGGAGCCTGTTTATTCATCCCCACTCTTTCCCATACTTGTCCCATCCCAATGCTTCTCTTTGCTTTCCTTCATCTTTCATCCATTATTTCCCTGCCAGTGAGGCCAAAGTCAAGTATAATGTGATGTTAGCTCTTTCTTTTCTGTGATTCCTTTGTGTCTCTTGTTTTTGTATCTTAATAAGTTAGCTTTCCCACTGATTTATAGACTGTTAAGTTTGTGAGAGACCTTAGATTTTTTTTTTTCCCCTCAAACAATTTGCAAAACAAGAATCACTTTATCCAACTCAAGTCTTAACAGTCTGCAAGTTCCTTTAGATCCTGGTGTATTCAAGAGTTTGGAGACTTGGGTTCTACTGTCTGGGACTTCAGGCCTTTAAGGATTGCTTCATTTTCCTCCAAAAAAGAGAACAAAGCATTGCTGATGAGCTCTGCATGTCCTTGACATCTGCTGTTTTGTACTGTTTTACCCAAGCAATAGTTTCGGCCCTGCCTTGATCATTTTTTCCTGCTCTCAAAATAGCTAAACCACCTGCTTTGTTCTTTTGAATTTTTTTTTTTTTGAAAGGCTTAGTTCATTCTCAAGAGAAGTCTTCTTGTGGCTTATTAATTTCTCCTGTACTTCTGTGTACGTCTTTACTAGCTGGTAGTGGTAGTGTTCAGTCGCTGAGTTGTGTCTGACTCTTTGTGACCCCATGAACCACAGCATACTAGGCTTCTCTGTTCTTTGCTATCTCCCAGAGTTTGCTCAAACTCATATCCATTGAGTCGGTGATGCCATCCAACCATCTCATCCTCTGTCGTCCCTTTCTCCTCTTTCCTAGCATCCGGGTCTTTTCCAGTGAGTCAGTTCTTCACATTGTATTGGAGCTTCAGCATCAGTCCTTCCAATGAATATTCAGAATTGATTTCCTTTAGGATTGACTGGTTTGATCTCCTTGCTGTCCAAGAAGACTCTCAAGAGTCTTCTCCACAGTTTGAAGCACCCATAGTTCAAAAACATCAATTCTTTGGCTCTCAGCCTTCTTTATGGTCCAACTCTCACATCCATACGTGACTACTGGAAAAACCATATTGTAAAGCTTATGAAGTGGGAGATGAGGTGTAAATTTACCAAGCATTACTTTTGGGGCTCAACAGAGCAGAAGGGAGTTAAATTGTAGCCAAGGAGCCATTTCTTCCTTAAGATCCTTTAGGAGAGTCTCGGTTGAGCTTGTAAAGTGCCAAGAACACTGCCTGGCACAGGGTAGGCTATTAATGGTAGCTATTCGTATTGGGTCTAGGTGGCTGGGTCAGAAAGATCCCACATTAAAGAAGCTTATCAAGTAAGAACTTATCTCCTACATGAATTGAACCTCAGGATTTTCATGTCATGGCAATTCTGTCTACTGAGGGCAAAGCATAAACAGAGACTTTAGAATCACAGGGCGTTAGAGCTGGCAGGAAGTACCTGTCAGCCTCCAAAATATTATATAGAAGGAATCTGAGGCCTAGAAAAGGTTGGTGACTGCCCCTGGGGCCATCATTTATATTGGCTTAGTGGGACCGGGATGAAGCCCTCTGGACACTGAAACTAGGATTTTCCTGCCCGACCAAGGTATGTGACTCTGAAAAATCACTCTTGAGGGAAGAATGTAGAAAAACAGAAGGAAGGGATGGTGTTTGCAGGGCGCCCTAACCTTGGGTGACGATGTCAGTGTAGCATAAATTTAGCGGTTTGACACCTGATATTTCACCACATTGCTCCTGTTGGATGGTCAGCCACTGTGTTTGTTCCTTTAAATTAAATTCTGGGTCAGTACTTGGAAAACCAATAGGGAGTGGGAATCTAGGGATAATGAGAGCTTCTCCAGTGGCTCAGACGAATCTGCCTGGAATGTGGAGACACGGATTCAATCCCTGGGTTGGGAAGATCCCCTAAAGGAGGAAATGGCAAGCCACTCCAGTATTCTTGCGTGGAGAATCCCACGGACAGTGGAGCCTGGCGGGCAACAGTCCATGGGGTTGCTCAGAGTCAGACACGAGTGAGCCGTTCATACTTCCACTTCCCATAATAGACGTCACAACTTGACAATGCGTTTGAAAAAGAGAGAAGACTCTGGGCTCGGAGGCCTCTAGATCCTGTGGGAACTCAGGTTCTAGGTCATCGCTGCCGAGGCTTGGGATTGGGCACTCAGCATTAGTTGTGTAAGGACTGAGGTGAGGCAAGTGAGGAGCCCCTGGTAGGGGCGGCGATCTGAGATATATCAGAACTTCTGGGAGTCCTGCTTGTATACACTGCAGGAAAGATGTGAGAATAAAACAATAATATAAAAAAAAAAATGCAGCACAGTGATGACAAAGCAGAATGGAATCCATCCAAAGATCAGGGGAAGAATGTGTTTTCTGAAACTATTGACATGGGGGCAGAGCATCATGGGGATGTATGTTGTCGAGAAATCCCTTGTTTCTTTACTAGGGGAGAAGATCTGTTAGTGACCCACACTAAGAGCGAAAGTTCAGGGTCGGATCTGAGCCGACAGAACAAGCCCTGAGTTTGAGCTGGTGGATGGCAAGCTGAGGTTCAGACCCACACAGTTTGGTTTCACGGTTGGGAAGCTCAACTACCGGGCTGGCTGTCTGCTCCTGCTCAGCTGTCTCCTGTGATCCAAGCTCTGGGAGAAGCATCCAGGTTCAGTTTAAGTCCTCATGCTCCCTGTTGCCTGGATGGGGATTCCTTAGAGTGTAGTAAGTCATTGAGTTGCTTGATGGCCTAGGGCCACCCATAATTTTTAGGTCCCCATGGAATCTCAATCTTCTAATGCACTTGCATCCTTTCCTTATACCATCAACCTGTTATCTTGGTGACTGAGTACCAACTGGTTTTCTCTGCCCTTTGGAGATGTTTAGTTAAACTTGGCTCAACCCAGAGCCTTTGTGATCACACCCATTCCTGTGTCTTCTTGCTCATACCTTCCTTCTGCCGCTGAGCATCTGTGTCTTGACATTCTGTCACTCACACTCATGTGTGTTTTGAGTACAATACTTCCTCCCACACCAGTTTCCCCAGGAAACTATCCCCCTATTGGATATTCCCCTATCCAATAGGCTCTTGTGAAGACTCGAAAGGTTGCAGTTTAATGTGTGTGATCTTCCCCAGCTTTACTGATTCTACCCCTCCTTCATAATCTTTCTCTCTTGAACATCAAAGTTCTGCCCACATAGGGGCAATGATGGGACAAAGAAGAGTCCTAACTTTTGTACCTTAACAATGAGCACAAATACGTATTTCCTATTTTCTGAGAATTCTAGTGAATAAAAGATTTGTCTCAAAAAAAAAAAAAAAAAGATTTGTCTCATTACATGCACTTCAGCGTGGGTGCAAATATATACAATCAGAGATACCTAGGCCATTGACTGTGCCTTTGCGACTCCATGGACTGTAGCCTGCCAGACTCCTCTGTCCATGGAATTCTCCAGGGAACAGTACTATGGGAGTGGATAGCCATTCCCTTCTCTAGGGGATCTTCCCAACCCAGGGATCGAACCTGGGTCTCTCGCATTGCAGGCAGATTCTTTACCATCTGAACCACCAGGAAAGTCCAGTTACTGGACTATTTCATATCATTTGCTAATCAGCCTTTTATTGCTTACTCAGCACTATACACTGTACATCTAGGCAGCACTCACCTCAGATTTCTTTATCTCCATTATCTGCCAATTTCTCTTCAATGTAAGACTTACTAACTTTGCTTTTAGCTCTCATGCGAGTTCCCATGTTTTTAGAGACTAAAGCATGTGTGAATCTCATTCCATCTCCCCTTTCCCACTCTTGTAGCCTGGAACATAATGATCTTGGGGCTTTTTTTTCTTTTCCTTTTTCATGTCCTATGTCACAATCCAGGAGTCTCCCTTTCAGTACAGCACACTAGAATTTTCTTTTCAGTAAATTCTGTGTATAGTGAAAGTCACTTAGTCATGTCTGACTCTTGGCGACCCAATGGACTATACAGTCCATGGCATAATCCAGGCCAGAATACTGGAGTGGTTAGGCATTCCCTTCTCCAGGGATTGAACCCAGGTCTCTCGCATTGCAGGCGGTTTCTGTGCCAGCTGAGCCACCAGGAAAGCCCAGGGCTGTGTGTGACATGTGAATATTGTTAAGATTCATGTTCCTTTCTCTAGAATTATGTAAATTTCCCCCCATCATTCTTATTGTCATGGATTGCCTGAGTGACTTATTTTCTCAGAAGAGCCATGAGAAAATTGGTAGAATTGGAAATTAGATCCCCAATTCAGAGAAATTTGTGGGGATTAGGGAGTTACTCTCTTCAATTCTGGGTATTGCTAAGCTTCAGGGAGTTAGGAATCTGCTACCACTCATGACTGGGACAAAGTAAAGGGAAATATAATTCCATCCTTATTTTTGCTTTTTGGTTTTTTTTCCTAGAGAAAATGTTAATTTCTGCTCTGGGGGAAATAGAAGAGTCCAGGTTTAAAATAGATTACAGTATTCACTCATGAGGCTAAAGAATTGGAATTTTGTAAAATTGTTGTTTCTTGGATGAAAAAGGGATAAGAGGGGATGAGAGAATTAAAAAAAAATGGTGTATTAGGTCATAATAGCAATAGCAGGTGGCGTTTATAGAACATGTATATGTTAGGCACTGTCCTAAGCATTTTTCCATTTCTCATCTCAGGACATCTCAGTACAGCTCTATGACATTCCCACTGTGTATTTTATACAAGAGGAACCCATGCTGCACAGATAGGTTAAACAGCTTCCTCAAAGTCACGAAGCTGATAAATGACAGATTGATGATTTTCACCTTGGCAATCTAGTCAAAGGCTCACGCTCTTAATTTCAAGGTTACAGAGCTATATGTTGAGTCATTTTAACTTTTTCCCTCTCTCTGAGTATAGCCTCCCACAGTATATATAAAGCACAAGAGAAGTGGCAGTTTCAGCCTTTTTTTCTGGTTGTTGTTTGTTTATTTAATAGCAGGGTTAAAAAAAAGGCAGTGTGCATTCTAAATCAAGTTTAATTAGACCCGTATGGAAAACATAACAATTATCCATGCCAAATTTCCACTGTTTTTCATGTTCAATTATTAATAGATATGGGTGCACATATTCTTTCATTTATTTTCAAAGTGAAATGATTGAAGCAGGCCTAGGATTCAAAGGTCTTGCCTACTTTTTAAAGAATCGTTATCTGAAAGGCACATTTGGTCTAGAAAAGAAAAATCTGTTTTTGTTTGTGAGACACAGCTTCCCTTAGAGAATATGGTGTTACCAGGTGTGGAATCTTGGCATTGCACTGCCTTTTCCTTTCACCTCCTTCAACTGATGAAAAGGAGTGGGGTGGGTGGGGGAGGGGAGGGTGGTGGTGGGATGTACGGATACATAGATAATTACAGATGTGTATCTCCAGATCAGTCCAGCATGTGGACAGAAGGCCTTTCATTAGGTCCCAGCCAGCCCTCTTTGCCCCCAGCTTCCTGTGCTGAAACTGAGGTTTTAGAAGAATCTCAAGAAATTTTCTTGGGATAGGTTGTCCAGATATGATTTTTTAAAAAAAATAGTATCTCTCCTTTATTTTATAGAGGAAAAGATAATGAAGGGTATCTCCCCTTTCCCAAATATAAAAAAGGGCATTTTTCTGTTGCTTCATAACTTAGCTTAAAAAAAAAAATCCCTCAGTGATAGTTTAAAATATTTTCTTCATTATTATAATATTCTTCCTTTATCTGAGCCATGGATAGGATCGCAGGAATATGACAAATAAAGTATTCTTACTAGTGAAAAACAGCTATCTATAGAGTTTTGCTATTGTAGATGACTGAGAAATAGTTTATTAGATTTCCTTCCACATTCAAACTAATATTGTAATTGCAGAACATTTGGAAAATTCAGAGAAACAGAAGCAAGGAAAAGCATATTCCCACAGTTCCTATACCCAGGAGAAGGGAAAAAACTTACCGTTTTCATGTGTATTCTTTACCTTTTTCTGTGTTGAGTTTTTGTTTCTCGGTTAGGATCACACTGTAAATGCAGTGTTATTTCCTGCTCTGTTGGAAAGATGCCTCAGATTCAGAGACAGCGGGCTCAGGGCTCCTTTGCTGAACCTGTTCTGCCACAGGTCAGCTGGCGACCGGGGTGGCGGGGTGGCCCCAACACATGGTGCAGGCTCCAGGCTGCTGAGTGCTGGGTGGCAGAGAAGTCCTGCCTTCCCAGCTCACTGACTTGATGGAGAAGACAAGCAGCGTTTTCATGACTGCTTCTAGTTTTTGGTGTGGAAAATTTCAAAGATACACAGAAATAGAACATTACAATGGACCCTGTGTGCCTTTCTCCCAGCTTCAACAATGGTCAGTTTATAGCCATCTCGCTTCATTTAGATCTCAACCTCTTTTCCCTCACCCTGGACTATGTAGAAGCAAATCCCTAACACCCTATTATTTCACTAGTAAGTATTTCTACATACATCTCTGAAAGATTCTTTTTTTCCTTTTAATAGTCATATTATTATCATACTTTAAGAACTTCTATAATATAATCAAATATGGAATATCCAGTCAGTGCTCAGGTTTATCCATTTTCTTCATTATTTTTCTTTTCAGTTTTCTTTTTTTTTAATCAGGATCCAGATAAAGTCCTTACATTGCAACTGATTGACATGCTGCTTCAGGCCCTTTAGTCTGTAGGTTCACCCTTCACTACTTTTAAAAATTCCTTGCAATTTATTTTTTGCCAAACCAGAACATTTTTTTCTGGTCCATAGGTTGGCTTTTGCCAGTAACACCCCATGGAGTTAAATGTTTCTATATTTAACATATTCCTCTAGCCACTGTATTTCTTGGGAATTGATAGTCATATGTAGAGTCTAGCTCAAATTCTGTTTCCCTTTTTTTTTTGCTCAGGAATACTGTGGGTGTATTGTGTACTCTGATCAGAAGGCATTTAACACTAGTTCCCCGTGTGGGTGGTTGTGTGAGTGAGAAAGAGATTGAACGGTTAATGGGGATCCTTACTGCCTAATCAATTCATTAGCGGTTTCAAAATCTTCATTTCCATCATTTCTTCATTTATTAGCTGGCCTACTTTGATAAAGAGTAACTTCTGCTTATCAGTTACTTGGTTCTCCTTGGGTACAATTTATATGGGAAAGGCAGGAAAATATTCCCAATTCTTTTCCCTTTATTTACCAGTTTTTAAAGTAGTTAATTCACTCCTGAAGAGCCTGGGAGTTAGGGGTGCCGACCCTTCATGTAGCTGAAAATTGACCTATAATTTATAGTCCAGCTCTTCCCATCAGTGGGTTCAACCAACAACAGCTTGTGTAGCACTGTAGTATTTACTATTGAAAGAAATCCACATACATGTGAACCTGCACAGTTCAAACCTGTGTTGTTCAAGGGTCAACTGTTCTTGGCTCCATTAGCCAACTAATTAGTAATGTTCATAAAAAGTAGCCATTGAGAGAAGGTAAGAGAAACAGATATGTAATTCATGAAGAATTCATGAATTCAAAATACTGGTGTTTTAACCTATTGTGTTTATTCCTGACACTAAAATTGTCCCATCTTTGGCCAGTAGGAGTCCCTTTGTGCTGGCTCCTGGATCCTTTTGATATGATTCTAGTGATCTCTGACAGCTTCCCTGCTTTCAATATGTTAAGATATTCAAGGCCATTGGTTCTCAAAGTGTAATCTGAGGATGCCTGAGGTCTCCTAAGACCCTATGAAGGGATCTGTGAAGTCAAAACAGTTTTCATTACAGTCCTAAGACATTCTTTACCTTTTTTACTTTTATTTTCTTATGTATTTATTAGAGTTTTCTAGAGGCTACCTTTTGGCTCCTGGAATAGGTGTGTATGTTCTTATATTCCCTGAAATCTTCTAAGGTAAGGTCTTGAGAATCTTCAATAATCTCTAAGAATGTAAAGGGGTCCTAAAACCAAATAACTTGACCATTGTTGCTCTAGACTCATTTTTCTTGCCACATATATGGAATCACTGTTGTCTTTGTAAATCAGCTCCCTTTTTAAGTCAACTTTTGAAACTTTCTTTTATTATGTGTGAGTGATCTGCTCCAAATCTCAAAGCTAATAAATAGCAAAACCAGAATTTGAACCTAGATGTTTATGTCATAGTTTTTCCATAAACAATGGATTGTTTCCATAAAACAATCACTGATGTCCAAAATTTATGATTGATTGAAGCTTAGAAGCTATAAACACTGCCCGAAATGCCAGACAGGTACATTTTAGGAGCCACCAAGCAAAACTAGCAGTTCTCTTTCTCTAGTGGAATGGCTCTCAAAAAGGGAAAAATGGATATAGAGGCAGGATGAGTGGTTGCTGTGGCTCCATGGTATAATAACAAATTATGCACAAAATCTGCTGTTTTTCTGGTCACAGTAGGGAAATTCAAAATGCAGTTGTAACTCATTAACATGTTAACTTTGAAAGATTTCACTTATCTGGAGAGAAGCTTGCTTGGCCTGTGGAATTCAATAATGGCTTAAATGTTCCCCACTAATTTCTGAACCCAGAGTCAGATTGATTGCTTGACCATGCAGCTTAGAAATAACTTTCATCTTGTGGTTAGTTGAATCAAATCCTACAAGAAAGCACCCTGCAATTTTCAAAGCTGAATAATGGTGCCTGAAGCCTGGGACTACAGTTTTTCCATCATTAGTTTGGGATTAGCAGATGCAAACTATTACACGGAGAATGGATAAACAGCAAAGTCCCACTGTATGTTACAGGGGACTGTATTTAATATCCTGCATAAGCCATAATGGAAAAGAATAGGAAAAAGAATATATATTTGTTTAACTGAATCACTTTGCTGTATTGCAGAAATGAACACAACATTGTAAGACAATTATACATCAATAAAATTTAAAAAACAAAAAATGATAATTTTTCCATCACTGAATAGTACATGAATCTCTGAAAGATGGCGAGTTAAAACCACTGGATTTTGCAGCTCTGGGTCCTCGGGAAAATCTTTCCTTTGTCTCACTCTGTTGAGCTGAACTCAGTCACTCTTGCTTTGTTCAGCATTCTCGGTCACTGTGGCTTGTCTTGGATAATGAACTACACTGACTTATTTCCCAGGCACAAAGGAGAGTTTCCATCATAAGAAAAGGAAGTAAGCCTTCAAAAGGGCTTTCTGAAGCTAGCGTGTGTACGGGGGAGGAGAAGCCTTATGTAACGTGCTTGAGTGTTTGCCAAAAGTAAGAAGGCCCCTGACAGCGTCAGGTATCATCATGGAGGAAGCTTGGTTCAGAGCTCACATCACCAGTCAGGCGCTTCATCATCATTCTGGGGTGCGGGTGAGGAGTGAGGCCAGGAATTCATCCACAGTCTCAGGGCTCTTAGTGAAATACAGGTTTCTTTCCTGGAAAGTAGATTTTGAGTTCTACGTAAGTTTTTGTCTTTATGGGAAAACTCATTTTCCATGGAGGCTTGTTTGCGTTTTTCCTCATCATTAAATCTGTCACAGTGAAGTGATTTAAACATCTGCTCTTGGTGACCTGTTGTGTTTAGATTTATGGATTTGCAAAGTCAGGTGGTCTAGCCGAGTCATCTCATTGACATTGCTGAAGATAGTTTTAGAATACAGGCAAGTTGGGAGTATGAAGTGGAAAAGTAGGTTTCATAGGGTCATGGCAAAATTTTATTTTCTTTCATATTTGTCATTTTGAATAAATTGAAAAAAATTGAAAAAAAAAATTATGTTCAATTCACTGAACGGACCCATCTCCATGTGGAGAGCATGTGGTATATGACGAAGCAAGCTTTGAACTTACTGCTAGGGAATGTTAGGAATTTTGTATTCTGGTGTCACTGAGGAAAATGGCCCCGCCTCACTACACTTTGGTTTCCTGTTTAGAAAGTTCTGTTCCTTCATAAGGACCTTGAAGTACTAGGAGGAAAGGTGCTGTATGTGTGGAGTTTTCCATAAAGTGCAGTCCTAACGAAAAGGCTGAGTTAAAGGTAGGTGAATGCTCTACAGAAACATGAGATATTTATTAGTTTATGCCATACATATTTATTTACTTATGTATGAAGTAGCCTCAGGCAATTTGAAGTCAGATTTAAAATTCAGGTTTTGTTTACTTACTGTCCTTTTTTCTCTTAAGAACAAAGAATAGCAAGGCCTAGGAAGTGGAAATTGAAATTGATTTTAATTGCCTGAACAAGTTTACTGGAGAATCATTTCATTGAAGTGAAAATGAAGGCCAGATTATTTTTGTTTTTTATCTGTGTCTAATTCCGGGCCATTTTGGAGTTGTCCATAAATCTCTCTTCAGGTCTAAGGGAGAATATCCATCAAAGTGAGCCAAAATGTACCAACTCTTTGTGACCACTGCTTTGGCTAAAAATCTCTATGGTGAGAATTCAGAATTTCAGGAGTGCGTTTGGAGGTGGGATAGATTATACTGATGGGTTCTGTGAGGACATGGAGACTATTTTAGACTCTCTCAGTGTGCTTTTGAAACTCTGAAGACCTATTCTCTGTTCCCCAAAGCTCAGTGAGCCACATTTGGGAGCAGTTGGGTTTTGTACCCTTCAGGTCTTTTTGAGTTAAAACACATCTAAAGTTAGACTGCTGTGGAAGGTGGGGATAGCCTATTAGAACAGCATTTGTCTCTGGAGAGTGCCACTCTTTCAGAAAAGATAAATAATGGCCTCAAGTGATTTGTAACTCATATAGTGGCAGTCACAGTTGCTTAAATTTAATGCTATATTATGTACAAATGTGTAGTATTTTGATTTGGCTCTAGAAGCAAGTTTTTTGTGTGTGTGATGTAGTTTTGCATGAAAAGGCTGCATGCTGGTGCTTTACAGAAACCGATGGGACTGGAAAAGCTGCTCTGTGTAGTTGAGGATCAATGCCAAGCTGGAGTGAGTTCTCAAACAGTATGTGACACTGTGGTCATGCCATGTTCCTTAGTGAGTGGGCTTGTTGGCTAAAGAAAGAGAAGCTTTTCTGTGCATGTGATTATGCTCCGTGATATGTAGAACATGACATTTGGGGGCTTAGGTTTGGGGGAAAAATGTGGTTTAATTGTTTATTGCATAGTTTGGTATAATTTGTGCAACTTTTCTCTCTCTTGCCTTGAGAATAAAATGGAAAATGGAAAAGCATAAAACTCAGGTGATCTGCAAATGAAATTAAGAGGAATAACATCTCTAGGAAATAAGATAGGAAGACATATGTTTAAGTTTTACAACATCAAATATTAAAAACCAGTAGAAGAATCCTCTGCTTACCAAACTATTTTAAAATTTCACTTAAATTTTTTAAAAAATGGATGTGTAGCTTATTTACAATGTCATGTTCATTTCTGGTGTACAGCAAAGTGATTCTATTTAATATATATTCTTTTTCATATTCTTTTCCATTATGGTTTATCACACTGTTGAATATAGTTCCCTTTGCTATTAGTAGGACCTTGTTGTTTATTTGATATAGAATCGTTTGTATCTGCTAATCTCAAATTCCTAATTTGGTGATTTCAATTTTTCATTGCTGCTTTCCTTAACTCAGTGTCTCATAAAGTTTTATAATCATTTGAAGTTGTTCTGAAGTCAAAACAAAACAAATTTGCTGGAAACGATCTTAGCTGTCACTCAGTCTGTCCTTTGAATTTTGCTGATGAGTCTATCCAGTAACTCTCAGTGAAGGTATATCTGACTTTCAGTATTCCCCATGCCTAGTGTTGGGTTTAATACAGCCAGTGCTGGCTGGTGGGCTGACTATAGAGTAGTACTTATTTAAAAAAAAAAAAAAAAAAGTTGACACAAACCTTTTTACAAGAGTGTATTTGAATAGAGTCTTTGTGGAAATTTTTATGGTTGAGGGTATAAGAACAACTCTTCTTTTGGAGATTTGCAAATTTTGCCATTCTTTCATGAATTGTTAGATCCCAGTATCTTTAGTATGTGAATTCTAAAAACTTAGATGTAAAATGTACAAAAGTGTTTTAGTGTGTAAAATATCATTGTTACACATTTTCCTCAAGCTGATAATTTCTCTTACTGTTACATTGTGAGTGTTAATTACTGTTTGAGAGTCCACAGAAGAATGAATGAGCAAGGCTCATCACTGTCAATAGACATTTATTTTCCCCATGCCAAAAATGAAATAAAATGCAAATTTTTAAAGTTCCATCAAGAAATAGTTTGGCAAATGAATAATAACATTCAATGATTTTTTTTAAAACAACCTGAAGGAATTTATCTTATCAGGTCATGGCCATGTTTGGAAAGCTGAGAATTTGAACTTGAACTGTGTTTTTTTTTTTAGTTTTTTAAAAAATGAATTGTGGCTACTTCCCATGGGCAGAGCTGGGTCCAGGATTTGATCACCTTGCTCACATGAGACTCAGGAGATTTTGTTTCTGAAGCTATTAGAAGGAATTTCCCATCTTCCTCTCTGGTTTCATGCCTCAGTTACTGGTGTTAGCCACACGGACAGGTCTCTGGAAGGGAAAGGGAGTGAGGCACACGTGGTCCTTGTTGGTGAAAGGCTGCCTAAACCTCCACCCCGGAGATTCTGTCCATTCTCAGTTTATGTGGGGACTTTTAAGATGGCATGGTAATAGCTTGGGTTTCTAGAAGCCCTGCTTTATGACCTAACAAATGGGTTGTCTGTGAGATATTTTTCTGAGATGTTCTGACTAGGTCAAAAGAATCCAGCTATGCTCGAACATTGTAGCCATCGTTTCTTTGGTGATTAAAACCCTCAGATTTTGGAGGAAAGAATCCAAATATCTTCTTTATTTCATCTACTCCTGCCACAAAAGTTTATTCAGTACTTCTGGTGTTCTAGGCACTGTTTTGGGTGCTGGACACCATGGACATAATTCCCTGTCCTTACAGAGCTTCTTATGGGGAGAAAGGCATACAAGTAAGTTAAATATGTTCATGATACGAGCCCTGGAGAAAATTAAAACAGGGATGGAGGTAGGAATAGAGCTGAGGGAACCATATAGTGTCTTGCATTACTTCCGGTGACTGATTAGCCCCACAGGCTTGAAACAGACCAGTCCTTTATGTGTTGTGACCCATTGTGCTATCATGTCACCACCAGCATTGACAGTCACAGTTGGAAGGCATTTGTCTCACACCTATTAGCAAGATTGTGTACAGAATGAGTCATACAGATGAGTCCTCCAGACTGGCAGCCCTCACATGGACACATGGAGAGGACTTAGGGATGACAAATTTTAAAAATGATGGTGTTCTCTCAGCAACTGTTTACTGAATGATGGCATCTAGACAAGGCATTGTGGAGAATAACACGATAAATCACATGTACACCTTGCTAGCAGAGTGTAGAGTCTAGTATATTTGTATATAGTAGATTATTTGCATATCAGTGATGGCACATTTGAGATAGCCTAGGAAAGCCCTGACATATGCTGATTTCTCCTTTTGCTGAGGCATGGTTTTCAGTTAGCTGCTTTTGGAGGGGGTGTGGGATAACTAACCTCGGAGTGGTGGGTTAGCAGTTGCCTGGTGTCCAAATTCCAGGGCAACATGATTTCTATCCCTTGTTGAATGTGTAAAATGCCTTTGAAGTGAAATACGCTTTCTTTGTGAAAGATTGCTCTGAGAAAAAGGTCAGCTTCTAGTGCTGATTCTAAGGCATGATGGTTCTTAGCCAGACAATGGAATCATTGAGGGTCTCAAGGAAATACTTAGCATTTTACTCCTTTTGAGGGGAATCATATACTGTACTAGTATTCTGCCAGCTCAGAGATGAGCCCCTCATGAGGATATTATTTGGATGAATTTTGAGAAGGTCCCTAAGGGAAGTGTGGGCATGGGAGGATTTATCTCCCTTGTCTGAGGGTGACTCTTGGAGGAAGCTAAGTAAAGCTTCTTTATGTGCTGCATCACCTGGGTCCTAATATCAGGTTATTCCCGTTCCTTCTAAATAAATGGTCACCCATCTTTGTATGAGGCTCCCTGCCATTTATTATATAGATGGAATCAAAAGTTTACTGCATAGAGTTTCATTTATAGACGTGTGTAGTCATGCATCCATACATATCCTTAGAGGGCAAGGGAAAGCTTGAAAGGGAGGGCACAGTCATTAAATACAAGGGCAGAGGCTGTTGGCTACTCACCAAAATCTACATTTACCTCTTCTTTTTTAAAAAATGTATTTCTGACTGTGCTGGGTCTTCATTGCTGTCCACAGGGTTTCTCTAGTTATGGTGAGCGGGGACTATTCCCTAGCTGTGATGTGTAGGCCTCTCACTGTGGCAGCTTCTGTTGTTACAAAGCACAGGCTCTAGGTGTGCAAGCTTTAGTAGTTGTGGCCCTTAGGCTCAGTAGTTATGGCACATGGGCTCTGTTGCCCTGGGGCATGTGGTATCTTCCCCAACCAGGGATCAAATCTGTGTCGCCTGCTTTGGCAGGCGGATTCTTAACCACTGGACTGCCAGGGAAGCCCCACATTTCCCTTTTCCGAGCCTGCAGCAAGAATGCAGTTTCCAAGCTCCTTTGCATTTAAGCGCACTATGTAACTGAGCTCTAGCCAGTGGAATGACCCTGATAAAAATGGCAGAGCCTGGCAATTTGAGTCCCTGTTTCAGTGTGAAGAACAGGAAGACTTCATTCATCCCCTTCTGCAGACAAAACGTTCTAAGGAGTTTGAGCCATTATATATTTTGAGGTCTATTTCAGCAGTGACTAGCCTTTCCTCATTAGTACTGATTCTTTGAGTGGTAAACCAGAGAGTCAGGGACCACAGTTTCAGGGCCTTACTCTTACTTTGTCGGAACATTGGATCCAGTTGTTTCCACTTGAGTGGCAGAAGCAGTGCTGTTGAATGAAGGTGGTTATTGTGCTCATAGGTTCAGGCTGTGTGTTCATTATTGCACTCACCATTCATTGCTTAGAGATGGCTGTAGAGGGTGGAGTCCAGGGAATGCTTGCTGACGCTGATATTTCTTCTTTTTCTCCTCTTGTCCACAAATACATTAGTTGACGAGACCCCCTCAAATGGGACTCTTGAGTTGAAGGTAACAGAAAACTCAAAGAGAAACAAACAGGTGGTTGATGGGGTTGGGGGGGAAGCGTGGGAAGAGGAAAGAAATAGGTGAGGGAGATTGAGGTACGAACTTTTAGTTGCAAAACAAATGAGTCACAGGCATGAGATGTACAGTGTAGGGAATATAGTCAATATCTATGGAATGTATTTGTAAGGTGACATATCGTAACTAGATATCATGGTAATCATTTTGAAATGTATAGAAATATTGAATCACTATGTTGTGTAACAGGAACTAACATGGTATTGTAGGTCCATTAGACTTCAAAAACAAATGAACTCATAGAAAAAGAGATCAGATTTGTGGTTACCAGACCTGGGGGATGGGGGAAGAGGAATTGGATGAAGGCAGTCAAAAGGTACAAGCTTCCAGTTATAAGATAAATAAATACTAGGGATGTAATGTACAACATGATAAATACAGTTAACACTGCTGTATGTTATGCATGAAAGTTAACAGTAAATCCTGAGTTCTTATCACAAGAAAAAAGTGTTTATTTAATTTTGTATCTATATGAGGTGATGATGTTTAGCTGCTAAGTCTTGACCAACTCTTTTGCAACCCCATGAACTGTAGCCCGCCAGGCAACTCTGTCTATGGAATTTTCCAGGCAAGAATACTGGAATGGGTTGCCATTTCCTTCTCCAGATGAGATGATGAGTGTTCACTAAACTTACTGTGATAATCATTTTATGATGTACGTAAGTCAAATCTTCATGCTGCACACATTAAACTTTTACCATGCTATAAGTCAATCATATCTCATCAAAACTGGAAGAAAAAAAATCCATGGATTTCTTATAGGAAAAAAAAAGTGTTTCAGCATTTAGCAATTTTAATAAGAGCTAAGCGATGCATTTGACTTCAAGTGCTATTTCTCTGTGATTCTTAATCCAATCAGACCCTCATCCACAGATTGCCACACCTCAGCTATCTTTGTATTCTTCCCCTAGTTCTTTACCCCAGAGCCTAACACAGTGCTTTATATATTATATGTGCCTAAATAAATGTTTGATGGATTAATTACTTAAATCTCTTCTGTTGGAAGAGCTCCGTGAGCTAGTTTTGTGCTTGGTGAATAGTTCTTTCCATGATGAATCTGCATTCCTGCTGCAGTTCTGTTGGTGTCAATTCACATGATGTTTCATCTTGTTGTTTAACTTCATGATGTGGCTTTTAGCTAATGACAAGAGTCACCCAGCTTGAGGTTTGAGAAGGGAAAGTGGTGATGTGCTGAATGGTTGCTATATGAGTGTAGGAGGATGTGTCTTGACCTGGTTCCAAAAGTACTTGTAGGGCTCATGTCTGTTAAATGATACTGAACCACGTTCCTATGCTTTTCTTGGCAAAAGAGTCCTCTCATGTACTCTACCACTCAATTTAATAAAAGAACAAAAAGTTAGTTTTTATCTGCCTGGTGTCTAGGTTTGTATCTTAGGTGTTGCTTGACTCAGTGAAGGTTCTAGAGAATTCTCTGAAAAGAGATGTCTACATATTCATAATGAGGCTTGCTCCCCCTAATGCAATTATAGCTGAAATCCTTCCCTCAGGGATTTATATTCCTTCTTAAGAGCACATTTTAATAGTGATACTACAACAGAAGGATGACTGAACAGGATTGAGGACACTAACGGCCAGGAAGGAAATTAGGGGTTTCATCAGCATGTATATCTGCCTTTGAGCAACAGTGAGTTTACGTTCCATGTTTTTCTTCTCTGGCCTTTTCTTCGTCTCCAGCTGAGAGGTGACTTCGAAAGAAGCTGGCCAGAGCCTTTCTCTGATCTTGCCCTTCTCACTTCTTTTGTCAGTTTATGATCCTTTTGCCAAAAGTCAGTGAAGCAAAAGATCATCTTTACATGTTTGACCTTTACATGTAAGAATCTGTGAGGTGAACATTTCAGAGCTGGCTGACTTGTTGCTTAACTTCGACTGGCTTAGTGAAGACAGGGGAACCATTGTTTCTTTATCAGGACTTACAAAGTCATAAGAACTCAATTGTATAGGCTTCCCTGTTGTAAATTACTTAAAAATTATAAGCACGTATGTTGTAAATATGGAGCTGATAATCTTTTCTCAAAATAGTCTGTGATAATTAATAGTGAAGAAGTTAAAATTTTCCTGCATTTCAATTTACTGTCCTAAATGACATTATAGTGGCCTGAAAATATTGGGCCAGATTCATCTACTTAAAGGAATTAGTTTTGGAGAATTTTTTTACCAAGCATCTGTATGTCGAGTTACAGGAAAAGCAACTAGTTTGTAATGTGGATAAATTAGTGTAACCTGAGAAACTAACTCAGTGACTCTACATTTTAGACCAGAGACCTAACAGTAGGTACATGTTTGAGCAGAGATTAATGATTAATAAGTTCAAGAATATTTATTGCTTTATTGTAGAAGATAATGCTACCCTCTGCCTTCAATATAGTTACTGTGATAAAAAAATAAAAAATCATCACCCTAAGGGCCCACTTAACTCCTGTCAACTGATATGACCTGTCCCATATTTGACAAAAAATTACAAGACATGCCAACAGGTAAGAAAAAGTACTGTAGAGGCAATGCAATAAGCAAAAACTAGATTCTCGAACAACATGGACGTTAGAACTATCAGACAAGGAAATTAAATGAATTATAGTATGTCAAAGCTCTAATTCAAAAATTAGACAACATGCAAGAACAGATGGGTAATGTAAGCAGGCAGATTGAATTTCAGAAATAATAAAGAGAAAATGCTAGAAATCAGAAACATAGTAACAAAAATGCAAAGTAATTTTGACAGACCGGTAAGTAGACTTGATATTGACAAAGAAAGAATCAGTGAACTTGAAGATAGATCAATAGAAACTTTCCAAACTGAAACGCAAAGAGAAAAAGTCATTTTTAAAAAAGAACAGAACATAGAAAGTCTGTGGAATGATATGAAAAATTATAGCATATGTACCATTGAAATGCCAGAAGAAGAAAAAGGAGCAGAAGAAATATCTGAAGTGATAAGGGCTGAAAACTTTCCCAAACTAATAACAGACATGAAGCCACACATCCAGGAGGGTTGAGATAAATATCTGAGGGTTCTCCCCACCGCCTGTGCCAAATATACACTTTTCCTTTTTTCACACAAATTCTCCAGTTCTCTGACACCAACTAGGTGTCCAGCAATTCATTTCTGCTGCCAGTTCTTGAAGTTAGTGTAGAACTGATAAGGGAAGGGCTCAATGCCACAAGTCTGTCCCCATTCAGATGCCAACCAAATGGAGAGCTCAGGCTACCCATATTTCTGCCCAGTTAACAATAAATTCTTGGGTGCCACAACCCCAAGTCCCTGAGGTTGGATAATTTGCTAAAACAACTCCCAGAACTCAGGAAAAGTGCTTTTCTTACAATTATCAGCTTATATTTGTATATTATAAAGGATACAGCTCAGGAATAGACATAACCAAATGGGGGGGGGGGTAGAGCTTCTGTGTCCTCTGTGGGGGTGCTCCCCTCCTAGCACCTTTGTATGTCCACCAACCTGAAAGTTTTCTGAACTTCATTGTCTAGAGGTCTTTATGGAGATTTTACTATGTAGGCATGATGGGCTCAATCATTGGCCATTGTTGATTCAGTCTCGACACTTCTGTCCTCCCTGGAGGTCAACAAAGAGGGTGCTACTGAAAATTCCAACCCTCTAATCATGCTCAGGTCTTTGTGGCAAGCAGACCCTATCCTGAAGCTCTATCCCTGAGTCCACAAGAGTCACTTTATTAGCATAAACTCAGGGATGGTTGGAAAGAACTTTTTATGAATAACAAGGCACTCCTGTTACTCTGGCAATTTCAAGAGTTTTAGGGGTTCTGTGGCAGGAACCAGGGATGAAGACCAAATATGTACTTCCCATTATATCATAATACCGCTCCCCACTAAACTATAGTAAGGCATGTCTTATTCCAACTTCAGAAAACCAGAGCTGGAGAAAATTCTGAAGGAAGCCAGAGGGGGAGAAAGAACACCTTGCTGTGGAGGAAGAAGGATAGGAATTACAGTGGCTTCTTGCTCATCAGAAACCGTGTAAGCAAGAAGAGGGACATCTTCAGACTGTTGAAAGAAAAGAACTTTTTCATTCACACCAGCCACCTTCATTGAGTTCCTGTGCTGCCATCTGGAATATTAACAGGAAATAGTAAACCATGAATGGTGCCCTCAAACAGCTCACAGGGGCCTGAAGAAGAAATGTAGATGCTGCGTGAGTTTACATAAATTTACGTTCCCTCTCTGGGTCTCAGTCTCTTAACCTGCTCAGTGAGAGTATTGGACTAGGTTAGTGGCCTTCTATGCTTCTCTTTCTTTAGAAATAGAACTTTTAGTCAAAGGAACTTATAGTTTCAGTTGGGAGCAGATAACAGTGGAGGTGTTGTATTTGAGCTAGAATAGTGATGGGTGGGAAGTGATGCTGAGGTTTCCCACTCCCCATCGCAAGGAGGCTCCTGTGGGGACTCGGTAGGACCCCTGGGGCTTTGGAGGAGCACTGGTGGAAAACTCCTGACCTAGCAAGAGAGCCCTTTCAGGTGTGAAGCCTCTATAGCTAAGCCACTAGGCTATTTTGATGACAGTGCTTCCTTCACCTTTAGATGTCTCTGTTTGGGCCTAGTTTCTTCCCTCCCTAATGTTCTGTGCACATCCACATTTAGTGTCTTTTCTCATTGTACCTAAAGGGCTTCTCTACTTTATGCCCTTCTGCTTACCATTTTTCTTCTCTCATATCTCTCGTTTCTTATCCATTTTTCCCACTTTAATTTGTATGAATAGACTGGCTTTTTAGGATACAAGGAGATTGATAAGAGGTAGCACCTACTCAGTGAACACGGTGGGCACTGTTCTAAACAGTTCATATAAATGACCTCATTTCGAACTTATGACACTTCATGAGGCAAATGTTAATATCCTGACCCTTCAACAGATGAGGAGACCAGAGCAGGCACAGAGGGGCATATTACGTGATGAGGTGAAAGAGTAACTAAGAGTTGTCAGAACTGTGACTGGAACATAGATCTGCAGGCTCTAGAGTCCTTCCACCTAACCGGGGCCTAAATGTTTTTCTTGATACTTTCCCTTTTTGTTAATTCTCTGGAAGGCTGTGCTCCCCCTCATTCATGTGTTGGTAATTCTAGAGCTATGTCTCTGCTTCCTTTGCTTCCCTTCCCTTTTTTGAAAAGAGAGAAGCTAAGAAACCGCATGATGCCAAGAGTGAAATAAGCTTTAACTGAAACTCACAAGAGAAGTGATTTGGAGATTGTTGGTCTTAGTGAATTCCTTGGAATGGGACGTAGGGAAGTGAAGCTGGGAGACTCAGGTGGAGCAAGACCATTTAGGCTGACAGTTGCAAGTTGCCCAAGGAATTTGCTATGAGGGAGGAAGAGGTCAGGGCCGGCCCTAGCCCATTGTCAAAGTTGAGAGAGAGCAGAGTAGCGATGGAGTGGGGACAGCTTTCTGTTTTAAAAAAGCTAACCAGCTTTTAGGGAATGATTTCTCCTTTTGTGCTGCTGTGCAATTTTAACACTATTAAGTGTTCATTTAAGACTATTCTTAATATATTATTATTGTGCTGTACTTAGTCACTCAGTCGTGTCCGACTCTTTGCAATCCCATGGACTGTAGCCCGCCAGGTTCCTCTGTCCATGGGGATTCTCCAGGCAAGAATACTGGAGTGGGTTGCCATGCCCTCCTCCAGGGGATCTTCCCAACCCAGGGATCAAACCCAGGTCTCTTGCTCTCTGAGCCACCAGGGAAGTCCATAAAATTATTACCTGAAAATAAATAAAGAATGTGTGCCATCTTTAATCTGTGCTGAGTGTATTGTTGCTGCCAAGAGATCAAGGAAAAAAGGAAATGATTAACCAAATTCCTAAGGACTAAAACCTTTGAACTGCAAAATATTATGATGTTTACTTAGCAGAAATAAGCCCATTAAATGGCCAAGAGGCATTAAAAAAAGTTAACCTAGAAGCTTTTGGCCAGTGTTCAGTTTATTTCATCATAAATGTAAAGTGTGAAAGATAAGTCTCGAGAAGTAAAATTCACATAGACCTGGTACTTTTACCAATAAAGTTACAGAACTTTAGGAAAGTTAGCTATTCCTCTATTTGAACTATCTGAGGTGGCGAGAATGAGTTTCAGTAAGGAACCACTGCTCCAGTATATATAATAAATCTATATAGAGAAATCAATAGAAAGATCTTTGCTTCACTGAAGCATTTTTCTTTCCATTTACTGAGTTCTGAAAGTAACATTCAAATTTATGACATACTTGGTTTAAAGAAGTTTCAATCTGGTTTGTGTGAGGTTTTTGAAAGGAAAGCAATAAAGTAAGTTTATGGGGATTTCATACACATTTTACTTCGGAACAGATGTTGGAAACTGGGTAGGTCTTCTAAAAGCAGAAAGTGTGGGTTGATGAACATCCAGGAGAGTCCTCAGGTCATTTTATCCTGGTGGTTTGCCTATGGATAAATCCCAAAGATATGTTTTATTCCCAAGAAGCTTATTTTTCAAGAGCTGCTTGATAATTTGGCTACCCCCAAAAGAAAAGTAAATCTTTTTACTTATTTTGGGAGTCTGTGCAAACTAAGGATAATATCTTCTGTAAACTTTCTACAGTGTTGGCAATTGGGTCTAGCAGTCCAGGGCAAATTCCTACCTTCTTTAAGAAGCATTCCCAAATCTCCCTCATAGGAATTAATCTACACCTTCTTATTTATAGATTTGTCCATTCATTCAACAAACTATTGAAAACCTGCTGTGTGGGATTAAAACTGTGAGCAAGATAAGTACACTACCTATCTTCTCAGAATTCAAGTTTTTTGTGGGACTGCAGAGTAAATACAGAGTCACTGCTGTAATGGGTGAAGTTAGGCTGCATGCAAATCTGGAAAGGCTTCCTGGAGAAGGTGTCATCTAAGCTAAGTAGGAGCTAACTGAATGAAGAGAGAGGATCAGGGGCACCACATACAACCCTGGGGACAGCTTTGTGAAGAGGGTGAAGGAGGTGAGTGTTTCTGAAATGGAAAGGAGTTCAGAGTGGCTAGAGCATGGAACATGAGGAGGAGAAAGGAGTGGCAAGGAGTGCATCTGGAGAGAGAAACAGTGGTTCTAGAACCCTGAGAGTCGTGGGTTTTGCTCTCCTGATGGCAGTGGTGAGCCATCGAGGTGATGGCAGATGATCTGTAAAAATCACAGCGGCTGCTGTCGAGGGAATTCATTGGGAGGCATGATTATTACTCTTCAAGGTCCAAGACGTAAGCAACTCCGTCCCAGGATCCCATGTTTTGGGTTTATTTCCTGGGAATTAGTCCCTGTGCCACATACTGCGTCAGCCCGCATCCAGTCAAAAAACAGATGCTAGGCTGGCACTTCAAATAGATGCGATCAGATGTGGGGAACTGGAGACACAAGGTATTAGAGGGCTGAAAGACTAGTGGAAGCAGAAGTAACATAGGGATTGTAACTCCAGGAAGCAGCTGCCATCCTGGGAGTAGGGGGAGGAAAGGGGAGTGGGTGTGGTTCAGTTCAATTCAGTTGCTCAGTCGTGTCCAGCTCTTTGCGACACCATGGACTGCAGCACAGCAGGCTTCCCTGTCCTTCACCAACTCCCAGAGCTTGCTCAAACTCACGTCCATCGAGTTGGTGATGCCATTCAACCATCTCATCCTCTGTTGTCCCCTTCTCCTCCTGCCTTTAATCTTTCCCAGCATCAGGGTCTTTTCCAATGTGTCAGTTCTTTGCATCAGATGGCCAAAGTATTGGAGTTTCAGCTCCAGCATCAGTCCTTCCAATGAATATTCAGAACTGATTTCCTTTAGGATGGACTGGTTGGATCTCCTTGCAGTCCAAGGGACTCTCAAGAGTCTTCTCCAACACCACAGTTCAAAAGCATCCATTCTTCAGTGCTTAGCTTTATAGCCCAACCCTCACATCCATACATGACTACTGGAAAAGCTATAGCTTTGACTATACAGACCTTTGTCAGCAAAGTAATGTCTCTGTTTTTTAATGTGCTGTCTAAGTTGGTCATAGCTTTTCTTCCAAGGAGCAAGTGTCTTTTGACTTCATAGCTGCAGTCACCATCTGCAGTGATTTTGGAACCCCCCAAAATAAAGTCTCTTACTGTTTGCATTGTTTCCCCATCTGTTTGCCATGAAGTGATGGGACCAGATGCCATGATCTTAGTTTTCTGAATGTTGACTTTTTTTTTTTTTTTTGAATTTTTTTTGAATTTTTTTTTTGAATGTTGACTTTTAAGCCAACTTTTTCACTCTCTTCTTTCACTTTCATCAAGAGGCTCTTAAGTTCTTCTTTGCTTTCTGCCATAAGGGTGGTGTCATCTGCATATCTGAGGTTATTGATATTTCTCCCAGAAATCTTGATCCAGCTTGTGCTTCATCCAGCCCTGCATTTCGAATGATGCATGTAAGTTAAATAAGCAGGGTGTGGTTAACAACCTAGAAACTCAGAGAGGCGACTGTAGAGCTGACCTGCCCACCGCTGAGGAGCTGCGTGGGTCTCCTGGGAGGGGTTACCTTATAGCCAGCCAGTGCGCCCCCATCCCCCTGGTCCATGGCTAGTATACAGAGTGGCAAAAGCACAGGGAACTGGAGCAGCTGCTACTGTGAAGTCTGACAGGAGTTGGAAAACAGGAAAGTTCCTTCTCCCATCTATGCCTTCTGATTTCCTGCTAGGGGCTCCCATCGGCAGAACTGAACAAGGAAGCAGTTGCAAGGCAGTCTGGAAAATGGGATTTGCAGATTTCGAGCTCTAGCACCATAAAACAGAATACAAAAGGGCGGGCCTGGGCTGAGAGACAGCTGGTAAATAATCTGCCCCAGGCATTGGAGAAAAGTAACTCTAGCTCTGGGGCTTCCCGGTAGCTCAGGCAGTAAAGAATCTGCCTGCAATGTGGGAGACCTGGGTTCAATCCCTGGGTCAGAAGATCCCCTGGAGAAGGGACTCACTACCCACTTCAGGGTGTTGGACGGAGGCAAACCTGGATACCCATTGATCGGTTCTGTGGTTATTATCAAGACAGGAGATGATGGCAGCCTGATTGAGGGCTAGGAAATGGGTAGATGCAGGTTTAGAATGTCAAATTGAGCAGGATTTGGCAACTGATGTATTGTGAGGGATGATGGCCTGGATCAGTGGGAGTGAAGGAGGAGGAGGAGGAGCAGGCTTGTGTTTCTGGTTTCTGACTTGGGGGGCTGGTGGTGCTGTTTACTGAAGATAGGAACACAGGACTAGAAACTGTTTATGGGAAGATGATTTATTCAGTTTTGGACTATTGGGTCTGATGTGTCCATGGTTTATCCAGGTGGAAATTCATTGTGTCTGTCTGGGAAGAAGATGTAGATGTGATTGGTTTTCAGCCTACAGGTGATACTTGAAGTTTTAAGAATGAATGAAATTACCAAGGGAAACTATAGAGGGTGGAGAGAAGATGGCAGAGGGCAGAACCCAGAGGAGTGATATAGCATTTTGGGAGAGAGCACGGTAGTGGATAAAAGTTGATTGAAGGCAACTGAAGGTCAGAGAGGTTGCAACAGAAGGTCATGGTCAATAGTTCAGGTGCTCAGAAGTTGACTGTTGAGTGTTGCTGGTAACTACTTCTTTTTTTTTTTTTTAAGTTTAAGCAAGGTCTGATGCTTTTTTTTTTCCATTTATTTTTATTAGTTGGAGGCTAATTACTTTACAATATTGTAGTGGTTTTTGCCATACATTGACATGAATCAACCATGGATTTACATGTGTTCCCCATCCCGATCCCCCCTCCCGCCTCCCTCCCCATCCCATCCCTCTGGGTCTTCCCAGTGCACCAGGCCCTGAGCACCCGTCTCCTGCATCTAACCTGGGCTGGTGATCTGTTTCACCCTTGATAGTATACTTGTTTCAATGCTGTTCTCTCTGAACATCCCACCCTCGCCTTCTCCCACAGAGTCTAAAAGTCTGTTCTGTACATCTGTGTCTCTTTTTCTGTTTTGCATATAGGGTTATCGTTACCATCTTTTTGAATTCCATATATATGCGTTAGTATACTGTACTGGTCTTCATCTTTCTGGCTTACTTCACTCTGTATAATGGGATCCAGTTTTATCCATCTCATTAGAACTGAATCAAATGAATTCTTTTTAATGGCTGAGCAATATTCCATGGTGTATATGTACCATAGTTTCCTTATCCATTCATCTGCTGATGGGCATCTAGGTTGCTTCCATGTCCTGGCTATTATAAACAGTGCTGCGATGAACATTGGGATGCACGTGTCTCTTTCAGATCTGGTTTCCTCAGTGTGTATGCCCAGGAGTGGGATTGCTGGGTCATATGGCAGTTCTGTTTCCAGTTTTTTAAGGAATCTCCACACTGTTCTCCATAGTGGCTGTACTAGTTTTGCTGGTAACTTCTTTATCATACTCATCTGGTCTACCTATTTTTCGTTGTTCTTTATGGATAATTGTCTTCGAGAATAATGTGGGCCTGGGACACTGCGGCACACTCCTCAGCATCTGACCTTGATGTTTTGCATATGTGTATATCCATGATACGTGTTTGTTGCATTGGGTTGATTAGGTATCTGCAAACTCTGGATTGGCCACTTGTTTTTGTAGATAATGTTCTCCTGGAACACAGGCTGCCTGTTCATTTATCTGTTGCTCGTGCTTGCTTTCATGCTATAACAGCAGAGTTGAGGACTTATGACTGAGACCCTATGGCTACTAAACCTAAATTGTTTACTGTGTGGCTCTATATGGTTGCTGACCTCTGGATTATGGTCTTGAAGCTGTTTTATGTAAGCTGGTAAGACCGTATCTTTGACTTTCTTTTTCTTTTTTTTAAGTCTGTTTAATATGTTTAGGGGAGGTGTAAAGCATAGAACGCACCTTCTTAGGGTTGGTCACAGTTTTGTCTTTGGTGTGAAGGCAGCAGAGCCAAGGGAAAGAAAAGTTAGCAGAAGGTCACAGCAGTCTCTTTAGCCTGGCTGCGGGGCTGAGTAATACCCTTATAAGGAAATCTGCCAGCCCAGAGAAGATGGGACAAGAGGGAGCGTGGGCCTTAAAGGCATGCATTTAAGATGGGCCTTTTCAGCCCTGTGATATACCAGCCACTGTGCTAGGTGCCTGGGTTAATTTAGGAGCTGAGAATCTGTTTGGAGACACAGACCCACAAGCAGAAACTTACAGTTGCCTGATATGTGTCAGGCATAGTGATAAAGCCACACACGTGGTACAAAACAGAGGCAGCTAACCCAGCCTGGGGAGAGGCAGCAGGAGGAAGAATGGGCATACTGGGACACGGCCACCAGGCCCTTGGGTGCTACATCGCCACGTGGGAGCTGGGCGGGGATGTGGAGGGGAGGAGGGGGCTGGGGGCTCTACTAGCTCTGGAGTCGGTAGTCCTGTGTGAGAAAGAGCCCTGAGGTTGTGCAGTCATGAGACAAGGCAGTACTAGAGGCTTACTTGTCTGTCACCAAAGTCTGTCTTCTAGGCATTCTCTTTTTATTTTTTTAGCTGACATATTTAATGTGGTTTGAGTTTGTGGGGATCATAACCTTGAATTGGTTGATTTCCCCCCTTACATAAAGTACAGAAGTCATCTTGCATTAATATGTCTTTTGACTGGATTTGTCTTGCCTGTAGGGACGATAAAAGCTCAGTGAGCTGAGCATGTAACGTAGGCGAGGGAAGTTTTTCTGTTTCTTTAGAACTCTGGACTTGCTGTCATTTTACTGTCCACGACCCTCAATAATGAGAAATTACATATTCAGGTTAATCTGACCATACTCCCCCAAAGGGCTGTGTCAACTCATTTGGCAGGTGTTAGGCCTAACATATGCATAGGGAAAGTGAGGTACACGTTTAGCTTTTAAGTTGCTTGCCAATGTTTGTTGCTTCCAGTAAGTTCTTTTGTGTGCATGTAAGAGTGACTCATACCAGTGACTTTAGGAAAATAGTTTTTCATAACTCTGCTTATGAACTGGAAAACCAGGTGCACCCAGGAAGCTCTGGGTGTTTCCTTTCCTTTTCTCTGTCTCTCTCTCCCTCTTCTTCTCTCTGCATATCTGCACCATCCTTTGCTCAGTCTACAGGTTGGTTTCCTCTATAACCTTGCCTTGTGTGTAATCTGTCTTCTTTCAGCCTCTCTCTAGACCATGAGACAAAGCTTTAGCTCCCACTACTATTGGGTCATTTGCTATTTCTTTTAGAATCTGATTGGCCCAGCTTCTCTTTTTAAGGAAGAACATATTGTAGCTAAACCGACTCTTCCTATGTCAGGGGCCTTTTCCTGTTCCACTCAGCTTGGACTGGGGACTGGGAAGATGTACCCTTGCGTCTTATAAAAGTAGGCAGTTGGGTAGCTCCCCTGAGAACCATAAAGTGAGAAGCAAGGCCTTCTGAGTTGTGACCTGTCCAATATAGCCTTCTGGGCTTGGCTCATAACTCACTTCCTACATGTAGTTCCAAAGAGACCTTCTTCTAACGTAGCCCACTCTTCACAGGTAAAAGTACACGTTCACTTAGCCTTTCCTAACAGGACGCACTCAAAAGTCATCGTCAGCTGCTGTTACATTGAGAAGCAGTCATGGGACCCCATCAGGTGACCTGAATCCCCAACTCTCAGTGATGTCCATTTCAGCTCTGGTTCTCTCTCTCAGTGCAGTCTAGCCATTCTGGAATCCATGGACTAAATGTTACATGTAATTAACTCAACACACCCTGTTGTGTGCTCATTTTTTAAAAAGGGAAAAGAAATTTCTACCCCTTAATCTAGCTGCGAGATACATACATTGGTCACCAGCTCAGCCTATACTCTGCCTAGTGGAATAGAGCGCACATCCAGGAACAGGCAGCCTCCTGCCGGCATTGGGAGGCCAGATGCTTGGACACAGTAAGATGTAGTGGAGGAGCCCTGACTGGTAAGCCCTTGGCTTGCTGCCTTTCCTCTTCACCTGTGAAATGAGTTCCCTGATCTGTAAACAGCTACTCTAGACTTGTTGTCTTTTAGGCTGTTGATTGACCTGTCTCTTGGGAAACACCAATGCCGTGGATTCTTCTATTTTCTTCCTATGTCTTTCCTTCTGTTTTTCTTCTGTGTCTTTCCTTGTTGAATTCTGGTTGTGGAGGGTTTTTTTTTTTTTTAATGAGTTCTTACATAGTTATTGGTGTGACATAGCATAAAAGTATCAGCTCAGTGGCTGCATCTCAAACCAGAATCTTTTTGGATTTTTTTTCCTTTCAGCTCCTGCTAAGAGTTCAGAGCACTCTAATTTTGTAATAGATAGAGCAGGTATCTATGGGGTTAGGATTCTGTAATCAAGCTTGTTTATTTCTGAGCATTCTTTCTTGGCTAATTTCCATGGGGTTTCTGAGTTAATTGCATAGGGAGAAGAAGAAAAAAGAAAAATTCCGTTTTCCACAGTGTATTGACATGACTTTTGCATTTACATTTAATCATCTGCACTTCTTCTATCTCAGTTAGTTCAGTGAGCTGTCTTTATATTTACATATCATTGAGAACTGTATGATAAATGAGAGGTAGAATTAGAATAGAGGAAATCAGTACAAATAACTAAGTACGTATCAAGGAACGGTGCAGCCATCAACCACCACCAGATAACTTCAAACTGATTAAGGTATTGGAGTGTTTTTTATTTTTTTTCCCAGCCTGTGTTATTTAGTCTTAATTTAGCTTGTAAAAGTTTCTGTTCCCAGCCCTGTGCTCTTTCTCTTCAGAGCTTCCCAGCTTTTGCTGGGTTGGAGCGGAGGGCTTACCAATAAGTGGATACAACTATCCAGAGCCACAGCGGGATTTCTGTGTTTATAGGAGCATGCACACACACACATACACACACACAGAGATAGAGAATTAACAAATCAAATCTGTCACAATGTGCAATGTTAGGTATTTCCTACAAGGTGGAAAAAAGATGGTGATTATCCTGAGAATGATGGTTTCACCTCATGTCATTTATTGCTCTCTAGGTATTTTTGAGGTGAACACACCACAAACATCTAAAAAGTCTGCTGCATAGGCTATGAGCGAAAGGCCAGATATAATTGTATTTTAAATGCAAGTAGTATATATTTAAACTCTCTGCCTGAAGCTGGGGATCCTTAGGACAGCAGCAGTTATTGAGAGCTGTTGACCAGTGTGTGTGTGTGTGGAGGGGGGGTGGTGCAGTGGGGTGGATTAGGAGAAGAGAAAGCTGCAGGGCTAGTGTTGCTGACTCTTCCCAATCTTCAGGAGAAACTAGAAGTCTTTTTCTTCTTTTTGGCCACCCCATGTAGGATCCTAGTTCCCCAGCCAGGGACTGAACTTGTGCTCAGCAGTGAAAGCACAGAGTTCTCACCACTGGACCACAGGGAATTCCCTAGAGATCTGTCTCACATAAAATATGCGTTTTTATTTTTTTTAAATTCACTTTTAATTGAAGGATAATTGTTTTACGGTATTGTGTTGGTTTCTACCAAGCATCATCATGTATCAGCCGCCGGTCTACCCATCCTCCCCGCCACTTGAACATCCTCCCCACCACCCCACCCCTCCAGGCCATCACCGAGTGCCAGCTTGAGTTCCCTGAGTCATTCAGGGAATTCCCACTGGCTCTCTATCTTACATACGGTAATGTATATTTCCATGTTACTCTCTACGTACATCCCACCCTTTCCTTTCTATCCTCCCCAGCCGTGTCCACAAGTCAGTTCTCAACGTCTTGTGTCTCCATTGCTGCTCTGCAGATAGGTTCATCAGTACCATCTTTCTAGATTCCATTAAAACATGCAACTTTAAAATGTACATGGGCCGAGAAAATGAATGCTTACAAAACTATCCATTGATGACCTCAGTCTGTCCACTCCCACCACAGTGAACTGGTGGTGATGAATGAACGTATTAAAAGTTCACCTTTTATCTCCCCTCTTCCCACATCATAACTCAAGACCAAATGGACATCTGAGGAGTTTATATTCCTCTCAGCCACCTTTTTCCTGTAGCAGCTTATCTGACCATTCCCCCATCACCACACGACGTACCTGGAGTTTCCCCTTGCTTTTCTGAAAGTGTGTAGGGTCTGTGCAGAAAGGAATGTGTACCTGCAGGCAGTCTGCTGCACTCACCCTAGGTCACTCTGTGTCCATCTCTCCTGAAGTGTCCAGGGCACACCCCTAGCACAGATCCCAGGTGTCAGTCCAGGCATATGTCAGGTCATTCAAAGTCAACAGCTTCCATAACTTTCCAGCAAGGTGGATCTCCCTGTGTAATCCCAGCAGGCCAATATAATTAAATTCTTTAATTACATTTCAAAGATAGGCTTAACAGAGTAAGTAGCTCCTGATCACCAGCTTCTGAAGGATTAAAGTACTCTCCTCTTCTGCTGCTGTGGAGCAGCAGCATCAGACTGCTCATTTAGTCACGGGTGGCCGTTGTCCTTGTTCTTCTCCTTGGCTAGACTCTTTCTGTTGGATAGATCTACCTGGTCTATAATCTCCATCCCTTACACAGAGCCCAAGTCTTGGTAACTATTCAGTAAATGTGTGAAGAAGGAAAGGTCCTGACCCCAGGTGGAATTTCTGTGTTACCTCTGATAATACAGAACAGTGTGTGTGGAGCAGAAATAGTCATCAAAGTCAGATGGATGGCCTCTTCAAAGGTGTGGAGAGCTTCAGCTCCACATGATGTGGCTTCCCTTTCTGACTGTGAGTGGTGAATGATAGTGTTATTCTTGCTAATTACTGAGTCCATGAGACCAGTCTAAATTGATTTCTGTTCAACTGCTGCACTGAATTGCCTGCCTGTTGGTTGGTCTTCTCCCTAGGTTGTAAGGACTGCTGTGACCTTAGTGTCCTTCATGGCTAGGACAGTGTTGTTTATTGGATGAGTGAGGCTGTGTCTTATCCCAGATCTTCTCTGTCCTTTGTGTGTGCCTTTTCTTTTCTCTGTCCATGGGATTTCCCAGGCAAGAATACTGAAGTGGGTTGCCATTTCCTTCTCCAGGGGATCTTCCCGACCCAGGAATTGAACTCGGGTCTCCTGCATTGCAGGCAGATTCTTTACCAACTGAGCTACAAGGGAATCCCATATCCACACTGGGCAGACTTAAATTGGATCCATCAGTTTTCCTGCTTAAGCTGGTAGTTCCATATGGTGTGGCAGAGAGGTGCAGTGGAAACAGGATAGGATTGTAGGAAGCTAACTCGTCTCTTTTCTGGCTGAGTGTAGCAGAGTCATCATAGGCAGGTCCCTTCTCTGAGCTACATTCTGTTTACTTGTCCAGGAGAGACAGTGATACCTTCTTCATAAATTGGGAAGATAAAATAGGATGTCACTGGTAGAAAACCTTATAAAATACACTGTGATATGTATATGCTTTTGCAGATAAGCTGACATGCTTACATGCTTGTCTGCCTTTCAAGGTAGGAGCAGGCTGACCCATGAAGCTCATTTCCCTCCTCCTTCATAACAGTCTTGTGAAGTTGGTGGCACTACCTCATCTTAAAGATGAAGATACAGCACTCGGAGAGACAGAATTCTACTCAAATTTATTCATCAAGTAAAGGCAAACAGAGTTCAGACCTGATCATCTGATGACAAATCTAGTCTTCTTTTCACCACCCAGCATCTGTAAGATTGAGTGTAGGGGGGAAGTGACCACTGTGTCCTGGTCCTGGATTCTGAATGGTGAGCTGGATTACCTGTGCTTGAATGTCTGTGTAATTTGTTAATGTGTGACACTAGTGTTAGTCTGAGTTAGTCTTAGAGTAGTGTTCAATTGATAGGTTTTTTTCCTTCCCTATCAAACATTGCACAGCTGGTTAGGTCAGAAGTTAGCTGTTTTCTAGAACATGCTGATCAAGAAAGGGGTTGACATTGAATGACAGAAGAGCTGATTGAATGGGGCAGAATCCGCATTTGCCTATGGACCTTGAGTCTGACCTGGATTCGTAGCTGTTCGGTGGCAACCCCGATGCATAAAGGAGGGATGCCTGCCTTCCCACCCATCCCTCTCACATGGAGATTTCACTGTTGATTGGACGTTGGATCCTAACCAAGGCATTCTAGTTTGTTGCTTCTGGGGAGTCTCAAGTGAACCTGTAGAGACTCTTCAGTTACCCAGCAGGACCTCTGCAGCTGTGTGTGGAAATCAGGATAATTCCGGCATTTCTGAGAGCATTTTAATAGAGCACTGATTACAGATTGCAGGCACCTGGTGGTGTTTTTGTACTGAGGCTAAGGGTGCAGTTCTGAAGACAAGAACTGGGCCTGACATATTCCTATTTTCCTCTCCTGTTGTTTCCCAGGGCCTGGAATAGGCACTGAGACACCCTTATAGGGGCTCATCCAGGTTCTGGGCATGATTAACATGTGCTTTCAGGAGACCACCTCCCCCTGCCCTCCAATCCAGAACATTAATTCTCAGGCTGGTAATGGACTCATGCCTTTGCCCAGGGCATGTTCTCCTTCCGGTGGCTCAGAGCACTGAGATGGTAGGAGGGGCTCCTGTTAGTTGGGGTCAGCACAGGGCCCTGTGGTTTGAGACTTGGCCAAAACAATTCTGTGCTTCTTGGACTATCTCAAGCTGTTCCACTTGGGCAGCCATCATTGCTTTTGGACTTAACACCCAAACGAGAAACACAAACTGTGAAAATTCAAGGGAGTAGAAGGTGAGAGCCAAAAATTGAGGTTGACAAATCTATAGGCTAGGGATATTCTAGTCCAACGCTTAATTTCATGCCAATTCATAAGAAAAAGAGGATGAATCAGAGAAGAGTCCCCACAGCAATAAATGATGTTTCTCTCTTTCCTTCTCTCTTCTGACATAGCACATATTCTCACCTTCCACAAACTCAGGATTACTGTCATCACTTGTACTTTAAAGAGCATCCCAGCAAAGTGGAGAACAATGGTTAGCCCTCATCTTCACATTTGGTACTCTGTATGATTTGGATATTACCCTCTGGACTTCAGTTTTCTTACGATTCAAGGAAGAGAGTTGAATGAGCTAGACAATCGCTAAATCACTTCCAGCTGTTAAATGTGTAAGCTTAAGAATGCGCACATACCTACTTGCTCATGTCTTTCAACTGAAGTATAGGCAGCTGATAGGTAGGGCTCCTAATGTTGTCAAACAGTGGTTGTTGGTTGGCTCATTTGGAAGGTCTTGCTGAGATCTTCCTCAGTAAAGTCAAGTGGATAGAATTCCTCTTGCCAAGCCTTTCAAATGGGTGAAGCCAGGGGCTTTGCTGTTGGGGAAGCAGCTAAGGTTGCCTGAAGCACTGGCAGCAGAAGATTGAAGATACAGAACGTGTGTGTGGCAGGAGGTACCAAGGAGGGTCCAAGTTGTGTTTTTGAAATACCAGAGGGGGTAATACAGCTCAGGAAGTGGCAAGAGGAGTTTCCCCTGAGAACAAGCAGAAATCTTTGAAATATGTGCCTTTCATTTTTAAGCCTTTTCCGGTTTGGAAACTAGCCTACAAGGTTCATAAAACGGCCCGGTGGCAGCCATCCAAGATCCTCCTGGGAGCTGGCTCCTGTTGTAAACGGCTGGTCTCCAAAGGAGGCTGACAAACAGCTGTGGTGAGGCTTCGGTGGGCACTGTCCTATTTTTGGAGATAGAGATTTATCATAGACTCTCTCCACTGACATACTCTCAACTCCCCAATTTTTCGTTTGTGGAATCAAAACAAGCTCTATTCTGTCTAGATTATGTGATCTTATTTGCCAGTTTCACAGCGTGACCTGCACACCCAAGATGAACAGATATCCAGAAAGGATTTCAAACTCCGGCCTGATTCGTTATCTTTGTAGTAGCTGGGCAGGGATGATAACTCGTTCAACCAAAAGCAAGGCTGATCAGAGGCCAAACTGTGAAGCAGATGAATTTGTCTTGATCTACTAGGAATGTGTTTCTCTCTCATCTCTCTCTGCCTTTTTTTGTTTCTTTAATAGGAGATGATGAGGTAGGCCAAGACTCTGAGGATCTTGCTTCCTAGGTTCAGATCCTAGCTCTGTCCTTGAAAAGCTGCACGGTCTAGAGCAACTTACTTAGCTGTTCTGAGCCTTAGTTTCCTCATCTGTGAAATGGATTCTCACTCTCCCCTCTCCCACATATAAATGTATTAATGAGGACTTGCAAATACCGAAGTCTTTTGTTTAATTGTATGTGTCTTCTGTTGGAATTTGAGGTAATGGGAAAAGCTGGGAGAGAATCTTCCAGCACTGTTCAGATTATATTATGTGCTAAGTCACTTCAGTCATGTCTGGCTCTTTGTGACCCTGTGAACCACACCCCCAGGCTTCTCTGTCCATGGGATTCTCCAGGCAAGAATACTGGAATGGGTTGCCGTGCCAGTCTCCAAGGGATCTTCCTGACGCAGGATCAAACCTGTGTCTCTTGTCTCCTACATTGGCAGACAGGTTTTTACCACTAGTGCTACCTGGGAAGCCCATTCAGATTACCTTACACAGGCACAAAATCATGAACTTGACCTTTGGGAAGACTGATTAAAGTTGAAATGACAATCCTTGGCTCAATCCATATGAGAAGTTTAATGACCTTATTGAAAATCTCATTTGTGAAACTGAACCACTGAAGGACAGAGTGCCTTGTCTTTGAGGCTGACAAGGTAAATATGTCTAACAGCACTTCTGGATGTGTCCATTTTGCACCCCTCATTGCTCTAAAGGATATAATGTCAGAGTATAACACTGATAAAACATCAATTACAGAAAACTAACTGAACTATCTCAAGAAATTTTAAAGTGACTATATTCTCCAAATAAGAGATTCAAGGAGGAAATGCTCTCAGAATTGATATCTGGAGACTATTTTGAGAAGGTTTGCTCTTATTTTTAGATTTTTAGAAAATCTGTAAACTTGTTTTAACTACATTTTCATTTTTTGTACATTTTATACCCTTAAAAAATTGACCATTGACCATCCGCATTAGGGCTTCCCAGGTGGTGCAGTGATAAAGAATCTGTTTGCCAATGCAAGAGATGCAAATGACATGGGTTTGGTCCCTGGATTGGAAAGATAGTCTGGAGTAGGAAATGGCAACACAGTCCAGTATTCTTGCCTGGGGAATCCCATGGACAGAGGAGCCTGGTGGGCTCCAGTCCACGGGGTCTTAAAAGTGTCAGACACGACTTGAGCATACACGCAATGGCTAAATGGCTAGTATATTCCAGGTCTGTTCTAAAATAGAAATAGCTAAATCAAGAGAGTTTATAATTTACCTAAGATTTGAGTTAACAAATACAAAAAAGGCTATTTTATGCTTTTATCTTCAGTGTCAAGGAAGAAAAGAAGCATTCTAATTCAGCAAACAGTACCAAGCGTGGCACACAATTAAAATGTTTATTTTCGTATTGTCAGTCCTCATGTGGCTTTGTCCATATTTGGTGGGAATAGATTTGTCTATTATGAGTGCTGTCTATAAACAATGCTCTCAGGCCAACATATTGTTTTGTTGGTTTGCCAGCTAGCTGTTGGGTACCACAATGACATGAGTACTTGAAAATTGCAAAATGCCAACAACTGGAGCTTCTTTTAGTTTGTTTTCCCTAAACCCTCTGTTCTTTCTTTGATATGCCTAAATTCATTTCTAAGGCCTGCCTCACGCTTTGGATCAATAATCCTGTCACCATGCAATGAGCACACCCCAAATTGCCCTTTCCTTTGGTACTTTATTTCTCCCCATCACTGCAGAATTGGTATATGGGTACTATAGAACCAGCTTAGCTGGTCCTGGAAATTTAAGCTTGTGAATGTGGAGGTTCTATTACAGAATAAATCCTTCAGCAAATCCTCTGAATAGCATATTCCCAGCACCCTTTTTTTGTTGTTGGTAATGTTATTTTTTTGGCTTTGTCATATCATCTGTTAAAGTTAGGGAAGTGATCTCTAAGGCAGCTAAAAAAGTCCACCCACCATGTAAATAAACTCCTGTAAATATAGGTCCTGTGATCTGGGTGCAGAGTAGGGTTTGTTCTTTGGATATTAAGCCGACAAGAAGCATGTGCTTACTGAACATATAAACAAGGAAAGAGGAGAAGACAATAGTCTAGATTTATAATTGAAGCAGACATGAGTCACTGGCTTGGAGGATCCTGTGAACGTAATGTCTCCTACAAGAGGAGGGTTAGTATACACATGGAAGAGAAAGCCAGCCAGGTCTTAATGGTATTTGGTAGCCTGATGGTAGAACAGACTTTCCTCTTGTCCTTCCTTAGTCCTTCCTTAAAAAGCTAAGGGTCACGACCAGGGTTGCTGTGTGTGGTTGTACTGTTTTTGCATTGGTCCTGATGCTGGGAAAGATTGAAGGCGGGAGGAGAAGGGGACAACAGAGGATGAGATGGTTGGATGGCATCACCGACTCAATGGACATGAGTTTGAGTAAACTCCGGGAGTTGGTGATGGACAAGGAGACCTGGCATGCTGCAGTCCATGGGGTTGCAAAGAGTTGGACACAACTGAGTGACTGAACTGAACATGGAGTGTGTCTGAGGGAGCAGGTGCAGGCTGACATCTGACTGAACTTCCGCTCACAAGGCTGTGGGCCCTAGCATGTAGCTGCATTTGCTCAGAGGAAAGGTGGCATTTTCTTCTCACCAGAATCACTTCCAGGCCTGGATGGAATCATTCATAGCATCTGCTCTTCTTTCTCACAACTCACTGAAGGTGTAAATTTATCCACTTTCACCTTTGGGATTCCCAACACCATGTCTGGATGGCAGACTGATCATTGGATCTCAATAAAATACATTTTGCTGTGCCTTCCAGTTTGGGGAGAGAGAATGTACCTCAAAAACAATTTTTTTTCTTAAGAAACACACTAGTCAAGTTATAGTGGGATAAGAATACTGTTTTTCTTTGTTTCAAAATACAGAGATAATCGGATTAACATTTTGGCAGACTGTTTCCTAGAAACCTCTTTATGCATATCAATATCATACAAATTTGTATTCATGAGCTCGTTTTCTGTTCTGTAACTTCTGTATTATGTCAGTCATTTTTTCAAATCACTATCTTGAAGTTATTTTATAATCCATTGGTTGGAAGGGCTGTACTTTACTTTACCAATGACTTGAAGTTATTCGATAATCCATTGATTGGAAGGGCTATACTTCATTTTACCAATGAAGATTGGGTATTGATGGGTATTTAGGTTGTCTATAATGTTTCACTCTTAAAAATGGATTTGAAGTAAGCATGCATCATCTCTGATACATATAGCATTTCCTTTTTCTCTAGTGGAGTTGTTGGTTTAAAAAATTTCAATTCAAATACTAATCTTTGTAAGAAAGTAATTATACCTCTTCATAATCCTTAGATCAATTAGGGTGGGTTAAAAATGGCATAGTTTTCCATTCATAAACACGTATACCTAGAGATTCTAATTTACAAAAGAGCCAACTTTGCAAGATACATTTAGCTGCTGTCTTGATTGTGTACTTGGGATTGCGTGGAGGTGTTTTATAAATCATGAAGTGTTGTACAAACCTCAGTGACTCATTACTAGAGCTTTACAGAACATCTGCCATGTACTCTCGAAACATGTTTATGGAGTCTTTATTGTATAAAAAATTCATTAAATACAGATTTTTTAAAAAAAAATAATGGTTCTTTACCTGGTTATTCAGTAGAATACATCAAAGATATCATCAAGAAAACAAGTCCCAGATCCTCCCCCGCCCAGATCGCCTGAGTCTGTCAGGACCTGGCATCCCGATTGATGTCCATGTACACGGTCTTTGTTTGGAATTCCCCCCTTAACATATTTTTTGGTCTATCTCCAGTATTTTTTCTAACAGAATAGGGAATATTTTTAGCTTACATACTTAAAATTTTTATGTTTCCTGTTTGGAAGTTTCTGGCTACTTCTAGGATATTTCTAGCAGATTTTCTGTGTGACTTATTGATTTAATCTCAATCTTTGTAAATCCTGTTAAGTCTCAAATTTGGACTCTTGGCTTGGTCCACTGTCCCCATCTAGTTTTGTACCATTGGCAAACCCATTCCTTAGCCCTTGTTGTTTCTACCCAAAAAGAATGATGAACTTGTAGTAATTGCAATGTTCAACTTTGAATGTTATAACCAGATTAAAGTTATCTGTCTATTCTAGTGGCTTATCTAACTCCCTTTTTAGATTCTAATTATAAGAACTTTCAGTTGAGAGTAGTTAGTAGTTGAACTGCATGAAAAAAATTGATAGATTGAAACGTTAGCCTAATTTATTTAATTTATTCTCATGCTTACATGTATGGAGAGACTAAAGTTTTTATCCTGAGAACTGTCTTATCTAAGAGTAAAGTTGTTTAAGTAGAAGTAGAATTGCATATTTATTAGGTTGGTACAAACATAATTGTGGTTTTAGACTGTGAATTTTAAATCCTTAAAACTAGGCTTACATATATCTTTATTAATCAAAATAGGAACCATTACATTCAACACATTCTTGCCAATAGTAAATAAGTTTGCTTATGCCTGTAGTGTAAAAATCCCTTCTTTGGGATTTGATGAACTCCTAGAAAGTATTTTTTTCCTCCTACTGGTTTTTAGAAGCATTTTCCCTGCAAAAAGTTGTCGAAATGCCTAAAAAAGTGGTAGTCAGTTGGTGAGAGTTCAGCTGAATATGGCAGATAAGGCAAAACTTTGTAGCCCAATTCGTTCAACTTTTGAAGCGTTGGTTAAAAGAATAGGAATAAAACTATCATATGACCCAGCAATCCCACTACTGGGCATATACCCTGAGAAAACCATATTTGAAAATGACATATGTACCCCAGTGTTCATTGCAGCACTATTTCCAGTAGCTAGGACATGGAAGCAACCTAAATGTCCATTGACAGATGAATGGATAAAGAAGTTGTGGTGCATATATATATGATGGAATATTACTCAGCCATAAAAAGGAACACATTTGAATCAGTGCCAATGAGGTGAGTGAACCTAGAGCCTATTATACGGAGTGAAGTAAGTCAGAAAGAGAAAAACAAATATGGTATATTAATGCATATATATGGAATCTAGAAAGATGGTACTGATGAACCTGTTTGCAGGGCAGCAAAGGCGACGCAGACTTATGGACTCGGGGGGCCATGGGGTAAGAAGGAGAGGGTAGGACAAATGGAGAGAGTAGCATGGAAACATAAACACTAACATATGTAAAATAGTCAGTGGGAATTTGCTATATGACTGAGGGAGCTCAAACCGAGGCTCTGTGACAACTTAGAGGGGGGGGATATGATGGGAGGTGGGAAGAGGCTCCAGAGGGAGGGGACATATGTGTAGCTATGGCTGATCCATGTTGGTGTGTGGCAGAAGCCAGCACAATATTGTAATTGTCCTTCTGTTAAAAAGAAATTAAGAAAAAAAATGCCTTCCAGTATCAACTGACAAACTTCAACAATGCAAAAACCGCGGTTACTTTTGCACCATCCTAGCATAATAATCAGTAACCCTTACTTGAGTATACTTTTTATAAAGTTTATAAATTTACTTGAGTAAATTTTTATAAAGGAGCTAAATTTGACCTCACACTATCTCATTGGTCTTATGACACCAGAAAAAATAAAATTGATTTTTACTGCCTAACAAGTTGCATATTGTCCTACTACTAAGTGATATTTTTTGATTTTGGAGTACAATTACCATTTTTTAGATTATCTCTAAGTTTAATGATTGTGTAATAACATCTGACTTGTAACACTGAGTACTTAAATACTGTGAAGTTTAAGGGAAGCAATTTAACATTTCTCTAATTTGGCTTCAGTATGTATAGCATTCCCCAGCTCCTTGTCAAGGAAATCATGTTTCTCTCTCAGGACCTGAAGCCTGGAGGAAAAAAAGTTGAATACAGTGAAGCTTGAATTGTATTTATCCTTTAGAATATTACATTGGACAGTGTAGGGGGGCAATGGCAGCAAGATGGGAGTGGTCCTAGAGCTCTTCTAGGAGGCATCCAAGTCACTCAAACCAGGGATGATGGAGATGCAAATGAAGGTAGAGGTTGCAAGGATGGAGAAGATCTGGTGGAGCCTAGAAATACTGAACTGGATCTACAGAACTTGGTGATTGATTAGTTGTTATGGAGACTTGGAGGTTTTGAGAGACAGGGCGGAATCTAAATTAACTCTTAGGGGAATTGCTCAGTTGCCAGCTAGACACATGGATTTAAAACCAGAAAGTCAGTGGGAGCTGGGTGAATGATCAGTGTCATCTAGTTAAAGCTGAAAGTCAAGGTGCATTTGTGGAATTTCAAAAAAACAGTGCCAGCGTACAGAAGTCCTTTCTTAGAGAATAACCTTATTTCTCTTATTTATAGGTTGTTTGAGGTCACCTCATTCAATTTCCCATGTACTAAGGGAGACCAGCTAATTCCACGCGCCCCCCCCCAAGCCCCCCACAAAGTTTTCCCAGATGTATCCTGTTTGCTGTTAACTTGGAGACTTCTTAAAACTTAGTGTCAGCTGGTTTTGAGTGTATCTACCTCAGGGTTAAGTCACAGTAACTAGTTTGAGAGGGTGAAGTCTAAAACCAGGCATTCTGGTTACTTGTTGGCAATGGGCATATGATTGTCGCATAGACCAGATTACTTGTGTTGTCATAGCCAGTGCCATAGATGATCAGAAGACTGCATGTGAAGTATGGCAAGTGAATGAGGTTAGATGAATCAGTTATCTAATCATCTTAAGCTAAATAGGAGGTATCTCTGTTTTACCAGAGGAGGCCTTTACTTCTCATGTGAGAAATATTTAAGCACCATCAGCTGTACCACCTTAGATCGACCTGGAGGATAGTGAATGCACTGCCATAGGGCATCTGCAGTTTTAATGAGTTCCTACCACCTCTCCTTGTCTCCTGCACACACAAGGCAGGTGCCAGTTCAAGTACCGGAAACTGAAAATATTCACGTTGGAGAACGAGAACATCTTACCCTTCTACCCTTTAACTTATCGTCTGCCTCCTTTGTGAGGTCCTTGGAGTTTATGACTCCTCCTGGAAAGGAGGATTTCCTGACTATTGGTAGTGGGTGGAGGATCATCTCAGTACAATAATCGTGTACTGACAAAGTGGTTATGGGTTAGATGACTTAAAGGGAGAAGAAGATACATGAAAAGGCTTGAGGGAGAAGAAAGCCAACTGCGATTAGTTTCTACAACTACCACTTAAGGCAGCCAGCCACTTTGACTTGCAAATCATATTGTAGGCTGGTTTCTTGGAGGGAAAAGCTTTGTAATTATAGCTTATAGAAGCTGTGGACCAGGAAGAGAGAGAACTTTCATGGGTTGTAGGGGAGGAAAAATAATTTTACTCTTCTGCATTCTCAGCTGCTAGCTAAGCAGAAGTTGTTCAGTTGTATCCTACTCTTTGCAACCCATGGACTGGAGCCTGAAGAACCCATGGGCTCTTTTGTCTGTGGAATTCTCCAGACCAGAATACTGGAGTGGGTAGCCGTTCCCTTCTCCAGGGGAACTTCCCGACCCAGGGATCAAACCTAGGTCTCCCGCAATGCAGGCAGATTTTTTATTCTTAGCTGAGACCCCTGTAATAAAAGATTAACAAGAGAAAACCCATCAGAAGTTTATGAACATGTACACCTGGTGTGTACCTGGGAGATACCCTGGAGAAATGAGTAATTCCCGAGACAGCTTAGAATGTAGGATCACAAACCATCTTGGTAGGGAAGAGGGAGGGGGTGTAGACCTCTTCGGGGGGAGAAAATGATTTTTAGGAAAAGTGAAAGGCCCTTACAGGACTCGATGGGAGGTATGACAGTTGGTGACAAAGTATGTCTAAGTGTGTGTGGACTTCTAGTTGCCTTTCCTGTGACAAGAGTCAGTCTTTCCGCGTGGATGAAACTCCTGGAGAGGGAACTTATGACAACTGAGTTCCTTTGGAGGATTTGTCTTTAGACAGATAAAGGGAATTCAGAGGAAGCCTCTCCCCACATTTGCTGTTTATTCTGATGCTTTTGGCTCAAAACAATCAATATACTAAAGCGGCATATTTCCGGGTGGCATATCCTATCCCCCTTCAGGGTCATGCAGATTGGAGGGACGCTGGTCAGAGGTATACCACTGCTGTGTGTTCATCTTGATTTTCTTACAAAGGGGTCCAGCTGTGGGCAGGGCATTGATTTACCAGCAGGAAGATCTAAGACCTGAGAAATATGCTTGGCTGAATGGAGAAAAGAAGTCCTCTGCATCCTCTTCCTGTCCTCATGAGAATTCACTCTTCCAGCCCCACCGTTCCTCCTTAGACTCTCAGTTTTTCACCTAATTAGGTGTCAGGATGGCTGCCGGAGAACCAGTTAGAGAGTTGATTAAAACTACAGATGCCAGTTGTGATTTGGTGGGGGCAAAGGAGGGGCCCAAGGGTCTGCATTTTTGGAAAGCTCTCCTTGCCAAGTTCAGATGTGCAGTCAGGTTTGGGAGACACTCCTAGATTATTTCTATGAAGCTACATTAGTGTCCCTTTTACTTTCTGATTCATTCTCTTCTAATCCACTGTCAATTTCCCTTTTCAGAGTAGCATCAAAAACATACACATGTACTCACAGGTGTGTTCCTATCCTTGTCCTGAACAAAAATTTTAGACAGTTTCCAAATGGAAGGCTACATTTACTCAGTTTCTGCAAGATTGTCTTCTGTTTTTCTTATCTTAGAGCGTTAATTTAAAAATTCCATTTTAAGTATTCATTGCGATTCAGGCACCAGAATAAGTGATTTGCACGCATTGTTTCATCTAATTCTTTTAGCCCTTCCATGAATTAGGTGAAGATCTTCCCACGTGAGTAAACTGAGAATCTGGAATTTTAAGAGGTTTACCCACATATAGGTCTTCAGTTTGGAAATAAAATAGAACCCAAGTTTGTTTGATTCCAAAACTTGTGCTCATTGAAGTTACTGGTTCTATTTTTCCTCTTTTTTTTTTCCCCTCCCTTTTGTTCTTGGCCACTGAATATCCATATGAAAAAGCAACACAAGGTCATTTCCATTTCTTACCTATTTTTCAAAAGATGAGCAGGATTTCCTATGAGTTTGTTAACAGGTGAATATTGCTTTTCTTTCTTTTCTTTTTTCTCTTGACAGATTTTGCATAATAAAATGATAGGTTTCTATTTCTTTTAACCACAATTTTAGAAAAGTATGAATCTGAGTTGGAAAAGCAGAAGCCTTGCCACTGCTGGTAAGGCGCTGGTCAGAGAATGCCTGATGAGTTTGGGAAGATGACTTTCTTCAAACTTCTTAGAAGTTTGAGGCCACTGTGTTACCATTGGCTTTCTTATGCCTGCATCCCTAAGTGCTGAGAGGTGAGAGACCTTGGAGCTAGAAAAAAGCTAGTTTCTCTCTGTTTAAAAAAAAAGTCCCTGTAAATTGTAATATCCTGCCTAGCAAAGTCATAGGGTAAATCACAGTGGGAGAAATTCTGCTTGCTAACTTCTTAGAAATCATGGGATATCAGCTGGAAGTTGGCATGTCAAGAAATTGTGTCGTCATTTTGTACTCAGCTAGGATGAAGAACCTGCTGGCAATGATATCATGATCTGAGCACATCGACCTGGCCACAGATCTGTATTGAAGGATAGAGGATTTTTTGTTGTTGTTTAGTAATAAACACCAACACTTTTTATTCTTTATTCTTGGTGCCACTGAGAAAACCTACTTAAAGAATTGAAAGCAGGAGAAATTTCTTTAACCAGGGGAATGTTCTTTTCTTTTTTTTTTTTTAATATATCTCTTTCCTTCTACAAAGTTACAGGTGTGGACCAGCTGTGTCGGTAACATTTGTGAATCTTGCATTGGGAGGGATGTTCCATGTCTTCCATCATAAATCATCTGGATTTAAGGGAAATCTTTAATATAATCAGTAGTCAACTCCTAGAGAACCAGGAGCCTATGTTAGTTATTTCTTATATCTCTAATACTGAGCATTAGGGTGGCATGTGATAGGTGTTTATTTACCAATTGCCTCATTTGTAAAATTCATCTAGAGTCATCTGTTTTCAACATCTTGCCACACATTCTTCTTCTCCCTCTCTCTTACTCCACATTTATGTGTGTGTGTATCAATAGATACAGTTTTATAACTTGAAAATTTTGCTAAATCACTTAATATGAAGTTGAAGACATCATGACACTTCACCCCTAAAATAATTTATAACATATCTCCTAAGAACAAGGACATCACCAACATAACCAAATGCTATCATTTCATTCACAAAATTTAGCATTGATACAATAATATTGCTTGGCACATTCAGCTGTTCCTCGGTGGCTCTGCAGTAAAGAATCCTCCTGCCATGCAGGAGGTACAGGCTTGATCCCTGGGTTGGGAAGATCCCCTGGAGAAGGAAATGGCAACCCACTGAGCAGCTCTTTGAGCTGCTGTTGCCATATATAGCTGTGTGCTTGATCCCTCTGCAGGATCTCTGCACACTCTATACACCCTGCGTGACCTCTGCATGTACACTGTACAGCCCATTGGCCTTCTCTGCACCTTTAGTTTTGATTTGTCATTTGTTGAACAAATGTTGATTACTGATTAAGATATTGATGACAACGTCTAGGATGACTGGGATGATGGCATAGAAAAGAATGACTCGTTTATTCAAGTTACAGTTGATTTTTTGGATGATATATAGTTAAAATTCAGATTGACCTTGAATGTAATAGACATAAATAAGCATAATTATGACCTTTAGGGAATACAGCTTGGAAAACTAAATATAACATGGGGACTGTGTATGTGTAACTTTGAGGGATTGGGGAGAGAGGGGACCCACTGTGAGTCAGCAACATGCTGCTTTATTTTCTTAATTATTGGGCACACAGCGCCAGTTAACCACAGGAGCATAGCATGTGGAAACTGCTGGGTAACATTTTCAAAACACTTGGCACTGGTCAGATATTTTTTTAGAAGTCTGTGTCCGCTTTGGCTGAAGGAAACTGGAGAATTTGTCGAGGGTCCAGAGCATGGTGATGAGAGGCAGAGGAGTCCTGGAAAATAGGACCCATTAAAAGAGGCTAATAAATAAGGATTAATTACTTAACTTGATCCAAAGCAGCTGAAGGGTGATTAAATTAATGGTCTTCTGTTGCATATGTAGTTATTATGTGGAAGATGATATAATTATTTCCTCTATGAATAGAATTAGGGAAATAGATTTATATTAGAGTTCAAGGAGATTTCGAAGTGAACCTCTTGACTCTAAAGATTTCTTGACAGTTGAAAGACTTCTCAACTGAAAATGGTGGAATCACGGTCCTTGTAGAATGGGAATGGGGTGGGTTCCACCTGCTAGTTAGAGTCAGGTGCAGTTGGGGTGGAGACCGACACACTTTCTAGATCCCATTTTGTGCTGTTCATCTCTTTGTGTTGAATTTCTCATTTTCAGCAACTAAATCTGTATTCCTTTTTTGTTTGAATTTTTTTCAGTTACTATAAATGTGAAGGCCTTGCTTTTAATGATTGAAATATATAATTCATTTCAAGCAAGTGAGAGATTAAACCACAAATTGAAAATTACCTCAACTGCAAATAAACTTGCTGCTCATTTTTTTTCATTGCAGTTGATTTACAGTGTTTTAGGTATACAATGAAATGACCTAGTTACACACACACACACACACACACACACATATTCTTTTTAAGATTCTTTTCCATTATAGGTTATTATAATATATTGAATATAGTTCCATGTGCTATATATTAGGTCCTTGTTGTTAATCTATTTTATATATAGTAGTATGTTTCTGCACATCCCAAATTTTTGATTTATACCTCACTACCCCTTCCTCTTTGGCAACCATATGTTTGTTTTCCATATCTGTGAGTCTGTATGTTTTATAAATAAGTTCCCTTGTACCATTTTTTATTTGGATTCCACATATAAGGGATATCATATGGTACTTGTCTTTCTCATTCTGACTTACTTCACAGAGTATGATAATCTCTAGCTTCATCTATGATGCTGCAAATGGCATTATTTAATTTTTTATAGCTAAGTAGTATCCCACTGCGTTTCTATACCACATCATCTTTATCCATTCATCTGTTGATGGCCGTTTATATTGTTAATAGAATTTTTGTCTTTACTGGATAGGAGTGGGGTTGTTGGATCATAATCTACTGCTCATTCTTGTATGTCTCTTTACAATATTGCCAATTCCAACCTGCCTTTTCTTTTTCTTCTCTAGAAAACCCACTGTGTGCCCTGGTTACTTGGTTGACAATGAGTGCCAAATCTGCGATCAGCAAGGAAATTTTTGCACCTCTTGATGAAAGGATGTTGGGAGCTGTCCAGGTCAAGAGGAGGACAAAGAAAAAGATTCCTTTCTTGGCAACTGGAGGTCAAGGCGAATATTTAACTTACATCTGCCTGTCAGGTAATAAAAACTGGATATGAATATTATTAAAAACGACTTCTGTTTTAAAGCAGTTAATTCTAGTGTCCAGGAGGGTTACAGTTCAAGGCTTGAACATGGCTGCCCTTCCACTTTCTTCCTGTTATTCTTTGTCTTCTTTGATCCTTAGAGACTCCTGACATCTTGACTTTGGAGGTTGCCTTATATGGAGAGGTAATGAAGTGCAGTTTTAATGTGTTTTCCATTTCATTAAGAGCATCTGTTTGTCCATACTTTCCCTTCACTAGGGCCTTGACATAAAGTGGGCTATCCTCTTGAGATTTTTGTTTTAGAACACCTCCTTGTATTTGGATAATTACTACTACCAGCAGCCTGAGTTTCACGGACTTTTTTTTTTCTCAACAGTTGCCAATAATCAGTAATAGTTGGTCTCAAGATAAATATCGACACCGTATGGAATGTGAGAAAGTAGACTCAGTTCATAAATCACAGCTTTGCCCGACAGCTGTTCCTTGTCAGGAAGAGGCATCTGTTCCATTAAGCTTAGAATTTTGCGTGATTATTTTTTTTTTTCTCTTTCTGTTTGTGATTGTAGGAGATCTGTGGAACTTACTGTAGATTCATCCCAAGTTTTTTGAGATAAAATTTGGATAAGTTTTCTATGGAGCTATGGGTGATGCTAATCTGAGGACCTGGAACGTTTGTAATGTTTCTAATATTTCTTGTAACTGGGCAGTGGAAAAATTAGGCTTGCCTTTATTCATCTTTTTTTTTTTCCCTTAAGTTTCTCCAGTTGTGACTTGGCAATAAAACTTTATTTTTGGACCCATTTTTAGCTTCTTCTTCTTTTTTTTTTTTTTTTTAAGAATTAAGCCTTTGATCATTTCTTTATCAGAACTTATTTCAGGGTAGAGATAGCTTTTTTCCAGAAAGAAGATGTAAAGATAACAGAAGGACTGTGCCTTAGTTCAAAATGAAATGGAAACAGAGAGCTGTTTGGTAAGAATGCCTTCTCAGTGGTTAGAATGAGGATTGACCCTGAAATATTGGTCTTTCTTTAACCCCAGTAGTGATTAGGTTAATAAAATTGGCAATGGGTTGGAAGACATTTGCATTCCTTTAGTGTGCTGGGCAGTGCTTGCTATGCAATAGGGACTCAAGATTTTAGTAGCCTCTCCTAATACCTTCCTAGTATGTTGTTAATGAGGTTCAGGTCTTGAAAGCATTTTCACATCTTTAAATTTCAGTTCTGGAGTTTTTGCTTGTACTGATAGTGAATAGAAGGCATTAAATTAAATTTTGTTTTGTTTTATATTTGGGCTGAGCTGAACATGGGATGAGCATGGACGCATAGTGATTCTAATTTTCTTAAGCTCAATTCTCTCAACGTTCCCTTGAGATTTCTTGAAGACAAGTAGTTGCAGAAAAGGTGGATGAGAAAAGGGCATTTTTGTTTTTGGCCTCACCCGGGTGGCATGTGGGATCCTAGTTCCCTGACCACAGATTGTACCTGTGCCGCCTGCACTGGAAGTATGGAGTCTTAACCACTGGACCACGAGGGAAGTCCGAAGAGGATGGTTTTGTTTACCTTTAAAGCACATGCTATTGTCAGCCTGTTGCTGATCGTGAAGTCGGTAATGTTATCTGGGTCCTCTAACAGCCTCCTCTTAGTGAAAGACTGTGACCATTTCCCCTGCCATAGCGAATAATAACTGGGGACTTACTGGGTAACTGCATTTCCTTTATAAATTACCAGGACCTTCAGGTTGAAAGTCTGAAACTATGAGACTTGCTTTTCTGTGGCATTCTAATGTTAGGAGAGTCTTGAGTTCTGAAAGTCTTCATCCTTTTCATGGATTTGAATTTTGAGAGGATTGGTTGACAAAGCAGATCTGACATTGAAGCAGCGGGTTTAATGGAAACTGGGGCAGGAGAAAGCCAGGTAACTTTGACAACCACGGTTTTTTTGCAGTTTGAATTTTCTTACAATTGAGAAAGAAGCAGCCACCTTTAGTTTCTATCTTAGGCAAAGCGTAGAGGCCTATCAATACATCTCTGATAAAGCATTGTTTTAATTAACAAGTAATTAATTATGAAAATTTTATTAAGGAATTTTTATATACTGAGCGGGGGTTCAGTTACAAAAGCTCATGACGCTTACCTTGTTCAGTGGGGAAGGAGCAGTAGTCATTAATATTTTACTCACCAAAATAAACATTAACTGTGAAAAGGTTAAAGAGGAAAAATATAATGATTTGAAAGCATGTGTTAGGAGGATTTGGCTTGTTTGAGAGAACCCAGAACTGCAGGAAAAAAGTAGAGCTCGTTGGTTCTGAAAATAGGTGGTGTGGGTGTGGGGAGCATTCCAGGCAGAGGGAAGGGCGGCTTCTTTGAAAGGTGAGCTGGATTCTGAGTTCCTCCTTCTCTCCTGTTCAGTCCTTTTAGTCTTTGTATCTCAGCTTACCTAGGAGACTTTGCAGTGGAAGCAGGGCCCTGGGTGAACCTCCTATGCTTTCTGGGAGTCCAAGCCCTTCAACTCCTGTGGTTTGGTTGATAAAAACCAGTTCTCCATGTTGAACAGGCAAAATTTGTCCAAATTAAGGCAATGTCTGCAAATAATTTTTAACCACATTTCATACTGCATAAAGAGTTATATTCTTTTTTTAAAGAGAAGACCATCAAAGCTTTCAAAGCTTGCCAACGTACGCATGTAAGCATGGGTGTTTTGTATATTGAATGTCTTTTACTAATGCTTCTCTGTGTGAATTTTTTCTGTGTTTGGCAGTCTGAGCAGGAGAGGCCTGTGATCAGGAGACTTATTATTTTTCAGAGTGGGTTGTATCCTCTAGGGGAATCCAAAATGGTGCTGGATCAGGGGAAATAAACTCTTTCTTGAGTTATGTTATAATTATGTTAAGTCGGACGTGACTGAAGCGACTTAGCTTGCATGCACCCAAGGAGAGAACCTCTCCAGTTCATTCATGGAGCTGTGGGGTAGAATTTGAGTGTTTCTCATTGGATTTGCTGGCTGACTTCTTAGGTTGTATACAGATACTTACTACTGAGATGCCTCTGTGGTTAACATTCTAAAATATTGGTTTCCACTTTTTCTTTTCAGTAATGGCTGAAATTTAAAAAACTGACAATACCAAGTGTTAGCAAACATGTAGAGTAATTTGAGCTCTCATTTTTGCTAGTGGAAATGTAAAAATGATAGAACTGCTTTGGTAAACAATTTGACAGTTGTTTATAAAGTTGAACTTGCATACATATGACTCAACAAGTCTATTCCTAGGCATTTACCCAAGAGAAATAAAAACATGTCCATATAAAGACATGTAGATAGAAGTTCATAACAGTTTTAGTTATTATTTATAATAACCAAAAATCAGAACTCAGATGTCCACCTATAGGTGAGTGAATAAGCAAATTCTTTTATAACTATGCAGTAGAATACTAACTGGCAATAAAATGAGACAAGTGCTCGGACCTGGTGCACTGGGAAGACCCAGAGGGATCGGGTAGAGAGGGAGGTGGGAGGGGGGAGTGGGATGGGGAATACATGTAAATCCATGGCTAATTCATGTCAATATATGACAAAAACCACTACAATATTGTAAAGTAATTAGCCTCCAACTAATAAAAATAAATGAAAAAGAAAATGAACCATCAATACATGTAGCAACATAGATGAATCTCAAAAACCTTGTATTGGGTGAAGGAAAAAAAAAAAACCAGAAATGACCACATGCTATATGATTCTATTTGTATGAAATCCTAGAATGGACACAACTTAAGCTATAGTGACAGGAAGCCCATTGGTGGTTGCCAGGTGGTGGAGCTGGTGACTGATTGCAAAGGAACATGAGGGAATTTCTTGCAATGTTGTAAGTGCTCTATATGTTGATTGTGGTGGTAGTTACTTGGGTGCATACATTTTTCATAACTCATCAAAATACATAAAATGGTTACATTTTATTATATGTAAATATATCTTGAAAAAATTGATTCTCAAAGATGTCTTACAGAGTCACTAGTGGGATGATCATAAGAATTAATTAACTGTCTTATCTCAGTTTGTGCCAGAACTACCCTCTCCTTTATAGGTATGAGAAGTTGTCCTAGATGGTCTTCTGAGCCCTCAGGCAGAAGCAGCTGTGTATCATTGCAAACCTGTGCTTCCACCTGATCTGATCTGTGTGTCAGTGTGTTCCCAGGTCCTTGTAGCGCTGGGAACATTGCCAAATATAGACTCAATAGATGCTTAAATTGAAGCATTGATGGTTCATTTTATCAACTGGTTAGTATTCCACTGCATAGTTATAAAACAATTTTTTATTCACTTGCATATAGGTGGACATCTGAATTCTAACATTTTGTTATTATAAATAAGAAATAAAATTGTTACAAACCTCTATGTACCTGTCTTTATGTGAACATATGTTTTTATCTCACTGTCTTGAGGAATTATTCTCTGGGTTGTCTTACTGGTGTACTTGACATAACAGTATGCTTTTGGTACTCAGTTCTATCTAAAGAATACATCTTAGTCTCTTTCTTCTTGGTTGGCCATGGTCAGAGCTCTGAATTTTGCTGACATTCAATTCAGTTGACAAGTTCAAAACTTTAAATGCATAGCTTACTAAATACCTGATGACAATGTGGACTTTATAACTTGGAACTGTTGGCCCATTCAAATTGTGAAGCAAGCTTTGCCTACAACTGTTTCTGTAGTCAGTTGCCCTCTCCATGATATTTAGGCCTATAAGACTAAACTAGAAACTTGTTAAGAAGTTAATATCAATTTACTCTTAGAGGCCAGTTACCTACTGAACATTCCATAATTTCATGTTTAAAATCGATTTTCCTGATCCTGTTTTAATTCAGTATGCATAATGTGTAATGCTACCCTTCATATCTTTAAATGGGTAAACATGTTTCCTTGGCTGCTGCTCATTATCTCCATAGAAGAAGCATGAAGAAACTTTAAATTTTGTGATTAATACATTCTCCTACATATTGTGTTAAAACTGAGAAGCTTAATCTTTTCAAAATGATTTTAGATTTGTAGAGAGCAAAATTTTCTTATTAAAAAGAGTCCTGAATGATCTTTGATGAAATAATTTATGTAAAATAGATCCCATGGAAGGTAATGATGTGGGTTAGCATCGGTCTTGGCAATAATATTCTTTATCTCCATGGCTACCAGTCCTAGGTGTTTCTTGGAGCAACCTCTAGAACTTTACAGATGCCCTGGTTCCACTTAGGCCCTACTAAATACAGCACAAGAGGTAGTGGGGAAACTTACCTGAAAGGGGTATGCATGCGATACTGAAGCTAAGGTTGAGAAATTTCACTGTCTTGGGGAATTCTCTGGGTTATCTTATTGGTATACCTGACATAATAGTATGTTTTTGGTATTCAGTTCTATCTAAAGAATACATATTGGTCTCTTTCTTCTTGGTTGGCCATGGTCAACGTTTTGAATTTTGTTGGGATTCAATTCATTTGACAAGTTTAAAGCTTCCTTTGGGCTCTGAGGGTCTAGGATTCTGAACCCTCTTGAAAATTTTAATAGCAAATTTCATTCTTGTTTCATATATATCACATAGGGATAAATTCAAGTTGTTAATAATCCAAATGGATACTCAAAACAATTATGAGAGTTTGAGGACATTCTTTATAGTTGCTATTGGAATTACTTTAACCAAAAGTAATTGTCAGAGATCTGACATAATAAAGAAATTCTTTTTATCTACTTTCTAAACTCAGACTAGATCTCATCTCAAGATCTATAGATATTAGAGGAGAGAGAAGGAAAAATACAAGACAGATGAAATTTGACCTTGATAGAAATGATTTATTCGGGAGTGCTGAGCTCACTTTCCAAGAGGTTTTATCCAGGAAAAATGAAGAAATCTACACTGAACTCAGAGATGAACAAAGCTATTAGCAGTGAACGAAGCAATACAAGACAACTATAATAGTGAAATATATTTGTTATTCGTTACTATAGAAGTAGTAAATATTGAAAATATCTTTCAGATATTATATAGATGAAAATAAAAGTCATCCTGTCTCTTTTGTTGTTTTGTTTTAATTCCAGTTAATCCTGACAATATCCCTACCTTGCTTAGGTGGTGTATATTTCTTTTCCCAGATGAAGGCAACAGTGTTCTTCAGAGGTGTCCAAGTTACCACTTTTGAAGTGACTGAAATCCACTCGGTCCTTGTCACCCCAGTGGCTGCGCGTAAACTATCAAAGCACTTCACCTTTTTTTCCTAAGAGGCAGGTGTGGTGTAGGGTGACCCATGTTTTAAAGAGCAAATTTCTCCCCCACTCTTCAGAATTCATAAAGACATTACACCGCTTTGATCTCTACTATATCTACAGTTTTGACCTGTACTGTGTCCTCTATCTCATTTCTGAGGTTTTTGAGTAATAGACTTTCCTCCATTTGGGATATACATCAGGGTGAAGCTTTTATCTCTTAATTATAGAGATTGGGCATGTAAATCCAGGCCTAAAACTGTAAGTAGCTCTAGAAGACAGTGCAATAAAAAGCAAAGTTATTTCCAGTGTCTTGATTATATGAATCTTTCCACATCCTTTTTTATTTAGAAAACTATAATGTCTTCTGTTATACTTCACATTGAGAAATTGGCCCTTTTGTGATATGTGTGGAGACAGATTGGATTAAAACATCTGCAAGGATGATATCCTTGGTGGTGGTGGTTGTTCAGTTGCCCAGTCACGTCTGACTCTTTGCGACGCCATGGACTGCAGCACGCCAGGCCTCCCTGTCCCTCACCATCTCCTAGAGTTTGCCCATGTTCATTGCATCCGTAAAGCTGTCCAGCCTTCTCATCCTCTGACGCCGTCTTCTCCTCCTGCCCTCGATCTTCTCCAGCATCAGGGACTTTTCCAGTGAGTCATCTATTTACATCAGATGACCAAACTACTGGAGCTGCAGCATAAGTCTTTCCAGGGAATATTCAGGGTTGATCTCCTTGCTGTCCAAGAGACTTTCAGGAATCTTCTCCAGCACCACGGTTCAAAGGCATCAATTCTTGGGCATTCTGCCTTCTTTATGGTCCAGCTCTCACAACCGTATGTGACCACTGGTTGGTTACATGAACTTAAAAGAGAGGGTTTTCTTCTGAAACATCTTCTGGCTGAGTAGATGTTGCCAGCAGGTGTTATTTGTAAATAACCTTCAGTGTAGCACCTACCGTGAATCCATCGCATGCTTCAGTGCTCAGTACAGTTAGGGGAGCACCGGCTCCTCTTTGATTTAGGAGTAGGAACTCAATAAATTGACAAATATATTGGGCATGGTTCTATGCTCCTTACATATATTAACTTATTTATTCTTTCTAACAATGTTATGAGGTAGATAACAGTACCATCTTCATTTGGTAGATGAGGAAACAGCATCCACAAGTCAATTGGCTGGCCCAAGGTCATGGGTTTGTGAGTTAACAGATCAGAGATTTAAACCCAGGTGGTTTGATTCTAGGCCAATATTCCCTTAGACACTGTGCTTCTCTGTCTGTCTGTCTCTTAGGCGTAAGAGTTATATGAGAGAGGTCTTTCCAAACCAAGCATCTTCTCTCACCCGGCTCTAGAGATAATCATGTTTTGGGATTACTCTACTTTCTTACCAGTTTAGGCTTTGGTTGGTTTTGGCTGGAGGGCGACAGTCCTCTACCCTGGTAGCTGGGCTGTTAAGTAAACCCCACACTGGAGTGAGAGTGTCAGAGGATGTGTTTGAGTCTTAGAGAAGATTGATTCCTCAGGGAAGTTCTGAGAGGGTCCTGACAAGAGCACCACCATGTATGAACTTCTCTTCAGTTATGCAGTAAAACAAGTAGATGCCTTTAAATGTTTTTAGAGTTTCCTCGATGGTTCTAGATCTTTTCCTGTGAAAAGCAGTAGTAATAATCATTTGTCTTTTCTAAAGCCTTATGAATAGGGAGAGTCCAAAAATGGAGAACAAAGCACTTAACAGGTGTTATCTCACTTAACCCTCCCAATAGCCCGTGATGTGGCTTTTGTTGCAGTTTCTTCTTTACAGGAACTAGCCAGGGTGTAGAGTGGTTGAGACACTGCCCAGGGGCTGGCAGCTAGATGGTGACAAGGCCGAGACTCAAATCTGGGTCCCTCCCATCTGTGCACATTAAAAAAAAAAAAAGCACAAACTTTAGGACAGGCCTGGAACCAAGAAACCGAACTCTCCCTTTCCTTAAAAACAATGTGACAACATTCCTTGCACAAAGTGCTTTAGTCTCCAAGGATTGAGAGGATGTGCTGTCGACCACTTCAGCTTTTCTAGTGGTTTAGCACGCCAACAGAATTTTCTTTTTCCATTCTCTCATGTACGTGTTCCAATACTAAAACCAGATGGAAACAAGGGAAAACTGTTTAACAGAGGCTAGTGCCAAAACATTTCCTTTAAAAAGGAAACTCCATCTGTGCTCTCTCCCACCAGACAGCCCATGGTGAAGAACAGGGATTTCACAGCTGATTCACTTGTGTTCGTTTTGATTAGCTTTGACTAATTGCAAGGTAGAGCAAGCGGTGGTTCCGGCGATTGCAAACTAAGGCAGCGCTCCTTCTGGAACGTGGCTGGCAAGGCACTGGGAACCTGGCCGACGTCCTAAACAGCAGCCTAGCAGCAGGCGGAGTTTTAATTCCTGCAGGTGCGTCTTCGGGGGCCATGGTTTTTCCCCCTTTCAGATGTTAGTGTTCTTTGCCGTTGTGTTGTACATTAAAGGTCATCAGGGTTTCTTTCGTAAGCTGTAGTCAGAGGCAGTTGCATCCACCTCATGTCCCCATTGCTCCCTACCTTCTCCCAGCCTAGCTGTGCAGAACACAGGTGTGGGCGTAAGACTGACTCAGGGTAAAATATTGGCTCTACTAGGTCTTTCAAGTCTTTGAGTCTCAGTTTTCTCATCTATAAAATGGAAATAATATTCATATCCCCAGTTAACGGAACTTTGTGTGTGTGTATATAAGGCCCAATTGCTAGAAGGTCCTCAGCTCCATGAGCAATATTACTACCTTGTCGTTCAGTGGGGCATTCATTTGTTCTTGCCATACAGACATAATCCATCTGCAGTTTTTAGAAAACATGTTAGCATATGTCTGATAGGCTTCTGTGACCCATGTCATGTGAGACACAAATCACATGAAAACCCAGATTTGTTGTGGGATTTTCCCGCCTCTCCTTCCACACTTTCCCCCTTTCCCTTTCAAGTTCGCTTTCGCCTCCCCTCTGTGTCCCACCCTGCCAGGGATCTCAAGGTCTTTCTGACTCCCAGTTTCTAAACTTCGCTTCTCTTAATTCTTTGTTCCAAATTATCCCCACTCCAAACTGGGATACTAGGGGACATCTCTCTGCCCTGCCATTTCTGAGACTTTGAAGTCATTCACTCTGATCTCATGAGTATTTGTGCATTGTTGGGTCTATTGGATGCTAAAGTCCTTGTGTTGAGGCCCCTTTATCCCATCTTGTAGGCACATAGAACTGGCTTAGTTGTGGCATTCCTGTTCCTGAAATGGGAGATGTTATTTTCCTACACCTATCTTCACTGGATCAAAAGAAAAATTGAAGCAAAATAAAGCATTCTCCAGGGTCAATCAAGTGCACTGTTAAGCAAACAGCAGTTGTGGGAGAGGCTGGTACAAACGCCTGTGGACCCAGCTTTGCAGCCCAGATCAGGTTCTTGTTTGCCCAGCTCTTTCCTGTTACCCTTCCTTTAGAGAGAGAAAGAATATGAATAGGGTGATATTTCCATGCCAGTTACAGTCATGCTCAAGCCCAAGAAGAATTTTCCAGAAGAAGCTATAAGTGACCACGAGGACAGTGAGGGTTACCTGAGATCAGATGACCAGTTAGTTACTGTGCTCTGGGCTTAGCTCACGTTTCTCTCTGGTCTCTTGTATCGTCTCCATGATAGTGCTAACCTCGCTGAGTTGTGTTTGTCAGTTTGCTTTTTCTTTACCTCTTCAGACTGCTAGCCCCTAGAGGGCAGGATCTGTGTGTACACACCGCCTCCCTTTGTAGAACAGAGGAAGGATCAGGAGGGAATCAGGCAAAATCCCTCTGCTGCTGAGATTGCTGGTTTGGGCTCACTTTCTGGGTTGGAGCTCTGGCCAGTGAGCTGGACTGTTTCCTTTCTTTCTTTCTTTTTTTTTTTTAAACTTGCTGTTATTCACACTAAGATGCTGCTGGGTGGTCTTTGAATTCCCTTGGAATTCATCATGTTACTGAGCAGTTTTTATTCTCCTAATGGCCCAGTTGCCCAGAAGAAAATGTAGATTTCTCTGATTCTTTTGCCCTTGAAGAATCATCAAAAACGAGCAATTTCTAAATGCTTCCATTGTGACCTACAGTGGGATGCTGTTATCTCACATTTTCGGAAGAGTTCTGAATGTTTCTCCTGAAGAAAGAGTTCATATTACAGGAGAATAAATGATTATTTAATGAGCACTGAATAAGTCAAAACTTTCCCTGAATGCTCTTTTCTCTCTGTAATCATTTTTAGTTCTACATTTCCTCAAAGTTAGCTTTCAAGGGGAAAATGGAGACTCCATTTTTATTAAAAATCTCACCGAGAATATTCATACTACGTTCCCCTCCCCCTCACACATCATTTTAACACAGATTATATTTTACCCACCACATGTGGCTCATATGTAGTTTAGGGTGTAGACTTTATGCCCAACTACATTTTGATGTCTGTATCAGTTTAACAGATTATGCTGCACTGAGAAGCAAGTGGATTCAAGATGAATTCCTGGAGATCCAAGTTTCTATTCTTGTAAGAGGAAGCAATAGAATTGAGTTGTCCTCTTAGATTTTCTGGCTAATGTGAGTCATCAGCAGTTACACAAGTTTTCTCTTTGGTTAGAATCCTTTCCACCTTGTGAATCAAAAAGCGTTTTTGATTCATGAATTTTTAACTGTATTTCTCCCTATAAATGTATAAGTGTGTTCTTTATCAAAAACAAAGTGCCACCAGAAAAAAGGAAAAAATGGGAAAAATCGTGTAAAAATTGTGACTTTGACTGTTTCAGTTTCACATTTTTTAATACCCTCCACCTTTTACAATATTCTAGGTACAAGTTTGCCTTCTTTTTTTCATTTATAACAATTTTTAATAATTTACAGACTTTATAAGCTTCATTTTAATGGAGTTTTGGGTGCCGTAGAGTATTTAACCATCTGTTGCTGGATAGTTTGTTTTTTAAATTTTCACAGTGAGAAATAAGGAACTTGGTTTGGCCTTAAAAAAAAAAAAATACCCATCTTCGAGATGAGGAAGTTGAGGCACACACAGATAACTTATGAGAGGAAATCTCCACACTGCTTCTAAATGGTGGAGGCCACTGGAATCTCAGTGCTCTGTGGGCCAAAATGAGGTATCCCAAAACCCATGTTTGCCAGAACTCTCTAAAAGTAAAGCACCCTATGACTTTGTGTGCCTAACAGCTGGTTTATCATCTCCATGATATGTAACATAGTTCTAGATCAAGTTCTCTTTGAGGTCCATAAGATGCCTGCTCCCTTTAGAGTTAAGGCATTATGTGATTTTTCATGTGCATTTGCATGTGTGTGTGTGCTCACTGGTCTCTCTAACATACACATGCACACATACAGGCACACACACACACATAAACACACATACATCTATGTTTGGAGAGAAAGAGAAAGTATGTGTCTTACCTAGAGTCAGCCCTCATGTTCCTTCAAAGAGAGAGCTTTTTGCCTCATTTTTTTGGTCTGGTTCATGTACTAATTGATTTGGCATCTTCTATATTGTTGTTAGATGAGGGATGGGGAAGTGATAAATGTCAGCCAAACATGCTTTCTATCCTAGGTCAGTGCATTTCCTTAATGATTCACGTCTGGCATTTTATTAGATTCAGCATTTGACTCTACGGAGCAAATAGGATGAGGGAAACTAGCATCTTAGAAATTTTCTTTTAGGACTCTAGAATTTTATAGCTAGGAGAATCCTTAGTCATTCTCAGTACAGCACCAACATTTATATGGAAAAATGAGGCCCAGTGTGTTGGATGGCTTGGCTGACGTCACTGAATCACTACAGTCCAGCAAAAGAAGGAAGAAAGCATGCCCAGATCTTCTTACCAGATTTGTTTTTGACCTTGACTTTGGGAGTGACTCTGGGGTTAGATGAAACAGATGGAATTTGTAGCTAAACTGCACTGGAAAATATATCTCTGTGCCGTTCCTTTTCACATCAGTATGCAAGGACAATTTGTACCACTCACTCTTGGAAAGAGCTTGTTGGGTGCCAATCAAGGAAGTGGCTTTGTCCCTTCTAGGGCCTGGGTATTTAAAAAAACTGGGCATGGGTTACCTGTAACGGCCAAGTGTGTAGGCATATCTCACTTCTCTCTCACTTTCTCCTGGACTTGGGGACCCATAAAGTGGAGAGTGCTCAGTGAGAGTATTTTTGAGGTGAAAAGCCAAGATGTCATTGTCTCCAAATGTGATGTACTGCCTGATCCATTGGGTTAAGAGAAGAAAATGTTAGAATTTCTATTTAAAATGTAATTGTTTTCTGATTTATATCTTTCCTGTATGCTTTATAATTGCTATAATTTAGGGCTGTAGTTCAAGCCTGTAATTTACAAGTATGGCTGTATTGGCAGTTTTAATACTCATAATTTTTTATTGAGGGGATGCATAGTCAAAAATGATTGGAGAGGCCCAGCTAGCGCTGTGGTGGTTGGAAGCTTTTGCTATAATAACAACTACTTCTGACTGGTGAACTGTAATCTACTGTTGTAAAATTTCTGGCTTCAGAGGTAGTTGCCCAAAGCAGTGAGCATGGAGTTGCCCTTTGAAATCAGTCTAAGTCCCACTCACCCACCCGCAGTGATTCCACGGCTTTTCAGACGGTAAGAGCCAGCTGCTGTGCCAGCTAAGTGTCCTAACACAGGTGAGGGTCTTGGCACGGTGTGTGGCTCTTGGTAGTTGCAGACGATGGCTCTCCTTTTGGAACCCGAAATCTGTCTGAGAAGTTACATGTGTCGGTTCTAACATTAGGTGTGATTTGCATGGCTCTAAACAGCCATACAGTATCATCAGGTCAGACCTGGTTGATTTAGTTTGGAAGCTTCTTTTCCTTTTGTCCTATTTGAAAAAGGGAAACCTGTGTTTCCTTTCTGGACCTGACGTTTATGGATTCATCCAGGGGAGCCTCATTCTTTGCCAATAGGGCAGTGTCCTTGGTTCCCGTATGAGCAGTTCTGTTGGTTAGTGCTTTTCCTCTTCATACATAATTATTTTTCTTTATTTATCACTTGTTACACTTCATTGGCTGGAGTTGTAGAGGCCATTCATTTACTTAGAAAATGGTTTTGTCACAGTTCTTTGGGAAAGACATTTTTTGAACTTAAATTCAAATACTAAGTTTCCAAAAGGCTTTCAGATGTATCATACCTTACCTAAAGGGAAACAGAAGTCAGAATATTCCCTTTTCTATAGGATTTAGAACTTTTAAAAGTATCACTTTTGTTTCCAGAAACAGTATAAGTCTGAGCTAGACTTTGATTTTCTGTGTGTTTTTCAAGATGGTCTTTACCACCACCACCATCCCCCATCCCCCCTTTCTCTAGCCCGTCTCACTTCAGGCGTCCTGTTCACCTCTTCTTAGGTACTAATATTCTTTGCCTCCCAGACCCTCCTTTTGTAACCCATCACTATGGACTGCTGTTTCCTCACTCTGAAATCACTCTCCCCCCTCACCCATACTGTGCAAAAGACAGTTCCTCGGAGGGACTGATCTGAGATGTTAGGAGAGAAATAATATAAATTACGAAAACCTTTACAGACTGATATGTGGTCTGAATACCTTCCCTGAGGGCATTTGTATTTGCAAAACGTGGTAACCCCTCTAGGACTACTGGTGACAATGATGGTAGAGCATTTATTGAACAACTACTGTTGTGCATTTTATACTTTCTCAGATGATTATATCTGGGGTTGATATACACACTGAATAAACATGTGTGTTTATTATCAAAACTTTAATAATAGATTTTTTTTTCATTTATTTTTATTAGTTGGAGGCTAATTACAATATTGTAGTGGTTTTTGTCATACATTGACATGAATCAAATAATAATAATTATCTAATAATAAATAAGCATTATTCCATAATGCTTATTTCCTTATGTTTGTATTAGAATCATTCATTCATTTGCTCAACATTAATACTTAAGGACTCCTGCTTGGAACCTTTTGCATGATGACAGTTTTTACCTTGAATTTTAGAGGACAGCCTGTTAAATGGACTTTGATTTCATTTAATTTGGCTGCTCTTGGTTTTTTGCATTTTTAACCAAGTATTACAGGGAAAAAAACATGCAACTTGATACTAAGGAGACTTACATCACTCATATTCATAAACTGACTTCCTAACCAAGGGCACTTAAAATTATAAATGCCTCCTTCAGTTTCAAAAAGTGTGTTTGTGGTGTTTTTTATTTTAAATCACTGTTAGCCAGTCTTCCAGATAAAATTCTCTGGCTTTGAGACTGTGATATGATAGAGGTTTTGTTGCCAAGATTTTTCTACATAATATTTCAAACTCTCTTCCTTCCAAAATCTGACTTTATTTTGAGCTACAGTACAGCTCTGTGAATGTTGAGGTCAGAAGAAGAAAGAAATCTTCTTCCCCATAAGATGAGCTTTTTGAATCTGGACCAGAGATACCTCACAGGTCACAAGCAAGTGGGGGAGAACTTTGCAGGAACGCGTTTACATTTCCCCGTGACCAGTTTAATTTTGACCAAGAAGCAAGAATAGGATGGTGGTACTCAAAGTCTTTTAAGGATACAGCACTTGGCATTATACAGTGTAGTTAGTATCATAAATACGTTGGTCTGTGCAGTATTGAAAACAAGATTTGGATTGGAATGATTTACTTAGACTTAGGAGTTGGCTGACTCTAATTTTAGCCTAACCACATTGAGTCCAATTAGAACTTTCAAGTTTTACTTTGATGAGAGGTGCCCTGGAGAACATCATTTTCCTAAGTGTCTAATAGGTCTTATAAAGATAAGAGCTGTCTGTGTATGTTGGCAAGTCAGATACACTGTGATAAGTTGCAGAAGCCCTCCTGATTTGAGGCTTTTTGTCACACATAGTGTAACAAGTGGGGAAAGCCTGGGGCCCAGAAATGGCTAATCAAGTGATAGGTCTGTGTGCAAAATCTGTTTCATCCATTTCTAGGACCCAAGTGACCAGAAGTAGCCCTGCATAAGCACAAAAATTCTGGAGACAGAAAAAAATATGGATTTGAATCTTGGCTCTATTATATACTCGTTGTTTAACCTGTGTAACCTAGAGAGGATTAGCTTGGCCTCGTTGAGCCTTGTTCCCACTTACGTAAAATGGTGGTTGAAAATGGCTATCTTGGTGGACTATTATGAGAGTTGAAAAAATTGTTTGAGATGAGATATATAAACCACCTTGCTTGGCCTCAGACTATAATAAATGCTTAATAAATGTTAATTTCTTCATCATCCTCATCTGACATTTTAAAGTGTTCTTCTATTGGTGACAAGAAATAAGAGTCACTGGTCATCTGGCAGAGACTGAACTAGAAAAGGCAAGAAAGCGGCAGCTGATGACTTCGCACATGCCTCCAGCAGGAATGGAAATTTTGTGGAGGCCAAAGAGGGTTTCTTGTCCAAGGAATTTGACACACCTTTGGAGCTTGATCACAAGTTTTTGTCACTGCCATACCGACGTGTATAAAAGTATCCATTCTGAAGATGGAAATTATGTCTTTTCTGAAGAGTAAATAAGTGACAAGTTTCAGTTTAAAGTGAAGAGGTAGGGTGATACTTACCATCATTAAATATGCTGAAAGGTTTGGTGTCGTGAAAGCATAGGAGGGCCCAGGCACTGCTCTGTGTGAAGTTCAGCCGCGTCCCATTCAAACTGTGGCCACAGGATGCTCCAGGCCTGTGTGAACCACCTACCTCAACTCGGCAGTGGGAACACTTCATACCTTGTGGGCATGCTGTGGAAATTAAGTTCCCCTGCCAAGAGGCTGGCACAGCAGAGACCTCAGTAAATGCTGGTCAACAGCAGACTAAGCTGTCTGTCTAGTGTCTGTCTATGTGTCTGTATGCACGCACAGACTCGTGAAAAACACAGCTCATCCTCAGAGAGCTTAAGAGCCCTGAGAATACCCTGGATGCTTAAACGGCAGTACATTCAAGGGGGGAACACAGTGGGACCCACCCTGACTGCCTTACGGCTATGCTACCTGTTGACCCCAAGTGCCATGGCCCTGGCATTAGCAGGAGTGCTGGCCCTGTTAAGAGCGGAGTTTCAGGATCTTGTGTAGAAGGTGTAGGCAATCTGTGTGTTACAAGAACGAAGCACACAGACACTTGCTTGGTCGTTTAGCATGATTTTTTTTTTTTTTTAAGCTAATGCACTGTCAATTTTAATTTTCTTCTTCTTAAAATGTTATTGTTTAGGTGGCGAGCCTTAAACCCCCACAGGCAGCAGGCAGTCCTCACAAGTCTGTACGCAGCCGTGGCTTTAAGCTGGGCAGCCAGTCCCCAAAGAGCTTGGGTTCCCTGCAGTTTGATAACCGGCTTTAAGGATTGAAAAGAAACCTCTGAAAGCCAGTTTCTGGTTTATCATTCTATTTTCTCCTTGTTCATTTTTATGCAAACTAATGCCATTCATTTGGATTTTCTTCTGTCATTAAAAGCTTTAAAAGCCAAAGCCTGCCTCTGAGGACTTTGTAGTGTTGTGACCCTGATGAGAGATCATTGCCTCCATCCTGATAGGCAGTGGCAAGCCCTCTTCTGTGGATGGGCGGGCCTCTGGAACTTGGTCCTCCTTACTGAGGGCTTAACTTTTCTGTGCAACTCCAGTCTATTCAAAGGTGACTCCCCTCCCCCCCTTAATTCCATTGACCCATACGATCAAATACCTAGTTGGCAATGGTATTTGGCAAATACCTAGTTGGCAATTCATGTTCAATTACTCAGTTGTTTGCTGTTGGAAATTAAATGCCCTCTTATGCTTCTGGATGCACATGGGGATCGACAGCCAGTAGCTGCGTGATGTAGTGGAGAAAAGAACTGGGGCTTTGCAGTCAAGCAGGCTTGGGTGTGAGTCTTAACTGGTGCCTGCTGTGTGATCTTGTACAAGTACCTTCCCCCTCTGTGCCTCGTTTCCCTCAGCCATAAAGCTGAGTGTTCGTGTGGTTGTAAAGATTAGAGATGGTACGTGTGAAGCGCCTGGCATTTTTCCTGGGTGTGTGTGTGTGTATATATTTATGGATTATAATATATGTGTGTTTATATATAATCCTCTGAGAGAGGCACAGGTGCTTGTTAGCCCCTTGCTTAGATGAGGGGAATAAGCAGCAGGAGGTACTTAAGTAAGTACTGCTTAAGTAATAAGCAGTAAGTACTGCCTTACAGCAACCTCACTTTACAGGAAAGATGCCCCACCTTCTCCCCAGTGGTAGACTGCCGTGGGACCCAGACAGCCCTTGATGTCTCCTTACCTGCTTCTGCTCATACCTATTCCGTGTCTGTGGTCATAACTGGGTTGGAGTCACTCACATTCATGCCTCAGTGCTCCATGAGGCCTTCACTTAGGGCACTGACTTAACAAAGGGCATTAGTGAGCAGTGTAGATGCCATGAAGTTTCCTTATTAGAGTTGGGAAAGGGTGTTCATATCATGTATTGACAGTGAGTAAGGCAGCCCCTGTTCCCGAGCCCAGGCTGCATGGCCTCATGGGACTTCCGAGAGCCGCCTTGTTATAAAGAGTGTAGAGTCTGCGCAGAGGACCTGCTTCTCCCCTGGCCATTATGCAGAGCAATCCAGGGCTTCTTCAAGCTGCTACCTGCTCCCCTTGCTTAACCAAGCCCATTTGAAGACTTGCCCAAACCCATCTTAACCCCAAATGGAGATAAAACAACCAGAGTCATGATCAGGACTTATCCACCTTAGACAGCAGTTAGGATTTGAAGTAACTTTATTTTCCTTGTTGTTCCTGAGTTAAGGAGCTTTGGTAGCCCCCTCCATGCAAGCCAGATATGTAGGTGGGCCTCTTTTCTTTGGAAAAGAACTGGCTACTTTCATGTCAAAGAGCCCATGACCAGCTTGCTGTCCCCTTTCTTCTTGTGAGTTGTCAGCCCTTGCAAGGATGCTCAGCCTATCCTGGGGCCCACTCTTCTTCCAGCCCTCTCTGAGGCCCCACCATCCCACCCAAGAAGAGCAGGTAGTACTTGTTACATGCTCCCTGGCTTCATGCCCTTAGCCTTTCTTTGTCTGTTCTGAAGATGATGTTAACCTCTGCTGTGAGTATCAGCGACTCTTAAGCCTTATGGCTACCCTTTAGCCCCAGTTAGCTTTTCATTCATTTAACATTTATTATATATTGTTAACATTTTATTATGTATTATCAACAGACATTCTGTATCATCAGCAGTCAGAATTTTAGACATTTAGATGAAGCTTATTCCTTTAGACACAAAGGCATACTATCAGAGATGCAAAAGACATTGTTCTTATCTTCATGCTGTCTGTCAGAAATTTAGTAGAAATTTAAGCAAGAGCAGATCTGATTTCTTGAAGCATTTTGCATGTGCTCCCAAGTATGTGAAAAACTAGTGTGTTTGGGGGTTTTTCTTCATTCTTAGAAGCTTCATGGCTTGGCTGCTGCTTCTGAGGTCGAGTGTCCTTTGCTCATATCTTTTCTTATTTTGCTTGTTTGATGAAATTTGTTGATAGCATTAAACAAACCAAGAGGGAAATATACCTTTTCTACCTATGCCTAGTCAGATGAGGTACTTATCTGGTTCCTGGTATATTTTTCTTGAATGACAATAATTAAAAATCTTTCAACTCATAATTTTGTTATAATGATAAAGAGAGCCTTAATTGTGGGGTCAGGGTTAAATTTTTATGATTTGGAACATTAAGTGCTGTTTGTAGAACATGATTAGAGCACAGTTCTGTCACTTCAGAAATTCAGTTTTGTTTAGAATAACTCAAAAAGAGGAATATAAAATAATGCTTGGGAGTAGCCAAGTAAAACCTTTAGATTTGCTTTTTAGTTGTGAAGAAAATTAGGAATGAACCTTATGGAAGCTTGGAAAACATTTGAGAGAAGAAAAGTCTATGCTGTTAATAGGTGAATATAATATGAATATAATACATGAGAACTATGCTAGCATGTATTCATTATTTATGTGTATTTACTAAAATAGGCCACTTGGTCTACAAGCTTGAAATAAGCTTGTTATTCTTCTGAATGGATTTTCTACTTTTTAAATTTTTTATGGAAAATTATAAATACACAACAGTAGAGAGAAGAATATGAACCCCATATGTCCATCATCAACATTTAACAGTTAACTCTCCTGGCCAGTCTTATTGTATTTATTTCCCATCCATTTCCCCTCGCTGAACCATTTTTATTTGAATCATCTCATTTCATTCTTAAATATTCTCATATATACATATAAATGTGTGTGTGTACATATATCTCTAAAAGACAGCAGCCTTTAAGAGCCACAAAGTACCAGTATCACAACTGCAAATTCTTAATATCATCAAAGATCAAGCTGGTGTTCAACTTTCCCCATTGCCCCATATAGATTTATCTCTCATGTATATAAATTCCAATCAAGTGTGAAAATTTGAATAAACTGTAAAAAATAGAATTTTTTTTTTACCTATATAATACTTCATGTTTACATGCAACTGTAGTTGAGATTCAGATAAGGCCTAAAGAGTACAGTCGTTAATTTCTTAAATTTATATTTACATATAAAAGTGTATACAGATTGTAAGTGTACAGTCCAATGAATTTCCCCAAAGGGAACACTTCTGTATAACCAGCACCCCAATGGGGAGCCCAAATATTACCAGCTCCTCAGAACCTTCCTCTGTCCCTCCTATCAACCCCTCCCTCCCTCCCAGGTAACAGAATTTTAATTTCCAGCACCACAGTTTAGATTTGCTTGTCTAAGAACTTAGGAAATTCTAGAGTATTTTCTAGTTAGTGCTTGGTTTCTCCCTCTCAATAGTGTTTGTGAGATCAGTTCACATGTTGCATGTAGCATGTAGCGGTATTTGGGCATTCTCATTACTAAGAACTATTCTACTGTAAAACCTATACCCCGGTTTTTCATTCTGTTTTGTGTTTTGTTTGGAATTGAAGTATAGTTGATTTACAGTGTTGGGTTAGTTTCAGGTGTACAGCAAAATGATTCAGTTACATAGTATTTTTCTCAGATTCTTTTCCCTTAGAGGTTTTTGCAAAATATTTAGTATAGTTCCCTGTGCTATACAGTAGGTCCTTATTGGTTATCTATTTTATACATGAGTACGTATATGTGAATCCCCAACTCCTGGTTTATCCCTCCTCCCCTCCAAACCAGTGATCATGAGAGGAGAGCACAGATGCAGTGTGTTTGAAGTGCATTTCATTATGTTTTTGATCCATGCCTGGACTTTTTCCAGGTTTTTTGCTATTGCAAATAGTGCTGCTTTGAATATGTTCTTGTCTTTTGGCGACTGTGCACCTTCATATTCATGTGAGGTATGTACCAGGAATATGATGACTATATAGAAGAGTATGTACCTCTTCAGCTTCAGTATATCTGCCAAACACGTTTCTAAGAGGTGTTCTACTACCAATTTACACTCTGAACAGCAGTGTATAAAGTGTAGTCCCTCTACATATGGGGTCATTATTAATTATAAATTACTTACTAGTCATGTAGGGTTACTAACTGAGTTTTTGCAATTGAAAATTTACAGGTGTAAGAAAGACATTTCTTCTAGTTCCTAGATACAGAACTTATCAACACATTACTGTTTTTAGCAATCTGGAATTTTAAGGAAATGGATTTTGACCACACTAATGGCCAAAATCATGCATTCTCCATCTGAGGAATGTTTTCCATTTATAAAGCATCCAAGTCTTTGTTTATAACCATCTTCTTTGGGTGTATCATTCTCACTGTGATGAAAATAGAAAGTTGTTTGCCTTTATTCCTTTGGGAAGAACTTCTAGAAGTCTGGTGACTCTCTGTCTTTTATTTTCAAGCTCAGCTAGTGCCTAACCCAGGTAGCGCCTTTTCATCTTTCCAGTTGTCTATTTCACTCTTCTGTGGAATCCTTTTTAGTTTCTGCATTTCTCTGAAACTAGGAAGATTAAAGAAAACTTTTAAACTTAAGAGGAGAGAATCACTACTCAGTTTAGAGAAAAGCTTACTTTCTGGTCCATGCATTTTATATTTGTATTAATGCTTTTAAATAAAAGATACTAGATGTCAAAATAATGGCATCGTATGGTGAGGAATCCAGCAGTATGTAACCAGCTTTTGCCTGTAACTAAAATATGTTTCCTCCAGTGCTTCCTCTGTGCCCTTCTCCTTTGAATTTAGTCCTCACTCATATGGATTCATGCCTTTCCCCCTAGAATTACTTTTAGCTCTTTCTTCATCTTTCCATTTGCTCTGTGTGCATTCCCCTTCTCCATTGATCATCAGCTTGGACCCTGGGCATCAAGTCTTGCACCAAGGTAGTAAGAAGAAGGTAGGATCAGCTTTAGCATGCCTGCTAGATCTTGCACTCCACTTTATGCTATGGAGCCAGTTTCTGTAATACGGCAAAGATCCATCTCCTTTAGCACTTAGGAGTCTGTGCAATATCATTGAGTAATTTATAACCAGTCACATTCATGACTGTTATGTGTGACAGAATCAATAACGCCGTGCTCTTTTTGTTTGTTTTAATTGCACTCAGAGACAGGGATTTCTCTTTTCCTCTGTCATCTTCTATTAGTTTTTGAAAGTCTTGTTAGGGAAAAGCTGTATACCTTATTGGTCCTCTGGTTAATCATGGAGAGCCCCTGCCAAGGTGGCAGCAGAAGAGGAAGAAGGGTTGTTAGGAATCATTGAAGATGCTGTCTAGGTGCATGTGGGCAGAAGGCAGTTCCTCTTTGTTTTTTTCTATTTCAAGAGAGTTCTTTAAGCTCGGAAAATCCACCACAGAGAGCCTGGTACTGACTGTGAGAGATTTCAGTGGCACAGGGCTTCAGAGTGCCTGCCCCATAGCCTGGGCTCCTGTCACTTCCTGGAGATCCTTTGTGGAAAGCATCTGATCCCCAGACTTCGAGAGGTAGGCTCAAAGTTTCATTAAAAGGCGTAACATCCAGGCTTTTCATCATCATTAGAGTTTCCCCTCTGAGAGCCTTTGGGGTCAAGTGCAGGGCTGAACCATTGCCTAGAAGTCTCAACGAAGCCTTGCCCTTTTATCAGGTTCCACTGTGAGTTCAAAAATGGATCTTCACACATTTCAGGACTTTTTCAAAGTGTGAGTCCTCTTCATGCATTTTTGTTATCTGCCAAAGAAGTGGGATCTAGCATCTTTTCTCACTCCCACTTTCAGGGATGTAGAGCTTTGGGCCTTCTGTTTAAGACTGGGGCAAAGGAGACTGCATGTGGAAACTTATTTTTTATATTAAGGTTTGTTTTCAGACTGGAAACTGATCTGACCCAAGAAGCTGTTAGTCATTAGTGAAAATCTGAGTGATCTTCTCGAAGGCAAAAATCAATCTGTGTAGAAATAGAAGCTTATCTAATGAGATGAGACTTCTGATGAAGGATCCTTATAAATCAGAGTACATCTTGGGAAGTGTCATGCTTGGAGAAGGTGTTCTCTTTCATGAAGCCTGTTTGGCAGACGGTGATATCATCCTATAACTGGGCAGTGTGTAGATCTGGACTTCATTTTGGTCATTAAACTTTAGCTGTAATTTTCTAATCCTTATCACTGCCTATTTACTGTTGTGTCAAACAGCCCACTCCTCAGTCTTCATATTGAGTCAGTTTCCTCCTTGCGTAAAGAATGCTCAGGGTCTAAGAATGGAAGTTTTGTGTATGGAAACATCTCTGTTTTGTGTAGCTGATGTGTGAATAATATTCTTCCAGTTCTGGATTCTTCCCGCCGTAGTTGGCAGTGACTTTTCTTGTTGGTAATCGGTCTTTTTGTGTCATCTTGGGCACGTGTACACCATGCCTCCTTGGCATTCTGTCACAGTTGTTCTGGATTTTTTCATTTCTTCTCCATTGCCACCTCGGTCAGCGCGTCATTCTTGGTCCCTATTTTGTTCAGAGATCCATCTGTGTTCCCTTCTGTGAGCTGTTCCCATCGTGGCTCTCACTCTTGTCTGAGCACAGCCACAGCTTCTTGCTCAAACCAGCTTGGTCCCAGAGAGTCAGAAAAGTGAGATTCTTTCACTTTCCCTTCACATATGGAGCTCTATGTAATTAATAGTGCTTTCCCCCTTTACTTTCTACTTCAGAAGACCTGTTTCACCTTGTTAATCAAGATTATATTATTTGGGGAGACTTTTGCTGATAGATGGGGCCACTTTCAGTTTAGTATTTAATAAGCACTTGACTTTGATAGTGAACCACTATGACTTCTATACTTTCTTAGGTTGTTACTTATGAGCAGTGTCTCAGTTGTTCATATTATATAACTTAAGTTACAAGGCTCTAGTCTCTTTATCCAACTACTAAAATATCCTGGCCCAATTTATCTTTGTCCCCTTGTTTCCTTTCAAAGGCTAGTCCTTCTCTGTGTTTCATCTGTATCCCATACCATCTTACTTTTTCAAGGACTACGCTCTTCTGGTGGGATTCCTTGTGGCTCAGCTGGTAAAGAATCTGCCTGCTATGTGGGAGACCTGGGTTCTGTCCCTGGGTTGGGAAGATCCCCTGGAGGAGGGAATGGCTACCCACTCCAGTATTCTGGCCTAAAGAATTCCATGGTCTGTATAGTCCATGGGGTGGCAAAGAGTCAGACATGACTGAGCGACTTTCACTTCCACTTCTTCATCCAGTCCTAGGAAACTGTTCCAATCGGTACACCTACATACTTTCAGGTCTTCCATTTAGAAAATAATCCTTTCATGACCCCAGACCTCCTGCCAGCATTTCCTCTTTGCCTCATTTACCTGGAGAGATATCTGCAATTGTTTTGAGTACTTATTAATTCACCCTTCATTCACCCTTTAGCCTACTTCAGTTTGACCAAGACCCTCCCTACTTGATTTCTGCTCCTGACAGGAGCCCGTGTGCTAGCTTTCCCTTCCTCTTCACTTCATCTCTTGGTAGTTTTCAACACAGTTGGCATCTCTTTGCCTTAAAATCATTTCTCTGTTGACATCAGACATATCATACTCTCTTGCTTATTCTTCTACCACATCACTAACTTTCATCTTTGTCTCTACTACAGATGTCCTTCCTGTATCTTACTTCTTAAATTTGGAGACTCTCTCTGGCTCTATCCTGGGGTACTCTTTTCTTATACTTCCTCTCTTTCTCTACATTCTTAGAGCTCTGATCCGTAAATGTTAGGGATGATTATTTCTAACACTACTACATTTACTTTCAGTTCAGTTCAGTCACTCAGTTGTGTCCGACTCTTTGTGACCCCATGGACTGTAGCACGCCAGGCCTCCCTGTCCATCACCAACTCCCGGAGTCCACCCAAACCCATGTCCATTGTGTCAGTGATGCCATCCAACCATCTCATCCTCTGTCATCTCCTTCTTCTCCCGCCCTCAATCTTTCCCAGCATCAGGGTCTTTTAAATGAGTCAGCTCTTCGCATGAGGTGGCCAAAGTATGGGAGTTTCAGCTTCAACATCAGTCCTTCCATTGAATACCCAGGACCGATCTCCTTTAGGATGGACTGGTTGGATCTCCTTGCAGTCCAAGGGACTCTCAAGAGTCTTTTCCTGCACCACAGTTCAAAAGCATCAATTCTTCGGTACTCAGCTTTCTTTATAGGCCAACTCTTACATCCATACATGACTACTGGAAAAACCATAGCCTTGACTGGACGGACTTTATTGACAAAGTAATGTCTCTGCTTTTTAATAAGCTGTCTATGTTGGTCATAACTTTCCTTCCAAGGAGTAAGCATCTTTTAATTTCATGGCTGCAGTCACCATCTGCAGTGATTTTGGAGCCCCAAAAATAAAGTCTCTTACTGTTTCCCCATCTATTTGCCATGAAGTGATGGGACTGGATGCCATGATCTTAGTTTTCTGAATGTTGAGTTTTAAGCCAACTTTTTCACTCTCCTCTTTCACTTTCATCAAGAGGCTCTCTAGTCCTTCACTTTCTGCCATAAGGGTGGTGTCATCTGAATATCTGAGGTTATTGATATTTCTCCTGGCAATCTTGATTGCAGCTTTTGTTTCCTCCAGCCCAGCGTTTCTCATGATGTACTCTGCATATAAGTTAAATAAGCAGGGTGACAATATACAGCCTTGACGTACTTTTCCTATTTGGAACCAGTCTGTTGTTCCATGTCCAAATCTAACTGTTGATTCCTGACCTGCATATAGGTTTCTCAAGAGGCAGGTCAGGTGGTCTGGTATTCCCATCTCTTGAAGAATTTTCCACAGTTTATTGTGATCCACATAGTCAAAGGCTTTGGCATAATCAATAAAGCAGAAATAGATGTTTTTCTGGAACTCGCTTGCTTTTTCGATGATCCAGTGGATGTTGGCAATTTGATCTCTGGCTCCTCTGCCTTTTCCAAAACCAGCTTGAACATCTGGAAGTTCACTGTTCACGTATTGCTGAAGCCTGTTTTGGAGAATTTTGAGCATTACTTTGCTAGCGTGTGGAATGAATGCAATTGTGTGGTAGTTTGAGCATTCTTTGGCATTTCCTTTCTTTGGGATTGGAATGAAAACAGACCTTTTCCAGTCCTGTGACCACCGCTGAGTTTTGCAAATTTGCTGACATATTGAGTGCAGCAGTTTCACAGGATCCTCTTTCAGGATTTGAAATAGCTCAACTGGAATTCCATCACCTCCACTAGCTTTGTTTGTAGTGATGCTTCCTAAGGCCACTTGAGTTCACATTCCAGGATGTCTGGTTCTAGGTGAGTGTGAGTGATCACACCATCGTGATTATCTATGATTACTTTACATGATATCTATGGTAATAAGAATTTATATAAACTGCCTAGAATACAGAAAATATTCCATAAATGGTGCTGTTACATGCTTTTTCATCTTTGTTTCTTTCATAAATTTGTATATCGACTATTTGTTAAAGGAATGAGTAGTTGAATTTATCTTTATTTGGTTTCAGATCTATAGTGTTTTGGTTTTCTATTAGGTGCCAGTGGTCACACACTCTCTCTGAGGAGATGTATATCCAGTCTACCAGATACTGGGACAAACATTTTAAGATTATTTTTTTGACCTATCGACCTTTATTGGTCTACTCTCTTGACTTTGCCCATTTTGACTGTTTCTAGATCCAGTGTGAATCCCTCTGTGTCTTGGATGCATTTTAAAATAACTTTAATTAGAACGTTTTCATTGGGGGTTTTAAAGCAGGAAGAATAACAGCTGTGTTTATCTACCTCTGCTGAGAGCCAGCCTGCCCACCCACATTTGAGGTGGTTGTATTCTGGGCAGCTCTCTGTAGTGGTCAGCACACCCAAGATTGACAGTGCCCAGACCTTCCGTGCAATGACAGAACTCCATAGCATCCCTCCTACTGTTACTATTACACATACACAAATATTTAAAAAAGTGAATTGTCAGGCTGCTTTTACTCCTTAGTTCCTTGAATTGAGAGCTTTTTGTTGCATACTCTGACCTCTTCTTAGAGAGGAAGCTACATTTTTGACTGGCTAAAGAAAGATGAAGAAAGTCAGAAGCAGAAAAAAAAAAAAGCCCTAATTTCTGTTCAGAATATGTTTGGGAGGGAAAACAAAGCATGTAACAAATTCATGTGACTTCATACAAAAAGTGACAAATGAATTTCAGTGAACTATATGTACATAAGAACAAGTTTGAATCCCTAAGTTACAAATCTTTTAAAGTAAGAAAACAGGTATTCATTCCAGATCTTTGGTACTTCCGAGTCAAAGCTGGAGTGCCTACTATTCAAAAACTTTAATGGTTTTTATGTGAAGGTCAAGATAGAGACATTATACTAACTAGCGAAACCAATTTTTATTCCTTTCTAAATCTTAAAATCCAATTATATAGCCGTGCATTGTCCTAAATATATTCAGCTCAGTCCCGAAGAAAAACTGGTCTTTATTATCCATAGCAATTAAGTTTTCAAATGCCCTTCTTTACTTCAGGATGAAACCTGGCAGTTTTCATTCAGTGTACCTTTTATACCAAAGAGTTTAATTACAGAAATGCATAAAGAACATAAAACTGAGAGATGCAAAAAGTGTAAGGTTTTGATTCTGATGGAACTTTGAGAATCATTTATCTGTTAAGATTCTTTTTTTCTACTGTACATAATGAAAAGCTTGAATAAACCGTGGCTTCGATAAACTGGGCATGCGTTTTTTCACCTAGGGGTCCAGGGCTGGTATCACCGCTCCTCTGCCTTTCAGCTTTGTCTGTATTCTCTGGCTTTAGTTGCCTTGTGCTTGCAAGGGGAGTGGACCACTTGCAGGGTCACACCTACCTTTCTGGAAGGCAGAAAGGGCAACCCAGGAGGCAAGAGGAGTGTGTCAGCTTTCAAAGAGGTCTCCCAGAAACCCAGTTGACCAGCAAGTGCCTTTCATTGGTCAAGACTCAGTCTCATGGCCAACGCTCAGCCCTGAGTGAGGCTGAAAGCCCAGTGCCACCTTCCCATCCCCCCAAATCAGGGATCTGTTGAGAAGAAAATGGTAGACTGCTAACCCTGTCATCCCCTGGAGAGTGAACATACACATTTTCTGAAAGGGTCTTCACCTTGAAGAACTGATTCTAATTAACTTCAGATTTTTCTCTGACCCTGTTTTCTTCTGGGGCCATATCATTTCCTTCTTCACTAGTAAGTGTACCCTTCTTGATTTCTCTGCTTCGTAGCAATCAATTCAGAAACAATTACATATGCACTTAGCTATTGGTCTTTGGAGCTGGGAAAAGGCCAAAAGGGTGAAAATCACCCCATTAGCCCTTGTGGAGATTTGTGCCATTTGTCAGTAATTGACTTGCTCTTTTTGTGGTCTTCACAGGACTCCCTGCCCTCAGATCAAAGGTGACTGTGTTCAATACTGAATAAAAAATAAAAACTGTCAATGACAAAAGCATGAGGATAAAATGACTAACCATTGGATTCTGGCCATTTCATTATTCTTGGGAAGAATGAGAGAGAATATGTCCATGCATCGTGATGACAGTTTTCTGGGGAACACACTGTCTCCCACCCACCGTGGTCCCTGAGGGTCCTTAGCCTCATCCACTCAGTGATGAGACTATATGTGGCGGGTACACTGGCACCACTGGGGAGCTCTCTCACGCACCTCCTCCTCCCCACCTTCACCTACTGAGAGTGAACAATTTCCGGATAATCTCCTGGTCTCACCCCTCCACCTCCCCGGGATGGACTTGTTGGCAGTGTGCATTTGGTTATCCAGTCTGCTGTGAAGTATGGTTCTAATTTTCCCCTATAAATGGGGTTCAGATGGCACCACTTGCATGCCTTTGATCTCATTTTCACTGTGAAGGTCTCCACCCATAGGATCAAAAGTCATTCAAGACCTAAACTTGAAAAGAGTTGATTTGCAGTTTTCTTTTGCTTCCTCTGTTTCCCTTCATTTTCTTTTAGGAATCCTGTCTAGCTCCATCATGCTCCATCCCGCAGTTTCATTGAATCATTGCTCTTTACAAGTTGACAAGGTGTTCCCACCCCCAGATTTCCATTCTCTCTTCTCTTCAGCAGGGAGTGTCTTCACAATCTCCTTTCTCAAACACAGGATGAGTTGAAGTAAGCCCCCTCCAGACAAATGTGCCAAGGAGGAACTTGTGCAGATGTGCGGCATGGCGGCCTGTTGGCATTCCGCCAGCAGCATCTGGTCCTGTACTGATGGCCTCTCAGAGGCTGGGGGAAGCGTTACCTCATTCTTTAATTTGCACTAGTCCCCGGGATACTTTCACACAGATGGTTCCTGAGTCAAGTACGTAAGATGGTACTCGCTAAGGCAGAGAAAGGAGCCCACAGGGAAAAGGAAGGACCAGCACAGGCAAGGGCAGACACCCAGGAATAGGAGAGGGGGTGCACCAGGTGAAGGGCTCGTGGCCTGACCCTGGTGGGCAGAACCCATTACTGGGCTCTGTATTCATGGCAGTGAACCTGATGTAGCTCACGGAAGCAGGATCTACCCCATGACGGCCCCTGGACAAAAGTTGGAACTCCACTTAGAATGAGAAGCTGGTGATGAGCTGGTGTTTGCTCATTTCTTTATTACTCACAACCCTCTGACATTCATATATTATTAATACCTCCACTGTTGTGCCTAACCCCACATACAACCTTCATGTCCCTGTCAGTTGTATTGATGAATCTGATGAACGTTCGTGTTCTTCCATCTTCCTTTAATTGCATTTCCTGTTTCTTTGCTCAGCTGAGTTTGGTGAGTCCTTCCAGCTTCCCCTCACATGTCGTCTCTCTCAGATGCCTGCTTGAGTGCCCCCGGCCTGAGTGGATGCCTCTCATCCGTGCTCCCGTGGTATCTGTGTACATCCTTGTCTCCTTTTCCTGCAGTTCAGGTTTCCTTGTCATTTCTCCTCCTGCATGGCAGGGCTTTGAGGTTAACAACCACGTGTTATTCAGCATCCTAAATATGGTGTCTAACCTGGTGTCTGATAGAAAATATTTGCTCAGCAGTATTAATTAATGGATAAAATGTAAAGAAATTGCCTCTGTTGTCAGATGTCATAGCTGTGTTTTTCATCTCTTCAGCTGACATAATAGACTCTACTAGGCTGGTCCCCATATGATTCTTTAGTTTCAGTGTCTGTCTGGGTTTGGAGTGAAGCAGAGTGGAGTGGGGGAAGCTACTGTAGCAGGAGAAAGGAAGGGGATTGATTGTGGAGAAAGGTTTGCTTGCAGGTCAACAGGTTTCTGATACATACCAGCATAAAAATCGACCTGCAGTTCTTATCAGTCTACAGTCAGCCTATTTCCTGAAAGGTCAGAAATGAGGCATCGAGCTTGAAGCCAGCAGAGCGATAATGAAAACCAGCCAATGACAGATTCAGGATAAAGGGAAGATGAACATCATCTTAACCACAGACTATACAAACACTTCATGCGTTTCTTACCCAGGGATCTACCATCTGGCTGAATGCTTTCAATATGAATGTTGATTTTCCATAATCACAATTCTGAGCTTCTTTATTTGCCTTGTCCCTTTCAGCAGTCGTATTTCTCACTAAGATTACCTGTGCCTACGTGAAGTAAAAGTCTTAGAAATGGAACCATCCTCCATTCCTTCTAAATACTAGTTTTTTTCATTTTATCTTATATTGGAAATCATCCCAGTAAAGGTCATCTTTTTTCACCCCATTTGGGTGTTCTTCTTTAGGTACCAGTTGGATGGACAGGCCGGTCATTCTCCAAAGTTAATCTCTAGGGTTTTCATCACTTTTCAACTTTATTTAAAAAAAATGACTATTTAAAAAAGAGAGCAGTTTTGGGGATTGGAGTGTGGGAGGTCAGTAATGACAAACTTTTTAAAGATAGCTGTGCAAAGAGGCAACACGGTCCCTCTCTTTCTAAAGGGTGTGGAAGAGGCCTCAATTTGCTATATTCTATTTATATCTAGGGATGTGCTGTCCAGTATGTCCAGCTATACATGACTTTGAACACTTATAATTAAAACTAGTCCCAAGTAAGCTGTGCTGTAAGTAACATATACTCCAGATTTTGAAGATTTAGTACAAAAGAAAAGAATGTGAAATAACTCATCAACCTTTTAATATGTATTACCTGTTAGATTAATTGAAATAAATTATTGACATCATCTGCTTCTTTTTACTTTTTAATATAGCTGTTAAAAATGAATGTTGTTCATGTTTTATTCTGTTGGACAGGGTAGCTCTAGTGTTGTAACATCGTCATATATTACACATGCAGTATACATAGTAAGAATTCAATAAACATATCTTCATAGCTTTGACTTAGAGATAATGGCCATTTCCATCTTCGAAACAACAGAAAATACCTCATCTTCACCTCTCAGATTAAGCCCAACAAAGCTGTAACTCCAAGCATACATAACACTTGTGTTGTGTAACTGCCTCTAATGGAACCTTTTTGTTAACATCTTGCATTTATCTCTCTTGTTTCCCGAGGAAACCATTGCTATTCAGTTGTCTAACTGAGCATCCAGGGTTGGAAACAAGACTTATCAAACTAGAATAGAAGTCATGAAGACACTCAGACGCCACAAGCCAGAATTACGTTCGTCCATATGGTCTGCTGATGCATTATCTCTGTTGCCTTGGCCACCAGATCACCATGAAAGATGTAAATGTTATTAGGCAAATGCAGCAAAACATCTTGGTATTTAGCTTGATCCAAATCAATCGTACCTGTTTAGAGAAAGGCAAATAAGTGCAGTGTGGTTATTTTCTTTTCATATAATGTTGAGATGTAATTAATTTTCTGCTTTTCAATCCCTTGTACCCACCTAATTTTTTCAGTTCTGGGTTTATGGTGCTTTTTGGATGCCTGGAGTTGACTACATAAGTACTCTTTCTCCCCTTGCATATCAACACCCTACTTTGTTATTAATAGTTCACCAGCGAGGCTTATTTGAGCATGTTGAACAAGTGTTTATGCAGAAACTGAGCTAGCCCATGTCTTAAATAAGCATGGTGACTTTTCAAATAGGAATGTCTGGCTAATGGGGAGAGGACTTGATGTTTAGGGGCTTTGTGAAAGCTTTTGGGTGTGGTTCACCACTGAGATGCTTTTTGCTGCTCTGTTTCCAGGAAGGCCAGCCTTGCCCCTATTAGGAGCAGATAGTATTTAAAAATCCAAATGTCATTCTCTTAATGCAGTTTGGTTCTGGCATAATGAGCTAGCGTTGTTTTGTCTCTTTTGTTGTTTTCCGTATTAAAATGTGAGAGAATGGCTTCCTCTGGACCTTAGAATCAGGAAGGGGATTTGGTATAGATACTGATTTTTATATGTCTTAGAAATGGAGGAACAGTGTCTAACATAAAATAGATAAGGCTTTTGTGATGAGTGTTATTTATTTATTTATTTTTCCGGCAGAGATAAAGTATGTACTAAAATATTGCAATCATAAAATCATCAAAGATAGAAGTGGAATCTTTTGAAAGACTAAATCTTTGCATGATTGTATGATTAATAGCTGTTACAGAGATATTAGGAGATAAGCGATCCTCAGTGTTGGTAAGCAGGGCACAGCATTCTATTAAGCAGCTCTTCTACAGTTAGCTGTTTACACACTGTGGTTAATATTATTCTTGTATTTTTTTTTTTAATGTTGAGATTTCCACACTCCCTGCATATTTTGTGTTTTCTGTCCAATAGCCAAATACAAGGATCTAGCCTTGATGCTCTCCTATATGAAGTTTTAGGTGATTTCCATTCCCTGGTACAATGTGTGCTTTGTAGATAAACAAGATGAATTATTTTTTTGCCCACATAAAGCTAAGCAGAATTTTGGTGTATAATTTTGCAGCTAATTAACATTGCACTGCATTTGTAAAGTGGTAGAGTATTAAGTGATTTTTGATTGACAGTTCTAAAATGCCTTCTATACATAAAGCCCAGAATACTGGAAGCAAAATGATTACCCAAATCTCTGAAAACCTGAATGTACACAGGCAATATCCTTTTATCTCAGTTGAATGGCTGTATGTGCATGCACGCGCACACACACACATACATGGGGACAATAAAGCTGAACGTCAAATGGGAATATTAAAAAAAAAAAAAAAAAACTTACAGCCAGGAAAAGAATTGTTTAATTATCATGTTTCTGTATGTTCACATGTTTAAAACATATCAGCTATAGCCAGAAATGATAATATAAATTACTATGTTTCTTACATTTCTAAAAATTTTTTTTCACATTTTATTACTTCTGCAGGAGGGGTGTGTCTTAGAATCTGTGACATCTTTAAATTGTTATCAGCCAAGTGGCAGTCATGACATAAATGTGATTGCGGTGCAGACTGGGCATAACTGCCCATATTGTCAACACATCAGTTAAGGTAGACGGGCTTTAATTGCCCTGTAAGCTGCCTTCAAAAAGATTATGCCATTCAGTGTATATATAAAGGCATAGAAACGGAGAAATGTGATCTATGATAAATCTAAAGCAAAAAGAGCTCTTCTAGAAAGAAATTGAGAACTTCCCTGGAAGTCCTATGTTTAAGATGCTTAACTCCCAAGATAGGGGTCATGGGTTCAATCCCTGGTTGGGGAACTAAGATCCCACATGCTGCATGGCATGGCTATGAAATAGAAGTGTGTGGTCAAAAAGCATTCTGTCATGGTTTAATTGATGATATCTTTACTTATTTAGTGTTACATTGATCACAGTATATCTTGATAATCAATAGTGACCTGAATATGATGAAAACCAAAATATAAGGTCAGGGCTTTGCAAAGTGAATGGAATTTTTTTTTCCTTTACATTCTTCCTATGGATATATTTCCATTTCTCCATCTTACTACAAACTAGAACTCTCTTCCATCTGAGGCAGCATTGCCAACTCAGCATCCAGAGGGCGTGCCGCTCCTGGGGGATTCCATGGGCAGAGGAGCCTGGTGGGCTACAGTCCATGGGGTCTCAAGGAGTTGGACATGACTGAGCAATTAATTCTCTCTCTCTCTCTCTCTACATCCCCTAAGTGAGATAAGAAGCAGTCCACCCATATTCTTTTGCCCACGGTCCGTGTGTGCATGTGTGTGTTTATACACAATAGTGTTGAAAAGGCAAAGGGCCAGTGTTCAAGTCAAGTTGGAACTCATGAAACAGACAGTAAGAAGCCACTAGCCTCCCAAATGGCGCTCCAGCTTGACTATGACCTAACACAGGTCTCTAGCCAACAAAGCTAATCAGTTACAGACACAAAACTAAGCTAAGTTCAAAGACATCTGGTCCTGGCCAACCTAAAGCTACACTTTTAAACCAAAGCAAGATTTGCATGTACTCTGTGACTCTACATTGTTGTTCAGTCACTAAGTTGTGTCCGATTCTTTGTGACCGCATGGACTACAGCAAGCCAGGCTTCCTTGTCCTTCGCTATCTCCTGGAGTTTGCTCAGCAGACATTCTCCCATTTCTCTCATTTGTTTTAGACTCCTGGGCTAGATCTCTCCTGTGAAAATAGATATAAATGAGAGTTGCCATGTTATTTCTCTCTGGTGTATGCATGGATGCTGAGTTGTTTTGTGGTACATGTTTATCAGAAAGTGATTATTTCCAAGGCCAATGCAACATTTGAGAAGAAAGCCTTTCTAGGTGGAGATCCATTGGCTAATCTTGGATCTGAAGAAAAAACATCAAAGAAGAGACAATCTAGTATAATTCTATTCTAGTTAATTCTAATTCTATAATTCCAAGTTTATTATAATTCCATAATTGTGGATTCTAAAAATGTATGCTCAGTTGTTCAGTCATGTCCGACTCTTTGAGACCTCATGGACTGTAGCCCACCAGGCTCCTCTGTCCATGGGATTTCCCAGGCAAGAATACTGGTGTGGCTTGCCATTTCTTTCTTCAGGGGATCTTCCCAACCCAGAGACCAAACCCAAGTCTCTTGCATCTCCTCCATTGGCAGGAGGATTCTTTACCACTGTGCCACCTGGGAAGCATTCTAAAAATAGAAGTTTTATATTTTTTATGGACATGTTTACTTCTGTGCTTTTAGAAGTTTTTTTTTTTTTTTAATGCATAACCCATCTGACCTCTCAGCTTGGATTATCTTAAATTTTACTTCCTCTCACAATTTGTTTACTGTGTTTTCTTTTTCCTGCTAAAATTCAGATCATTCTTACTTGTTTTGCTTTAATTTGACTTTATTTGTTGGTGAGCTCTTTTTTACATAAATCAGGCATATATTGTTCTTGTTTTTCCCCTTGGGAATTCTTTTTTATCTGTTCTCTCTCTCTTTTGGCATTTTACCTTCAGTTCATTTTCAACTTTATTTTCTACCCTTTCTGTATCTTCTGCCTTTTTCTCCATTACCCAAAATTCATTAATTTTTTTTAATGTGAAGATTCCTTTATTATCAGTGGTGTTCAGTGATGTCTATCTCCAGTGGAGAGGTGTTCTGCAGGATTCATCATGGTGAAGTGTTTGATTGCTTTAAGAAATTGAGTGTGCCTAAATATTCTGCATTTGTTGTTTCCACTTCTTCGTCCTTACTAAATGAGTTTCATTCAATGCTGTGTGAATATCAGTTTTTCTAAAATGCCGCTCTCGATTGTGCAGGATCTCTCTCTGGGAAGATGAGTCTTCTAGAGAGGTTCCTTTCTTTCCCCCTTTTCACCCATCCCACTGTCCTGCTTCCCATACTCCAGGACCTGAAACATGGCAGGTACTCTGTGAATATGGTTGAATGAATGAGTCTGTCTTTAAAATGTATTTTGTCTCCCCCCCCCCCCAAAGAAAAAAAACCTGTCTACAGGAGAAGTTTTGTGAACACTCAAGGGAATGAGGGAGAAAGTGGGCAATAATTCTTAATATTTGCCTTTTTCCTCTTGGAGGTGGAGTTAAACAACAGCTTTCTGAGGATGCAGAATATGCTTAAACACGAAGGTATTAATTTTTATACTTCCAGGTAATTTCTTTTAATTGCATTTATTCAAATAGCAGTGTAATAACCATTTAAAATTTTTCTTAGGAAAGAGCCAAAGCCTTAATCCTGTTACTCAATCCTATTACACTTTTCAGCCCTTCCCCACATTCTTTCATAGAGTTGTAATTTTAGTAAACCAGCCCTTCTCTGTATCTAAGTAGAATATCTCAAGAAATATTCTTTTTCATGTTACTGGTTCATCATGGTGGAAACTCTTCTGGGTGTGATCACCAGAATAATGACATGATTTACTTAGTTTATAGAGAATAAGGCACAGAGCATCCCGCCACCCCCCAGCAGTCATCACGAAAGAATTTATTTTCAAGAGTACTATGTACAGATAAAAGTTGTATTCATGAAATCTGGGTCATTACTAGCACAATGCTCGTCTCAAAAGTGTGCGGTCACGATTGCATCAGATGGGATATGCTTTATTTTTTGAGGGAAATGTGGCTTTTCTTCAGAAATCCCAAGTTCAAGGGACAAATGAAAATTCCATGAAAATACCTTCCGCGATTTTAGGCAAGTGCAGGTGCAGGAGCGGGGGCCGTGTTATCCCCGAGTGATTTGTCCCGGGCCTGCCCTAACCAAGCCGTGTGATTAGCCATCAGAGGGATGTGTCACAGCCTCAGGTGGATTTGGTTTCAAACGTGGATTCATTCTGTGCTAACAGAGCAGGTCTTGAAGAAGCCAAACTGAATTTCTGTACCTGTGGCCTGGGGAATATTTGTAAGTTAAAGTGCCTCTAAAAGTTCAGCCTGGTACCTTGAAGACACAGCCCTGTTCTTTTCTGCGTAGTAATGAAGTGCTGCCTTGTGAGTAGGAGGTTATGTATTTTTCTAGGTTCTCTGGAAGCCATTCTGGTGTGACACCACTAGCCTCTCTCCCAGACTGCGCTTTGCTGGGGGCTGCGATCCGAGGGGTGGAAGGGAAAGTTCAGCGGAACGTGTTTTCCTTGAAGCTTATTGAATGATGCCAGGGTGAAGCAGAGGTCACTCGCCCCTCCTCTGTAGGAACATTTTTTCTCCCCTTCAGCCTTTTCAAGCTGATACAATCCATAGTGTTTTGTTGCCCGTATAAATATCTATTCTGAAGAAATTCCACTTGTGCTGTATGTTCTCCTGGCACTGACAATCTAAATGCGAAACCGGACAGATGTTTATCAGCTTCCTGGGATGTTCAACAGTGAAATTTCCTGAAACTGCCAACACGGGCACAAATAGCTTTTAGAACTGCCAACTACTACTTGAAATCTCGGCGGCCTCTAGTGAGAGACAAAATAATTTGCCATCCCAGAAAGGAAATGCTTTGGACTGGATGTGGGCATAAGCGAACAGGGATATTCAGAAATCCAGCCCGTGTGTCTCACACCTTAAACTGATGTAAGGGGAAACAGTTTGAGCTCAGTGCAGGCATGTGGAGAGATGGAATGAAGATGTTTGCCTTTGCAACGTCTACAGGGCCAAGGAATGAAAAGGGTGAGCGGCTTCCGAGAACTCTTTGATTTCGGAATGACTGTTGTTGTTTTTTTTTTTTTTTTTAATGCCTGTGACTTGCCAAAGAGAATAATTTTCCCCAAATTTAGAGATTTTATTCAAAATAACCAGTCTGTTCTTGGGATTAGTGAAGAGTAGATTTGTAAAGAGTAGGTTATTTTTTGGAGGCCTGTGTTCGCTCTCTGTTTTGGAGCATATTCCTCTTTTCTGCTGGGTTCCAGGGTGAGGTTTGGAACCCTGCAGGACATGTTTTCCTTTGTTGGTCTGCTAAACCTGTACCTGATAGCTTCCCCTGTAGAATGTCACACCATTTTGTTTTTAATCTAGTGCCTGAGTTGGGTTTTAATTTCCAACCCACGGGAACCATGTAGATTGATGTTCAGAGAGCTTACTTTCATTTTTTGGTAAATTTAAAGAACAGTGTAAATCTCTATTCTTTTCTAAATATTCATGTACCAGAATACTAGAATTGTTAAAAAATCTGGGAGTGCCTGGTCTCAGGTAATAAACAATCATCAAATATGAGGACTGCCAGGCCGACTTGGAAGCTCTGAGCTGGTGATTACGTGTCTTTGCTTTAATCACCAAGATACTAAATTATTTCTGCTATGCGTGTCTTGTTTCTTTATATAGGTTTATCAGTAAATGAAGTGATTGCTAAAAAGCTGGAAAGTGGTGTCAAAAGCTGGGTAGGTTATCCAGTTCTAATTTGTGTTCACAGTGTGAGGTTGCTAATAAACTAATAAGCTAGTAGGAACAGAAATAATGAGTTTATGAGCTAGAGACACTATTAAAATTATAAATGAGCAGCTTAGCATATGGCAGTGACAAGAATAAAAACAAAAATTGAAAGGGGGCGGGGGACCACAAAACAACCCCTGACAACAACTGGTTTGTTTAGAAACATTGAGAGGGAGCAAGGTTAATGAAGGTGAACGGAAGTCTCTACATTCCAGAACATTCTCTCCCCCCTTTCTAGTCATTTTTGTGGCTGAACTCTGTTCACCTATGTAACTGTACATAGTTCTTAATTTTCCAGTTGTTAATGGTGTGTATTTGTATCAATTAGGCCTGGTTTTCTGAGGAAAGTGAGAAGTCTCAGGGTGCTGATAGATCAGTCTGATGAGGGTTTGATTATTCTAAATTCGGAGGGACAATTTTGCAATAGGCAGGACATCTCAGGGCACCTCTGTGTTTTATTTTTCTACTTTTTCTTCAGCCCTCCCTCCACTCACTTGTGCACAGAAGTGTAACCACATTGGATAGTAATTCAAAAGGCTGTCTGTGCAGTAAATGAAGATTAATGAGAATTAAGTCCCTGATTAATTATAGTTCTCCAGAACTAGAGAAAAAGGACTTTTTGTTAAGTTGCAAATAGAAAGATTTGGGACTATTTCATTGTAAATGTTAATACAGCACACTGAAGGGAGGGAGACTATAATAATGAAAAATAAGCTCCAAACATATCTGGTTGACATTTCTGCTAATGACACCAGAAGGAAAGCTACTGCAATCCATCCCTTGGACTGAGAGGGACTATGGGTCTAACACAGCACAGAAGCAGAGAAAAAGGACAGTATCAGAAGTGAATTAGAAAATAAATAAACTGTTCTTTGAAGATGTCTTTAGAGAAAAGATTATTGCAGAGTATGATAGTTAGAAAAACTTTCTCTGCAAATCAAGATTTGAGTGAGAACACTCATAGGGCTTTTATTTATTTATTTATTTTTTCACTCATAGGGCTTTTAAAGGATTTTGAACATAATACACTCCTGCCTTTGGCAATTATAGATAACATGAGAAATATTCTCACTTTTTCTTGATTCTATTTCAGAAGGATGTCAACACAGCCCAGAGGCCAAGGAAGAAACACCCTCAGCCACTGAGAGCTAGAAACTAACATTTGAGGGAAGACAGACTGTGGGGGCAGAAGGACCCTCCAGGAGTGGGTGGGGGCCAGGGCTAGGGGTGGAAACCCACGAGGTGGTCTCCATCACTCATGCACATCACATGTTCATAAACATTCTTCTTCAGTAATGGCTCACAAACGCCTAATTCTTCATGCAGTTCCTGAATATCATTCTCATAGCAAGAGAAGACCACTAGCAATTCATCCATTATAGTTTCCCTATGCCTCTAATGTTCAGTTATAGTCTTCTACACACAAGGTTTTACTTCTTCTTATCCACCAAAAACCTTGAATTTCACTTAGGGAACCAGCATTGGCTAGTAGCAATCAGAAACTTTATTTTCAAAAAAGGAAATAGACAAGCTAGCCTTCCAGAGCTCACACTTGCTCAGTTCCAAGTAATATTCCAAGTGTTGCATGTGTATTAGCTCATTTGATCTACGCCTCATGGTGTGGTTCAGATTATTACCTCCCTTTTAAAGATGAGGAGCCAGGTGTGGAAAGTTGAAGTAATTTCGCCACATTGATGCAGCCAGTTAGCCTAGAGCTGGAGTAGGAACTGAGCAGCTATGTTTTACCATCTGTTTCTGAACCATTGCCAGCTCTCCTATTGGCAAATCAGTAGATGTACATTGGGCTTCCCTGGTAGTTCAGCTGGTAAGGAATCTACCTGCAATGCAGGAGACCCCGGTTTGATTCCTGGGTTGGGAAGATCCCCTGGAGAAGTGATAGGCTACCCACTCCAGCATTCTTGGGCTTTCCTGGTGGCTCAGACAGCAGAGAATCTACCTGCAATGCATGAGACCTGGGTTCGATCCCTGGATTGGGAAGATCCCCTGGAGGAGGGCATGGCAAGTGACTCCAGTGTTCTTATCTGGAAAATCCCCGTGGACAGAGGAGTCTGGTGGGCTACAGTCCAGGGGGTCGCAAAGAGTTGGACATGATTGGGTGCCTAAGCAAAACATACATCTTTTGATCCCAAACTTCTAATTGATCACCCCCCTCTCAAGTTTGGAAATATTTTTTAAATGTTAATTTATCATTTATTTATTCACAACTCTACTCTCCAACTGTAGATACCAGCACTAAAAAAAAAAAAAACCATAGCAGAGTACTAATAGAATCCTTAGCCTATATGTTTTTCTCAATAATCACAGGGAGTAAAATGTATGAAGTTAACACCTCTTTAACTTGCCTAAGATAAATTGTTACTCGCCTGAATGAAAGACTGGGCAATAGACTAGCCCCATGGTTCCTACCTGGGGGAAGTGGTATCCATACCTGACCAGGCAGAACAATCCTGCAAACCCAAGGACATCTAGAGAAGCAATTTCAGAAAGTGAATTCTCTCTCCCCTATTAGGCCCTCACTTCTTGTCCTAATTTTCACCACCTACTTGAAATTCCCATTGTGTTCTGCTCCCTTTTAGATTTAGAAGGAATTTATTTTCCCCTTCCTTTCCCTTTTTCATTAGGACTTTGCTGGACTGGTGGGAAATCAAATGAATGCTTGCTTGTTTGTTTATCCAAAAAAGAAATGTGGAAAGAAACAAGTGTAAAAGCTTCTTGCCAAAAATTGAATAAAATTAGGCAGGCAGCAGAGCAGAAATATTTGAGAAGGTGGCAGAGCCCTCCCTGTGGAAATATTTCCATTGTAACAGTACTGTTGCATCTCTGCTTTAGGTCTAAGCCACTCGGAAACAGTTGCCCCTTACTAGGTTTCTAGGTGACATAGTTGAGGCAAGGACGAGGTGAAATGCTGCTTTCTTCGTGTTGTGAGATAACGTCCAAACAAATCAGAGAGTTGTTTTTCAGTTGGATTATTCTCCCTTTCCTTCTTTAACCTAGGGAAAGGATGGAGATGATAAAATTTATTTCTGAGAGATGATACAATTTATTTGCAGGTTATGAAATAGCTAAAAAACCTGTTGTGCACGAGCTTGTTCAGTGTTTGTAAAGTAAATTGGTTAAGCAGTTACTGCTGTTTTGCTTGCTCCACATAGATGCTTTTGTTAAACTTTAAAAGTGGCATTGCTGGTTTTTAAGACATGACTCAAAACTCCCCTGGAGCTGAGAAGTGTCTGAGTGTGGAGAAAGCATCTGAGATCCCTGTTTTTGGTATCTCCTCTGGGAGAGGGTGGCTCCCAGAACTGACCCCGAAGCTTCCCTTCTCCCCCAGCTCTTACAGTTTAACATCTATGGAGCCAAATACCCAAGCAGCAGTGGCATCTTCTTAATACTGTTTTCTAGCCAGTGTTTACTTTAGTTGTTTTGCTTCTGTGATTGCTTGTGCCGGAATGGGATTAGTTGTATAAATTCTCTAGTAATGAGAGGAAATACTCTTATCTTCAGGTCCCTGGGTTCTTTGTGTTTGTCTGGGTGCACTGTGCTTTGTGTGATGCGGACACCTGGGTACAGCTTGCTTCCTTATCTAGTTGTGTTTTGCAGTGAGCAGAGAATTGTTGTCTAAACTACAGTTTGTGAATAATTAAATGAAAATACTTTGGGGGAAATTTACCATTTAATGATATTCTACTGCGAATACACCTTTAAGGTCGTCTTTGTTGTTGTTTGGTCGCTCAGTTGCAACCCCATGGACTGCAGCACGCCAGGCTTCCCTGTCCTTCATCATCTCCCAGAGCTTGCTCAAACTCATGATCATTGAGCCGGTGATGCCATCCAACCGTCTGGTCCTCTGTCGTCCTCTTCTCCTCTTGCCTTCAATCTTTCCTGGCATCAGGGTATTTTCCAATGAGTTGGCTCAGATAACATAGGGGTCTTTTCCAGTGAGTCAGCTCAGATATCCAAAGGTTAAGTCTTACCCCTGTGTAATTCCATATCTCTACATGTCAATGCGCTACAAAGATGGGGGTGCCTTTATGACTGCAAGTAGTTTCTCAAATTGAGCAGAATACCCTGAATGCAGAACTCTACTGCAACCTGCTAAAGGAATGGGCAGAAGAGTATCATGGTACAATGGTATCCACTCTTTATTGTAGTTGATTCTTAGTTGTAACTTTTCTGGAGAAATTTGTTGAAAACAAAGGAAGTTAGTAGGTATCGCTTCCTTTTGACAATTCCCTGAACTTCCCCTTTTGCAGAATTAACTGTTCCCTCCTGTATGTGTATCTCTCTAGCTAGTTGCTTGTAATAATCTGACACATGCTCAGCCATGACTTTGTCTGTGTCCCCAACTGAGAGTGCATGCCCCCAGGACCCAGGGATGGGGCTTAGTTATCTGGATCTGCCTTAATACCAGCACAATGGTGAATATATAGGAGCTAAACACGTGCTTGTCTTATTGAATTCTTTGAAGAAATTGGCAGGTAACAAGATGGCTAGTGAGATTGTAGAAATACCAGCTAGGGCATAGAGTTAATGAATAAGAAATAAAACTAGATCATGACCATTGCCACACTTATTTTTTTCTCTAATAAATGTGATAAGCAGAGTACTAGTACCTAGAGCCTAAATTCCCTTGGAATTTGAGATTTTAGTGGTTTTTTTCAGAGGAATGATTGCATTGCTGGGTTGGAAATGAGTTCCTTAGCTCATTGTGGGTGTGCCTGTTAACCATTCAGCATCTCCATTCATTAGTTTGAGTCTCTATTTATCCCAGAATAAGAAAAACTTTTCTGGGCCATTTCTACAAAGCTACAAGACTGCTAATGCAGTAGAGTGAAGACATAAGATAAATTGATGGTCAACACACAGATGGAAACTTGATATTTAACAACTAGCACTGCAGGTCAGTGGGGCAAGGATGGGCTGACTGTTCAATAATTGGAACCATGACATTCAATTGTGTATAATGAAAAGACAGTGGACCTCTAACTCATAGCAAAACCAAAAATCAATTCAAGGTAAACTGATGATCTAAATGTAAAAAAGCAAAACCTTAAAGCTTTTAGTGGAGAATATGTAGAAGTCTGTACTTATTTTCTCAGGATAAAGAAGAATTTCTTAAACAACTAGAGAAAGGGCAAATCATAAGGGAAAAGATTAATTTGCTTACATTAATGTGAAAATCTTTCGTACATGGAAAGGTACCATTAACAAAGTGAAGAGATCGCTGCATTCAAGGATAAGATAATTGCCCCTTTGTGTAACTGACAAAGGATCAGCATAGAAGTAGAATCTCCACAAATCAGTAACAACCCAGTAGAAATTGGACAAAGGCTTGGGGCAGATAGCTCAGAGGAGGAAATGCAAATAAGCAATACACGTGAAAGCTGCTCAGTCCCACTAGTAATCAGGAAAATTTAATTGAAATGCCATTTCACACTCCTCAGGTTGGAAGAAGCTTTTCGCTTTAGTTGTATCTGACTCTGCGACCCCATGGACTGTAGCTCACCCGGCTTCTCTGTCCATGGGATTCTCCAGGCAAGAATACGGGAGTGGATTGCCATTTCCTCCTTCCGGGGGATCTTCCTGATCCAGGAATCAAACCTGTGTCTCTTATGTCTCCTGCATTGACAGGCAGGTTCTTTACCACTAGCACCACCTAGGAAGCCACTCCTGAATGGAAATGTCAATCAATTCAACCACCTTGGAGAACCATTTGGCAATAGATCCTCAAAGTGTAAGATGTATTTATAGGGCTCGACAACTAGCTCCATCTTAGAGAAACCAACATGTTCATAAAGAAACAGGAAAAAGAATTTTCAGCACAGCATTATTCATAATATTGAAACATTGAACATAGGAAAATGAGTGAATATATTGTGCTATTTTAGTGAAATGGAATACTATACACCAATGACAATAATTAAAGCTACAGAATCAACATGAATACATTTTACAAACATAATGTTACACAAAAATAGCTTGCTGTGGAAGGAAATATTTTCTGTGCTACTATATATATATAGTTTACAAAAATAGAAAATGTTTGGGTAGAGTTGGCTAGGGTTAGTAACGTAAGTAAAATGACACAGGTGTTGTTCATGTCAAATTCAGGGTTTTGCTGAATTTGCTGGCAACATGGGAAATGTGATCAGGAATGGATACATGAAGTGTTTGCTATGGGTTATTTCATATGTTAAATTTCAGAATTTCATATTAAAATGTAAGCGAAAAGAAGGTGTTATTTTTAAGCTAAGAGAGAAATTAGATTAAAGATTAGGATACTGAATTTAAAATAGCTCGAATCTTGTCATAAATAAGTCCATCATTAAACTGTACAGGTCATTATTTCATTTAAATTCATTAATGGTCAGAATCATCTTCTCCATCTAAAGTACATGTTCATTAGTCAAAAGTACTCTTGACACTGCGGCTGCTTCTCATCTGTCAGAACTATCAATGACATTATTTTTCCTCTCTTTAAAATCAAGGACCTATTTCACTCTTGCCACAGTGAGGCTGTCATCTCTGTAGACATAATCTCTTGCCTTTCTTATCTCTGACCTCCTTACTAAATCTTGATGAGTGGAATTCTGCCTGTTTTTAACCTTCTTCCTAGAATGCATCTTTTGTTCTGCAGCCTTCTATTTCCTTTAAGTCCACAGGAATGCTGCCCTTTCCAGCAGCAGCCTGGACAGTAGATAAATGTATCCTTCCACTTGACACGTTCTTTATTTTACATCTCTGCCCAGAGAACCCATTTGACCAGGAATCAAAATGTGGTCAGAGCTGCTCCTGGCTCCCCCACATACAGATCACACAGCTTTGCTATGTGATTAGTCCCTTTGAGCATCGTTGTTCTTATCTCTAAGATAAGTTGGGGCATTGGTTTTGATGAACTCTAAGGTGACTTTCAGGTCTGAATTGTGTGCTGATTTTCCATCAGGAGAGAGGGAAGAGTGAAGAAGAGGAATTGAGGGGTGAAGTCAAAGAGATGAAAAAAGGACAGAGGGCCAGATAGAAGGATTGGAGGATGACTCATTCCGGTAAGATGACTGCTGAGCGAATAAAGGAAGAAACCTAAGAAATCCATCCTGGGTAACCTAGATGAAAGACAGGAGTCTTAGCCACTAGACCATCATGGGCTTGAGGCTAGAAGCAAAGTGGCTGGCTGTTTCCCCCATTTGAAAGCAAGAAGGTTTCAAGGAGGCAAAAACCATGAAAACAGGTACAAAGTTTATTAGACACACAGCACAATGTATGGGAGTGCACACAGATGCTGCTGCTGCTAAATCGCTTCAGCTGTGTCCGACTCTGTGCGACCCCATAGACGGCAGCCCACCAGGCTCCCCCGTCCCTGGGATTCTCCAGGCAGGAACACTGGAGTGGGTTGCCATGGCCTTCTCCAATGTGTGAAAGTGAAAAGTGAAAGTGAAGTTGCTCAGTCGTGTCCGACTCTTAGTGACCCCATGGACTGCAGCCTACCAGGCTCCTCCATCCATGGGATTCTCCAGCAACAGTACTGGAGTGGGTTGCCATTGCCTTCTCCAGAAGAACAGTTTATTTAACACAGAAGTAAGGCAGAGATAGAAATGCAGTTGTTTGTAAAAAAGGATGACCCAGGTAAACTGAGGGGTGAAAGGAGTCTTGGCAAGGCCGGGAGTATGATACGTGGTGACCTGAAGAAACAAGATGAAGGTTAGAGGAATGTGGGAGTCCACTGGGGGGTCTTACCAAGTGAGGGTGATGGAGCGGGCAGCAGAGAGGAGGACAGGGACCCAATGATAGAGAGAGTGTGTGTGTGTGTTGGGGGGGAGCTGATCTCAAAGGGAGAGCAGTGAGCGTTCCTGAAGAGAGATCTTAGTTCCCTGCCCACGGATTAGACCTGGGGAACTTAGATGAAAACCAGGAGTCCTAGCCACTAAACCACCAGGGAAGACAGGCTAGAAGCAAAGTGGCCCTGACTCTTCCCCCCATTTGAAAACAAGAATGTTTCAAGGAGGCAAAAACTGTGAAAACAGGTACAAAGTTTATTATTAGAGACACAGCACAGTGTATGGGAGAACACACGGAACAGTTTATTTAACACAGAAGTAAGGCAGAGAGAAATACCTGCCTAGAGACAAAGGGTGTGGGCATCCTGAGTGAGGAGCCCCGTAAGTCAGAAACTAGGCAGAAATACTGGAGAGCAGTGTGGATACGCTGAGTGAGGAAGAGCACAGAGAAGAGGTGATGTCAGTCACACAGAACACTCCTTCTGGGTCTTTGTTTATTCAGTTCAGTTCATTTCAGTTGCTCAGTGATGTCTGACTCTTTGTGACCCCATGGGCTGCAGTACACCAGGCTTCCCTGTCCATCACCAACTCCTGGAGTTTACTCAAACTCATGTCCATTGAGTCAGTGATGCCATCCAACCATCTTATCCTCTGTCATCCCCTTCTTCTGCCTTCAATCTTTCCCAGCATCAGGGTCTTTTCAGAGGAGTCAGTTCTCATCAGGTGGCCAAAGTATTAGAGTTTCAGCTACAGCATCAGTCCTTCCAATGAACACCCAGGACTGATCTCCTTTAGGATTGAACTGGTTGGATTTCCTTGCGGTCCAAGGGACTCTCAAGAGTCTTCTCCAACACCACAATTCAAAAGCTTCAATTCTTCGGCGCTCAACTTTCTATATAGCCCAACTCTCACATCCATACATGACCACTGGAAAAACCATAGCCTTGGCTAGACGGACCTTTGTTGGCAAAGTAATGTCTCTGCTTTTTAATATGCTGTCTAGGTGGGTCATAACTTTTCTTCCAAGGAGCAAGTGTCTTTTAATTCCATGGCTGTAGTCACCATCTGCAGTGATTTTGGAGCCCCCCAAAATAAAATTTGTCACTGTTTCCACTGTTTCCCCATCTATTTGCCATGAAGTGATGGTACTAGATGCCATGATCTTAGTTTTCTGAATGCTGAGTTTTAAGCCAACTTTTTCACACTCCTCTTTCACTTTCATCAAGAGGCTCTTTAGTTCTTCACTTTCTGCCGTAAGTGTGGTGTCATCTGCATATCTGAAGTTATTGATATTTCTCCTGGCAATCTTGATTCCAACCTGTGCTTCATCCAGTCCAGCATTTCTCATGATGTACTTGGCATATAAGTTAAATAAGCAGGGTGACAATATATAGCCTTGACTTACTCCTTTCCCCATTTGGGACCAGTCTGTTGTTCCATGTCTAGTTCTAACTGTTGTTTCTTGACCTGCATACAGATTTCTCAAGAGGCGGGTCGGGTGGTCTGGTATTCCCATCTCTTTAAGAATTTTCCATAGTTTGTTGTGATCCACATAGTCAAAGGCTTTGGCATAGCCAATAAAGCAGAAGTAGATGTTTTTCAGGAATTTTCTTGCTTTTTCTGTGATCCAGCAGATGTTGGCAATTTGATCTCTGGTTCCTCTGCCTTTTCTAAATCCAGCTTGAACATCTGGAAGTTTGGACAATTATGTTGTTTCTTTCTTCACACCTGACAGGTCCACAGACCCTTCCTAAGATGTCTGCGCAATTTTTTTCTAAGATGGATCCCATCACAGAGGCCTGCAGGCACATGTCCACACTTATTATGGGGTGGGGCCTCCTCCCTTTTTGGCCCCCAAGAAGCCTGACCACACATGTGCAGACAGGGGAGTCTTTCCTTGAGCTCAGAGCGGGTACCTTATCTCTTCGCTGTAGCAGAGCTCAGCTTTTGCCACTAGCTTTGTCCTTGCAGTGTCTGAGTGAGAACAAAGCTTGAAGTTTATTCCACTTGATCAAACACTAGGTGTCTAGCGCAGGGGCCCAACTGTCTCCTACCTCAGACCAACTCTGAAACACGAAATAGCTGAGATGCAAAAGGAAGTGTTGGAGCTTTTGAGTCATGCTCTTATTTTAAAATATAGTAGGAAGGGCAGTAGTCAATAAAATAGGTTAAAATAGGCAGATGGGGGCGATTTCTTTCTTATGAGAAAATGATTGTAATTTGCTGGCTGACATTCCCAAGCTGTTGGGGACTGTGTGTGTGTTCCCCTGACACTGTGGATCTTTGTTCTGGAGTAACAGGGACAGGCCTTCCACTGGTAGCAAAAAGCGATAGCGAGTCCTGTTACTTTAATGCTAGTTGGATTTTAAACCCTGAATTGGTCTAGCTGCCTACCTTCTTACAATGAAATTACATTTAAACAAGAAAGAACTTAGGACACCACTTGATTGCCAGAAAGAAAGGATATTACATGGGTTGAATTAAGCCAATGCTTTTCTGCATGTGTTTGCAAATGCTGGAACACATGAAATTACAAGTGAAATTACATTTCTTAGGCCATAATTATAAGTTCCTCCATGGAGATTAACACTTTGCTCTAAGCACCTTATTAAACTGTTGAAAGGCCATCAAATAGATATAGCTCACGCCAGCTTTGTTCAGTGGGGTGAGAACAATAGTCATTCTCACCTTGCTGAGAGCTGGTATGTACAGCATGTGTAATTAAGTACATTAGAAGTATTTAATTTGTATTTAATGTAATTAAGTACATTGCAAATATTCCTTTGAATTCTTACCACATCCCTGTGAGGTACATGTTGCTGTTTCCATTTTATAGATGGGAAAAATGAGGCTTGAAAAGATGGCCCAACTTGTCTGCTGAGTGGCAGTGATGAAAAAGGCAGAGCCTGTTTAAAACCAGGTCTCTCTGCCTCCAAAGCCAGATTTATTAAGTACTGAGCCTCGCCTCTGGTGCCTTGTTTCTGTTTTGCCATCAGCAGTGCATCCCACGTGCCAGATTTCTGGATCCCGTGTTTGGGTCATCTCTGGTGGTCATGGCATGCGCCGCTCTGCTAAGCTCCATTTTCCTATTTCCTGGAAACAAGTGAAACAGACCATGTTGGCAGGAAAAGACAATTCCCAGACAGGAATTGCAGGCCCTTCATCATACAAAAAGTTAGCTGTCTTAGGATATTTGATACTGAAGGTGAGAAAATGTGAGATGCCCCGGGCTTGAGGGATCCGACATTAAGGGAGGCGTTGGGGATTGATTGGCAGGTGAAGAAGATGGAGACTGGGCTTGCTGAGGTCCTTCGGGAGCAGCAGGACGCCACTGGAGTAGGCTGGTTAACAGAATTTTTCCAGTTCAGATAAGGTATGGTGTAGTAATCAGAGTTCTCCGGAGAAATGGTACTAGTAGGATGTATATAGTTAAATGCATGCTCAGTGTACTTGTGTCTGAGTCATGTCCGATTCTTTGTGACCCCCCACAGACTGTAGCCCACGGGATTTCCCAGGTGAGAATACTGGAGTGGCTTGCTATTTCCTCCTCCAGGGTATCTTCCCAAGCCAGGATTAAACCCGCATCTTCTGTGTCTCCTGCATCGCCAGGCAGATTCTTTACCACTGAGCCCCCATGGGAAACCCTCATATAGTTAAGCAGAGGGAGAGGTATTATGAGGGATTGGCTTGTTTATGGAGCCAGTTATGGAGGCTAAATTCCACGATCTGTTATCTGCAAGCTGGAGGCCCAGGGAAGCAGGTGGCGAAGTTCTAGTTCAGACCTGAGAAAAGGTCTGAGAACCTGGAGCATTGATGTCAGAGGGCAGGGAAAGATGGCTGCCTCACCTCTGGCAGAGAGAGGATTCAGCCATCCAGGCCCTTCAGGTATTGAATGATGCCTACCCACATTGGTGAGGGTGATCTGCTACCCCTTCCAGGGCTTATTTCTTTCTGTCTCTCTCTCACACACACGCATTCAGAAATAATGTCTTACCAACTACTTGGGCATCTCTTAGCCCCATCAGATTGACACATAAAATCAGCCATCACCTCTGGCAAGCATTTCATTAAACATGAGAAAAAAAAAAGACTGTCTAGAAATGTGTACTTCCTCAGGAACCTTGAATTTCATTCTCATTAAACTAGGAAAAAGATAAACTATTACCAGCAAGGAAGTATATAGCACAACCCCTGAGAAATGACCTCCTCTCTTCGGAAGCAATAAAGAGAAAATGTTAAGTAGTGTTGATCAAACATTAAAGATTGTCGAGAGTTTTAATGAGCAAATGTTTTCAAATTGCTAGGAAAAAAAAAAGCATTACAGAGGAATTGTAAATGATAGTCTTGTTATTTTTCTAAAAATGGCCATATTTAACATACCTCCTTTAAAGCCTAATTTAGTGTACAAACACTAGCCATTTACATATCTTCCTCCAGCATGTTTTGGGTATTGAGGTTCTAATTCTTTGCTTTCTGAATACTGGGAGCATGTACACTTGTGAGCTTCAAGGTTGATTTGTGATGCTTTTTGACACCTGGCTTCTGTTTAATGTTCTGTTCCCTTACAGTAGGAAGACTGAGAGCTATACCTAAGAATTTTTAACGTTTCTAGATATCACAATCTCTGGAAAGCTAAACTCTTTTGAGGGTTTCTCTCCTATACTTTACTTTATATTCCTCACCTGGACACAAATGAAGCTTCTTTCGTGTTCAGTTTGACCTAACTTATCTCTGATCACAAGCATATTTTCAAAATTTCAGCCCTTGGGCACTGTAAGTAAGTCAGGATTTCTAAGAGATGAACCTCACTATCACCCACCCAGCCCATCCTTAATGATGTACGCATGCTTGCATAGACACATACAGGCAACATGCCCCTTCTCATACTCCTGTTTCTCCTAACAAGTATACATTTGTTTAATTAACCAAATCACTGTTTTACACAAAGAAAATGAAGGTTATTAGAGTCACAGGTGTGAAGTGTACTCACAGGTTTGTTAAAAATCACTGTAGATGAGATAAATTCACTCCCTCTACATTCCAAGTAGGAGCAATATGTAAATTTAACCTGACTTGAGGGCAGTTTGGTTTTAGAAAATCCTGTTGAATCTTTCTGAAGAGAAAGAATTCTTTTTTAAAGGAGTCTGATGAACCCTAAAAGTAACTTAAAATCTCTTTGCAGGGGAGGGTCAGTTTCCATTTATTCATCAGTTGTTAAAACATCCAAAATGTTTCTGTAAAGAACGAAGAAATGAAACACTGTACATTGCTGCCAAAGTATTTGTCATGGGGTAATTTTTTTTGTTCCAAGAAGTCTTTCTTCCTTCTTTTCAATGTGATCTAGTAGTTACTATACCATGTGGCCATGTCAGAATGAGATTTGATAATGAAGTTATTTCAAGCATGTGAGGCAGAAATTGCTCTGAAAGTACTTGATTTCTGAGTGCACTTGTGCATAAGTAAGCCAGGCAACAGAGGCAGCCCTGACATATGACATTTCCAGCAGCGGGCCAGGGGAAGGAGGAAGTGAGGCCAGGTACATGATACCACTTCTGCCTTGGCAACAACAAGCCTGTCATCGGGAGCACACACTTAGATTCAGAGCACCTGCTCTTCTCCAAGTGGGAGCTTGAGCCAGTGGCCTTGGAGTTGGGAAGCATTGCTTTACTTCATAGTGCAGTTGGGAAAAAGCTCTTAGTTTAGAATAAAATCAAAGCTTAACATTTAGACCAAGTATTTGGCAATTAACATTCACATGTGAGATGTTACGATTTTTGTTGTTCCTTCACTCAGCCATGTCCTACTCTCTGCGACCCCATGACTGCAGCACGCCAGGCTTCCCTGTCCTTCACCATCTCCTGGAGTTTGCTCAAACTCATGTCCATCGAGTCGGTGATGCCATCCAACCATCTCGTCCTCTGTCGTCACCTTCTCCTCCTGCCTTCAATCTTTCCCTGCATCAGAGTCTTTTCTAATGAGCTGGCCCTTTGCATCGTTATGATTTTGCTTTCCCATATTTCATCTGTCAGCAGTCAGTGATGGTCCAGGGTGCTATCAGAAGGGAGCAGACAGTACTAGAATGATGCATAATTCAAGCTATGTGTTCTAATAAAGCGTTTGTATTGAATAGATAAATCCTTATTCTTGAGCAACTTAAGAGACTACCAATTCTAGAGTATTTCAGTTAAACTTTTTTCCTTTCTTTTGTTTCACCAACTGAACAAGATTTTCTATGCCTGCAATTAATTTTTTTGTTTAGCTTTTTTTAAAAAGAAAAATCACACCATTTTAAAAAATTAGATGTTTTCATGATTCTTTGGATTATCAGTGGCTTCCTCACATCATGAACACCCTGTGATTCCAACTCCTTTGACAGTGACTGTAAGTTAGTATTGACAATTTAAATAAAGTCAGCAGAGGCCATTCTTTTGTCCCCTTATTGGCACCTACCTTTTTTTTTTTTTTGATAAAAAATAGCTTTAGTGATATGTAAGTCATAGACCATGGAGTTTACCTATTTAGAGTGTATAATTCCATTTTTAATATATTCACAGACTTCTGAAAATATCACTGTCTCTTCATAACTCTTTTTATCACACCCCTACCCCAAAAACCATACCCTTTGATAGACACTCCTCACTCCCTGGCAATCACTAATTTACTTTCTGTCTCTGTCAACTTGCCTTTACTGGACATTTCAATATAAATAGAATGATATAGTCTTTTTGACCACTGCTTTCATTTAGCATAATGTTTTAAAAGTTTATCCTTAATGTAGTATGTATCAGTATTCCATTTCTTTTCATTGCTGAGTGATAGTCCATTGTAGGATTATACCTCCACTTGTATGTTACTTCATCAGCTGATGGACACTTGAGTCAGTGAGGGCAGAATAATGGTACCTAAAGATGCCATGTCCTGTGGCATGGCAGAAGGGACTTTGCCCGTGTAGTTAAGGTTAAGGACCTTTGGAGATGAGATCATCCAGGTGGTGCAGTGGTAAAGAGTCCGCCTGCCAATGCAGGAGATGCAAGAGATACCAGTTCGATCCCTGCATCAGGAAGATCCCCTAGAGAAGGAAATGGCAACCTGCTCCAGTATTCTTGCCTGGAAAATTCTGTGGACAGAGGAGCCTGCCAGGCTACAGTCCATGCGTTTGCAGAATTGGACTCAACTGTGTGTGCTCACACACATACACACACACACACCCTTAGTTAACTGGTGGACCTAATCTAATCTCATGATTCCCTCAAAGAGGAGAGTTTTTCGTGTCTTTGGTCAAAGGAGGTGTGACTGTGGGAGAAGAATCAAGGAGAGGCAGTATCGCTGCCTGTGAAGATAGAAGGAAGAAGATTCCATGAGCCAAGGAAGTGAGTGGATCCTAGAAGCTGGAAAACGGAAAGAAATGAATTTTCCCTAAGTCCTTCCAGAAAGGAGTGAGACCTGTAGCCTCTCATATAATAAACCTATGCTTTAAGCCATTACGATTGTGGTAATTTGTTATAGCAGCAACAGAAAACTAATATAGGGTTGTGTCTACTTTGGGGCTTTCATGACCAATGGCGCTATGAACATTGGTATACAAGTATTTGTGAGGACATGTGTCTTTTTCCTGGGTAGCTACCTGGGGGTGGAATTGCTAGATCTTATGATAACTGTATAAACTGATATAACATTTCAAGGAACTGCCAGATAGTTTTCCAGAAGGGCTGCCCCATTTTACTTTCCTGTCAGCAAATATTTCCATTTCTCTCCATCCTCACTAACACTTCATATTTTAGTCTTTTTTATTTTGGTCATCCTAGTGGATATCAAGTGATATCTCATTATGGTTTTGATTTCTATTTTCCTAATTACGAATAACGTTGAGCATCTTTTCCTGTGCTCATTAGCCATTTGTATATCTTTGTAGAAGTATCTATTCAGATCTTTTGTTCACTTTTAAAACTGCTTTGTCTTTTTATTGTTTAGTTGTTCTTTATATTCTGGTTACAAGTCCCTTATTAGATGCACAGTTAGCAGGTGTTTTCTCCCAGTCTATGGATTGTCTCTTCACTTTATTGAAGGTGGTTTTTTTTTTAGCGCACAATCTTTTAATTTCAATGAAGTCCAATTTATCCTTCCTTTTTATCCCATATGCTGTTAGTGCCTTACTTAAGAAACTGTTGCCTATGCAAACATCACAAAGATTTATAACAGGATTTTTTAAGTATTACATCTTACATTGGAGTCTGTGATCCATTTTGAGTGAGTTTTTGTGTATAGTATGGAGTAGGTATCCAGCTTCATTCATTTGCATGTGGATATCTAGTTTTTCCAGGGCTTAGATACAGTTAATTTTTAATTGGAAATGTTAACCCCTGTGGGTTATCTCTGGGTGTTTACGATATTGCTGGTGCTTGGGGAGGGCTGCTGCTGCTGTGTTCCATGTTTGGAACTTGCCCTGCTGGTGACAGCCTTTCCTCACAGTCTTCAGTGAAGAACATATAGAGGCCCCTGTTCCCAGATGGGTTGCATTACCTTGTCAAAATGTGTATGAGATACAGGAAATCAAACATGCTTTTGGCTACTTTATCCTTTCCCCTTTTCCTCTAGATTTGGTTGTGTTCCTGACCGTATTAGATTTTTTTCTGCAGTATCATTGCATGAGTTGCCATGACGTGGAAGCCTGTTGTTGTTCAGTGTGACCTTTTCCTTACTAGTTTAGAGTTGCTCAACTCCTTAACTCCTTGGAAATTACCAAGTGCACCAGGGGTCCAAATGCATTTTCTCCCTCCTCCTCTGGCTTCCTTACACTCTGCTTCCTGTGCAGAGACAGATTTTTCTCAACCTTTCTTAGGACTGCTCTGTGCTATCCCTAGTTTATCTGTGATAGGATGTCCCTGGAAAGTAAGTATGATCTAGGAATGGTCATGTGGATGTTCAGGAATTAACTACCTCTGATTCCTAAGTTGAAGAGATCCTTAATCTATAAAGGACCGGTACCCTAAAGTAGTGCTTCTCAAACCTAAATGTGCATGCAAGTCTTCTGAGATCTTGTTAAAATTCTAATTCAGTATGCAGAATCTCTCAAAGGTGCAGATGCTATTGGCCCACGGACCACATTTTGAGAAGTCAGGTTCCCTAGCATCTGAGATTCTAGGGGGAATTCATAGGAGCTGGTGATTTGGAGGCATTTTAATCTAGACCCTGAGATTTCCCTTAAATTTTCTGGAAACCAAACAAAAATGTTTTTAGTAAAACAAAATACTTCTGCCATGTGCTTCAAAACAAGTCTATTCCAGATGTACTCCAGCAGCTGCAGTCAGGTAAGAATTCAGTTTCTTGAAGAAATGAAAATTTGCCTTTAATCAGAAATTTTGCTGTGACTAGTTAGATAGTTGCAAAGCCTGGATGGATATGCTCCAGTTGTTGTCAGGGTGATGTCTCTGGTCTTTTGGTGTATTATCCACGTCATGCTTCTAAAAGGTGTATGTGATTTATGCTTTGAGAAGAATGCCCATCTGGCTGTTTTAGTCAGCTGATTTATGAATCAGAGGTAAGAGTTAGATGCCTCTAATTGGTCAATTTTACTTTTCTCTAGGTTCAGTTAAGCTTTCATAGCAATTTAGGCAGACATCATCTGATTCTTTTATCATGAAACTTACATCTAATCAAACACTGCAGTGGAAGACCTTGTGTGTTACATTTCTTGGGAGTGATTTTGCCTTAGTCCTTTCAGTGAAAGGCTGATCTCTCTCTGACCAGGGTGTATATCTATTAGATTCTTCCAGTTTTTGCTGGTAGTTACTTCAAAATCAAAGTTATAGCTGCATTTTAACCATCATAGTTAAAACAGTGATTTTTTTAAAAAGACATGCACCTGTCTGCTGAATGCTATTATGAAACCAGTTTTGAAATGTCAGTGAATTTCTGGAAGTTTAAAGCATATTTTTTGGTTCTTTTATGATCACTGGAGTTTTCTTTTAGGTTCATATTTTATCTATTTTATGTTATGTAATATTTAGGCCAGGGAGGGAAAGGGAAGAGATTGATTGACTCAGTGACTCACTTGCAATTCCACCTTTGCCTAATAATGATTATTTATCTTGGAGCTGGATTGGAACTATAGCCATCCCTTGGTATCCCAGAACAGTTGTTTCCAGGAGCCTCCACAGATACCGAAATCCGCGGATGCTCAAATGTCTTATGTAGAATGGCCGAGCACAGTGATAACAGTCAGCCCTCTGCATCCATGAATTTCAATGGATACGGACCGTCAACTACAATTTTATATGGTTGTACGTGTGAGGATTGATTGAAAAGGGGAGGAAAAAGGAGAGGAAGACTGTTTATTTGTATAAATGCATCAAGACTTTATGCTAATTTCTATAACTTAAAGAAAAACCCTTTGTCACCTAGCTTCTTCTCTAGAAGGATAAAGCAAAGTTAAAAATTTGTATGTCCCTCTTACTGGACTATATTTTAAAAAGTCCAAATGATTTATCTAATGTGGTTTTTGTTTGTTTGTTTGTTTGATAAGTAAAAACCAGTTCCTTCTGGTGACTGGCTTAGGTTGAAATATTACAACTGTAACTAATAACAATCATCATTACTGGGTGTAGTAGTAGTGGTAGTTCTGCTGTTTTAGCTGTGAAAGAACCTAAGCCCCACCCTGTATGTAACACCTTGGTAACTTGGTGGACTGTCTGCTTGGCTCTTGAACACCTCACTTCTTCTAGTAGCAGAAGGAATTCTATCAACGTGTGGTTTCGAACCGTAGCTGAAAGAACTTGCCAAGCCCTATCCTTGTGCCCTTATCTCCATACAGTCATTTTTGTTCCATCTCAATGCTGCAGCATTTACAGGAATGCTGGGAACTCCATGCCTGACCTCTGCAGACAGTAATGATGTGAAACACAGTTGTATGTTTTTGTTAAGCTCTGAGAAACATGACAAATTGCCGTCATCCACGAGCCCCTCTCTGCTTCTCAGAAAAGACAGTGTTGACCCAAGCATTGTGATAAATAACTACTGGTAATAATGGTGAAAGCTGAGGGAGAGTAATGTTTTGCTTTGCAGCCATCCGGCTGCCTGGTACTTAGGTTTGTAACAGTCAAGGAAATTTTTTTCTGAAAATGAGCAAAAGTTGTGAAGCTAAGAGCCACATCCTTTGGAAATGGTTGAGTGAAATACTGAAATGCAAAAACAAATACTGAAATGTGCCAAAGCAAGCTCATAAATTTTGATCCATCATTGCAAATCTCCATCAGAGAATTATGCATGGGCCACCCTTTGAATGTACATTTTAAATGCAAAAGATAAGCAAAATAAAGAGTCTTTGTGACAACTCATACAAGAAAGATCATGGAAGAGACAGACCTCTGGAGAGAACCACACCAGGGCTGTGGGGGGCCAAGGCCCTAGGTTTATAAACCTAGGTTTATATATATATAAACACAGGTTTATCTCGTGATCTTAAGTGAGGGATGAATAGCTTCTTTAGGAAGGAGGATGATATAGTCAGTCTGTGTTTGGAGATGTATAATTGTCATCAGTTCATAGATTTTCCTTCCATTCACTTACAAAGAACAGTAAAAGAAATCATTGCATCACCTGGGATTTTGAAATTCAGTTTAAAAAAAAGGACTGAGAGTATGTTAAAGGGTGCTGTCCATATTAATAATGAAGTGGTACTAATCTGTTGTACTGAAAAATAAATGAAGGATCAAGAAATACTCTCAAATATATCTTGTGACCCAAACTTGGAAGATAGTCCTGGAATGACAAATGATTAATTAGAAGAATATTAACCTCAGCCACCGGAAATTAAGGTATCAGTAAGATAAAAATCCATTTATCTTAATTAATTAATTTTAAAATTATTTTAAATTAATTAATTTAATTTTAAAAGAAATTAATTTTTAAAAACTTCATTTTTTCCCATCACAGTGGCATATTTTCTGATACCAGCTGTACTGTCTGTTACCAAATAACAGTGAAAAAATGATGCATAATTTAAGACTCAGTAAATCCCAGTAACCCTGAGCAGCTAAAAAGGAATGACATGTTGGCATCCAAAACAAGGGGCACAGAGGAGGAAGGGGGGGCCATGCTGCCCATCCACCGCAGTGTTTCTTGAATCCTTACCTGCATCCTCAAACCTGTGTCCTGGCAACCTCTTTATCCCATTTCTACTTCCTTGGTGGTGCTTTTTTGAAATTGGTGGCTGGTGAAGAATCTTTCTGCAATGCAGGAGACCCTGGTTCAATTCCTGGGTCTGGAAGATCCCCTGGAGAAGGGATAGGCTACCCATTCCAGTATTCTTGGGCTTCCTTGCTGGCTCAGATGGTAAAGAATCCACCAGCAATGTGAGAGACCTGGGTAGATCCCTGGGTTGGGAAGATTCCCTGGAGAGGGGCATGGCATCCCACTCCTGTATTCTTGCCTGGAGAATCCCCACAGACAGAGGAGCCTGGCGGTCCATGCATGGGGTCACAAAGAGTTGGACATCACTGCGCAACTGTGCACACAAGATATGAAGCAAGACAGCGGAGTTCTTTCAAAGACCAAAAAGATTTCATCACTCATTGTTTTTAACTGATGCCTTTAAAACACAAGATTAAACATGGAAATTGTAGACTACTTCAAAGCAATTCACTTTTTAAATTGACTGTTTAGTTTAAAATTTTTCTAATGAAGACTAATTGCCTTATAGACCTTCCTCCCCTTCCTGTCAGTGTACCTGTGAGCTAGGGTTCTAAATGAGAATATGGTCTTTTGCTTCTGAAAGTAGCCCAGGATGAACAGAGATGACCCATTCTTTATTAAGTGGTCCTCATTTCCTGCTTCCAGGACTGTGGCCCCCCCAGCCAGGAGAAAGTAATTTCCCTTTGACCAGTGAAGGAGTGAGCTACTGTAACAGTTAAAAGTGAAAGTCGCTCAGTTGTGTCCAGCCGTTTGCGACCCCATGAGCTATACAGTTCATGGAATTCTCCAGGCCAGAATACTAGAGTGGGTAGCCTTTCCCTTCTGCAGGGGATCTTCCCGACCCAGGAATTGAACTGGAGTCTCCTGCATTGTAGGCAGATCCTTTACCAACTGGGCTATCAGGAAGCTACTTCTTTTTTTGGAATCCTTCAGTGGAAGTTCTCTTGTTCTGCATCTTTTAAGATAATTTGAATTTCATATGCATTAATGATTCTGTGCATTACTCCCTCATTACACCCATCTCCTGGCCATGTAGGTGTTTGCAGCTTTCAAACTGGGCACATAACTCAGGACTGCAAAGAAAAAAATTGTCTTCCAGAAGGAAAAAAAGCTCAAATTCCAATTAATCTAGTGCTGGCTTCTCAAAATAGCTGTGTGCTGAAGGATCCATTTTTGAATTCCCAGTCTGCTTGGACCATTGCTTTAGTAGAGTAAAAATGAATTGGTAGAAAAATGAAATGAAAAAAGACACATCCAAATTTTTTTTTCAAAAAGTGTTATTAGATTCAACAGTCATAAAATTACTCCATCCAAGTTCTGCAAAAGTTTCTGCAGATTCATTGTCAGTTTCTTCTCTTATTACAGAATAGGACCAGAGAGCATACTAGTTTCTGTATTAGTCCGTGGCCCACACTTTGAGTAGCTCTAATCTAGCACACTAATACTCAATCACTTACAACCATTGCCATTCCAAGTCATCTTGTTCTTTTACTAAATTGTTGTTTAAACCTTTAGATAAAGTATTGCACTTAAGACAAGGCTGTATGACTTTTAAATAGGTGGAAATACATCTAAATTGCAAACTGAAATACACTGGTAGCCATAGAAGATTTTAACAATTATTTGGCAAATGCTATTTTTTCTGTGTTTCACATTTCTTTGACTTCATTTCCTGTCACCCATTATAAATCTCACCCAGCTGGTTCTGCCTATTACAGTACCAAAAGGTGCTATCAAGTGTTTTCAATAACATCCACCTAGATACCTTACATATCTTAACATAGTTTTTACTTACATTATTTAATTGAAAAAAACTAATCTTTGTGTTGTTAAAATTACTTTTAAAGCTATAGCAAAACAGTCACATTAAATTCAAATCTCACTCATATCTCAAGCAGTTAAAAAATGTTTAAGTTCCATGAATTTGTTGTTCAGATTGGGTACATAGAGAAATAACATTACTTATGCAGAATATCAAGGAGGGCACGGCAACCCACTCCAGTATTCTTGCCTGGAGAATCCCTTGGACAGAGGATCCTGGAAGGCTACAGTCCATGGGGTCACAAAGAGTCAGACACGACTGAAGTGACTGGGCACGCCCACATGCGTGCAAAATACCAATATGATGGTCCTTGCATACCAGATACAGCCTGCTGTTGGTGGTTAGGTGAGCTTCTCTCTTCCCAATGCACAGGGTAGTAAAGTTTAACATGGAAAGAAATCAAGGGGATGCACTTGCTGTCTTGCAGTGTTTGGAGAGCTGCTATGTGGGTAGGAAGTTTGAGGAGCGCTTTGTGACTGGAGCGCACACGGACCAATGGGTAGAAGTCAACAGAGAGGCTGATTTCAATTAAATGAAGGGTTTCCCAAAAAGCACACACATGTGTAGAGGGAGACAAGGAAGAACTGAAGAACTTTTCTGGACTTTGTGCTCTACGATCTATGAGGTCCTGTGTTGCACATGAGCCTGCTGGAATGAGCATGAGAATAGAATACAAGCTTGGGATGCTCACTGCAGGAAGTGGAAGGTCTTGACAGTGGAAGAGAGACGTGAGGCAGGCAGCCAGATTGATCTGGGTGACTTAAGGTGTTGTCCGTCTTTGAGACACTGAGAGGGCGCATCCTGGTCTCTGTGATGGAGACATCCTACTCCGTCTTTCCCTCCTCTCAATTCTTTCTTCCTTTCCTCCCCCCTCTAGTTATGAAACAGCTTAAAGTGATAAAAGCTACCAGATTTAATATTTTGCCATGTTTTCTCCATTTTCTGTCTCAATGTTATGGATACAGCTAAAGCTGTATTGGGCTTCCCTGGTTGCTCTGTTGTAAAGAATCCACCTGCCACTGCAGGAGACCTGGGTTTAATCCCTGGGTTGGGAAGATCTCCTGGAGAAGGAAATGGCAACCCTCTCAAGTATTCTTGCCTGGAGAATTCCATGGACTGTCTGGCAGGCTATAGTCCATGGGGTTACAACAGAGTTCACCACAACTTAGTGACTAAACAACAAAGCTGTTATCACCACCGTTTATTCTTTTTCCTTCTTTCCTTCTCAGAGGTGGCCCCTGAATTGTTCAGAAACTCTTCGACTGCCTGTCTCTTGTGAGATTCCTCTCCTGTGAGGCATTTTATGTTTACTTTCTGACTTTTGCACAGCCAAGGCAATTCTGAGTGGTGATGGTTTTTTAACATCTCTGGTGTAAGCAATAGAGGTAGAAGGTTTGAGGGCTTTGCTAAAATTTATGTTGTTAAAATCAGCCTTTAATAACTAATTATCATATATATGTGTGTGTTTTCTATTTTGTGATCTGCTAACATATACAAAATTGTGAGCTGCAAAGGTTACTCTGACTAAAGACATGGATTTTGATACCAAGAATGCTATAGTCGCCTGTCTTACAGTAATCAGACCCAGAAGGGACTAGAAGGTGATAAACATAATACATTCATTCATACAATTAGTTTAGTCACTTCTTTCCTCTATTAGTTCACTGTTTAAAGGCATGCGCTGTGTTAGCTACTGCACTAGGTTTCAGGGATCCCAGGCAGTAGACCGAAATCCCTGCTTTTGTAAAATTGACAGTCTAGTTATGAGAAAACAGAAAAACCAACCCACATGTCAGTGGAGAAGTATGTTCCATGGAAGACTGTGAAACAGGGTAGGGGAATAGGCAGTGTGGATTGCAGACAGACTACCGGCTTATTCAGGGTGGTTGGAGAAGGTCTGTCTATTATGAGGACATGTAAGCCTTCCTCCCTTCCTCAAGGAAGTGATGAATAGGCTCTGGGTGTGGAGGGAAGTGCCTTTTAGGGATCAGTAAGTGGAGGGGGGTTTAAGGCAGGAATGTGTTTTGTGTGGGGAGAACTGCGAGACAGTGTGTATGGGTGGTGTGAGCCAGAGGAGCTGTGATCAGAGGTCACAGTCCCTCCTCAAAACAACCCTGGACTGGAGCTACAGCTATTATTATACCCATTTTTACGCAAGAGGAAACAAAGGCCTAGTTAGGGGACTTGCTCCAGGTCACACTTGCTGGTGGAGGACAGGACCAGGACTAGCCCGTCTCTTGAATTCAAAACACCACCCTTTCCTAGACCACAACTTTATGTATAAAGACATGTCTGATCTTACCTTTGTAGCTCATTGTTCCGTGGATTTACATAAAATCCCGGGACATCAGTTTCCGATGGATAAAGCCATGGAAGGAAGATTCAGGGTTGTTGTGAGAGTCACACAGGATGACGTGGCTGGGGCCCTGTGGACTGCAGTGCTATCTGCTCCCGAGCTGCCGGGACTGGTTGGCGCCTGTGGCTGGGTTCCTGGTCGGCAGGCCTCGAGTTTGTAAATAGACCTTATTGAAGGCTAAACCCATGTAACTGGCACGGAGCATCTTTGATCCTTATAGATGCCCCGTGTTCTGATTTTCTGGGAATCGTTGAGTCAGGTTCAGTGTAGATTCTAACAAAGTGAGACATACTTCAGTGACTCTGCAACTCTTTTCTGCTTCTCCTTAAGATCAAATGCAACTATGGTTTGATGCACTTAGCTGGCACAGACTCTACTACTGTGTATTTTACCTGTCTCTATTTCAAGTGCATTTTCCTTTGTAATTTCTGGTTCCCTTTTATGTTCTGCCAAATCCCATTAACATTGTCCTTGAGCTGTGTAATCTTGAGTTAGCTACTAGGGGTGATGGGGTTTGCCCAAAGTGGAACCTGACAGCTGGGAGTGACGAGCTGCTTTGTGCCAGCACTATGGCCCAGCCTAGCCATACTCCTCCAGGGCTACTGGGGTCTCCTCAAGAGAGCTGCTGGCCTGGTGGTCCTGGCACAACCTAAGTTTTATGAGGAAATTTTAGGTCTGTTTGGTTGGAGTAGTAGGCGAAGGACCATTTCTAAGTAGACAGTCTTAGAAAAGTGCTTTCCAGGCAGAAGGTACAAAAAGAGATGCAATTCAAGGACCAAAAAAGGTCAGTGTGTCTGTAGCACAATGGGAGTGGAGAAGAAATGAGATTGAGTTGGTCGGTGGGTCCAGAGCCCATAAGGCCTTGTCGAGCATGATCTGGAGCTTAGATTTATCATGTGGATGATGGGGCATGGAGGAAGTTTTAAGCAAAGGTATAACATGACATGTTTTATATTCCTGCTACCATGAGGACAAAAGGGGTCACAGTGTATACCATTTAGGCAACTGGAGCAGGGTTCAGTTGAGATATGATTGGCTGTGGCCAAGTGGCTACAGGAGTGATGGAAAGTGGTGGATTCGGGATATATGTTGAGGTGCCACTAACAAGTCGATTATGGATTGATTTGGGTGAGACGGGTAGGAAAAGAATGGAATCAAGATAATTCCTGCTGTTGTGCTGTGAGTTAAATTAGTTATACCATTTACTGTAAAGGTGAAAGACTCCAGGAGGTGTGGATTAGGAAAGACTGGAAAAGGGAGGAGATAGCAAATCACTGATGCTATTTGTCAGTGTTACACCAGAGAGACCTGTGATGGACACCTTGGTTGGACTGTTGGGTCGTCAGTTGCAGCCCAGAGCTCAGGAAAATGTGGGCTGGAGGGACAGACTTGGGATGATTTAGCGTTGACGTGATGCTTAAAGCATCACGTTGCTTTAAGTTGGATAGTTAAGATCACATAGGAAGAGAGTATAGCCAAGAGACAGACCTGGGATGCTCAACATTCAGAGAGTTAACAGGAGGAAGAGTCAGAAGAGGAAATAGAAGGAAGCACCTGCCAAAAGTGGGAAAAAAGGATTTTGTGAACTTTTTAAAAAGAGAGATTAATCAGTATCTTTTTCATGGAAAGAGTGTTGCTGGTATAATTCCTTCAAATACAATGACATTTCACGCTGACTAACTTTAGTTTTTTTAGTTTAAAAATTGCATTAATTAACTTAAAATTAATTACATTAAAATTTAAAAGCAATGCCTTTTCATTATTAAAAAATTTGTAAATAAAAATTATAGAGAAGAAGAGAAATCAGTTAAAATTTGAAGACTCTTAGAAATTCCAATTTCAAATACTAACATTTTAGTGTGTTTTTCCGATCATTCCTCATGCTTCCAAGGCATTTTTATATAACTGAGGTGATACTGCATAGATATAGACAACTGTGTATGATGCTGTTTATATGCTACATTATAATTAAAGCAATTCCTTGTGTTAGAAATTTCAAAATAAACATTTAATTTATGCATATATATTTTTAAATTTATTTTTTAAATGCTTCCAAATCTATATCTTTGCTATTCTTGAATAGTTTCTGATTTCTTTGTTTTTCCTCTCGGGAGAAAAAGTAAAGTAGACAGTTCATCTCCTTGACCTAATAATTCCCTACTGTATCAGTTGCCTGGGCTTCCCAGGTAGCACAGTGGTAAAGAATCTGCCTGCTGATACAGGCGATGCGAGATGCAAGTTTGATCCCTGGGTTGGGAAGATCCCCTGAAGGAGGAATTGGCAACCCACTCCAGCATCCTTGCCTGGGAAGTCCCATGGACAGAGGAGCCTGGTGGGCTACCGCCCATGGGGTCACAAAAGAGTAGGACACAGCTGAGCAGCTGAGCACACATACGCATCAGGTGTCTGCAAAGAAAAAGAAAAAACGTCCGTCAAACCTGCCTGCTTAGAAATTGGCTTAGCAAGGTTCGCTCTAGTGAGGACTATGAAAACCTTGTGATTTAGCTCTATACTTCATTTTTCCTGTAGCTCTTACCTTAAAATTTGTCACAAATATTCCATCTTCAGATTAGATTTCCTAACAAAGCAATCCTTCAAAATATCAAAATCCAGTGACTTAAAAAATAAGATGTCAGATAAAAAAGAGAAATATTGCTGAAAAATACAGTATTCTGTATTTGAAATTCTGTAAGGTAGAAATCTAAATATACTTTTTGCACACAAAAGATCATAATCAATGATAGCTGAGACAGTCACTCTTTCTGACCTGTTGATTGGATTGCTATACATAAAAATCATTAAAATAGCATCATAAAAAAAGACTAAATTAAAATGTACAAATATATCATACCTGGTTTTTAAATTTTTATATATTGTGGTATATCATTAATATGTCTTTAACCCAGTATATTTTTAGTCTAATGGGGCGATTTATATGCAAATTTTAAATATAATATCCATGTTACAGTATTAATGTTTGAATTGAGAAGAGTAGAGATCATTCTCAGATCTCTAAATAAAAGGGTGATAGAATTACCATTCATGGACTTTTTAAAGAAAATCTGATTATTTGGAGCAGTGGAAATACATGTTTAATCAGGATGCATTCACCTTTTAGAGAAACTATATAATAAAGAAATGATCATTAGAAATGGTCAATGAATGTTCTGTGAATGTGTCCATTTTTTCTACCAAGTTTTTACTCTCGAGTTTCCATCACCATCACTTGCTACAGTGGATAGGAGGGTTTCCATGGCCCACAGTTTATCTCCCATTGCACTTAGGCACCATCTTCTACAAAGGGCATGTGTGCATGTGTTCAAGTGTAGGAGCCAACATCTATTTGAGCTTCAACCACAACAGACCCTCTGTTGTCCACCCAAGGTTTTGTTGAGGAACTGGCACACAAAATGTCTTAAGTATTTATTTGTTGGAGTAAGTGAAAACCAACGTTCTAGAAACAACAGTGATTCCAGCTGGGAGAGGATTGTACAACATGTAGAACTAGCCTGAGACAACTAGCCTCATGGGCTTTCTTCCTCCTTTGGCACTTCTGCTCCATGGATCACAGAGCCAGAGTTCTATGTTGTTTGTAGATCAGAACAGCAGACTTCCTGTAGGTTCTCTAGGTTTGCTTCTTAGATGGACTGGGACAGGAGAACAAAAGACCAGACCCAGAGAGGGTGGAGTGCAGAGCAAAACTCAGATTCAACAGAACTGTACTGAATGTCAGCTGCTCTCCAGGCATTTCATGATCACTTTCCCATGTTCCTCATGTAAGATGACACTCCTCTACATAGACTAAATTGGCCCAATTTATTGATGTGCAAATTAAAGCTTAGAAAATTAAATAATCTGATTCAGGCTCCCTTGTGTACAAAGTGCAACTGTTAGTTTCTCAGTCGTGTCTGACTCTTTGAAACCCCATGGACTGTAGCCTGCCAGGATCCTCTGTCCATGGAATTTTCCAGGCAAGAATGCTGGAGTGGATTTACCATTTCCTTCTCCAGGGGATTTTTCTAACCCAGGGACTGAACCTGGGTCTTCTGCATTGCAGGCAGATTCTTTACCATCTGAGCCACCACAGGCAAGACTGAAATTTAAACTCAAGCCTTCAGATGATTGAGCCACCGTAGAGACTTTCAAATAAATAGCCCCAAAAACTGGATGGGTAAATGCTTTAAGTCTGAATCCTGTTTAAGATGGTTTTTCATCTGTCCCTTTTCTTCTTCTTTTAAAAAATGTATTGGAGTATAATTGATTTACAGTACTATAAACTATATACTTTATATACTATAAACTATATACTACTATAGTAGTTTCAGACATACAATATAGTGATTTTTATACTTTTATAGATTAAAAGTGAAAAGAAGGGAAGCAAAAAGCAAAAGAGAAAAGGAAAGATATACCCATTTTAATGCAGAGTTCCAAAGAATAACAAGAAGAGATAAAAAAGCCTTTCCTCAGCTATCAGTGCAAAGAAATAGAGGGAAACAATAGAATGGGAAAGACTAGAGATCTCTTCAAGAAAATTAGAGATATCAAGGGAACATTTCATGCAAAGATGAGTTCAATAAAAGACAGAAATGGTAGAGACCTAACAGAAGCAGAAGATATTAAGAAGAGGTGGCAAAAATACACAGAAGAACTGTACAAAAAAGATCTTCATGACCCAGATAATCACGATGGTGTGATCACTCACCTAGAGCCAGACATCCTGGAATGTGAAGTCAAGTGGGCCTTAGGAAGCATCACTACAAACAAAGCTAGTGGATGTGATGGAATTCCAGTTGAGCTATTTCAAATCCTGAAAGACGATGCTGTGAAAGTGCTGCACTCAATATGCCAGCAAATTTGGAAAACTCAGCAGTGGCCACAGGACTGGAAAAGGTCAGTTTTCATTCCAGTCCCAAAGAAAGGCAATGCCAAAGAATGCTCAAACTACCGCACAATTGCACTCATCTCACACGCTAGTAAAGTAATGCTCAAAATTCTCCAAGCCAGGCTTCAGCAATAGGTGAACCGTGAACTTCCAGATGTTCAGGCTGGTTTTACAAAAGGCAGAGGAAGCAGAGATCAAATTGCCAGCATCACCTGGATCACCAAAAAAGCAAGAGAGTTCTAGATAAACATCTATTTCTGCTGTATTGACTATGCCAAAGCCTTTGACTGTGTGGATCACAATAAATTGTGGAAAATTCTGAAAGAGATGGGAATACCATACCACCTACCTGCCTCTTGAGAAACCTGTATGCAGGTCAGGAAGCAGCAGTTAGAACTGGACGTGGAACAATAGACTGGTTCCCAATAGGAAAAGGAGTACATCAAGGCTGTATATTGTCACCCTGCTCATTTAACTTATATGCAGAGTACCTCATGAGATACACTGGGCTGGAGGCAGCACAAGCTGGAATCAAGATTTCCAGGAGAAATATCAATAACCTCAGATATGCAGCTGACACCACCCTTATGGCAGAAAGTGAAGAGGAACTAACTCTTGATGAAAGTGAAAGAGGAGAGTGAAAAAGTTGGCTTAAAGCTCAACATTCAGAAAACTAAGATCATGGCATCCGGTCCCATCACTTCATGGCAAGTAGACGGGGAAACAGTGGACACAGTGTCAGACTTTATTTTTCTGGGCTCCAGAATCACTGCAGATGATGATTGCAGTCATGAAATTAAAAGACGCTTACTCCTTGGAAGGAAAGTTATGACCAACCTAGACAGCATATTAAAAAGCAGAGACATTATTTTGCCAACAAAGGTCTGTCTAGTCAAGGCTATGGTTTTTCCAATGGTCATGTACGGATGTGAGAGTTGGACTATAAAGAAAGCTGAGCACTGAAGAATTGATGCTTTTGAACTGTGATGATGGAGAAGACTCTTGAGAGTCCCTTGGACTACAAGGAGATCCAACCAGTCCATCCTAAAGGAGATCAGTCCTGGGTGTTCATTGGAAGGACTGATGTTGAAGCTGAAACTCTGATACTTTGGCCACCTCATGCGAAGAGCTGACTCATTTGAAAAGACCCTGATGCTGGGAAAGATTGAGGGCAGGAGGAGAAGAGGACAACAGAGGATGAGATGGTTGGGTGGCATCACCAACTCAATGGACATGGGTTTGGGTAGACTCCAGGAATTGGTGATGGACAGGGAGGCCTGGCATGCTGAGGATCATGGGGTCGCAAAGAGTCGGACACGACTGAGCAACTGGACTGAACTGAACTGATAGATTATGTACCATACAGAGTTATTATAAAATATTGACTAATTCCCTGTGTTGTAGATTACATTCCTGTGATTTATTTTATAACTGCTAGTTTGTACCTTTTCCCTAATTATATTTTTATTGAAGTATAATTAATATCCAATATTAAGTGTTGTAGATATACAGCATAGTCACAATTTTTACAGGTTATAGTTCATATGTAGTTATTATGAAATATTGGATATATTCCATGTGTTGAACAATATATCCTCATAGCTTATTTATTTTGTACATAATAGTTTGCACCTCTTAATCTCATTTCTCTATACCTCCCCTCTGCCTTCCCTGTCCCCAGTGGTCATCACAGTTTGTTTTCTGTATCTTTGAGTCTGCTTCTTTTTTGTTATATTCACTAGTTTTATTTTTTAGATTGTACTCATTTGTCCCTTTTCTGATCGTCAATTAAAAAAGAACCCATAAAACCACGGCCGACTCCAATAAATCACAGAATTCTCTGTTTGGAAAGAATGGCCTTATATTTGGGGAACAGAGGCACAGAGAGAACCAGTGACTTACCCGCATCCACACTGCCACTCATGACAAAGCCAATTCTCAAAACCCTCAGGTTGAGTCTTTCAACATCCTCTTAATAGCCAGTGTTCAAATGACGGGTAACTTTCTAGCCACTGGTTATAGTCAAATAGATCTGCTTTAGGAATCGGTGGAGTGTTAGAGCACTGACTCCCTATCACTTCGATGGGGTGCTTGAGCTAACTATGTAGGTGTGAAGCTGTAGTGGGATGTAGTCACCTGCATTATTCCATAAAACCAGTTCAATAACTGGTGGGGGGCGGTCAGTGTTTGGACTGGACACGTAGGATTTGGGGAACATATTTTATTTCAGTTCCTTAACTCTGTTGGTTCTGTATGAGTGAGTGACAAGGTCACTCACAAGCCTGCTATTCTGGTGCTAAGCGTCTGGCAGCCTTTGACTGTGCCCTGAGGCCAGCTCTTGAGTTGTGTGACTGAATGTCATTGTTCTTGCTCCAAGGGACTGTATCAAAACCTGGTTGGGATAGGAGAGAGAAACACAGTAGGAAAGATAAAACTAGTATATACACGTACAGGCTTTATATATATATATATATATATATATATATATATACATACACATATTTATATATTTATATATATATAGAAATTCTCATTTAAGGCTAGAATATGTTCTATGAAGTGAGCACTATCCCCATTTTTATAGATGGAACTCTGAAACTCGATGATAGATAGTTTGTCCACATTTATAAGTGGAGTGAATGGTGAAGCTTTGCTTTAAACTTGGGTTTTTAACTTTGAAGTTCATGTTCTTTTTTTACCCTTCTGTGTTACATCCCTAAGGTGCAGATAACAAAATAAAGCATTCTTATTGTGTAGGTTTTCTTTTTCACAGTAGAGAGATTTCACATTGGTTGTTCTGGTCATCTCTGACTGAACTTTTAAGCATATTAAAATTTGGAGTTTCATTTATGTGCTGATTGCAACACATCACTCCAATATTTATAGAGAACTTAAGAGGGTAGGTGGGGGGAGAAGTAAGTGAGGGAGACTGAGGTACAAGCTTTGAGTTACAAAATAAATGAGTCACAGGTATGAAATGTACAGTATAGGGAATATAGTCCATAATTATGTGATATCTTTGTATCGTGACAGATGGTAACTAGATTTATCATGGTGATCATTTTGAAATGTATAGAAATATTGAATCACTATGTAGTTTACCAGGAACTAGCATAGTGTAGGTCAATTATACTTCAAAAACAAACTCATAGAAAAAGAAATCAGATTTGTGGTTATCAGAGGCAGGGAGTGGGGAAAGGAGAAATTGGAGGAAGGTGATTAAAAGGTATAAAGTTCAGTTATAAATAAGCACTAAGGATGTGATGTATAATATGCTAAATGTAAGTAACATTTCCATATGTTATATTTGGAAGTTGTTAAGAGTAAATCCTAAGAGTTCTCATCACAAGGAAAAAATTGTTTCTATTTCTTTAATTTTGTATCTAAATGAGATGATGGATGGTCCCTAAACATTGTGATAATCATTTCACAATAAATGAAGTCACAGTATCATGCTGTACCCCTTATGCAATGCTATATGTTAATTGCATTCTGATAAAACTGGAGGAAAAATGTATTTATAGAGAACTTTCTCTAATAGACTGTACAGAAAATCAAGATGAAAATTCTGTTCTCAAGTTAAAATAGTATAGGAGATAAAATGTAAAGTCAAAGAAGCATAACGTAAAGCAATGTGTCAAGGATCACTGGAGAGACACTGCCCAGGCACTTTCACAGTTAAGAGGAGAGTTTTTAGACAGGAGCCCAAGTACCAAAGTGTGCCTGTGTTACCTTGAGTCTCTGAGCAGGTTGTCCAATCCATGCTCAGCAGTGTTTCAACAAAACACCAAAAGCCAAGAAGAACCAAATATCAAATGCAAATGCCAAAAATGAGAGCTCTGACAGATCTGGAAATCTTACAGGGAGACCAGTGTACTTGTGATAATTCAGAGGAGTTCAAGTTTTAAAAACCTTGGTTAATAAAGCATTTTTTTTTGAACCTCTGATAAAATGTTTACAGGTTTGCTTGCTGGAAGCGACTTTTCAGTGTTGTTGTTAGATATCTCTCATAGATACATTGGAGTTCAAATTAAATGCAAAAGCTATTCAGAGTTAAATAAATTATTAATTCTTTTGCTTAGCTCAGTGTGATCTTTGGTGAAAATTCTAGGGTGGATCTCCTGGTTGAATTTAGACCTGTCACAATCCTGGGTATTTATACAAAGGGCCCATGGAATTATTTACAAACAGAAAAAGGTCTAAATGAAGCAATAATCTCCACAAACTCTGCTATACCTTTCTCATCAAGCTCCCTCACCTTGGGAGATATTATCACATCTTATCTCTTGATTAACTTCCTCATATTTTTCTCCCTTGATTGGAAAAGAGGCCTGATTGAATTCAACCAAGAGTCCCCCAAGACTAACTGGGAGATAGACAAGTAGTGTAGGTAATTAGTACTTTACCAAAAGATTTTAATGAATATTTGATAAGCAGTTGTCAGCCATCTAGAGCACTGTAAAGTTACCCAAAGGATAGTGAAGTGGTCCTCACTCTTGGGATGCTTAGAGAAGCATTTGTGGTAGGCAGAATAATGGCCCCGCTGGAGATGTCAGAACCTATGACTGGAACTTTATATGGCCAGAGGGAGTTGGCAGATATTACTAAAGACCTTGAGATGAGGACGTTATTCAATTATATAGGTAGGTTCAACCTAGTCATATTCCCTAAAAGTGAAGAACCATTTCTGGCTTTGAAAATGGAGAAGAGGAACCATAAGCCAAAGAATATGGGTTGCTTCTTGAAGCTGGAAAGGGCAGAGAAACATCCTTTAGAAAGAAAGCCAACACCTTGATTTTGGCCCAATGGCAGACTTTTAACCAACAGTAAGGTAGTAAGATTGTGTTGTTTTCAGACGCTTTAAGTGAATGGTTATTTATTACATTATTAGCAATAGATAACTAATGGAGAAGTTTTAATTTAATTAGCCAAGTGAATGGCTATTTCACTATAGCATAGAGATCTTTCTGGGAAAGAGAGTTCTCACCAGGTTGGTGTTACTTGGAAAGTTATACCAGGAGGTGTGGATATTTAGCTGAGCCTTCAAGGATGAGCAGTCATATAGTAAAGGGTGGGCACTTGAGCCTTGGGGTCCAGAGGGAATCGGGGATATACAAGGCATCCTTGGTATCAGTAACTAGGCCAGTCTTGCCAAAAAAAAGGTTTTTATATGATCATATTCATAGGTGAAGGAGGAAAGAAGCCTTCAAGATAGATTTAAGGTGTGGAACATTTAACACTTGAACTTTGAATTTGTCCCCTAGAATGCTGATTTTCACACTGTCATTTGGGACTTGAAGATATGTCGGGGCGTAGCAAAGCATGATTCCTGAGACCAGCATCCTTCCCCTCCTCCTACCAGAGCATGTCTGTTCTTACCTGTTTGGAGGGGGGAAGTGAGTAGAAGGGTTTTATGAGTGTGTGTGTGCCCACCATCCACCCCTGCTCTTACCTGTATTATGTATAGGGGATCTTGTTCAGATTTTGCTCAAAAAAACATCCTACTACTTTAAATCTGTAAGTGAGGAAAATTAAGTGGTTGGTGAAGCAGCCACAGTCGACTCCTTCTGTAGCCAGTGCCTTGCTGCTTTCTTGCTTTCCTCAAGACTGTTTCTATTTAGCTCTTTACACTTTTAAAAAATAAATACAGTGTCTAATTTTATTATTACTTTACATTCTTGCAGACTATGTCTTGATATTCTGACTTGAAAAATGATGTCACCTAAAGATAAAGCCTCTTATATTCAACATTACTTTTTCAGCAAACATACCTATACAAAAGGGACCATGTTATTGTTGTTGTCAGTCACCCAGTGGTGGCTGACTCTTTGCAATCCCATGGACTGCAGCACGCCAGGTCTCCCTGTCCCTCACCATCTCCCGAAGTTTGCCCAAAGTCATGTCCATTTCATCAGTGATGCCATCCAGCCATCTCATCCTCTGACACCCTCTTCTCCTTTTGCCCTCAATCTTTCCCAGTATCAGGGACTTTTCCAATGAGTCAGCTGTTCACATAAGATGACTGAAATACTGGAGTTTCAGCTTCAGCATCAGTCCTTCCAAAGAGTATTCAGAATTGATTTCCCTTAAGATTAACTGGTTTGATCTGCTTGCTGTCCAAGGGACTCTCAGGAGTCTTCTCCAGCACCGCAGTTCGAAATGATGTCAATTCTTCAATGCTCCGCCTTCTTCACGGTCTAGCTCTTACAACCGTACGTGACCACTGGGGAAGCCCATAGCCTTGACTATACAGACCTTTGTCGGTAATGTCATGTCTCCGCTCTTCAACACACTGTCTAGATTTGTCATAGCTTTCTTGCCAAGAAACAAACATCTTCTGATTTCATGGCTGCAGTCACCATCTGCAGTGATTTTAGAGCCCCAAAAGAGGAAATCTGTCACTGCTTCTACCTTTTCCCCCTCTATTTGCCATGAAGTAATGGGGCCAGATGTCACGATCTTAGTATTTTTGTATTTAGTGTTAAGCTGGTTCTTTCACTCTTCCCCTTCACCTTCATCAAGAGGCTCTTTAGTTCCTCTTTGCTTTCTGCCATTAGAGTGGTATCATCTGCATATCTGAGGCTGTTGATGTTTCTCCCGCCTATCTTGATTCCAGGTTGTAACTCATGCAGATAGAACCCTGTACAGAACAGTTGATTGGTTCAAGATTGAGAAAGGAGTATGACAGGGCTGTGTGCTGTCATCCTGTTTGTTTAATCTATATGCTGAGCACGTCATGAGAAATGCTGGGCTGGATGAGTTACAAAGGGACCATAAATGTTGTTACACCTGGCTTTTGTTTTTGCTAGATTTTATCTTTCCTTGTCTATGGCATATATTATGGTAACATTTTTGTTTACATCAGGTATAGTGTTCTAACACATTAAGGTACCCATAACCAAAACTCTATCATTGGACACTCAGATTTGTTTTTCTAATTTTTACTTGTAAGAAGCAATTTTACAGTGGACATTCTTGCAGCTAAAGCATTACTCTTTTATTAGCCAAAAAAAAAAAAAAAAGGTATTTCTTACCTGTAATCATATTTTAAGCTTTTGGATGCACAAATATCAAATTATTTAATGTTAAAAAATTTTTTTTGAATCTGTCCATCAAAACAAAGGAAATTAAAACAAAAATAAACAAATGAAACCTAAATAAACTTAAAAGCTTTTTCAAAGCTTAGGAAACCATCAAAAACAAAAAGACATTAGCAAAACAAAAAGACAACCAATTGAATGGGAACAGATGCTTGCAAATGATATGACCAATATGGGGTTAATATCCAATATATGTAAACAGTTCATAAAACTCAGCATCAAAAAAACTTGATTAAAAAATGGGCAAAAGAGGACATGCAGATGGCACATGAAAAGATGCTCAACATTGCTAATCATCAGGGAAATGCAAATCAGAATCACAATGAGATATCACCTCACACCTGTCAGAACGCCTATCATCAAAATGAACACAAATAACAACTGTTGACCAGGATTTGGAGAAAAGGGAATTCTCGTACACTGTTGGTGGGGTTGTAAATTAGTGCAGCCACTATGGAAAACAGTATGGAGGCTTCTCAAAACACTAAAAATAGAAATACTATGTTAGCCAACAATTCCATTCCTGGGTATATATACAAAAAAACAAAGGCACTAATTCTAAAAGATACATGTACCCCAATGTTCATAGCAGTATCATTTACTGCCAAGTTATGGAAGCAGCCTAAGTGTGCATCATCAGATGAATGGATACAGAAGATGTACATATACAGTGGAATACTACTCACCCATAAAAAAGACTGACATTTTGCCATTTACAGCAACATGGGTGGACTTGGAGGGCATTATGCCAAATGAAGTAAGTCATACAGAGAAAAACAAATACTATGATGTATCACTTATAGGTGGAATAGAAAAAATACAACAAGCTAGGGAATAAAACAAAAACAAGTAGACTCACAAATATGAAGGACAAACTAATGATTATCAGTGGTGAGGGTGAGGCGGGGACAAGTATCAGGGTAGAAGATGAAAAAAAATCACATATGTGAAACTTTTGAAAATTGGAAAGTACTATAGAATTTATAGAATCTTTCATTAATAAAGAGAAAAGAAAACCAATGTCTTCAGTGTTGTTTGTTATTTTACTGAAAGATTACACATGTGCAGTGAAATGTGTACATCTCAAGTGTACTGCTTAATGATATTTTACACATGTGAACATCCATTTGAATACCCACCAGACTGAGATATAGAACACACTTTTGGCATCTCAGAAATCTCCTTTGTTCCCTTTCCCAAAAGCCTCAGTCTTCAGATGTAACCACCATTCTGGCTCTTCTCACTATAGATTAATTTTGCCTGTTGATGAACTTCATATAAGTGGAATCATACAGTGTGGGTTCACTCTGTTAGGTCTGGTTTCTTTCGTTTAGTATGCTTTTGAGAATAATCTACATTGTTGCTTGTGTTGGTATATAGTACCTTTCTACTGCTGAGAAGTAGAGACTCGCGTATAGATACGCACTACTGTGTTTATCCCTTCTCTCACTCATGAAGCGTTTGGGTTGCTTTCAGTTTTTGATCATTTTGAATAAAGTTGCTTTGTACATTCCATTCTCAGTCTTTGATGTGAGCTCATTTCTCTTGGGTACACAGCTTGGAGTGGAATTGCTGGGTCATAGGAATGTTATGTTTAATTTTATCAGAAACTGCCAACAGTTTTCCAAGTACTTGTAACGCTTTGCATTCCACTTGGAGAGGTATAAATATTTTCGTTGATCCAAATCATAGCCTTCATGTGGTACTGCCAGTTTTATTTATTTATCAGTTCATTCATTAATGCATGCATGACATCATGGTGGGCATGTTGTGGGATTTTTTTTTTTTTTAATCTAAAAGAAGTATATGTCTAAATGATCTTAAATAGTTGTTTGCATCAGACTGGATTTGAGAAACTTAATTGTAGAAAACATAATGAAAGAAAATGTTAATATACTCTATACTTAATCTTACTTTTTAATAGGAAAAAAGCCAAAAACAGAAACAAAAAACCTATACAGGCCAATTAAATAAATTATTTTTCCTCTATTTAAAATAAGACTAGTAATTTGATTCTCAGTTTTGAGATTTGACTTTTAAATATAAATGTTTTGCTTTAAGTTATAAATTTCAAGACTCAGTCTGTCCTGGGATAATACAGTTCATGCTGCCACAAGCAGAATTGCTCCTTCTTCTCCCAATTAAGCAGACATCCCGATCTTTATTGCCTTCATCTCTGCTTTAAATGTTGCTGGTCATCATTTATTTCTGATAATTAGTGAAAGGAAGGCAGTGGGGAGTCCAGTTCCTTTAGAGAAGACATACAGTATACTTGCCTCATAGGCCAGGCTGATGCTTCAGGTTGGATGGGGAGAGAATTCATTTTCATTATTTTTATGGTAACATCGTTGAATCCTATCATTTTCAGAGTCTGGTATGGACTTCATTTTTTTCCTCTTTCAATCCCATGAGGACAGGTCCAGAAATCTCTAAATAGCACACTGAAAAAATTAGGCATGACTAAGCCACAGTAGCTCAAGGGAACAATTTTACAAAAGTTTCTCTTGTCATTTGGCCCAGTTATTCAGTGCAGAGCTCTCCCAACAGGGGTCTGACTCTCTTAATCTGTATCAGATGTGAGGAGGAAAACCTGGAGTTGATTTTGGACTTCATGATGGACTAGAAAATCAGCAAACTCAGAGTTTCTTTCTTGCTGTTGGCAAATTTTCTTTTGACTCTTCTGCAACTCTCCTATAGCTCAAATTTCTGTTGGAGTCTCTTCTATAGACCCTGGGGTGGTACCACACCCATTAGGTGCTTTGATAAAGACATTTCTGTGACAGCATTATCCCACCAGGGTTGAAATGTAGCTCTCCAATAGAACTGAGAGGAAAGAACTTGAGGTGTGCTAAACTTAGGACTTCAGGGAAATATGTCTTAATATAAATCCTAAAAAGATGGAAAAAGAAAATTTTTACATTAGAAACAAAATTGAGCAGATGCACTAAGATTGTATGCATATATTTTAACCTTTCTTGCCGTTTGTAATTTACAATCTGTAAAACACAGTGCTCTGATTTGTTGTTCAGCTGCTCATCATGTGACCCAATGAACTGCGGCATGCCAGGCTTCCCTGTCCTTCAGTAACTCCCTGAGTTTACTCAGATTTATGTCCAATGAGTCAGTGATGCCATCTGACCATCTCATCCTCTGTTGCCCCCTTCTCCTGCCTTCAATCTTTCCCAGCATCAGTGTCTTTTTCAGTGAATTGGCTCTCTGTGTCAGGTGGCCAAAGTAAAATGCTCTGTTTGCCTATTGGGTAATTGCTATATGGCAAGTTATTTAAATTCTCTGTACTTCTTTCTTTATAAGACTTGGTTCTAATGATATCCAAGGACCTCTCAGGTCAGAGGTCAATAGGCGGCTGCATAGTATGTGTTTAAGAGCATCCCTCAAAATTCTTAGTTAGATGTGTGACATCTGAGTAAGTTACCCATTTTCTCAGTGCCTTTTGTAAGACAGTGATAATTATAACACCCCCTCTCACCAGTTTGTTACCATGATTCAGTGAGGCAGGAAAGCAATTCCGATTCCTCCTGGCACACAGCCGTTTCTCTTAAGGGTTAAGTAAGATATCTCTGTATTAGCTATGCTAATTTGAGCTTTCAAAAATCATTTCCTAAAAATATTTTTTTCTAAAATCATTTCCTAAGAAGTATCTTTTTTTGACATTCTTACTGGGATATGAAGGAAAACAAATCACTATTGACCTTTTATTTAATAATACAGTGCTTTAATTTAGTTGAAATAAATTTCCAAGTCAAACTATACAAAATATCCAAAGATATTTTGGAAAATACAAGTTAATAATAAGAAGAAAATAATTAAATGACTTACATGCTCACCACCCAGATATAATAATTTTTTAAAATTTCCAATCAAGCTTTGATTTTTTTCTGTTCATAGGTTAGCATCATTTATTTTCTAAGTTATAATCATTCTTTATAAACCATTTTGATTCCTAATCTTTTCATTAATCACAATCATAAGCATTTTCCTGTTATTACATAGGATTAATTAAACAGCATCTTACTGGTTGCATATTCATTTTGAATAGATACGTCATGATTTATTTATATTTTGCTAGATTGTTGTGTATCATGGTTGTTTATGATTTTTCAGCCCCATAAATAATGGTGCAGTAAACATCATGTTCAAGCTTACGTTTACAGATTTTGTTATTTCTTTAGGCTAGGTTTCCAAAGGATATGAATATTTTGAAGAACTAGAGTTTGCCAAGTAACTTTCCAGAATTGTTGCTAATAGTAATATATGATGTCTATTTCATCATATTCCACCAGCATTTGGTTAGTAGCATTTTTCTGAATCAGTGCCAATTTGTAGGCAATTTTTGTAGTACTACTGTTTTTATTTATGTTTCACTGTTCAGTGCCTAAACATTTGGTCATGGGTTTGCTTAGTAAAGGTATTTGCTTTTTTAGGAAATATCTGTTTTATGTCCTTTATTAAGAGTGTTGGTATTTTTCCCACTAATTTGTGTGGGTTCTTTTAAAGAAAAGAATGCAGCCTATATATGAAATATTTGCTAAGAATATTTCCCCTTGTATTTTTGCCTTGTGTTTTGGTTATTATCTTTCAAAACCATACAAAAATAGATGACAATGTAGACAGTTATCTTTTCTATTGTCATTTCTTCTGTAATTTCTAAGCTTAGAAACTCTTCATTTTGGGGAGTTTAGGCAATTATTCTAGTTCTATGTCCTTCTGGTTTCTAAGAGTTAGTATGTGCATCTGTCTGTCTTTATCTAGCACTTAATGCTTTATAGAAACTTAATGCTTTTAAAGAAAAAAACCACTTTTGATTATTTCCTTAGTTTTCTTTTTCAGATGAGCCATTGTTATAGCCTAAACTTAAACCTAAATCCCTTGACATTTTGGTCCTTGGTTAGAAAAGCCTGTAGTTTCATTAATATTCCCTGGTGGTGCAATTATACTAACAAGGATCACTGTCAAGGAGTATTTGTTAAATACTCCCTTGTTCAAGGTAGTGTCTAGTCACAGTAGACGGACTCCTTGCTCTAGAAGAGACTGTGGTCAGAGATGGAAACTTGCAATACTCAGTAAACTCTGAGAAAATCTCTGATGTGAGACTTACCTGCTTTGGCATCATTTTCCTTATGTGGGAAATGAGCGAGTTGAACTAAATGATTTCTAAGGAGCTCTGCAGCCTTGAGATTGCTGAGTTTGAGGTAAAGAGACGCACATGCACACAGACAGCTGTGTAAAGGTGGAGCGACCTCTGTCTATGTTGATTCACCATCTGTTTTTCATTCTGCAGCATCCTAGGCTTTGCTTGTGTATATGTGGAGAAATAGGGAGGTAAGGACTGATAAGAATGAATAATGAGGAGGAATTTTAAGTGTCAGACTATCCAAAGGCATACCTGTGTGCTCAGTCCTATCATCCAACTCTTTGCAACCAACTCTGTAGCCCGCCAGCCTCCTCTGTCCATGGGATTCCCCAGGCAAGAATCCTGGGGTGGGTTGCCATTTCCTCCTCCAGGGGAGTCTTCCCAACCCAGAGATGGAACCCGTGTCTCCTGCACTGACAGGTGGGTTCTTTACCACTGAGCCGCCTGGGAAGCTCTTTTCCAAAGGCACATTTCCTTTTACACAAACCTCAGTTAAGTGGTCCTGGAAAATTGGTTGCCAGGAAAGATGGCACTGATGATTCACACTTCTCTATCACCTCTTAAAAGGTTTCCTTGGTTTCTTAGCATCACAGGCCGCACCCCCCACCCCCATTGTTTGTAAAGGTCCATGCTGTGATGTGCTTAGTCACTCAGTCATGTCCGACTCTTTGTGACCCCATGGATTGTAGCCCGCCAGGCTCCTGTGTCCATGGGGATTCTCCAGGCAAGAATACTGGAGTGGGTTGCCATGCCCTCCTCTAGGGGATCTTCCCAACCCAGGGATTAAACCCAGATCTTCCATGTTGCAGGTGATTCTTTACTGTCTGAGCCACTGAGGAAGCCCAAGAGTACTGCAATGGGTAGCCTGTCCCTTCTCCAGGGAATCTTCCCAACCCAGGAATCGAATTGGGGTCTCCTGCATTGCAGGCAGATTCTTTACCAGTTGAGCTACAAGGGAAGCCTGTAAAGGTCTGTGGTTCTTTATCACTTCCAGATGTATTTTGAAATTGTACATAGTATATTAACTAAATATTATGATATCCCCAAATGAGGCTTGGGGGCAGCACCCCTAATGAAACATTAATATTTTTGCAACAGGATTCATAAAGATTCACAGTCAATTGGATAAATAATGGCTATAGGTAACCCCACTTCATTTTGTGGCAGGTTTTCCATCAATTGAAGTACAAAACCATCTTTTTGTTTCCAAAGCTTTTTGGGTTTTGGCAAATGGATAAGGGATTATGGGTCTGAGTTACCCTTTGATTCACCAGACCAGGCTTAGTTTCTCAGTGCTCAAATCCGCTCACGACCCCTCTGCAAAAGCTGTCCACAGCAGTTCCTGGCAGAGACCCTGGAACCCAGGCCCTATCCAGCGTTATTGAAAGGCCTCCCATCCTGTCTCTCAACCAGTAACCCCCTCCCCACAAGCCACTCACTTGGGCCCAAGCCTCAGTGTACTTATCTGCTCCAACAAATTCCAGACTTACTCCTGGGGGCTCTGTTTAGCCGGTTCCCTCTTCCGGTGACATACTTGTGTTCCACTGCTCCTTGTTCCCAGCCCAGTTCTTTTTCTGCTGTTCATCCTCACTGCTACACAAGCTTCCCTCCAGGAAGTCCTCCTGGATTTCCCTGTTTGGGATGACACTCTCTTTTGTTCAGACTCTGTACTCCTTGTCTTTTTTATGGCATCTAGCAAAGACTGCCTGGCATTAGACTAGCTTGTATGTGTGTGTTCTCTACTCAATTATGAAGCCCTAGAATAGTGGTTCTTGAACTTTATGTGCATGAAATCCTGCTTGTTATAATACAAATTCCTGGGTTCCCCCTTCTCCTAGGAGATTCTTTCTCAGCAGGTTTGAGTGGGATCAAGGTAACTGAACATTAATAAGCCCCTTGGGGCTTTCCAGGTAGCTCAGACAGTAAATAATCTACCTGTCCACAATGTGGGAGACCCAGGTTCGATCCCTGGGTCGGGAAGATCCCCTGGAGAAGGGAATGGCTACTCACTCTAGGATTCTTGCCTGGAGAATTCCGTGAACAGAGGAGACTGGTGAGCTACAGTTCATGGGGTCACAAAGAGTCAGACACGACTGAGTGACTAACACACACACAAGCCTCTAAACCACCAGTGAAGCCCCTCTAATACTTTAAATGGCTCTGTTTCATCTCCTTGACTGTGAGGAGCTCGACAGCAGATTCTGTTTTTGAAATAAGAAGCTGCCCCAAGGTCTTCCCTGGTGGCTCAGTGGTAAAGAATCCTGCCAATGCAAGAGACAGGGCTTTGATCCCTGATCCACGAAGATCCCACATGCCATGGAGCAACTAAACCTAGGAACCAGAACGACTGAGTCCATGTGCCCTAGAGCCCATGCGCTGCAGTGAGAAGCCAAGCAACTGGAGAATAGCCCCCGATCACCAAAACCAGAGAAGAGCCTGTACAGCAACGAAGACCCAGCATAGCCAAAAATAAATAAGGAAAAAAAAGAAGCAGCTGCCCCAGGACTCCAGAATCAGAACCTAAAACCACCCTGTGCCCTTAACATCAGTCCACATACAAGTGCTGCTTTTTTTTTCTTATCTCTTCTCCTTTGTATAATTCCACTAGAAATTAAATTTACAACAGATGACAGCAATTAGGGGATCGTGTCTAGTAACAAGTATATAGGCAGTTCCTTGGTAGAGCAAAACTGGAGTCAGTCGTGACTTTGGGATCATCAAAGTGTGGGAAACAACCATGGCCTGTGCAAAACCAGCTAAAAAGTGCCAGCAGATTGTCAGGAAGTGAATCTGAGGATTCTGGATTTTGAACTTGAAGGGCTGAAGAATTCATCTATGACATCCTCTGCTCAAGACAGTCATTTCAGAAGTTCTCCTGCCCATCCTGCATTTGGATTTCTGATGTTGGAGACAGCCTACCAAAGATACCCAGACTCTTCTCTTTTGGTTTCTGATAAGAATGATGTTCATAAACATTAATGTAACTGATGTTCAGTGAGTTCTGCAGTTCTGTGTGCTAGAACCTTGTTAATCACTTTACATAAATGATCTCATTTAATCCTCGAGACAGCCCTGAAAGGAAATATATTCATTGCCTCATTTACTGGTGAGGACCCACATGCCCAGAGAGGTTAGACAAGTGTGTCCATGGTAACACGGTGAATGAGAAGTGAGGCAGGAATGTCAGCCCATGTGAGCTGACTCCAGAGCCCACATTCTATCACTGCTTCAGCTGCCACTTTTAAAGTTCTCGGTGTCTTAACTCACTATTGTAATTGGAACAGTGCCTTATCTCTTGTACATTTGATAGAATTTTTATTTTTTCAATTCTATCTTTGAGTGTATCGTGTGTGAATGAGTATAGCTTCAATTCTGTGTGTATCTGGACTGCTCTGAGACATCATCTGGCACATGGGCAGCTTGCCCAATACAAGGACACAACACTGGGAGTGCCTGGATGCTACTGACAGCTCTTTAGAAAAGAGAAGGAAGGCTTCGAGAGCACTTTCCCTGAGCACAGAAGCAGTGTGCCCGGGCTGTGATTTAAGTCAGAGAGAAAGAGCAGCAATCTATAGGAGATATAAGCCCACTACATTGAAATCACTTCTAATGACTCTTACTGGGACAGATAGAAAGGGACAAGGAGCTTAACATGAGGGAATTTCCTGTTACTTCTTAAATTAGTTACATGGCTGTAGTCAATCAAACGGCTGTTTCAGAAGGAAAGAATCTGGACACTTTTATGTTCTGTATCTTGCTCCTTTGCTGTTGATATTGGAAAATGCCACTATGTTGACCAACTATAAATTAGACTGATTTCAGCGAGGAAAGCATTTCTTGGAGGCATTGAGGTGCTTGACATACTGACAGTGGTTGGGATTGAGATGAAAATAGATATTGACTTGGCATTATTTACTTTGAATCTTATTTTAGAGGTCAGAACTAATACCCAAGAGGCAGAGAAAAATTGCCAGATAGGCTCAAGGCAAATATCATAAAGCTACTGGCGTGTGAGATAGAATGCGCTGGAGAAAATTTCCTGAGCATCAGTTAAAAAAAAAAAAAAAGCAACAACAAACAAGAAATAAAGAGTAGCATTAGAAAGGGAAGGTTTTAAAGTTTCAAGGAAGTTATGCAAGCAGGAAGCTATTTTCTCCTTCTGCTTGGTAGCTGCCACTTTGTAGCACAATGCAAGAGTTCCTGAGGCTGGAGGAGGGGGGCCCCTGCCCCACTGGCCTATAGGGAAGTTATTCAAATGTGAGCAGAGTTGTGAGATGTGAGAAAACAAATACCCCATAAAGCATACACATGTGGGCAAAGCCAATTCTCAGACTATGGGTGTAGTCCAAAGACAATGCCACATGCTTAGGGAATTTGGTGATGTGGGATCTGTTTAGAGCTCTTCTAACCAATATTAACTTCCTGTTCCTAGGAGACAGGCCTGCCCTGGTTCTTCTCCTGCAGTTAACTAGACTGTCTCTGGTCCTCTGCCCACTCTGCCCTGCCAGACTGCCTATTAAATGTTTCCACCTGACCTGAATCCAGGCACCACACAGCACCTCCTGGCTTCCCTTCAGTTAATGACTGACTATATCACCCTCTATCTCTTTCCCTAAGCTAGGAACCTTAGAATTGAACTTGGTCATTCTAGTTTTCTTTTTCACCTTTTACATATAAGCCAGTCACCAAAGCCTCATCATTTTTGCTTTGTTTGTTTCAGACCTCCATCTTCTCTCTTGTAAAACCCCAAGATGCTTGCCAAATTGATCTTTGTCTTTCTGTCCCTTTCTATTCAGGAAGTCCTCACCCACCTCTGCCAGGAAGGTTTTACTTCTCAAATACAAACCTAATTATAATAGTCCTGCTTAATTTCTGAAACAAAGACCAAATTCTCCAACATGACTTAATCAGGCCCATGCTGCTTTTACCATAGAGATATAGATCATTTTCTTTTTCTCTGGTTTGATGCTGCATGCATATTTTTATTATCCTTGACTGTGATTTTTATTCTTATTTATATTTTACTGTTATATGGTCTTTTTGTGTAAGATGTCATTTGTCCAAAAGACAAATGTGTAGTCTTTTTGTAAGATTTTATATTTTATGGTCTTTTTGTAAGATGTCATTTGCCATAAAAGAGAAATGAATGGATTGAAGTGCAAGCCCAGATTTTACTGTAAAGCTAGCTGTGTCTTAACTGAGATTTATGTTTTTATATTGAATGTCATTAGGGAGGTCTACTCTTTCACTTTGGAATTTCTGGAAAATATTAGTCGGGGAGGGCATATACTTCATTCCCATTTGAACCCTGGGCAATGCAGTATGGGACTAGGGAGTATCCCCGCCTGCCCCAATTGCTGTTTGTTAGGATTCTTTGTTGGTGATTACTCACGAGAGTTTAGTTCTAACTGGAGATCACACATCCATCTTAAATACACCTCATTTTGCATACATAGGGTTTTGTTGTTGCTATATATACTTTTCTTTCTGACACTCTAAACGTTTGAGGATCCGTCTAAGTGTCAGAGGATCTCTGACACCTGGCAAGTCAGAACACAGACTTTGAAGCTAAATGGCTTTGTTCTTATCATAGGTCTGGCACATCCTAGCTGTGTGATCTTGGACACATTCTTTAACTTCTGTGTACCTTTATTATTCCATCTGTAAAGTGAATTTAGGCTTCCCTGGTGGTTCAGCGGTAAAGAATCCACCTGCAGTGCAGGAGATGTGGGTTCAATCTCTGGGTCAGGAAGATCCCCTGGAGGAGGGAATGGCAACCCACTCCAGTATTCTTGCCTGGAGAATCCCATGGACAGAGGAGCCATGGACAGAGGGCTACAGTCCATGGGGTCACAGAGTCAGACATAACTGAGCACACACATTCCTTCATGCCATGCCAAAGTGGGTTTAGGAATGGTTAAGTTCTTCAAACTTAGGGTTACCAAAGGGGAAAGGAGAGGTGGAAAAATTAGGAGCATGGGATTAACATACACACATTACTATATATAAGATAACCAGTAAGGACCTAGTGTATAACACAGGAAACTATACTCAATGTCTTGTAATAACTTATAATGGAAAAGCTCCAATACTTTGGCCACCTGATGGGAAGAGCCAACACAATGGAAAAGATTCTGATGCGGGAAAGATTGAGAGCAGGAGGAGAAGGGGACGACAGAGGATGAGATGGTTGGGTGGCATCACCGATTCAATGGACATGAGTGTGAGCAAGCTCTGGGAGATTGTGAAGGACAGGGAGGCCTGGTGTGCTGCAGTCCATGGGGTTGTAAAGAGTTGGACACAACTGAACAACAACAGCAGCAGTGACAAATAATAGGAAAGAATCTGAAAAAATACATATATGTATACACACATATACATATATATATATATATATATATATAATATATATGTAGTTAGAGCTGTATTTTATCATGTGCGAGGTCAGGTTCTTTCTCTTCTCCATAAATATTTCTACCATTGGATCATAATTAACTGTCTGGGGACAACCAACATCTCTGTCAACACCTGAGCCAGTAGGCTGCCCTACACCATCACCTGGAGGCTGAGATCCTAGCGCACCTTGCTGCTGAGAGTGCTGTTTCTGGGCCCTGCTCCTTACTGCACATTTCCCCAAAGAGCTCTTCAGAGCAGTGGGATGTGAAAAATGAGGCTTGTCTTGCTCCCTTTCCAGGACTGTGGGAGTTCTATTTGCAGTAATTGATAGTTCAGAATGTGCAGGGTCCACTCGGCTCCCTCCTGGCTCCCTCCAAGCCCCTGCTCGGTGACATCTTGGCAGCGAGCCTCACATTTATTATCCTCCCTGGTGGCGTCTGAGGCACAGCAGCTTCTGGGGCCGCGGGCCAGATGGAGGCATGTGGGAGCCGCAGAGCCACTCAGGGCTGTCGGGACGACACTTGAGTCCAAGTGCAGGGACAGACACCTGCTCTGAAAGTCCTCTCCAAATGCTCACAGAGGGTGACGTGGCCCTGGAGTGGGCCCTGCCCTTTGCATGGCTCTTCTGGAGAGAGGGACTGTCTCTGGTGTGTTGTGGCTGGCCCAGAATCAGGATCGCCTTCTGAGGATGCAGCCCCATATTTTCTTCCTTTCTCTGATTTTCCCATTAGAGGACAGGAGCATCTGGCCCATTTCCCAAGTCCTCTGGCAACCTCTGAAATTTCTAAAGCAAAGTAAACAGACAGATACACAAATACTTAATACAAAGTTGATTTAATTTAAAAATAAATCCTAAACTCAGGATTTGTACATAGAACTTTTCTTTCTTTTGCCTTCCTCCTATCCTCCCTTCTTCCCTCCCTCCTTCTCTTCTTGTTTTCCTTCCCTTTCTCTCTGTCTACTTACCTCTTTTTTTCTTTACTCATTTATGCATGAAGTGTTCATTGACTGCATTGCTTTAGACACTGTGAACCCTTAGGTGAGCAAAAGACACTGCTATAGTTGTAAAGAAAGACCTAATGTGCAAAGGGTATGTGTGTGTGTGTGGGTGGGGGGGAACACAGTCAAATAATCTCAGAAATATGTAACTAGACACTGAGAGTAGGTACCAGGAAAAGTACTGAGAACCATGGGCATTTATAAAGGGGGCCTGGTCTGATTTGGGAGTTGTGCAAAGGCTATCCAGAGAATATGACTTTTGAGCTGTCTCAGGAGGATGACTCAGAGTTAACAGAAAAGGAAGGGGCAGGAAGGCCATTCCAGGAAGAGGAAAATTCATGCTTAAAGGTCATGAGATGAAAGAAACAGTGTATGTTCAAGACATTAGAATTTTATGATCCAGATATCAAAAGAAAAGAAATAGTTTTTCACTAAATTTATCTTTTAATTTGGCATGGGGATTTGAGTCCTTCTGTTAGAAGGACTCCACGATTGGTGAAGGCCATCTTTTATCCTGACTTGTTTTTAGGCCTTATTTGGAGCCCCAGTTAACACATTGCACGAAGATATCTGTACATAAAAGTTATTATAAGCCTTTCCTTTCCTTAGGAAATTCCTTAAGAACAAGGATATAAATGAGAGAGGGAAGTGAGGTACAAGGAACAGATTCAACACAGGAGAGAGGTAAAGGGAAGTCCCAGAATGGTGGTCAATATGGAGCCCGGTCATTGCAGCACACCAAGCCCAGCTTGTCCACCTGCAAAGGCTGTGAATCTGCCCTGATTCTTGCTTGCTAACTTGGCTAGGTATAAAATGCCAAAGTGGAATGAGTTTCCTTTGAAATTTTTGAAGATGTAGCTCCATTGCATCATAGCATCCAGTATGGCTGTTGAGAAGTCCAAAAGTTTCCAAATTATTGGTCTTTTCTATATGATGTCTATATTCTTTTTTTTTTTTTCTGAAAGCTTATACAATCTTCTTTTGATCCCCAGTGTTATGAAATTTCACAATGCTGTATCTCAGTGTGGTTTCTTTTCATCTATTATACTTGGACTCAGTGGCCTCCTTTAGTATTGAAATTCATTTCTTTCAAATTTTCTTTAGTCACTTTGAACGTGATTCCCTTTCCCCCCTCCTTCTCCCCCTCTCCCTCATCTCTTTTTCTTTCTGAAACTTTGTTATTCATATGTAGAGAACATTGTGATAGATGTAATGAATTACCTTACATCCATTCTAACTTCCTTCTAGTTTAACCTCTGGGTACTTCAGAGGCTGGAAAATTAATATATATTTTCAGACTCTCTTGCAGCTAGTGTTCTGGATATGATTTAGATTCAACTGTATGTCTTCCTATTCTATTAGCAAACATGGTCATGAAGGCTTTTTACTGTGGGACAGCATTAGCAGACATCACAGTGTTTGATTATTAGCTCTGTGAGGGTAAAGAAGCAGGCTGCTTGCCATTCATTTTGCTTATATGGGTTGCGACAAAGCACAGCCTGACTTTGGAGCCAAAAGCAATTAGCTGTGCCTCTCTGATTTTGGCAACAGTAACATGCTTCTCGATTTAGCAACTCTACATGCCCTTTGCCACTTAGGAAGGGAGTCTCCTGATGTTACAAATGGTGGCAGCTTCCTTTGTGACTTGGTTCTTTAAGTGCAGTTTGGGAGTTACCCAGAAAACTCAATGGCAAATCTGTTTCTTTAGCCCTTCCAGTGATTATGTCATTTAATGTGTTATGAGAAATAGTTTTGCTAAAAAGTAACAAGAATGGATTTTATTGTCTACAAAGGACCCGTTGTAGTATGACACTCCTGGATTTGTTTCTCTAATTTCTTTTTACTTTTTTTTTTTGCTGGCTTCCAGCTCTGTTCTAGGGGGAGATTTCCTTCACCTTAGCTTCTAACCCTACAATTGAGTAACTGAGCTTTTAATTCATGTATACATATGCATATAATATCTAAGTATGTTTTTCTTCTCTGAATGCTCCTATCTTATAGTGTCCTCTTGTTTTTATCAGTAGATTATTGAGGGTATTTATGATAGATTTTTTTTTTCTTTTAAGTTTTCTTCTTACAGCATAGTCCTTGTTTTTTTCAAGCTGCTATTGAGTATCTGTTTGGGTCTATAACTTTGGTACTAAAGACTTGGCTCAGTGATTCCTGACTATCTGTGCCTTTTAGAAGCCATGAACATGTTGTTGGATGCTGTTACCTCTGGATTTCCTTGTAAAGTGGTCCAGCTGTGCTCTTCCATCGGGAGATCCCCTGATGTTGGCATCTTTATAGTTTGCTTCTTATCTAGGTTAGAGTCCCAAGAGAAATATTTCTAATAGTCTTCTGGTTGGGCTGGCTACCAGGATCCTGGACACTGAATATGAAAACTGTAATGGAAGTCTAAGCATTACTGTGTAAATATTCTCTATGAAGAAAAAAGCAACAGTAGCTATGTTTAGTACATTGTCTCACCCTAAACTGTGTCCAGTACAGAGAGGCTTGGGAAAGTCAGGCACATATCTATAAGAGCAGAGACAGGGATGGGCCATCTGAATGCTTCTAGAATAGTCTTTCAGTCATTCCTTCTAATATTTTAGCTCCATCTTTACTCTTACTTTCAAATGTACCTGATGCCTTAAAATTCTCATCTTTGGGAGGGGAGGTTGTCTATCACAAATTGGCCTTTGTTTAAATTTAGTTGCTAGCTTTTCCCCACTGCCAGTTTAAGTTTCAGCTTTCTTGGTGTCACTAACCATTTGTAACTTGCGAAGTTTTCATGTATGTTCTCTCCCATTTTCTGTTTCCTTGTGGGTTTAAGTGTTTCAAACAAAGCTCCACCACTATCATTTTAGGCAGATTAAAGAAAGACTGTTAATACAGGTGTATGTCCATGATCTGGACCTGCGAGGTAGTTAACTATTTTGTGACTCACGAGGAGTAGAGGATATTGATTTGTTGTTAATTACTAATCACTCAGTTATTAAACATAATTGTGTACTGTGTATTTTTAAACTGTGTGTTATTAGATTTAAGTGTGTGTCTGTGTGTCTAAGCTTAAAATAGAATGGAGAATAGCTGAGAGAGAGAAGTGCTGTGTGCCCTAAAATATACACCAATTTCTTTCCCTCACTGTTGGTAGGACTTGCTTCAAGCTGTACTAGTACCAAAGATTCATTGTTCACAAGGACTTGAATGTAATCAATGGAAAGCATCTGCAGTCCACATCTCTGCCATAAACCCTTAGGGTAGGAAAAGGAATGGGGCTTTGGTTTCCTTTTATTATGTTTTATGTGATGGGAATTTATATTTGCCATCCAGACAGCATGCATATTTGGCATTTACTGCTGGGAAGTTGTGGCAAATCAAAAATGATTTGCTTGAGTTCAGCGAAACCTTTCACGTCAGCAGATTCTCAGTGTTATTCCTTCTTGGTGCCTACAGTAAAGATTTAATAAGCCCTATTTGCAAAACAAAAAGAGAAAAAGGGGAATGACTCAATGGAAAGCCCATGAATGTTTTAGACCGTTTACTGTTGAATCCAAATATAGATTTTAGGAAGGAGGGCTGAAAGCAGGTGAGGAGAGTGAATTTCCTCTAAAACATAAACCTATTTATTTCTTACTAAGAGGAAAGAGATTGAAATTGAACTGTGGAAGGGAGAAATTGACAGCAGCAAGTGTTCTTATTATCGTGGTGTTTGTTTGAAATTTCTTGGTTCCTAGTGATAATAGATTAATGGGTTCAGTGTTTTGCTGATTTTGAGGGAAAAAAAATTAGACACATGACTTCCCTTTTAACAAAAGGTACACTTAAAAAAATCTGTCAGGAAACAGCACCAAAGGGAAGATAAGTGGTATATTGAGCACAATAGTTTAGTGGAGTTTTCACTGAGGTCTACTGTCAAGCACTCCTAAGTTTGTGGAAGTAGAATCTCATTTCAGTCAAAGTGTGTTCTTGCATACTTTGAGCCCTGGCATCACTTAGGGCATGGAAGATATTAGATGAACCAGAGTCTGTCCTTCATATTAATTGTGTAGAAACTTGGTGTAAGGGGTTTTCCTATTTTCACTGAATGTGTTTGGCTGTCTCTTCGGGGAAGATTTAGGGAGTAAAGGATAGCTTAATGGCTATTTGGATATAAGAAATAGCAATTATTTTTTACTAAGAGTTGGAAAACCTGTATTTTAATCCAGATTTATCTATGAACTAGTTGCTTGACCTGAAGCAAGTCTTTCTCAAACTTTTTCTTGATAGTTTGGTTTTTTTTCAATTCTGAGTTAGCATGTGGTACATGAATAAAATGAGACAGAATCATGGTGGTGTTACTTGGGGTGTCAAATAAAAGTTCATGAGGTGCTGGATGAAGCATAATTATTTAAAGAAATAACAAATCATAATAATGAACTGAATTGTTGGCATTCCATAGGGCAAGTAATACCACCAACGTTCCAGAATAAAATAATGAGACTGTCTGATATGAACTGTGGATGCATTCTAGATATCGGAGATTTCCCAGAAATGATTGTTATAATAACAAAGGTTTATTGAGTGTTTAATACATATCAGGCCCTGTATTTCAGGTCATGAAATGCATTAGCTTATTTATGAGCCTCATAACGGACATGACTGAAGTGACTTAGCAGCAGCAGCAGCATTATCATTCCTCTTTTGTATGTTAAGTATCTCAACTAAAATCATACAGATAAGATGGGGCATGTTGGGGACTTGGAACTAGGCTCCCAAGCAAAATGTTCTTAACCACTGTGCCATGTCAAAATCTGGCAGCAATTGAAGATTGTGTAAGGAGTAAAATATCAAAAGCAGCTAATGCTTCTTTTCTCTCTTTTATGAACTCGAAGCTATTGGAGCTAGTAGAGTGCGCGCTTAGTTGTTCAGTCGTGTCTGACTCTTTGGGACCCCATGGACTATAGCCCGCCAGGCTCCTCTGTCCATGGGATTCTCCAGGCAAGAATACTGGAGTGGGTTGCCATTTCCTTCTCCACTGGAGCTAGTAGAACATTCAGCAAATGATATACAAAAAGCATTTGTCAGACTGTCCTACCCTGCAGGAAATTCTAGTCTGGTTAAGGAGATCAGGTGTTAGGGCAATATGAGTAAGTAGTGTGTGATCACAGATGAAGAGGCTAGGCACACTTACCCTAAAAAAGAGCAAATTCATGAAGATTAATTTCACATAGCTAAGGATAGTAAATGAAAGTCAAGCGAGGTTTATTTCCTGGGACTCCAGAGCCATGTTTTGTCTATTTCTGTACAAGAGGTAGTGAACGTCCTTTTACTCGATGAGTTCAAGCGACACAGATATCCTGGAGGGAGTTTACACAGCCAGGGCTCTTCAGGGTCCTCTTCAACCTGAAAGTACTTAGAAGTCAAAGATATTTTGAAAACATCAGTCTGGACTGAATGGACTGAAGAGGGCGGATTTCAGGGAGAAGGCAAACCTTGAGCTATGAGCTGAGAGAATGAAGTGTCCTTCATGTGTGGGTTAATAGGTCAAGCTGCTTTTACAAGTCTAGAAACCAGAAGTTTCTCGAGAAGAAACAAGTTGAGAGCTGTACTAGGGTTCACCATCTTGGGAAGATCATCTGTTCTCTGACCCTTTCTTGCATCCCCACTGTGAAGGTAGAAAACTTGGGGTGCTAGTCTTAAGGCCTGTCCATTCCAGGCATTCACAGGTTTCCCAGGCGCCTCTCCTGTAGCAAGCCTGCGCAGCCTAGCAGTCTGCCTTGCGCCCTTTAGATATGCCAGATTTTGGGTATAGAAAACAAGCTCTTTGCTCTGGATACTTATTTTGGAGGCATAGAGACTCACCAGAGAAAGACCAGCCTTTTTTCAGCAGCACCCAGAAGAGATGGCAAACAGCTCAGAAAACCTCTCCATTCAAAGACATCAGTTGTGGTTTTTTTTTAAAGCAGTACTTTGCATCAAAGTGAAGAACAGAAATAGCACAGAAACTTGTGGTCCTCCAGATTTCCAGGGATACTACACAGAGTTTTATTTTACCTTGAAGAAGCAGGTTCAAGCCTTGAGACTTTTTCCTTCCAAATGGGTACACTGTTTCTGCTTTTGATTTACCATGGCAGGGCACTGATGAGAAAGCAATGAGTCAGTCTTAGAAAACCTGGGAAGGGAGGTTTGTAACTTGCATTACCAACAAAACGGTGCAAGACATACTTCCTTATGTTTTTTTCCCTGCGAAATTTTGAAGATATTTGTTTCTCATGTAATTTTTGACACAAAGGCCAAAGCCCACATCAAGGGACACAGTATGGAGACTTAAAATTCAGTATCTCATTTTCAAGTGCACTTTTCATGGGGTAAAACTATGAACATGGAGAGTTTCAAGATAGTATTAAAAATAAATATTATAGATCTGCATGCTTATTGAATATATACATCTTTTTGGAAAGTTATCATTGACAATTGATTTCCCAGGAGAATCCCCTCTGGTGCCAATGCATTCTGTGTGGATGTTTGGGGAAAAGACATAGAGATTCAGTGTTTGAAATGCCGTGTCAGCAAGTATTCCTCATCTCTCATCCACTCCTGGATCAAGTGGGCGAAGCATTGTTTTTGTTGTTGTTGTTGTTGTTTTTGCCTTTGGCAAGGGGAGCTATCTGAGAATCATCGTCCTCTGGGAAATGAGTCAAAATTGGATTCATTCAGAATGTCACTGAAATTTAAAATGAAAATTTGTTGATTCAGAAATGGAGATACAGGTGCCTTCTGTTCCTGCATTTCCATTATGAGTGGAAGATGGAAACTAGAAGCTGCAACCATTCCTTCAGATCATTTTAACCAAAATTTTAAAAAATTTTATTTGAAGATATAAATATGTTTTGACAGGAGGAAATGGCTCTGGGTTTTTTCTAGTATACCTTTAATGGGATATATGAATCTCTAGCCTGTCTCACTCTGCAGAACGTAGGCACTGAGATCCATTGAATCTCAGTGGCTTACTGAAGCCTTCTCTTTTTCTTCTGTATAAAAAATGCCCTTTTTGCAAAGAGAGCACAACATTACATGCTAAAAAGTGATTTTGACTCTATCTTAAAGAGGAAGACAGCCTTTAATAAAACAAGGTTTGTGTTTTTTAGTTTTCCCTCCTTTTAAGCATAGCTTAGCTTATTATTTTGTTCTATCCTTTGACAATTATTTAAGAGCTTGTGTTGTGGGAAGTTCCAATTCAAAATATTTTGAAAGTTCCAATTCAAAATATTCTTCCTAAGGCGGATGGTCTGACATTTCTATTCACTTTTGCAGGAGAGTCCCAGGGCTGTGTAGATACTGTGTTGTTCTTGTTCAGTCGCTAAGTCATGTCCGACTCTTTGCCACTCCATGGACTGCAGCATGCCAGGCTTCCCTGTCCTCCACTCTGTCCTGGAGTTTGCTCAAGTTCATGTCCATTGAGTAGATGATGCCATCAACCATCTCATCCTCTGTCGCCCCCTCCTTCTCCTGCCCCTCAGTCTTTTCCAGCATCATGGTTTTTTCCAGTGAGTCGACTCTTTGCATCAGGTGACCAAAGTATTTGAGCTTCAGCTTCAGTATCAGTCCTTCCAGTGAATTTTCAGGGTTGATTTCCTTTAGGATTGACTGGTTTGGTCTCCCATAGTAGACACTATGGGAGAACAAATATGGTCAAGGAGTCAGCTCCCCAAACCAGACAGCACAATGGAGACTCATGAACTTATTCCAGGCCAGCAATGGCAGTGGGTCATTTTTCTGTAATAAGCAGAAATTGTTCTGGAAGACTTTTTAAATGTCTAATGTGAAGTCGTTCAGTCATGTCCAACTCTTTGCGACCCCATGGACGGTAGCCTACCAGGTTCCAGGTCCATGGGATTTTCCAGGCAGGAATACTGGAGTGGGCTGCCATTTCCTTCTCCGGGGGATCTTCCCAACCCAGGGATCGAACCCAGGCCTCCTGCATTGGAGGCAGACGCTTTACCGTCTGAGCCGCGAGGTAAGCCCCTCACCTTGGAGACTTCCAGGGGAGGAGGGGTAGGGTGTAAGGAGTTCCTGTGTCTCATTAATTTGCTTAAAGCAGACACCTTAGCAGTTACAGGTATTTGAGGTTTCATCACTTATGATCACTATCTTCATGGTACCTGACATTACTTTTGGGATATCGTTGATAGATCCTGAAAGAGAAAAAGACATTAGGTTAAAACTAGGGAAATCTGAATGAAGGGTAGACTTAACCCAATAATAGATCAATAAAGACTCATTAGTTTTGACAAATGGACCCCCTAATGTAAGATGTTAGCATCAGGGGAAACTGGGTGTGGGGTACAAAGGAACTGTTTGTATTATCATCACAACTTTTCTGTAAATTTAAACCTATTCTAAATTTAAAAGTTTATTAAAAAGTAATAGATGCTTGTAGAAAATTTGAAATGTACAGGAAAATTTAAAAACATTGACTTTCAGTTCTAAGACTCAGAGGAATACTGTATTTTTGTATACTTTCATATAGAGTTAAATACGTATGCTTTTATAAGCTACATATGCATATAATTCCATAATTTCCTTTTCTAATGGACAGCTTTCCAAGTCATTAAATATGTTGTAGCATTATAATTATTGCATAATATTCCATTATAAGAAATCAGGCCAGAATGTACTTAATCAATCCCTAATTGTTGGAAATGAAAGTTATTACCCACCTTTCATTATTATAAAAAATGTCATGATGTAGCCATGTAACTGTAACTTTGTACACATTCACGATTATTTCCTCAGGAGCTGTTTCTGGAAATGGTATTACAGGCTCAAAGAATAGACACATCTCAAAAACTATAATAGCTTTTTGGAATATAAATTTGAATTATGTAAAAAGTAGAGCTGATTACACATGAACAAATGAACAATTGTATTGATGGTGGAGGGGTGGTCTGGAACCATTTAGGAAGTAGAGAAAGAGCTGATGCAAAGGTTCTATTTATTTATCTATTTGGGGTATATTTCTTTTCTTTTCTTTCTTTTTTTTTTTTTTTTTTTGAGGCTTTATTGAGAACAACTGTGGATAGGGTAGGAAACTGGAAGAGAAAGACTAAATAAACAAAGCCCCATTGAGGCATGTGAAAGGGTTGAGTAGGTGCTGGTCACTGCAGGCTGGGCAAGAAGTAGGGCTCAAGAGATAGATGGGGACAGGCTGCAGCTAGGGTGCTCATCTCAGTCTCTGGGTCCTAGCAGGACACACAGGCATGAGAGCCAGGCATCTCAAGGTCAGTTAGGTTAGGACTAGGTCCACTTTCCATGGGAAGGCCCTTGTCATGCTGCATCATCCAGAAGAGGGATGATGGGTATGAACTGATGGGCAGTGGCTGCTTTAGGTAGGAACTGTCTTGAGATAGGTTAAGATGTACCAGCCAGAGGAGAACCCTGCCAATGTATGGAGGAGAAAGCTAGCATCCTTGTTTGCACCTTTCCGTCTGTGGGCCACTAGCAGCCAATTCTGAGCCAACTGGAATGAACCTTTCCTGTTAATGGAGATATTCAATTGTCTATACTGTGCACTGTTGCTCCAGCTGACTTCTAACCCCTGCAGGCCCAGTTCCTCTCTTTTTCTTACCCATTTGGTAGCTACAGTCCAGAGCGGTGACTGGACTTTCCTGGCTCCTGCCCAAATGTACTAGCCCAGATTATCAGCTTTCAGAAATGTATCCTTATCAATGCTGGGAACAGCCCCCCAGTAATTCTCTGGTCTGTCCCCCACCTCCAGGGAATTCTGGGCAAGTCCTCGAGAGCCCACATAGACGCCTCATGTCAGGAGTGGCTCTAAAGGGACAGCAGTGTGAGTTGTGTCTCTGTAATCAGAGATGCTCCATGGGGAAGTCATCTCAGCTGTTTTACCTTGACTTGGCATTCTTCATGTTTTGTCCTATTGCAATCACTGCCCTGCTGTAAATTCTCATTGCCTTTTCATGATGCTTTGAAAGGAGGCTCAAACTCTGCCTGGTGTTCTCTTCTTGGTCGGTTCCCTCATGGGGCCTCATGTTCCTGCCATAACCTTGTGGAGTCTTCCAGTGTAAACTGTCTGCTGCTGGGAGCACTGGCCACCCACCACGGCCTGCTGAAAATGAGCAAGGAAGTCAGGAAGTCAGAGAGTTCAGAGGACAGTGTAGAGAATGCTGCTTCTGGAATAATGACCCACAGTCGCCGAAGACAGCCTGAGCTTTTCCCCCAGGAATGTCTACTCTTTTCTTCTGTTCAGATTTGCAGAAAAATCTAGAAGATCAGATCTCTGGACAACTGTCTGATGGTAACCTCACCTGCTAAGTTCAGTGTTAGGGGAAGAAAACAGGTGGAAGGAAAAGACTGTGAGAACAATGGTAGCAAAGCAATTGAGTAGTATCCAAACAGTGTCTTTGGTTTGGAGATTCACAAAGTGATGAGAAAACATCCTGTTAGTGGATGAATATAGAAGAGCATGTGAAATGTGACTCATCTAACCTTTCAAAAACTGAAAGTGCCCACACTTGGCTCTGCTCCTCTCCTCTGCCCTCTGGCCATCCCAGCTCCCCACTCTGTTCTTCGCAGGGCTGGGGTATGCAGAAGTAGGCTTATCATAATTGTTAGTTCATGATGTGTCCTCATCATTGATCCATTCATGACCCACTGTCATGTATTTGGTCATTTTTAGTAACTGTTTCTTTTATTCATTGGACTTCCCTGGTGGCTCAGATGGTAAAGAATCCACCTGCCAATGCAGGAAACCCAGGGTTTGGTCCCTGAGTCAGGAAGATCCTCTGAAGAAGGAAATGGCAACCCACTCCAGTATTCTTGCCTGGAGACTTCCATGGACAGAGGAGCCTGACAGGCTACAGTCCATGGAGTCACAGAGTCAGACACGACTGAGCAACTAACACACTTAGTAGGGACTGGGCTATTTCCAGATTTTTGCTCTTGTGTTTAACTTTACCTGTCATTTTCACACCCAGGGCTGAACTTCCCAGCACCAGATGGCAGGCAGCAGTGAATCACACAGCTGGACTGCAGGTCCCAGCACTCCGAGGTCCTGTCTTTTCCTATTGTATGTTTCCCAGCTCTGACATTCAGAGGTTCTGCCATTCTTCTGAGAGTCTCCTCTGTGCACCTTGAACACAAAAGCTGTCCTTTGGTAGGACAGACCTCAACCTCACCTGTGGCAGAGGAGAAGCGTGGACATGAACTAAGCATTATTGTACCTGAAGGGGTTAGAAATAGGTTTTATGTTCTCTGGGAAATGTTCAAAATCTTTGATCTTGTTCTAGCCGCCACCGCATTGTTCTCTTCAATATTAGAGGAGAGTTCCTGGTGGGACCTAGGTCAGGAACTTGCCGCCAGTTTCCCTAAGGAATATTCTGAACAATGTAGTGAATTAGTAAGTCTGTTGTTGTTTTTTTAAGTGTTTTCCCAGTACCCTTTAGCACAGAACTATTTGGAACACGATGAGGAGATAAATGTCAGTGCCAGCTTGTCTTTCCTTAGTCTTTTGCTCACCCTTCTCAGAGCACAGGGCTGTGAAGCCTAGTGGTGGACGCAGTCACCACTGAATAAATGAAGACAGCACATACTGAGAGGATGAAAGGGAAGAAGAACCAGATCGTGTAAGCGTTGCCCCCATGTCAGGAGTAGGCTGGAGCCGGGGCAGCCAGACACCCCCAGCAGCGAGTGTGCCCCCTCCAGAGCCCCTCAGGAGCGCTCAGTGATTGTATGGGCATCAGTATCCCTGTGGGGCTTTGTATTGTTCACAGGGGCAGTTCTGCCAAGCAGGATCCTGCTTCTGTTTTGTAAAGCGGGTGCTGGGAACTCAGAAAGGCAGGAACATTAAAGGGAGAGGAAGAAAATGGATTCTGTCAAGTTGTGTGTACAGTGTTGTCTCCTTTCCTCCTCATCTCCCCTTAAAATAATTGGTTTAGGACTATAATAGAATTGCCTTCAAACAGACCCAGAGAGTAGGTTATCTTGGATGGAGGGAAGTAAGTAGAAGTGTACCAAATGAGATTGCAGAGTGTGAATGAAAAGAAATATTGATCTAGAGTCAAGAGCCAGCATGGATCAGGAAAGAGGACAGGAGATGTGTGTGTGTGTATTTTAGATCAATACTATCTGATACTAAGCGTTTGCCCCAATAGCAAAATGGATTATAGGAAAAAGCATTAGGGCACAGAACTCCTTCACTCTGGCTCTATGCTTTTTTTCTTTCCTTTTTTTTTTAAAGAAGGAAGACTTCTATTCACATTATATAAAAGCTATAGAGAAGATATCAATGGCCATAATGAACTGAATCTTAACATGTTATTTTCTTATAATATTTAATGACTATTTCTTTCATAAGGGTGATAAATTGAATGGATAGAAATTTCCTTTCTTTTCTTTAAAAGGAAGCTGTCTTCTGACCTACTGCAGTGGCGTGGCTCCTGTGGTGTAAATTTACTTGGCCACTGGTTTTTCTTTGTTGTCTTTTTAGAGAGTCCCACGCTTTGATTCTGTCATAGACTCAGTAGTCTTTTCTCATGCTTGTCAGTTTCAGCATTGAGGCCTGTGGTGGTCCTGATCAAGCACATTGTAAGGAGAACTTTAGGTACTGTGCACTTTTTTTAATAGTCGTTCTATTTTGTTCACCGTTTCATTTCAGTAAGAATGGGGATAGGCATAATAGCTCCCTTACTAGTTTGTGTTGCTCACATAAATCTATTCAAGCAGATATCAAACCACCTCCTAAGAAGAAAGCAGTTATTGAATTTGACTCAGGCAGGAGGGCAGGGGAGGAGGGAAGGAATGGAGTAGATGGACACAGAAGTGGAAATAAGATGTCTCAATATATTACTCTTATTTTGTTTGTTTAATCCCCAGTTGAGGGGTTTTTTAAATAAAGTTTTTAAAGGTTTCACTCCATTTACAGTTTTTGTAAAATATTGGGTGTATTCCCCATATTGCACAATATATCACTGAACCTACTTTATACTCAGTAACTTGTACCTCTCACTCCCCACCCCTGTGTTGTGCCCCTGCCGCACTGGTAACCACTATTTTGTTCTCCCTATCTGTGAGTCTGCTTTTTTTTTGGTTTTATTTACTAGTTTGTTGTATTTTGTAGATTCCACTTGTAAGTGATACCATACATTATTTGTCTTTCTCTGTCTGACTTAGTTCACTTGAGCATAATGCTTTCCAAGTCCACCCATGCTGTTGCAAATCCAAAATATCATTCTTTTTTATGGCTGATTAGTATTCCATTGTGTATATATGACATTTTCTTTGTCCATTCATCTGTTGATAGACACTTAGATTGCTTCCTTTTATCGCTGTTATAAATGTTGGGGTGCATGTGTCTTTTGGAATCAATGTTTTTGGGTTTTTTCTACTTGGGATATATTTTGAATTATGTGACTGTTTTTACCCACTTAAAATACAAATAAGTAAAATAAAATTTTGAAAAGAATAAGGAATCAATAGGCACTGCCAGCATTATAAATGGCTTTGATGTCTTTGGTCAAGATCATCAGGAAAGGACCATTCATTTGATTGACAACCATCTAGTTGACTATCTTCTGGGTGCCTGGTGAGGCGACAGGTTCTAAAGTGCTTTTGGTAGTTGAATCATGTCATATTCATAGCATTCAGACTCATTGGTTTCCCCTGTGTGTGCCAAGTCACTTCCATCATGTCAGACTCTTTGTGACCCTATGGACCATAGCCCACCAGGCTCCATGGGATTCTCCAGGCAGGAATACTGGAGTGGGTTGTCATTTCCTTCTGCAGGAAATCTTCCCGGCCCAGGAATCAAACCGCGTCTCTGAAGTCTCCTGCGTTGGCAGGTGTGTTTTTTACCACTAGTGCCATCTGGGGAGCAATGGTATCTCCTGTAGGTATAAGCAATCCCAAGTGCATATTAGGCCAGACGTAGTCCTGCTGAATTGAACTAAACACTTTTAAGGTGGAGTTTTGTAAGGAAAGAAAGGCAAGTTTAAAAAGTAAAATATTTTGATAACCCCTGGCATGTAAGAAAATTAAAGAAACCAACCAAGCTCAACATCTTCTGCTCAAAACACTAGTTAGCTGTGTGTTAAATTATAGTGCCAAAATTCATTCACTTTTCATTTGCATCTGATTCATCATTGCTCTCATTTTTAATGTTCTTAAACATTACCTGTTGAAGCTGTTAGAATCTAGTAAGTGCCTTTGCAATCTCAATTAAATAACCATTTGGGGCTCTTAACATTTTAAAATGAGATGAACCCAGCCCTGCAGCTGAATGAGTAATGGATGGCAGATCTCAAAGGAAGTAGGATTGTAAGTATTCTCGCTCAGAAACATGGTTCCCACCTTTTACACAGGAGCATAGCACACCTTTTTTGCTTCTCCATCAAACTCTGTGTCTTTGTCCTGGGCTAGTGTGAGTGATAACTGGGGGTACCCTTTCAAGAAGAGGAAGAAAATTGAGGGCAAGGAGGAGTCAGTCATTGGAACCTGGGCAGGGGCACTGGAATCATTTCCTTTTCAAGAAAGTAATCGTTCCTTTGTGTTGAAGCCAGGAAACAAGACCAGGAAGCTTGGAGCTGTGCTTTTGAATATAAATGTGTATTTAACAAAATTACTTCCTAAACATTGAGTTTGAGGTGGATCCAGAATTTTGCGGCCAGGAAATGGGTTGCTTTAAGATTCATCCCAGGTCAGGGTAATCTAAAAGAAATCAGCTGCTCTCTGGGTGGTCTTACTTCTGGTTCCCAGACAAGAGGGCCCATCTTTTTAGTTACCGAAGCACAAGGATGGTTTGAGGGCTGAATCAGATCTGCTTTGCTTCCCTTGCCTTGATGCTCACAAGCCTTATCCATCCTTCTGGCTACAGCTCAAATAACACTTCTTTCATGAAAAGCCATCTTGCATCTACTGAAACCCACCTCTCATCCCGCTGCCCTTCTCCATTCAATGTGTGTTCTTTCCCTCCTCCAGACACCTAATTACACGCCTGCTGGTGATAAGAAATCCACATCACGGTATTTATCATACTCTGCCTTGTACTTGAGCACTTAGGGACTTGTCATTTCTCTTCTGAAAGGCAAGCTTCCTGAGGAGTAGGGCTGTCCTTGAATCACCTTGTCCTTCTTTTCCCCTCCAACTCATCTTCTCCCCTCCTCCCTCACCGCTTATCCATCACTTTGCCTTCAGTATGCACGCAGTAAATATTTGTTGAATGAAAGTTATTTGTGCCTTCAGATTTTCTCAGAAGAATAGAATAGTCACACTCCTTTCTGATCCAAGTGTTGGCAGTTTAAATTCTTTTTAAGCCAAACAGCAAATTTACATAAACATCTCATACTCAGCTGTGATTCCCTCTAGGGGAATTTAGGAAAGTTAGGAGCAGTAACATTTTGCCACTCCCCAAAGAAGAGTTTTCTCATACCATGACGCTCCCTCCCTACCAAGAGACCACCCCTCGCCACGCCTCATCCCTAGGGTTCCTCAGCCCTGCGAAGGAAAACAGCAAAACAGCGGGACTGACAATCTCTTAGATGAAGAATCTCAGAATCTAGAACACCAACTAGATATCCTTTTGTGTTTCCAACATTTTAAAATGAATGGATAGTTTATACTTTCCTCTCTCATTAATTAATTGATTTAATTCGTGGCTTTCACAGAAAGATCAATCTTACTATTTTTATCTGTGCAATGTTTTTGTTGCTTGTTCTATCAGTGAGATACCTACACTTGAGAGAACGGGCATCATAAAGTACATTCGTGTCTCAGAGCCATAGAATGTTAAAGCCGAGCAGGACACACAGCATTCTCCTAGTGTAGCTTCATCCTAGAAATGATGAAATTGAGACCCACACAGCCTAAAATGCCCATAGACAGGTAGGCAGAATGGGCTCGAGACCAGAGCTCCCTGACTCCCCTGGTCAAGTGCTGTCTCTCGCTGAAGCTCCCCCTCCCTCAGAAGCATTGCTGGGACCCAGTGAGCTCCAGGCCAGTGCATTACCGTAAAGTTCATTCCCACAGAGAACAGCTTCTTCTTTCACAGAGGGATCGCTTGGTTTCTAAGCCAAATCCTGAGCCTGGAATGCTGTTCTGGTCCATAATGGAGCAGGTGAGGGACTGCAGGGTGGTTCACTGAAGAACCATTTTAAGATGGGTCACAAGGTGTCAGGAAGGAGCATCACCTCTCTCTCAGCGGACAACAGGTTGAGCTATGACTCTTTTAAAGGAACTTTCCTAAGTTCCTTTAAAACTTGTTCTGTATTCTCACATAAATTCTCTTTCACTTCTTTGTCTCAGCAAACAACCCTTTTCTCATATCTGAAGAACTAGCCATTTTGATTAGTTTTACTCTTTCAATTAAGAGGACCTTTCTCCCGTGACAGTGCTGAACCATACTGGCTTTTTGCTTGGCTTGTATTTGGTGAACGAAGCTTGTTGATATTAGGAGCTCATGTGAGCTGTGTCTCTCAGAAATCTGTCAAGCATGGTGGCCAAGATGACATGCATGAGATGCAACCTGTGGCGTGTACCTGTGAGTGGAAGTGGGGCTAGGGGCTTTCAACAATCCTCTTTTCAACATGCCTGAACAACAGGAAAGGAGGCTAGTCTCCTAACACATTCCATTATAATGCAAATCTGACATCAGGGTAAAGCATTGGACATCAGAATCTGAATGACCCTTCTCCTCTCCTCAGACTTAGATATACAACCTGGAGCCTGCCCCTCTCAGTTCAGACCATTAGCTAGTGAATCTTCCTTCCTCAGAAGGAAGAGAGGAGTGAGTATTTTTACCAAGGACAAAACAGGTCCCTCCCCCATCTCTCTCACTCAAAAATTGCCATTATTCCCGTTCTGAGCGCTCAGAATATGCTCCTTTTAGTTTGGGATCCTATGAATGCTTCCCTGTCTCATTTATAGGGCAGCAGAATTGACGGAGATCTTCAGCACTTGCCCATCAGCAAGAATAGGCACCTCAGCTGTTCACGGGGGGATGCGTTGGGCTGCAGATCTCTAGACAGATTGTCTTAGGAAGAGTGCACACAGGAGTCTGGGCGGATGTGGCTGTGTCTACTGTGTTCGGACAGGTCCCTGTGAGTTCTCCCCTTACATCCTCATTGTTCCTGGTAGTCGGCGAAGAATGAAATGGACTTTCATCTGCAGAATGAGCCTCCTTCCCAAGGAGCCCTCAGGAGAGGGGAGAAAGTTAATGATCACAGTCCAGCACAAAGGAAGTAAAACAAACACGGCACGCAGAAGGCAGTGACCTTGCCTGTGCTTTCCTTTTCTGTGGCGACGCCATGATGGCTCCCATCCAGACACGGAAGTCACTGTTCTCATCTGTGCTTTTCACCAGAATCCCAAATCAGTCAGGCTGTGGTCATTTCCACCTTGACTCTCTTGTCTCTGGAAATGTGGCCTTGGGACATCCATTCTTGCCCTTGAAAGAGTGACTGTCCTGAGTGTGTCCTCCTACTCCTCACTGAGGGATTCCATTGCTTCTCATATTTAGGGTCTCTTTTAGAAGGTGCCTCTCTTGAATACTGGCTTGGTTCTTCTGGCCTGTTGAACCATCCATGGTCACTGAAATCTACCTACCATTTCTTGCTTGGGGTTTTTTTTTTCCCATCTAAATGCACCCTGAAAACCCTTGAGACGCAAGAACTGTATCCTGTTTTTGCCTGGAGTGCCAAAAACTAATTATCAACAACAAAATCCCACTGCAGTATTATCAAGGAATACATTTTCATTTGAGGGAGCCTCCTGAATCTAGAATGTTTGCTGATTCATCACAAGTGTGGCTGGAGCTTCTCCTTCCACTACTTGTGGGGGGTGGGAGGGGGATGCTTCCTGAGCAAATGAATAGAATGGTAAGATGTGTACAAAAAATGGTTGAATCTATTAATTAAGAAAAGATAACTGGCAGTTTAGGACTAATTGTTTGCTTGCAAACAGCGTACTTCCTTTGTGCTCCTGGGTTAGATTTAATACATCAAAACCCTAAAGTGAATGTTACAGAGAAATGCCATGGACATTTTGGGAAGAAACGTCTTGTGCCAAGGAAAAGTCACATGGCTGAGGGAGCATCTGATGTTGGCCTGTGAAAGATGGGAGCAATTTAGATGTGCAGGAGGAGGCCTAAAAGTCTCCCAGGCTGAGAAGTCAGAGTGAGCAGAGGTGCACAGACAGGTGGGCTTGGATGTGTGCAAGGCCCTGGGAGGAACCTGGCACTTTGTGGGGCCAAGTTCCTGGTGGAGTCAGTCTTGAACGTGTGGAGTAGAACATGAGAGCAGAGAGATGGGGACCAGCCAGGCAGGCAGTACCCAGGGACGCTTTGGGTCCATTGCATTGTATTCCTTAAAGAATTGAACATTTATTTTTCTGAAAATAAGTTCCACAATCCACACTTGAGTTATTAGGGTTTCAGAAGGACAGGTAAGTGACAGCAATGTGACATGTGACAGCAATGTGACATGTGACAGCATGTGACATTCTGCATGTGACATCAATGGGAGCAGCTCCCACATAGTGCCATTTGCATAGACTTCTTACTGTGCCCAGTTGCATTTCTTTGGAACCCCATGGACTGTAGCCCTCCAGGCTCCTCTGTCCATGGAATTTTTCCTGTCAAAAATACTGGAGTGAGTTGCCATTTCCTCCTTCAGGGGATCTTCCGGAGTCAGAGGTTGACCCTGTGTCTCTTGCGTCTCCAGCATTGGCAGGCAGATTCTTTACCACCGTGCCACCTAGGAAACCCCCATACTACACTTGATCTTAGCCAAAAGGCCAAGAAGCAAGACTTCCTACTAACTGTGAGGATCTAGAGATGGTGGCTGGGAGTCAAGAGGGCAACCTGTGCAGTACATCTGGGGTGGACACTGGCTTCTCTTTGTAGAACCATCAGGGACATCATGGACCTCCTTAGCAGAGGAAGCAGATAAAAGAGAAACATTAATTCTATTCCTGTAACAATATCAGATGCTAAAGTACCCTTGATGGCGTGTGTTAGTCACTTCCTCAAAGTCTTCGTGGAATTGGCACAGTTTTGCTAGTGTTTATAACTCTGTGCTGACTTGTGACCTCATCTATCTATCTGTATAGGGTTACAAGTGACTTAGAACGCCAAAATGTGCATGCCCAGCATCATCTGTTATCAATGACCACAGATATGAAATTATAGCAACTGAGAGGGACCAGGAATCTGTGAATGTGCTAATAGACCAAAAGTTGAGTTTGAAGACATGAATCTTTGTGGGAATCTTGGCATAGTTTTGTTTCTGTATTTGTTTGATATTGCTAGCTTCTGGAGAGTTTTCCATCTTCACAGAAGTGTCAGAACTCGTGGGTGGTAAGATTCGCTGAAGGCTCAGTAAGGGCTGATTAGGGAATGGCTCTGCTGACCATGGGGATCTTGGCCTGTGGAGTCAGATGGGGGAAAAAAATCAGTCCAAATTTGTACCTAGTCTAGGAAGTCGTCTTCCATTAGGATGTTTGGGGAGATAATCAGGCAGTTGATCCCTATAGCCAGTAGGGGAACAGGAAGAGGCACCAGATCTTAGGTGAAGCCCTTCATGCAGATGCAGTACCTGCTTTACCTCATGTGTCCCATAAAAGCAGGTGCTTAAAGAGTTACTGCCTCTGATGAGCAGGGTGAGTATTTTTGAGTCCATGGTCCTAGGCAATGACATTTGAGTGGACTGCATCTTAGGTTATGGGAAGATGTCAGAGTTTTTGAGTGAGCGATCTTGACATTTGAAAACTGTGACCTGGTCTTATCCCAGTCCCTCTGGTTACCATCCAGTAGTGAACCTTGACTGGAGAGCAGCAGCGCAGTGCAGTGATCCATGCACTGGAGGTGAGATCTTTTATCATTTGCTTCTGCAGGTAGTAAATATCTAGCTGCTCATTGCACTGTAAGAGTTCAGGTGACTTTTGGACCACTCACATCATCATCTGGCACATTCCTATTGTACAATTTGACATAGCAAGACCTGCAGTACATACCCGTCCTTTCAGTGGCCATTGTGGAAACCATGGCAAACTACCCATCACACCTGCACAGATAGTCTAAGTGAGCTTTAGTTCTATCAAACTAATGTCCTAAACTGAATAGAGCTTTAGCTTGTACACTAAAAGAATGCAAAATATTGCTTTTGAAGGGGTCAGTAGAAATTATAATTTTTTGTATTTTGATGATGTAAGGAATTCACACATTTGGCCCCTGGTGAAAGGGGCTAAATTTAGTTTTACAACAAATTTAACTTGCAATGCACAATCAGTGATCTTGGCTCCAAATTTCAGTCCAAGTAAAGTGAGGTTTTGGTGCCAAATTAATTTCATGCAAAGAGTTTGAGAATTCTAAGTTAGTCAAGTCTACTGACTGGCCTGCATGATCCTTCAATAAGTTTTTTGTCACCTGACATTAGCTATGCTTGCTCTTGCTGTTAATTTTTTAGATTAATTTATTTGTTTTAATTGGAGGATAATTACTTTACAATATTGTGATGGTTTTTGCCATGTGCTGTGTGTGCTGAGTTGCTCAGTCGTGTCCAACTCTTTGCGACCCCATGAACTGTAGCCCACGAGGCTCCTCTGTCCATGGAGATTCTCCAGGAGAGAATACCGGAGTGGGTTGTCAAGCCCTCCTCCAGGTGAACTTCCCAGGCCATACATCAACATGAGTCAGCCACAGGTATACATGTGTCCCCCCATTCTTTATAATGGCTTTACTTTCCTAGTGATGATGCACAGTAACATCCAGGAACAGTAAAGAACTGCACGCCACAGTGAATGAACTGAAGGGTAGGGGGAAAACTCAACTATATCCCTAAGCCCCTGGGCACAGGTTTAGTGACCACACTCAACATTTACTGAGAGTAGCTACATCTTTTTCTGTCACAGAGTAACCCACCCAGCATGGCCGCTGCTCTCCAATGCAGGTTGGCGTAGTCAGAATTGCCCTTGGTCTAGGCTGTAGGTCTGAGGGAGAGGAGTACCATGGAACAAACAAGTGGAGACCTGCAGACTTTGTGACCAGCTGAGTTCTGAGAAGAGCTCACGTATCCACCATTGTGCCTCATCTCCCTAAGGCTGTTTGTCCACCAGTTGTGATTTATGTGGAGATGGTCAGTGGGAAGTTGTATGGAGGAAGATGAGTATATCGCTACTTACGCGACACCAGAGGATCAGACATTTTACTCTTTTTGTTCTGAATCTTCATCAAGGCTGTGCTATTGAAAGTTCCCCTGGGATTTTCCTTAGGAAGGACTCATTTAACACAAGTGGCATCATTTATTTCGGAAATGATTCCTAGGCTGTTCCATAATTACTAATGAAGTGCTTAACAATGTGTTCCACCTTGGAATTTGCAGCAGAAGTCACGGAGGTGCTGGCTCTCTGTGCAAGAGAAGCAGCTCTTTACCACATGTCAGAATTTGTAATCAGGTGTGCCTGGTTATTCTTTTTTTTTGTTCCCTTCTCTGACATTGCCTCAAATGACTCCAGACAAAAAAAGAAAAACAGAGACACAGCTAAAAAAAGAGATCAGGGTAGGTGAGATGTTGCTAACCACAGCCGTCAGGACCTACAGTAAATACTTGATTATCACTGATCAGAATGGAGATATTTCATGTGATACATGATGGAATTAGGACTCTGTTGGTCGCCCTCCTGAAGTAGGCAAAGACATCATCTTTTATTCGCAGGATGTTTATAACGTGTAGGTAGATAACACATACAGATATATAAAAGTACAAATCAGAGTGATCTTTATTCTGAAAAGTACAAAGTATGATGTTTAATAGACAGTACACAAGATATAAGAGTAGGACAGTGGGACTTGGTGAGTGACCTTGAGGATTTCCTCTGGGGGATCAACAGCTGTGGAGAGTGGACAGACTGTCCACTTTTCTGTATATCTGTCCTATTGTCATCTGGTCTAAGTCACTGTCACCTGTCTCTTGGACTACTGCCCTGGAGGCTCCTAAGTGATTTTCCTGCTTTCCTGCACCCTCCTACCATGACCATGACCCGCAACAGTTAGCCAGGATTTTTTAAAATGCGAATCAGATTATATTCCTGCTTCGTGCTTACAAAGCCTTGTCCACCAAGGCCTTTATGATCTGGCACTTGCTTGTGTCTGTGACTTCACTCCTTCTTTCCTCTTCTTAGTATTTTCCTTCCCTGGTCTTTCTCATCCTTGAACATGTCCAGCGCTTGAGCATCTTTGAGCTTTGTCATTAGTTGTTGTACCCAAAAGGCTTGTATTGTCCAAAGAGTGCCGGAAGGATTGTTTTGGGTGTGTCTAGATTATAGGGAGTGCTGCAGTGAAACAAGGGAAATAATGACAGAAGAAAAGCCACCGGGTAATATTGTTTGGAGACTCTTTTAATTTTCCAGGGGCAAATTCTGGAGAGTGATGAGCAGGTAGGGAAGCGATGGGATAAGCAGTGAATGTGTAGGAAGCAGTAGAGGACTCAGCACACACAACTTTTTTCTCTCACTACCACATTTCTCAAAACAGTGGATGGAGTTTTAGGGCTGGCCTTACCCATAGGAGATTCTCATAGGAAAAGAAAATATTAAGCATGCTCACAGGCAGAGTAGGAGAAGTCTGAAAAGAGGGAGTGATGGAAGCTTCAACTAAAAGTAGGGGTAATTAGAGAAAGTTTCCAAAAGAGATGAGCAGAAAAGGAGATCATGAGCCCTCTTGGAGACCTTTGCAAGTAGATTTTTATAAAAGGAAGTAACAGAATTGCAGTGAGTGACCCAATTCATATGTTGAAATATTCCCCCCAACGTGATGGTATTAGGAGGTGGGATCTTGCATTTGCACCCTTACAGGGTGCAAACCTGCACCCCCTGCATTGGACGCACAGAGTCTTAACCACTGGACCACCAGGGAAGTCCCTGGTTTACTTTTTATTAAGGTATAACTTACTATTGTAAGGTATATGAATCTTAAGTGTATATTTCAATGAATTTTTGACATGTGTATAAAACCAGACTTCCCTGATGGCTCAGCAGGTAAAGAATCTGCTGGCAGTGCAGAAGACACAAAAGACATGGATTTAATCCCTGAGTCAGGGAGATTCCTCTGGAGAAGGAAATGGCAACCCACTCCATTATTCCAAACTGGAAAATCCATGGACAGAGGAGCCTGGCGGGCTACAGTCCATGGGGTCACAAAGAGTCAGACACAACTGAGCAACTAGCACTTTCATATAAAACCATGTAAGCATCAACTATATCAAAATATAGAACCTTTCCAGCACCCCAGAAAGGTAATCACCTCCATCTATTTTGACCACAGTTGCCATAGATTAGTTTTGTGACTGTATAGCTTTATTGAGGTATAATTGATATGCAAATAACTTCACATATCTGAATGGTACAGTTTAGTAACTTTTTCATGTATGCACCTGCAGAATCATCACAATCAAAGTAATGAACCTATCCATTACCCCCAAAAGTTTCATTGTACCCCTTGATAATCCTTCCTTGGCCCCAGGCATTCCCATACTACCACCCCAATATGTGTAGGCAGTCACTAATATGCTACTAATATGAGTTGCTTCCATATCCTGGCAATTGTAAATAATACTGCTGTGCATGCTAAGTCATTTCAGTCTTGTCTGACTCTGCAACCCCATGGACTGTAGCCTGCCAGGCTCCTCTGTCCATGGGATTTTCCAGGCAAGAATACTGGAATGGGTTCCCATTTCCTTCTCCAGGGGGTCTTCCCAACCCAGGGATTGAACCTGTGTCTCTTATGTCTTTTGCACTGTCATTGGCAGGCAGGTTCTTTACTACTAGCGTCACCTGGGAAGCCCCAATACTGCTGTGGGGTGCACGTATCTTTTCAAATTAGCATTTTCTTTTTTTTTTTTTCAGATATATACCCAGAAGCTGAGTTGCTGGATCATATGGTAGCTCTATTTTTAGTCTTCTGAGGAACCTCCATACTCTTTTCCGTAGTGGCTATACCAGCTTACATTCCCACGAACAGTATACAAGAGTTCCCTCTTCTCCACATCCTCCCCAACATTTGATATTTGTAGACTTCTTGCTGATAGCCATTCTGACAGGTGTGAGGTAAATTCTCATTGTGGTGGTCCAGTAAGAACTGGAAAAGCGATGCCAGGTGCTTGCTGTAATTTAGCAAGGGGTGAGATATATATTAATGTATTTAGGTCTTTAATCCATTTGGAATTCGTTTTTGCATGTAGTATGAGAAAATGTTCTAATCCCATTCTTCACATGTAACTGCCCAGTTTTCCTAGCACCACTTACTGAAGAGACCGTCTTTTCTCCCTTGTCTATTCTTGCCTCCCAACATCTTAATAATATTGAGTCTTTTAACCCATGACCACAGTATGTCTGTCCACTTGAATTTGTAGATCAATTTGGGGATTATTGCCATACTTAACAATATGAAGTTTTCTAATCCTTGAACACAAGATGTTTTTATCTAAGTCTTCTTTAATTTCCTTCAATAACGTATTGTGGTTTTGACTATACAAGCCTTGTACTCTTTTGGCTAAATATGTTCGTATTTTATTCTTGCAGCTATTGCCGTGAGTGAAATTGTTTTCTTTGTTGGCTTATTAGCTATTGTGTTGGTGAGGATTCTCCAAAGAAACAGAACTGATAGGATGTGTGTATATATTAATATTATATAAATATTTATAGTATATATGTTTATATTTATACAGAGAATTCACTCATGCAATTATGGAGGCTGTCAAGTCCAAAATGGGCAGGGTGGGCTGGCAGGCTGGAGACCCAGGAAAGAACTAATATTGCAATTCAACTCTGAAAGCTATAATTCCTTCCTGCCCAGGGCAAGTCAATCTGCTGTTCTGTTCTGGCCTTCAGCTAACTAGACGAGGCCAACCACGTCATGGAGGGCCATCGGAGTCCACCAATTTAAATAATAATCCAAAGACACCCTCCCAGAAACATCAAAAAGAATCTTTGACCAAATATTAATGCTTGGGTGCCATGGCCTATCCAGTAGCCAAACTGGCACATAAAACTAACATCATAACCATGACTCTCTGATTTATTTTAGTGATTGCCTTTGAGTTTATGGAATATATCTTTTAACTTAACATGCTTCACCTTCAAGTGATAATACCGTAATTCATGTGTAAGAACCTCCCAATAGTTCACTTCCCTTACTCCCATCCTGACTTCTATGCTGCTGTTGTCACACATTTTACTCTTCCATATGTTATAAACTTCATGCACCATTGTCATTTGTAAGTGAAACTAGAGCACTGTTCAGCCTAAGGCGAATTATTCCTAACTCAGGGAGTCCTATTCCCTCTATTCATTTTGAGTGGTTCGTTCTTTGGCCTCAGGTAATTTCCTCACACACCTGTGGTGAGAAGTGCTCAGCTAAATACTTGAGGCTGAATCTCTGCAGGTCTCCGGAGTTCTGTGTGTGTGAAGTTCTCACTCTCCATTGCTCTGTCCTGAGAATTTTAAGGACATTGGTCTCCCTGGGCGCTCAGCTCTTGTCTTAGTGCAGAGTCCGGCAGTCCCTGCCTGGGTTCCTCCTCCTCACGCTACAGCCTGGAAAACACTCTCAAACCAGGAAAGGAGGGCAGTCGTGGGGCTGAAAGTGAACGTTGCTCAGCCCCGTCTGACTCTTTGTGACCCCATGAACTGTAGCCTGCCAGGCTCCTCTGTCCATGGAATTCTCCAGGCCAGAATACTGGTGTGGGTAGCCGTTCCCTTCTCCAGGGAATCTTCCCAACCCAGGTATTGACCCAAGTGTCCCACATTGCAGGCAGATTCTTTACTGTGTGAGACATCAGGGAAGCTTTCCAGTCTCTCAGGGACCACCCTCATTCCCTGTTTCATTCACTTTGTCCATTTTGGGTTGCTTCAGGCAGAAGGGTAGATGTAGCCTTCATTTCTGTTTTGTCGACATAGGGTTAGAATTTCAGGGTCTTATAGTATATGGGCGGAGAAGGCAATGGCACCCCACTCCAGTACTCTTGCCTGGAAAATCCCATGGATGGAGGAGCCTGGTGGGCTGCCGTCTATGGGGTCACATAGAGTCGGACAAGACTGAAGTGACTTAGCAGCAGCAGCATAGTATATGGGTATTTAGCTTTAGTAGATGTCACTTAGAGTTTACCAAAATAAATCCAGCTAATTTGAATCGCAGATAATTTTCACTAATGTAATTGACATTCACTTTACCTAAAACTAGCTCAGTTGGTAAAGAATCCACCTACAGGACAGGAGACCCTGATTCAATTCCTGGGTCGGGAAAATCTGCTGGAGAGGGGCTAGGCTACCCACTCCAGTATTCTTAGGCTTCCCTTGTGGCTCAGCTGGTAAAGAATTCACCTGCAATGTGAGAGACCTGGGTTCAATCCCTGGTTTGGGAAGATTCCCTGGAGAAGGGAAAGGCTACCCACGCCAGTATTCTGGCCTGGAGCAATCTATGGACTGTATTCCATGTCCATGGGATCCCAAAGAGTCAGACACAACTGATCACCTTTCACTTTACCTAAAACATGTTGCTAGATCTTATTCCCTCCACAGTGAAGAGTGAAAGTGACAAGTTCTTTGTGACATCATTCACTTTCTCTAGAACTTCAGTGATAGAAGCCCTCACATCAAATATACTATTAAAAGTATTGAGTAAATGGTGGTAGTGAAAAGGGTGGAAAGCAGAGAGAGCAGATAAATCTGTCTTTACTTGACTGATAGTTGTCATTATATTTGACAACATACGTTTGCTGAGTCAAACGTATGTTTGCTGAGTCACGGCAGCTCCGATTTCTCCAGAAACCTAGTGATATTACATGTTGTTATTGTATGTTCCTGGTCTATTATCTCATTCTCTGTCGCTCTCTGAAGTCTCCTTGTGGGTGGGTGTTACTCTTCTCACATAGAAGGCTACCCGTATCTACATAACATCGTTCCATGGTTCCTTTAGACTAAATGTTAATATGATGTGCTCAACGGGGGAGTTGTGTCCGGGAGCAGAGCACTGGGCCCTCCCCTCACTGGGTGCGGGGAGCTGGGGTTGCAGTGGGGTGGTGGTCCATAAGGGCTTCTGCTTCACAGCTGCTGAAAGACCAAATGATTCCATCTCTTCTCACTGTAAGGGGCATTTGAGAACTAAGAATGCTTTTTAACAACTCTCACTGGTAAAATATGTATTGAATTTCTACCAAATATGACATTTCCCTAAAGAGAGTTGCCCCTTGGCCAGTACCTTTTCCGTATATGACAGATAATGTGAAAGGAAAGTATCATGTTAAAAGCATCTCTTTTTTGAGTTTCATTCCCAGTCTTTGAGGTGCTTGTAGAGTAATTTAATTCATTCTTGAGTCAGGTAGCCTCTGCTTTGATGCCTTTGTCTTTAGATCCTCTGTTTGTAAATCTCCTAAGAATAGATCAAAAATGATGTTTGTATCTGTTTCCAGAATTTAGGAAGTAAGAACAGAATGAGGCTTTATGGCTGCAGTTAACCCTTTCTGTTTTCTTCATTGGATACCACAGTATTTCATATTGGATTTAATCTCTTTCAGAAAGCCGTCAGCGTTCTCACAGGTCAAGGCATTTATTTCCCTGGCTTGGATGAGTGTGTTTGTTCGTTTCAAGGTCACACTATATAAATCAGACATGTTATACCCTTTCCATATAAAATACAAACTTGCAATAATAGCATTAACCAAGTTTTATAATTCATTGTATGTTTACCCTTTACCCAAAATGCATGCAAATTGATTTTTTCCCCCACAGGTGTATGGGGAAAAGTCTGAGGAATCTAAAAATTCAACCACAATGGAAACCTTGGGTGGCTGAATCTCAGGCCTAAAGTCGTGTTTTCAAGAAGGCTGAGACAAACAGAATTGCAAGAGAGATGCTGCTAGAATAAGGATGCAGGGAAAAAAAGATTGTTTTCAAAGGCTTGAACCCACAACATTTTTTCCTTCTAGTCCCCTAATATTTTTGTAAATTCTTGAGTATTACCATTTTCTCTGCTCTCCTTCATTGTGAGAATGCCCCTTTTTTCTAGTGAAAAAACAGTTCACATTCCTTACAACCATGGCTTGATCTTGAAACAGAACAGTTGAGCCTGATCTAAGTTGTTGGCTTCTTCATGGTCTCGGACATTCTTCCTCTGCTTCCTTTGGTCGAGAGAGCCCTTTGTTGATTGGCTTGTTCATTTATGCGTGTTATAGGGACTGGCACCAGGTATTGGTTTATAATAGAATGGGCATCGTTGCTGCTTGTCTGGAGAGGGCAGCACTCATCTTGAGACAGGGAACTCACCTTCTGGGGATTACACTTCCTGATTGCAAGCTACAGATTTCCCCAAGACTACCTATGGTGTACCTGAGCCTGTCATTGACTTGAGATGTAGAATACCCTTTCACAATAAAATCTACATATTTCTATAGTTAAAGTAACATTGTCAACAGAGTAAGAAGGTTATAAATGGGAGGGACTAGATGTTGTTTGTTTTTAAATGTTGATCACAAAGTTTGGTTTGTGTGCTGCTTTTTTGGCTGTGCCACAAGGCTCACAGAATCTTCGTTCCTCCACCAAGGATTGAACCCAGGACTCGGGAATGAAGGCATCAGGTCCTAACCACTGGACTGCCAGGAAATGTCCAGGAAGGTTTTTTAACATGGAGCTCATGTTGGCATGAGGCTTTGAAGTTGTACATTGCAAAAGTAATTTTGTCTCCTTGTGGGTAATTGCAAATATAAAAACCAGCTAGTATAGCTAGTACTTCCTGCTGAATTAGTTTAAGGGTTTGCTTGCTCTGCAAATGTGTAACTGTCAGTTACTTTGGTTTGATGCTGTACTTTCATTTTAAAAGCATCCTTCCTGAAGAATGCATGATGAAAGATGTTCTTCTTCTCTTTCTACTGAAGGACTCATCCAAACTTATTTACAAAAAAAGAAGTTTCCCATACAGTTACTTTTGATATCCCTTTGGAAAAATTTCCTAGACTTTGAGTCTGCTCCTCCTCCTCCTGGAGGAGGAACATGAGGAACATGAATCTGGAGATGAGAACATGATGTAGGTACAGCCCTAAGAACTAGTGATACCAAATAAGGAAACATTTGCGCGGAAAGCTCCTTTCTTGGTGATTATCCCTCCTATAGACCATACTATTTTGCCTTTAAGAATCAAGCCTCGAAGCCCTATTCATTGACTCTCCCCTTCCCTCCCCTTCAGGGTTAGTGGAGTAGGAACTCTAATAGGACATCCTGTATTTGTCCTTACTGGCTTGATGGTTGTGGCTGAAATGCCACCATTTTTGTTATTGTAGATGTTGTTTGCTTGGATTAAAATTTTCTTCCTAAAAACAATCAGATTTAAGACTACCCTTTCAGGCCCATTTGGGTTCTTTCAGGAATCTGGCCAGTGATCTCCCAGGACCTAAGATGGAAGGAGAGGAATAGGGCCTCAGAAACACACTTGGCCATTTCATGAATTGGTGGAATTTGGGAGCCTGTGGAGGCTAAATGACTGTGTCCATAAATTATGACATACTTTGAGAAGTAGTGTGAGAAGCAAATGATCAACCCTGTGTGGAGAGCACTGGGCTTCGTTCCCCACTCACTGTAGCAGTGATGATGGGTCCCTGATCCGAAAGTATGTGGGATAACAATCTGGATATTTTTGCTTCTAAGCATTATAAATATTCATCCATCTCACTGGATAAAATTGCTGATGCAGCTACCATCCTAAATAAATAAATTATGGAGAAATTTATTTCTCCATAGATACTGTGGCCATATATTATCACCCTGCTTATTTAACTTATGTGCAGAGTACATCATGTGAAATGCCAGACTGGATGAAGCACAAGCTGGAATCAAGATTGCCAGGAGAAATATCAACAACCTCAAATATGCAGATGATACCATTAGGCAGAAAGCAAAAATGCACTAAAGAGCTTCTTGATGAAAGTGAAAGAGGAGAGTGAAAAAGCTGGCTTAAAACTCAGCATTTGAAAAACTAAGATCGTGGCATCTGGTCCCATCACTTCATGGCAAATATATGGGGAAACAGTGGAAACAGGGACAGACTATTTTCTTGGGCTCCAAAATCACTGTGGATGGTGACTTCAGCCATGAAATTAAAAGATGCTTGCTCCTTGAAAGAAAAGTTATGACCAACCTAAACAGCATATTCAAAAGCAGAGACATCACTTTGCCAAGAAAGGTCCATGTAGTCAAAGCTATGGTTTTTCCAGTAGACATATATGGATGTGAGAGTTGGACCATAAAGAAGGCTGAGTGCCAAAGAATTGACGCTTTTGAACTGTGGTGTTGGAGAAGACTCATGAGAGTCCCTTGGACTGCATGGAGATCAAACCAGTCAATCCTAAAGCAAGTCAACCCTGAATATTCATTGGAAGGACTGAGGCTGAAGCTCCGATACTTTGACCACCTGATGGGAAGAGCCGACTCATTTGTAAAGACCCCGATGCTGGGAAAGATTGAGGGCCGGAGGAGAAGGGGGTGACAGAGGATGAGATAGTTAGATGGCATCGTTGCCTCCATGGACATAAGTGTGAGCAAACTCTGGGAGATAGTGAAGGACAGGGAAGCCGGGCGTGCTGCTGTTCATGGGATCGCAAAGACTCAGACACGACTGACTGAGCGACTGACTGAACAACTGTGAAATTCACCTGGAATTATCATACATTAGGGTTTGGGAAAAGCATTAAGAAAAACAGTTCCAAGTAATCATTTCTCATCATGTCCTCTCAGCCCGTCTCTTCACCACATCTGCCCCCAGAAGGCATGCTCATTCTTGCTTTTACTCCCTGAATCACATCTCAGAGAATTTCTTTTTCTTTTTTTTTCCTTTATGTCTATCACCTCTGACACAGTCAAAGAGCAGCCCTGATGAGGTTCTATGGAGACATCACTTTTTTTCCTTGTTCCAAATTGTGTATTTCACATCAGCACTCTTATTGAAATCAAAACATCTGACCATTAGACTCCAGCAGAGCAGAGGGCTAAGGCACACCACGAAATGCTGACCTTCCCTCAACTACAAGACTGAGAGAGGGCTAAGCATGATGACATTTTTAAGTATTTTAGGTACATACGAATGGTAAATTCTGCATTTTAGCTGCCTTAGCCTCAACATCAGACTGTATTGAGGATATCAATGCAATTTGTTCTCTAGCACCTTCCTTTTTTTTTTTTTTTTTAAATGACTACATAAAGTTATAAGAAGATTCAATTTGAGTTTAACGTTAAAAAGGAATGTTCAGGTAGAGAATATAGAAGTGGTGAGTCATTATTTTATTTAAATGCTGATTATTGTTTTCTTTAAGATAATATATTAGGATTGAGACTAGATCTTTTGTATTTGGGTAAAATTGATTTTCCTGTTTGGGGCAATTGAGAAATGATACTATGAATAATGAGATTATAGGGGAAAGAGTGACTTTTAAAAAAAAAGGAAGTTACAAAACCATTGGACCTTGAAATGGAGAATCAGCTTCTTAATCCCCAGCAGAGCATGTGTTCTTCTGCCGTTTTGCACCACATGCAAGTAACTTGTGTTCCTGGTTTTTGTTTCTGATGACAGCCTTTGTCCTGCTCTTCCACCAATTCTTGACTTAATATAAGACCAGTCCTGATCAGACTACATGGTGCTTTACTATTGGCTAGCTTATCTGGTTTTGATTACATAGAATTTTCTGACTGGGCAAAAGCAAAGCTGGCGGTCTCCACTCTGACTATAGCTAAGTGTCTTATTTCTGAATGATGTGTCACAACCGGACCATTTAACTCTTTAGGCCTTTAGTTCATGAGAAAGACATTGTTATACCACTTGATGGTATGATGGTAATGATATTCTAGACCTAAGAGTTTCTAACACTGCTTCTTAACAGCTGAGATGTAGATCAAGTCTCCAGAAAGGCTAAAGAGGAGCATGGAGGCAATGAAAACCAAATTCTTTTTGTCAGAACTGGTAGTAGAAAGACATGCACTTGGTTTGCCCTATGCTTCTGTCTTCCTCTGATAGCACCACAGAAAACAGTGATGACCAGGAGTGAGTGAAAAGAAGCATTAGGCTTGGATAACCCCAAAACATGACTTACTGAGTGAGTCCCAATGCACATGACTCAGTGGTCTTATAGATGTTCTGGAAATGGCTTCTCTGTTGTGATAGTCTTTAACACCCAATGAAATGTGACATTTGACATTGTAGCAAAAAGCTGTAGTGAAAAGAGTAATAGACATAGACTCTTAGTTCATTGTTTAGGTCACAGGTTTTTTGTTTTTTTTTTTATTACCAATATTGCTTGGGAAAGTCAACTCTTTCTGTGCCCCAATTTCATTGTCCATAAATATAATATGTGATCATAGCAGTAACCCTGCCTCTGTCACAGAGATATTGTCAAGTTCAAGAGGAAAAAAAAAAAAGCTATGTTTAAAAAGTTTTAAAAAATTTAAAGGGCTTGTGTCAATCTATTGGATCCTACATCGCTACTTCCTATCTTTGTGAGGATTTAGCCATATCTTCTGTGTTTTAGAACTAGATGGACCTGATAACAATCTGATTTTCATTCTTCAAAAATATGTCAGAGAAGCAAACACTGAATATTTTACCCAGGCTTGAAATAAACCTGTTGTGAAATGAACAGAGTTCAGTGAAAAAAATAACATGATGGGGAACCTACCTGGATACGATAATCACAGGTTTTTCAATGGAGATGACATTTAAGCAGAAATCAGAACAGTGAGCAAGAGACAACAATGAAACATACTCTCAAACACACACATAGGAAAAGGGAGTTTCTATGAAGGGAATAGCATTTGCAAAGGGTACGCAGCGGTTGCTGTTTCCCAGGAGGAAAAGATGACTGGAGCCTGGGGGACAAAAGGGAGAATGGAAAGAGATGAGAATGAACAGGTACTTAAGGGCCAGATCATCTAGGACTTTGCAGGTCATGGTAAGGGACTTGGGTTTTATTCTAAATTCCTTGGGATGCCATCAAATTTTTATTTCACTGAGGTATAATTGACATGCAATATAATGATTCAACATTTATATACATTACAAATTGATCACCATGATAAGTCTAATAACCATGTTTTTACGATGGGGAAACAATGGAAACAGTGACAGACTTTATTTTGAGGGGCTCCAAAATCACTGCAGATGGTGACTACAGCCATGAAATTAAAAGATGCTTGCTCCTTGGAAGGAAAGTTATGACCAACCTAGATAGCATATTAAAAGGCAGACACATTACTTTGCCAAGAAAGGTCCATGTAGTCAAAGCTATGGTTTTTCCAGTAGTCATGTATGGATGTGAGAGTTGGACTATAAAGAAAGCTGAGTGCTGAAAATTGATGCTTTTGAACTGTAGTGTTGGAGAAGACTCTTGAGAGTCCCTTGGACTGCAGGGAGATCCAACCAGTCCATCCTAAAGGAAATCAGTCCTGAATATTCATTGGAAGGACTGATGCTGAAGCTGAAACTCCAAAACTTTGGCCACCTGATGCAAAGAACTGACTCATTGGAAAAGACCCTGATGCTGAGAAAGATTGAAGGTGGGAGGAGAAGGGAACAGCAGAGGATGAGATGGGTGGATGGCATCACCGACGCAATGGACATGATTTGAGTAAACTCCGGTAGTTGGCGATGGACAGGGAAGACTGGCGTGCTGTGGTTCCTGGGGTCGGACATGACTGAGCGACTGAATTGACTGATCATACAAAGTTACTGCAATAATATTGACTGTATCCCCTATACTGTACATTACATCCCCGTGACTTATTTTATAACTGGAAGTCTGTGCCCCTTAATCCCTTCACCTGTTTCATCCAGTCCCTCCCTTTGCCTCCCGTTTGGCAACCACCAGTTTGTTCTCTGTATCCATGAATCTGTTTCTGTTTTGTTTTGATTGTTAGCTTTGTTTCTAGATTTCACGTAAAAGTGAATCATACAATAGTTGTCTTTCTCTGTCTTATTTGATTTAACATAATACCCTCTAGGTCCATCCATTTTGTTGCAAATGGCAAAAGTTTGCTGTTTTATGGCTATGTAATATTCCTCTGTATATGTATACAACATCTGATTTGTCTGTTCATCTATTAATGAACACTTAGCCTGCTTCATTATATTGGCTATAGTAAGTAATACTGGAATGAACATAAAGGTGCATATGTCTTTTCAAATTAGCATTTTTGTTTTCTTTGGATAAATACCCAGCAGTGGAATTGCTGGATCATATGGTAGTTCTGTTTTTTAGTTTTCTGAGGAACCTCCATACTGTTTTCCACAGTGGTGGCACCAGTTAACGTTCCAATCAGCAGTCCTGTTTTTTGCACATCTTCACCCACATTTGTTATCTGTTGTCTTTTTTATAACATCCATTCTGACAGTGTGAAGTGATATCTCATTGTAGTTTTTATTTGCATTTCCCTAATGATTAGTGATGCTAAACACATTTTTATGTGTATGTTGGCCATCTTTATGTCTTCCTTGGGAAACTATCTATTCAGGTCCTCTGCCCATTTTTTAAATGGATTGTTTGTTTTTTCTGATACCAAGTTATGTGAGTTCTTTATATATTTTGAATACTAACCCCTTATCAGAGATATCATTTGCAAATATCTTTTCCCATTCAGTAAGTTTCCTTTTCATTTTGTTGATGTTTTCCTTCACTGTGCAAAAGCTTTTTAGTTTTGTAGTCCCACTTGTTTATTTTTGCTTTCGTTGCCCTTGCCTAAGAAAATAGATCCAAAAAATCATTCCTAGGACCAGTGTCAGAGAGTATACTGCCTGTGTTTTTGTCCAGGAGTTTTATGGTTTCAGGTATTACATTTAAGATGTTAATTCATTTTGAGTTTATTTTTGTAAATGATGTTTTATTCTTTTGCATGTGGATGCAAGGTGGAAGTTTTCCCAACACTATTTATTGAAGAGACTGTGTTTTCCCCACTGTATATTTTTAGATCCCTTGTTGAAATTAATTGACCATATACATGTGAGTTTATTTCTAGATTCTATCCTGTTCCATTGATCTTTGTGTCTGGTTTTTCTTTCTTTCTTTCTTTTTTTGTGCCAGTACCATACAGTTTTGATTATTATAACTTTGTAGTATAGTTTGAAATCAGGTCATATAATACCTCCAGCTTTGTCCTTCTTTCTCAAGATTGCTTTGGCAAGGAGTTCTTAAAAGATGGTTCAGCCTTATGTACTCCAGTTTGAATGGTCAAGCTGGTTAAAAGGCCAATTTGGGGGAAAATCATAGTTATATTGCCCAGAATGTGGCTGCCTCATGAAACCTCCCTGACTTTCCCCAGCTCTACTTTGGTCCTTAAATCCCCCCACATACATCTCAGATGACTCCTGTGTCATATATTCTATTATGCCTTATTCTCTGTAGCATCATTCTTACCTCCTCCTCATCACAGTTATTGATTGAGAACCACTTCTTTCTTAATATTTGAAAAATCCTCAAAATCCTCAAAACTTCCTTCTGTATCTTCCATCTAACAAATGCTCCATAAATATTTGTTAAATGAGTAAGCACATAGTTCAGTGGCTCTTAGCACTCAAAGTACCTCCGCATCAACTGGAAAGATTTAAAATATGGATGCCAGGGCTACTGGCATCAGTAGCCAGAACTTCCCCAAAGATTCTGACTGACAGTGCTGGGTATTTTTGTTGTAAAACTCCCAGGTGATTTTGATGTGTGGGTTGGAGTGGAAGATTAGGGGATGGGGCTGATTCTGGGTGGTCTGCAGTATTACCTGGGAATATCATCATACCCTCTCTAAATGCTTGTATATTTACCTTTTCCTCATGAATGATGAAGCTATGAAAAAATGCCCTGATTATCTCACCTTTAAAGTTTTTCAAAATAATGAATATGAAATCTACCCTACAGCGGTACTGATCCAGATCATTTGGTTGCATTTTCCAGAGTGTGCTGTAAATTAGCTTTCCTTGGGAAGGAGAAGGTGAATTGCTGTTTTTGCTAGACATCTGGAATTTGACTGACTGACTTATTTTTAACAGCTGTGGATCTGGAAAACATGAAAATAGAAAGGGGTTAAAACATGCTTCTTCAAACACAGAACTCAGAAAGTCTGGCAATGGCATGATTGTGCAAGTGTTTTGATTTCAGAAGGGGGAAGTCTTCATTTAATTCTATATAATGTGTATATAATAATATAATTTTAAGGCACCTGCTTCAAAATAGAAAGTGGGATGTTGGAGATAATAACACTAAACAAAAATTAAACTAAACTGGGCTCAGTGCCCAGGAAAATTATCAGATTCCAAGAACTGGGCAAGGAGTAAACTAATAGAGGGTAAAAAAAGCAGGATTGGATGAAGTCACATCTGCCTGTGTTAAAAATGACAATGAAGCAATGTGATCGCTCTTGAACAATCCCGTGGGGCATTTGTTGAGTGGGTGGAGTTCCTGCCCTTCTCATCTTCAGTGACAAACTTCCAGTGGAACTTGCTTTCCTAAAATGTCAGTCCCAAACATGCCAATAATTACAACCATCATGAATTATGTTTGAACTTTTATAATGCTGTAAACTAGTTGGAAATAAGTGGACCAGTAATAAAAATAAGAGTTAACTGAAGTCAGAAGGAAAACCTTTATGTTTCCCAGGATGCCTAAATGTCGTGTTATTTACATAAACAAAGGAGGAAATCCTCTTTGTGTGTTTAGGGGTGTGGGTCTAATACAGGAACCCACGTTTTCCTGTTATTGCAAAGCATTCTTTAATCTTTTAAGCACATTTTAGGACCCGCATATATTCCAGGTGTTGTTTCCTTTGCTATTAAAACAGCAGAGCAGGGTATGACTATCAGAGAAATTTAGGAGAGCCCCCTTTGTGTCACATAGACACACAAAATAAGTGAATTAAGTGGATAGACAGCCCTGGGTAGACTGGTAATACTGCATGAATTTAGTGAGGGGAATGGTTGTTCCTCATGAACTTAACCAGGCTTATGTGTGGAACTGTAGGCCAGACAGGCCATTTGTGGATGGAAGATGATAACATTTCCTTGATCTTGGGTGTTTAAGGGGTGATGATTTTTTAACCATGAAAGTAGATGCAGTTGGTGTGAAATGTTCATAAGCATTTAGCCAAAATATAACTGAATAATGGGCATTAAACCTAAGCATTATTTGAAATTAAAAAAAAAAAAGTTTGCTAAATTCTGGTTAGGAACAAAAAGAGAAGGTTGAACTGCGATCCTAAAAACAGCCCAGTCCTAGACCATAGGGTTCTCACCTAAAGGCGGGGTGCCCATATATCTTTGGTCACTTTCCCCTCTAGGTCACTGTTTTCCTGCCTAAATGACCCCAGACACTGAAGCTGTGATAAACTCTGCTGTGTGTGAAGGAGAGCCTTCTTACCACCAACCATAACTGTCATAGGTACTTTCTGTCCTTCATCCTGCAAGGATTTGTTTTGCCATCTGTTTAGCATTGCATGGTTATTTCAAAGTGTGGGATCTGTGGGCTGCTTTGAAAGTAAGAAAGAATGTAGTGTTGAGGTACAGGCTTACTAGGACTGCATTCATTACGAGGAGTGCTTTCCACTTTTCCTGCTTCCTTTAATAGCATCAGTTCTATTTAAACTTACAATTCCTACAGCCAGAGCTCAGGAGGAGCTTTGAGGAAAATCCTTTAAAAATACTTAATTACCTCCCCTCCCTTGAGGCCCTAAGTCAAGAAGTAAGCAGACAGGCAAGTATTCAGAGTGACTCTGTCCTGCTGGCTGGTGCTTGACCTCTATCTGAGAGGTAAGAAGGGCTATCCTCAGCGTGGAAGGGAGAACTGACCTAGGCGGGAGGAGGAACTGCCGCGGGCCTGCAGTTGTAGCAGCTTAAGGAATTCATATGTGGAGGTGCGGGGGCTATAATCAGATGCAGATTAGATACAAACTCACTATACTTTATGTTGAAGCTGAAACTACCATGCTGAAGCTGAAACTCCAATACTTTGGCCACCTGATGCGAAGAACTGACTCATTTGAAAGGACCCTGATGCTGGGAAAGATTGAAGGCGGGAGGAGAAGGGAACAACAGAGGATGAGATGGTTGGATGGCATCACCGACTCAATGGGCATGAATTTGAGTAGATTCTGGGAGTTGGTGACGGACAGGGAGGCCTGGCGTGCTGTAGTCCGTGGGGTCGCAAAGAGTCGGACATGACCGAGCAACTGAACTGAACTATAAAGCCAAATGGTTTTTTTGTTTGTTTTGGGGGTTTTTTTTTGTTTGTTTGTTTGTTTTTTGAATGAGGTATTTCTTGTTTTATCACTGAAGCCTGGAATACTTACACTGGACTATAGCATTAGAAATATGCGTTGTAGTTGCCTCGGGGAACCAGTACACTACACCTTTAAAGGGTAGCCGTTCCCAGCCACCCCAGCCTGCTGCTCTCAGCCCTTTGTGCCGCTTTCCCTGCCAGCCATTGTGCATTTGGGGCCTCCATTAGAGGGGCTTGCTATTAATTGTCCCTGTTGTGTTCAATGTGAGTGGATGAAGACATCAGTGAAGCTGCCCTTACAGTTACAATTATCTTGTAACTGCTCGAGGGTGCAGATTATAACTTCTGTTCCTTTTGAGTTCGCCTCTCACTAAAGGCACACATATTCATTCATTTTCTATTTTTCTCTGCTTCTGTCTCTGCACTTACCTCTCCCTCTCTCTTCCTCCCCTCTATATTCACACAGATACACATGTATATATACACACACAAGTATACTTATCTGTCTCTACACACACACACACATACAAATGTGTCATTTTTTCTTTTATTGCACATATGTATGTAGGTATAAGCTAGAAACAGCTGTGGATGGGAATCCAATGCACCCTGCACGCTCACTGATCAGAGTGGTCTTTTCTTGGCAGTGACCAACAAGAAACCCACACAGGCATCCATTACGAAGGTCAAGCAGTTCGAAGGCTCCACGTCATTTGTGCGGCGGTCACAGTGGATGCTCGAGCAGCTTCGCCAGGTTAATGGCATCGATCCTAATCGGGTGAGTGAGCTGTCCACTGCTGAGCTGAGGTGTCCTTTCCCCACAGTGACTCTCTCACTGACCTTGGCAGAGTGGAGGGTGTCTGAGTCGTTTTTGACAAGGCTATTTCTCTGTTTCAGTTATGTGGCTGAGACTTTCTGATTCCTGTGCCTGTCTTATGGGAAATTACAAATCTTTTCATCATGTTGGACAGAGGCACCTAAGGAGATGCATATTGAAGAAATGCTAGCTGCCTCCAATGCAAAGAGCAAAGTACCAAGTGCAGAGCTCAGATAATCCCATCTGTGATTATCAATATGAAAAACCATGTTCATCAAAGTTCCATCTATCTCGTAATGCAATCAGGGATGAGGCTTATTTACCAAAAATCAAATGAATGAACTGCACCTTAAAAATGATGTATTAGAATTCCATTGGATTTAATAAATGAAACATTTCATGGTAGAGTTATGTATTCTAGTAAATTCCCTTTGCTACACACTAACCATAAGATATATCAATGATGAGGAAAAATGAAATGTAAAATGTAACTATACACTACAATAATAAGGGATAATCTTTCCCTACCAAAGGTTAGGGACAAGATTAATATTGTTCAGTGCCAGGAACCTGAAGTAATCCTTTTTTGAGTAATGGGAAAGACCATGTGTAGTCTGAAATATGATACCAGTTGATATGCGGTTAAGCCAAAGGGACCTCTGTGCTCTTTGCTTCTTGGGGACATCTCAAAACACTGTGAGACTTGAGGTCTGCTTGATAAAAAGAGAAAGGTGGACTCTCTGTGCCCCTTGGTGCTAACCAAGATGAAACTTGTGATTAGGAACAAAGTCTCGGAAAGGTGTTTTAGCCTCTATGAGTCCTAATATGGTAAACCGGAAGCAGCAGTTTTTATAGATGGAGGTCATTCGTTCTTTCAATGTCTTTTCCAGGATTCTGCAGAGTTTGACTTGTTGTTTGAAAATGCCTTTGACCAGTGGGTAGCCAGCACAGCCTCAGAAAAATGTACCTTCTTCCAGATCCTCCACCACACCTGCCAGCGCTACCTCACAGACAGGAAGCCGGAGTTTATTAACTGCCAGTCCAAGATCATGGGAGGTGAGTGGGCGTTTGAATGACTAGCCGTCCGTTTCCTTCCACTCGCTTTTACATAAAGAGGTGCTCAGCAGCATAATTAAAGACCAGAAAAAAAGAATGGGATGCTCAGAGCTGGACCGCCTGAGGACCATTCTGGGAGTTCTTTGTATGCTAAAGACACAGTGGCTGTGTTTTCACTCTTCTCCAAAAACCTATCTTTTTAAAGGAATTAACCCTTTAGCTAAGATTATTTGTACCAGGAGAGGAAGCCTGTCCCTTCATTAGAGAAACCTGTGCATTTGGTTTCCTCTCTACTGTTTCTATCATTTCATCACAGGACACTTTTAGAGTCACTTTTTTCCTAGTATTTCTCATGATGTTTTACAACTATTGATATCAACGTTCCTACAGATCTAGTTCCTTTCTCTCAAATAGCAACCAGTCTCTCGTTTATTCCTTAAATGGCACGCAGAGCTGACTTAGGATGAGAGCTGTAAGCCAGCCTTATAGGGGCAAGTACCAGTATGGGCAAGTTAATGAGAAATGTTTAGAGGGTGCTGAGCACGTTTCTTCTAGGTGGCATTTCTTTTTAGAGAATTGAAACTGCTAAAAGTATAAAGCCTTGCCAGTCACTCTGAGTTGAGGAAGAGTGTGTATATCATTGGTCTTCTCCCTGGTATGTTCTCCTGGTTTTGAAAGCATCTTCTAAAAAAAAAAAAAGTACCAACTTTGGCTTAATCAAATGTCAAGTGAAGGTCACATTAGAGACATTACATTTTCCCCTTGGGCTATATATATCTTTCATACGAACAGGAGGCAGAATCCATCGTCCTGTCCCAATGGCTGCTATGCGCACTGTCTCTTTGCCGTTAGTCCACTAGATGTGGTGGGAGAAAACGCTGTCAACTTCATTATTATCCACTAAAGTGTCAGTGTGCCTCTGACATAGGAAGTTGCTCACATCATACGAACCTTGAAAAGTCTCTCAAATGCTGATGCAGACCTTTGTGTTATAGCTTCTTTATTTAGTCCTAGAAAAACGGAAGAGGTGATGAGTGCATATTTTCTTCAATGTGGCTGCATCCTATGGAACAAAAGTGAAAAAACTATTAGACACAGATGTTGAAAGAAAAGGAAATGTCAAATCTCTTACTATTTGGAAGATATAATGAGGTAGAACCCTCTCTCATGTCTGTGCCACCAGTGCTGTTCAAATGAATTGTGCTTTGAAAGTCCAGCCTTAACAGACTTGGCCAAAGGTCAGAGGACCCAGGCTGAGGACCACAGATGGCCACGTTTTCAGGGAATGGAAAATTGGCAAGGAAATTCCAGCTTTCCCTCATTCTTCATTAGGATTTTCTGTACTATCCTAGAATCAAATTTGCTTCTTGATCTTATGCTATGAAACATTTTCCCCATCGGTAGCAGTGTAGTATGGTCAGCTGCTTGCCTAGCTAGCACTTGAGCAGAGTCTCCTCTAAAAAAAAACAGTGTGACATATGGATTTGAAATTTCTGTTGCCCTTGGAGACAGACTTCCCTGGAGCATTCCACTCCTCCAGGTGCGATCCGGGAGGCAGAGAGCATCAGAAGCAGAAGTGGTTCCATGGGGATGACTGCATTTCCTCAGAATGGAAATGGGAGGTGGAAGCAGGGTGTGTGGGTCGGGGGAGGGGACAGACGCATTCCAGTGTCCTGCGAAGGTGAAGGACAGCCCTGGGAACTTCCCTCCCTCCTCCCCTAGGGGCAGCACTAGGTAGCCCTCTCCCCTGTTGTCCCTGAAGCTCCCATTGCTTCTCTCAGAGCCAGCCCTTTCATTCCTTCATTCACTCTTGGCTCATCTGCCAGTCACACGGTATGTAGGTACTGAGTATCCACTCTGAGCTAATCACTCTCTACATCCTGGATGTGGAATTATTCTATAGTTGGCCCCTTAACAGACCCTAATCGCCACCACTCAAACCCCAGACTGGCAGGTCCCTAACAGCCTTTCCATATGCATTGTTGCGTGCGTGCATTCTGGGTCGCGTCCCACGCTCTGCAGCCTGCCAGCTGCTTCTGTCGTTGACCCAGTCTTTTGATATCTTCCACCACCCTGTGAACCCCAAATTAGGCCGAGTTGAGACAAGAATCTGCATATTCAGTGTTAAACTGTTGGTCTGTGTAGTGTATAAAACTGAAGACTGATTTCCTGTTGTAAGAAAAAGTTCATGAGACCAAGTCCAGAATTGACTCCACCTCAGTGACCATGTGTCTCTCTTCTTCCTGAGACCCCCGTTTTCCCTGATGTAACATGTGGAGGTTAGTCTAAATGAGTTCTAAAATCTGGCAGGCCTGTCATTTGAGAATCCATAATTCATGAGGTATAGCTTTATTGTATACGTTAATCACTGCTTAATTTAATAATCCGATAGAAGATTTAGTGCAGTTAGATATTGCCTAGTTCTAGATTCCCAAGGAAGGCCAAAACGCTGGAACTAAGCACGTTGTACTTTGTTGGCAGCACGTAGTCCTTGATGAGGACAGCCTGTCTTATTTAAACAGTTGTCTTTCCTTGATAACAGTTGTACCAGCACACCCTGGCTAATTAGCATGCTGATTAGGCTTCCTTTCTGCCAGTTATCACAATTCAGAGACAGAAAAATTGTGTGGTTTTTGGGTCACTGCGTTCTGACATCTTTAACTTTTAGGGTACCAACCCCAGCTTCAACAGGTGAGATCTATTCCAAATTTCAAAAATCTTCTGGTCTGTCCTTACGGTATGGGCCACAAGTGCTAGACGTGGTTGTTTTTCCCACTGTGAAATGTGATAGATTTTGTTAATTTTAGAGAACTGATAAGTGTTGGTGTGCTGTCCTCCACCTCCGTTCTGTACATATGTTATCTCATTTAGTTTTTACACCAGCCTTTGGAAATGCAATTTATTATCTCTGTTTTACTGAGAAGGAAATAGGATCAGAGGATTAGTAAATAACTTGCCAAGGGTCATATAGCCTTTGTCCTCAAGTGGTAGAGCTAAAATTCAAACACAGGCCCTCTCTAAGAACATCTTTTTCGGGGCCACTAAGTGGTACATATCAGGGAACATCATTGATACTCTCTTTGGTATAAATGGTGCTCCCTAAAGTTGTTTAAGAATTTCGGGACATATTTTAGCCAGCACATTCCTAGGTATTAAAAAAGGGAGCTAAGTGGAGAGGGTCAGAGATATGAGAAGTTTTAACTTTTTTCCTTCTTTTATTGCAGTATACAATTAATATAATAACTTAAGCACTTTTGTTTCTGCCCTAAGAATGAAGGAATCATCAGGGCCTTTAAAATCATCTTGCTTGTTGTTTCTTCTTTGTTTTGGTTCATAATAATTTCAACATATTAAAGAGATGAAAGTGAGGCTATTTTAGTCAGTGGGGAAGATGCTGGAGTCCTGGCCACTCACCAGGCCTCTTAGGTTCTTTGTTTCTAGTCTCACCTGTCCTTGGGAAAACTGAAGCCATTTGAATGATATTTTGAAGAACAGATCTGCCTGACTGAACCACACTTCCTCTAATACCAGTTGTGAAAAGATTGTCATTTACGTATCTACAATTCCATGAAATTCTGCTCTTATATTTATTGATTGTGTATATTCCAAATGGCCGCTGTTTCTTCTTCCCTTGGGGAAAGTCGGTTACATGGAAATAAATTCTTTGGCTTGTTTGAAATTCTCTCCTCCAAAGATGTTATTTCCTTATCTCCAGAGGATAGACTGGGAGCTCTGATCTTCTGGTGTTGGTTATAGGGTCCAAGAGACATGTCCAAAGTCTGCAGCTGTGAAGACCCCCATAAACTGAAAGAGGGAGGGATGCTCTGAGCAGGTGTGAAGCAGGAAGCATTGGTTTCTTCAGTCAGCATCTTTTCAGCCATCTTCTCTTCTTTGGATGGTTAGGAGACTTTGTCCTCAAGCCTTGGTCATTTCTACTTTCCACTCTACCTCTCTACTAGTTTATTCAAGGTCAGTTACCTTAAAAAATATAAAGTCATTCATTCAGTTGCTGGGTCCCTAAGCTACCAAGCCACCTACAAAGATGGAAGGCAGAGGTGTAGAGCCAGTCTGGCTGCTGGAATGTCATGTAGCGTTAGGAACAACAGGGCCCTGAAGGTGAAGCCTTAGCTTCATATAGGTCATACTTACTTTTTCTAAGATAGTAGCTTTTTTCTGCCTCTTACAAGCAGAGTTGATAGTATAGATGATATACTGTCATATCTGGATAAGGAAATGGCTGCCCACTCCAGTATTCTTGACTGGAAAATCCCATGGACAGAGGAGCCTGGTGGGTTACAGTCTGTGAATTCACAAGAGTCAGACATGACTTAGCAACTAAACCAGCACCACCACTATTATGATGATACATTTATGCTACAAAGATGCCTTGAAGGAATTAATCACATATGTTGAACTTTAGACTCTAGAAGAGAGACTTACTTTCATTTAATTTATTTCAAAAAAAAAAAAAAGCATGGTCTGCCCCAAATAGTAGCATCAGTTTACTTATAATGGACCTGTTGTATTAAGTCAGGGTCCCAAGGGGAACTTTGGGATGCTCTCTGCATCCTTCTTACTAAAATGTGATCAAATCCCACATAGTTCCCCATTGTTATTTTATTTACACTGACCTGTAATGATTACTGTTGCCCTATTATTTTTATGCCCAAATCTGTGAACTAAGGAAATCTTTAATGGTTTTGGCAACTTCTGTGTTAGAACCACCAAATAGATACTTTGTAAACCTATTTTCTTTTTTAGAAAGTATGGTAAATTATTTGCAGAAAGAAAGTAATTTATTCCTTGAGGCAAGGTTCCATTTAAACTGAAGCATGTCCTACATTTTTCTTGAGTTCTGAGCCCAAGCACCTCTGGCTAACTCATTCAATTACCTCTCCCTCTTTCATCTGTTCTGTGTGGGTCATCTAGATGGTTTGAGGCCCAGTTGTTCACATAAGCATTTACTCAGCACCATCTGCCTCTCAGGTCCTGAGCTACCTGTGGACATCCAACAACCAGGTGGGCACCTTTGCCAACTTTACCTACCTTCCTGGGGCGAGGGTGTCATCAGGTGTAAACAGATATCAAAACATATGATATACCAAGGAGATGGCTGAGCTGCATTTAAAAGGATAGTTAATAGTTGACAGGCACATAAGGGCAGGATGAAGTGAGTTCTCTCTTGCAACACTTAATCCAGACAGTGTCATTTCAGTGTTGTCATGTTCAGCTATATTCAGAATTTGGAATGTGGCAGATTGTTTTTCCACAAAGCAGACTATTTGTAAGTGTCATGTATTTTTATCATCACCACAGGGTATTTCTTTAGCATTGTCCGTCAACGTGCAGACCTTCAGATGAGGGTATAAAGTGCAGTCTTCTGAGCTCTATTAGAAATCCAGGGACACATATGTCTCTGATGTCTCCTTCATAGCAGGCTAGCCCTCATTCACCCCTGTCGATTGGTATGCTAAAGTGAAAGTCGCTCAGTCATGTCCAACTCTTTGCAACCCCGTGGACTATACAGTCCATGGAATTCTCTAGGCCAGAATACTGGAATGGGTAGCCTTTCCCTTCTCCAGGAGATCTTCCCAACACACGGATGGAATCCAAGTCTGCTGCATTGCAGGTGAATTCTTTACCAGCTGAGCCACCAGGGAAGCCCTGGTATGCTAAAGGAGAACCGAATGGCTTTCCTCTGGAGTCCCCTGGGGTGGAACAGAATCTCAGGATGCAGACTGTGACTTTGTATTGTACTTTTCTCCCAATCAATGTAGGGGCATACCCCTGAGCAACGTGTGCGAATATTTTACCTTGTGAGTGCCCTGGGTGTGGGCATGTGTAAGGTGAGGTGACAAATGATGAAACAGAGCAAATGTATGCATCCTAAGAGTGTTCTTTTTTTTTTAAGGTATTTTTTTTATTGAAAGATAATTACTTTACAGAATTTTGTTGTTTTCTGTCAAACCTCAACATGAATCAGCCATAGGTATACGTATATCCTCTCCCTTTTGAAACTCCCTCCCATCTCCCTCCCCATCCCACCCCTCTAGATTGATACAGAGCCCCTGTTTGAGTTTTCCTGAGCCATACAGCAAATTCCCATTGGCTCTCTATTTTACATATGGTGATGTAAGCTTCCATGTTACTCTTTCCATACATCTCACCCTCTCCTCCCCTCTCTCCATGTCCACAAGTCTGTTCTCTGTGTCTGTTTCTCCATTACTGCCCTGTAAGTAAATTCTTCAGTACCATTTTTCTAGACTCTGTGTATATGCTTTAGAATACGATATTTATCTTTCCTAAGAGGGTTCTTATGGAAAAACAAAAGTGATGTATACGGTCGTTCTTAATCCAAATATATCAATAGAGTGCTCTAATAGAATCTGTCATATTTGCCATGATTTTTATATTTCTTCCTCGTGTCTTGATGTTTTCTGTCAATGAATAATAGTTTTGTGGGATGTGAACCTCGCACTCCTACACATACTCTGACCATGGGCACAGTATAAAGAGTTTCTTATTTCTCAAGGATACATTCGTGTGTAATTTTGCCCCCACCACTAAAACTTTAACATACTCAGGGATTCAGCAGATGTGCACTAGTGATTACAATTCACATACCAAGTTGAACTGTATTAAAAAACCATACTGTTGTTGATGGCATGTAGATAGAGAGCAGGGGAGGAGGCCGGGCTGCTTAGATCATTTACTGTTGTGAGAGAGTCAGGAAGTTTTCCAATAGTTCTTAAGATCTAGAGGAATCCCTATCGTAGTTCCTCCAGTGAGTTTTTGTTACCCTTTAGGAAATAACAAAGGAACAAACTTCAGTTATCCTCTACCGTGTACAAACAAGGAAAGTGATTTATGAGGAATTGCCTGAGATCCCACAGCTAATGAGGGATGTAGCTCTACCATGCTCAGGGCTTCTCATTTATTCCGCGTCCATTCATTGGAGACCTGGACTCTCAAGTTCCCTCAATAAACCCAGGCTTCTTTTCCTTGTGTTGATTCAAACAAAAGAGGAGATAGCCCCCATTTAACAAGATATGTATGAGACTCAAATGTAAAATTCCATTTGGCAGTTCTCTGTAGATGTCTGTTAGTGATATTAACCATAAACGTGTACAGACTTAGCCACTATTCTCTCATCACTCCATCCTTTTTGTTGCAGCTAATACCATCTTTTCCTAGAGAGCTTGATATTTTATATAAGACTTGCTTTTTTAGAAACTTTTTGGAGAGAGTAAGAAATTAAAAATAGAAACCAAAGATTATACATCAATAAGAATAACAGTACAAATATTTAAAATATACAATTGGAAAAGCCCAGTTTGGGGACTTTTTTGTTTTGGTTATTGGGATCCCACCAGTGTAACTACTGCATCAAACACAATTGAGATACATGGTGCTGCACAAACTGCTAACAACCATCTGACATTGGCTGAGTGCTCTTAGGAGCAGGACGTTGTAGCAGAAGTTATGACATGCTTATCTGATTCTTTGATGTATGTATTGTTTAAATTTAGGACAACATTACCAGCGGTTATGTTGGACATTTTGTATGCTTTCTCATGTTTTCTGGTAGTCATTCAACTTTATCTTATTCCCCAAAGGTGAATTAAACGCAGATGCTTTTATTTTCAGTGAGAGAATTGAAGTAACCAGGGACTAGTTCCTTAGGTTCCATCCAATTCTGTACATGATAAAAATGAGTAGTAACTAAAGAAAAATTGGGTCACAGATGTGATTTTTTACTTTCTCTTTTTCATTGCTCACTGACTGTAAACTACACTGAAATACATGCTGTGAAACAGCTGGTGGGTTATGGGGAGTCCTCCTGAGCCTGGGGTGACTTCGTGCGTTAAGTGCTTTTTGAATCATCTCTCTCCATCAAAATCTTGAACCAAACCAAAGCTCCACAAGAGGACTTCCGAGATATCATTTATTGGCATGACAAGGATCATGAACATATTTTGTCTATCCCATGGTTAAATAATCTGAAACAGATGAGATCCGTTTCTACTTTCATAATCAACCAGAACACATAATTGCACATCTTTATATAGTGGAAAGAACACAGACTAGATTCACTTACCCCTGGTTATCACTCTGTAAACTCCTCTAAGATGCTTACCTCATACTCAGCCTCTCTGTGCTTTTTTGTATCATGGATAGCAACATATACCCTAAAGGAATGGTGTGGGGATTAAAATGAGTTTTAAAATATTCAATCAGATGGGATTTCTGCAAAGTGCTAGTACATGTCTGAATATTTTGTTTAAAAAAACATGGAAATTATGATATACCTATTCATAATATCATGATGTCTTCCAGGATATTTATCAAAGCCCTTTCTTATGAAAGAAGTAAGAAGATACTCTTAAACTTGCCTGATCCATGTTTGGCCTTAAGAATTGCAAAAACAAACCACAGTAACTTTTTTTGTTCCAGCTGGGAAGGAGCTAAGCTATATTATAAATGTTTCAAATGTCTGGAATGCTGAGTTGTTTGCCATGGTTTATAGAATGCTGAATGTGTTGCATTTTATGTTTGACATTTATAGAATGCATATGTTACTGCTGACTTTACCAGAACAACGATGTTTAAAATATTGAGTGATACTGTGCCAGAGATCAGGGCACAATATTCAGATCTTCTGGTAGGAAAGAAAAACCTTAAAAGACTTTTTCTGAACTTAATAAGAGCATAGAAATGTCCTTTTTCCACCAACATATCTTCAACCTAGAGCATTTCTTTGAGTCCAGTTCTCTTAGCACAGCCCCAAAAGGACACACATATATTAGAGGTCAAACTGTTTAATATTGTTAGTCATGAAGTGGTATTTTCCAAAATAGATATAAAAGGCATGCTGCATGATGCCTACCCATACTTCTAGATTTACAGAGAAGTACAATTTATAAAAGAATTTTGGAGACTTAAGTTTACCAATCACTTTGCTACATGTTCTAAAATCTTCATAATTTCATGAAACAAATTTCTTTAATACCAAAAGATAAAACAGGACATATCTCTGAGAATAAAGGGCTATTCCTTAAATTGGAAACATTTACCTTTATGAAAAAATTACTACATCTGGTTCTGGTTCTTATTTTTCCTACTTCACATAGACGATAAAAACTCCACTATCACCTGGCCTTTAACAGTTGCTGCTCTGCTGTAACATAGAAGTAGCAAGAACTAAAAATTACTTGGAATTTTAGTGGCGAGAAGCTGTGAATTCTCAAGAACAGTAACTGGGTCTAAAAATGGTCATTTATGATTTGTGAAATTCATTCCCACTCTGGGGAAACCCACTCAGCACACATCCTTTGGATAGTACAGACAGAACAGATAATAGGAATAGGATTATTCCTATTAAGGATAATAATTCCTATTAAGGATTAATCCTATTAAGGAATAATCCTATTCCTTACCTGGAATAGAGGTAAGGAACTTGTGTGTAGTACCTGAGCAACTACCCAGGAGTATGAGATTTCTAAAACCTTTAGTGAAAAGGTAAATAAAATGATGTTTTTTTCCCTCACATTATATCCTACCCTTTCAAAAATTTCATCTTTGTATTTGATCATTAAAATAAGACTAAGTCTCTAAATTTATCATAAGTAGTTACTTGAAATTTAGACATTGATGTAAATCTGAAGTTGAAGGCTTTTCAGATTTATAAGACCAAAAATTTCTTACCCTTCTATTTACAATATGTCTACCCAGGGTTGGGTTTATAGGTGCCATGCAAGCGGCAAGGGCACTAATATTGCCACATTTAGGAAGCAAAAGTAGAAGATGCACAATAAAATTTGAGTATAAGATAAACAATGGGTAACTTTTTAGTATAAGTATACCCCATGCAGTATTTGGGGCAACCAAAAAATTATCCATTGTTTGTCTGAAATAGAGATTATACTGAGCATCCTATATTTTATCTGGCAACCTTCATGGGCATCCCAGTTTCTAGCTATCATAACCAATATGGAAAACACAGTAAGTTAACTGTTATGTAGATAAGTAAACTTTATGATGGCCAGTTATTAGGACTTTAAGAAATGTTGAAATGGACAACTCCCAGGTATAATGTTAGGTTAGCTGTTCAAAGATACAAACAGAAAAAAATATGAGACAGGCTGCTAAAGAAACAGTTAAAAGACCTGCAAGGATTCATGTCTTATTGTGGTTATTCTACTTATAAAAATGCTGTTAAGTGCAAATGAAAGTAGTAATCAGTATAGAGATTCCACTAAAGCTCTTTAGTAATCAAACATGAGATCCCTGGTTAAATGTGCACAGGGTAAAAAGCTCAGTCTTGGCTCTGAATGTCTTTGGCTTGGTTTTGAGCAGTTAGTTTCCTGCAAAAACAGTAACAGGAGTCTGCCATTGACTTTTGGGGACACCAGCAGACCAAAGGCTCCCATTTATGGAAAAAACATAAGAAGCTCTGGGTCTCAAGAACTAGAAAAGGTGCTGCTTTAAAAATTTAGCCTCGTCTCCTTTGTCGAAGATAAGGTGTCCATAGGTTCGTGGATTTATCTCTGGGCTTTCTATTCTGTTCCATTGATCTATATTTCTGTCTTTGTGCCAGTACCATACTGTCTTGATGACTGTGGCTTTGTAGTAGAGCCTGAAGTCAGGCAGGTTGAGTCCTCCAGTTCCATTCTTCTTTCTCAAGATTGCTTTGGCTATTCGAGGTTTTTTGTATTTCCATACAAATTGTGAAATTATTTGTTCTAGTTCTGTGAAAAATATCGTTGGTAGCTTGATAGGGATTGCATTGAATCTATAGATTGCTTTGGGTAGTATAGCCATTTTGACAATATTGATTCTTCCAATCCATAAACACGGTATATTTCTCCATCTATTTGTGTCCTCTTTGATTTCTTTCATCAGTGTTTTATAGTTTTCTACATATAGGTCTTTCGTTTCTTTAGGTAGATATACTCCTAAGTATTTTATTCTTTTTGTTGCAATGGTGAATGGTATTGTTTCCTTAATTTCTCTTTCTGTTTTCTCATTGTTAGTGTATAGGAATGCAAGGGATTTCTGTGTGTTAATTTTATATCCTGTGACATTACTGTATTCATTGATTAGTTCTAGTAATTTTCTGGTGGAGTCTTTAGGGTTTTCTATATAGAGGATTCATTTGAATCAGTTCTAATGAGATGGATGAAACTGGAGCCCATTATACAGAGTGAAGTAAGCCAGAAAGATAAAGACCAATACAGTATACTAACACATATATATGGAATTTAAAAAGATGGTAACGATAAACCCTATATGCAAAACAGAAAAAGAGACACAGATGTACAGAACAGACTTTGGGACTCTGTGGGAGAAGGAGAGGGTGGGATGTTCTGAGAGGATAGCATTGAAACAAGTATACTATCAAGGGTGAAACAGATCACCAGCCCAGGTTGGATGCATGAGACAAGTGCTCAGGGCTGGTGCACTGGGAAGACCCAGAGGGATGGGATGGGGAGGGAGGTGGGAGGGGGGATTGGGATGGGGAACACATGTAAATCCATGGCTGATTCATGTCAATGTATGGCAAAAACCACTACAATATTGTAAAGTAATTAGCCTTCAACTAATAAAAATAAATGAAATAAATAAATAAAAATGTAGCCTCCTCTCTGACCTGTCTGATGGTTTTCTTAGTAATAGCAGTGACTGCTCTACAAAGAATCCCTTGTCAAACCCTTGCCTACAAGCTCTGACTCACCTTTATCCATCACATCCTCCTCTCACTGTCAGGTAAATGAGCATGGAAGGTAACCCTTAGCTTTTGGTTGGTTGGTTTGCTTGGGTTTTGTTCTAGCTTCATATGAGTATAACATCCAAAGGTGATGCTACTATAGGTTCCATGAAACATTCAGTGGGTCCTACTTGTGAAAAGGGAAGAGTATCTTCAGTAGTTCCTAACTATGAGAGCATATTGAGCACAAACACTTCAACTACAACACTTGAGTGTCAGGAAGGCAATCAAGTAAGTGTATCACTATATTGAGGTAAAACATGTTTTAGGAAAAGAATGAGGACAAGTCTTCATTGGCTAAGGGATTTGTTTACTCTGTCTAACTTATGAGTGGTTACAAGGTGACAAATGCATGCCTTTTAAACTTAGTGGGTGCTGCTGGTGGGAAAGCAACTATTTATGTTTCTTTTATTTAAATTCATGAAAAGTGAAGGTGTTAGTCACTCAGTCATGTCTGCTTCTTTGCAATCCCATGGACTGTAGCCCACCAGGCTCCACTGTTCATGGAATTCTCCAGGCAAGAATACTGGAGAGGGCAGCCATTATCTTCTCTAGGGGATCTTCCCAACCCAGGTCTCCTGCACTGCAGGTGGATTCTTTACCATCTGAGCCACTAGGGAAACCCATATTTAAATTCATAGTCATACCAAAAAGACAGTAGTAAGAAAGACTCAGAGTATTTCTGAGTTTAGACACCTAAGCAGAAGCTGATTGTTCATACTTTGAGAAAATCTAAGTTGTCATAATTATTCATAATACCATGCCCTGTAGAAAAGACCTTTCAAGTGGAATGAATACACCCCTCATTGAACGTGGTTGCGAACATTCTGGTCAGGATCAGCTTCATGTCTCTTATCTCCCAGAGAATTAAACAGGATAGAGTGTGGTGGGTAAAAATCAGGGGCATTACATGCTTCACATACAGGTATTGCACCAGACCTAATCTCCTTGTGACTATTTATGCTATTATATATTATTTCTTTTATCAGTGTCTCGCTCCATCCTATGGACCTTATTTTCACAGTTGGTTGATTTTATTGATCTTCTTTCCAGTTCCCATTATAAGAGGTTGAGACTTAAAGAGGGGAATAAAAGATGTTTTTCACAAGGTCAGAGTAGATTCGCACATCTGGTGATAAAAGGCAAAAGCTGGTCCCGATGGTTGGATTCTAGGAATGTTAGGGTCTTTGGGACACCAAGTAAAGACGAGGAAAAACACTTATAATTTTGAGAAGGTCTTTGTGGTGTCAGTATATCATCCTTGTCTATTTTTTCTAAGCTTTTGACTTTCAAACTTGAATAAGACACAGTAGAGTGTAATTGTTTAAAGGCTTACATCATTTAAAAGCAAATGTTACTGATTATACTCCAATACAAAATAAAAAGTTCAATTAAAAGAAGCAAATGTTTATCTTAAGAGTTGCTGAGTAAAATGTATTTTTTTCTGTCTGCAATGAGTTTACCATCTTGGTCATCACCGAATGATGCTCTATCAAATTATCACAAACTTAGTGGCTTTAAAACAACACACATTTATTATCTTGTAGTTCTGGAGGTCAGAAGTCTGGAATGAGTCATCAGGCTGTGTTCCTTCTGGAGGTGCTAGGAAAGAGTTTGTTTCCTTGTCTTTTCCACCTTCTGGAGGCTGCGTGTATTCCAAGGTGCGGGGCCTTTTCCTCCATCTTCAGAATCTCCAGTGTAGCATCTTCAAATCTCTCTCTGCTTTTTATGCTCCTGCCTCTCTCTTATCACGACCCCTGTGGTTATATTGGTTGACCCAAGTAATTTGGATAATCTTTCCATCTGAAGATCCTTACTCATAGGTGCAAAGTCCCATTTACCATGTAAGGTAACATATACATAGGTTCCATGAATTAGGACGTGGGAATCTTTGTGAAGCTGATGTTCTGCCTACTGTACTATTTTTCTAAGGGCTATAATATACACTATTGTATAATAATGCCCTACATTTAATCTTTTTCCTTTCATAATATATACTTTTAAATACTTTCTATACTTGTACTAATCTGTTATAATTTAAGATATTTAAACTTCAAAGCATGTAAGCTTTTTAGGAAGACCCAGTACTTAAGTGGCTGAAAGGGCTTATCTTGTAGCTCCTTACTTTATCAACTGGGATATTTGTACCTTGGCTCTTTCTTTTCTTTAAGGAATCGATTTTCCTTAATAATTACACAGGTTTTTTTTACAAGTTTCTAGGATATCTTAGTACTTAAAGCTTTCAGTGATGAAAATGTTGTAGGACATTTGGTTTTGTCAAAAATCATCCTTTTCTTTGATATTTATCTTACTTCCATTAAGATCAGAAAGTGATCTTAATGTCCTCCATGTAAATACCTTGGTGACATTCCTCTTGAGACTGACAGTTCCTCTTCAGCTTTCATATAAAATGTCAAGGTCAAGTGCATTTAACACATACTCATCAGATAAGTTCACATTAACTGGTTGGATTTATCTCTTTAATTCAATGTTCATTTAGAAGTGATCTAACATGAGCCCCCGAAGTGCAATTAGCATATTAATTCAACAGTTTTCTGTATTGGTTAGGGTGTCTTCTTCCTTCAGTGTAGTGTTGTTTTTTAAACTTTGTCTTCCCAGCATGGTATGTTACACACTGGAAAGGAAAAGACTTTGCAGAGATCTGAGTTTGAATTTGTGATCTGTCATTTACCGACTGTGGATGAGTTACTTAAACTGTAAGCTTGACTTCCTGTTCTTAAACAGGATAATTATGCTTATTCCATACGGTTGTAAGATTTTTAAATAAGGCCCATTTATAAGCATTTAGCATGGTAAATAGGGAGTACTGTGAAATGTAGTGGTAGTTGTTATAACTATATTAATATATTATAATAAATTCTTCTTTAAATTCTGCCTTCCTGCTGTTGTCCTGCCTTCCTTTCTATTGTATTAGTATCGAATCTGAATTCCAGTCAGACACAGAGGAGGGAGTGGAGGTATGCATAGCTTTCAGTATCCCTTAGATCAGATATAGTAGACATGAAGTCATATGTATTCATATTTGCATTTTTCCTCTAGGGAAAAAAGTTAGTTAATGATGATAACACTGATAGTCACCATATTGAGTTCCTACTATATGCCAAACAATTTTTTTTCATTTATTTTTATTAGTTGGAGGCTAATTACTTTACAATATTGTAGTGGTTTTTGCCATACATTGACATGAATCAGCCATGGATTTACATGTGTTCCCCATCCCGATCCCCCCTCCCGCCTCCCTCCCCATCCCATCCCTCTGGGTCTTCCCAGTGTACCAGCCCTGAGCACTTGTCTCATGCATCCAACCTGGGCTGGTGGTCTGTGCCAGACAATATTTTTTAGTTCACGTTTATCATTTACAGATAAGGAAGCAGAGTCTCGTAACATTACTTAACATGTCTTAAGTTATGTAGATAATAAAGGGAACTGTTGCTATTGTTCAGTCACTAAGTCATATCCAACTCTTTGCAACCCCATGGACTGCAGCACGCCAAGCTTCCCAGTCCTCCACCATCTCCTGGAGTTGACTCAAACTCATGTCCATTGAGTCGGTGATACCACCCAACCATCTCATGCTCTGTCATGCCTTTCTTCTCTTGCTTTCAATCTTTCCCAGTATCAGCGTCTTTTCCAATATTAGTCGGCTCGTCCCATCAGGTGGCCGAAATGTTAGAGCTTCAGCATCAACATCAGTCCTTCCAATGAATATTCAGTGTTGATTTCCTTTAGGATTGACTGATTTGATCTCCTTGCTATCCAAGGGACTCCAGCACCACAGTTTGAAAGCATCACTTCTTTGGCACCCAACTTTCTTTATGGACTAATTCTCACACCCGTACATGACTACTGGAAAAACCATAGCTTCAACTATGTGGACCTTTGTTGGCAAAGTGATATCTCTGCTTTTTAATATGCTGTCTAGGTTTGTCATAGCTTTTCTTCCAAGGAGCAAGCATTTAATTTCATGGCTACAGTCACCATCTGCAGTGATCTGGGAGCCCAAGAAAATAAAGTCTGTCACTGTTTCCATTGTTTCACCATCTAGTTACCAGGAAATGATGGTACCAGATGCCATGATCTTATTTTTTTGAATGCTGAGTTTTAAGCCAGCTTTGTCTCTCTCCTCGTTCACATTTGTCAAGAGGCTCTTTAGTTCCTCTTCGCTTTCTGCTTTTTGGGTGGTATCATCTGCATATCTGAGGTTATTGATATTTCTCCCAGCAATCTTGATTCTAGCTTGTAATTCATCCAGCCCAGCATTTTGCATGATATACTCTGCATACAAATTAAATAAGCAGGGTGACAATATACAGCCTTGACACACTCCTTTCCCATTTTTGAACCAGTCTTTTGTTCTATATCCAGTTCTAACTGTTGCTTCTTGACCTGCATACAGGTTTCTCAGGAGGCAGGTAAGTTGGTCTGGCATTCCCATATCTTGAAGAATGTTCCAGTTTGTTATGATCCACACAATCAAAGGCTTTAGCATAGTCAATGAAGCAGAAGTAGATATTTTTCTGGAATTCTCTTGCTTTTTGTATGATCCAGTAGATGTTGGCAATTTGGTCTCTGGTCCCCTGCCTTTTCTAAATCCAGCTTGAACATCTGGAAGTTCACAGTTCATGTACTGTTGAAGCCTGGCTTGGAGAATTTTGAGCATTACTTTCCTAGCATGTGAGATGAGAACAATTGTGTGGTAGCTTGAACATTCTTTGGCATTGCCTTTCTTTGAGATTGGAATGAAAACTGACCTTTGTCAGTCCTATGGCCACTGCTGAGCTTTCCAAGTTTTCTGGCATATTGAGTGCAGCACTTTCACAGCATCATCTTCTAGCATTTGAAATAGCTTAGCTGGAATTCCATCACCTCCTCTAACTTTGTTCATAGTGATGCTCCCTAAGGCCCACTTGACTTCACACTCCAGGATTTCTGGCTCTGGGTTAGTGAGCACCGGGTCATTAAGACCTTCTTTGTACAGTTCTGTGTATTCTTGCCACCTCTTCTTAATTTCTTCTGCTTCTATTAGGTCCTTACCATTTCTGTCCTTTTGTTGTACCCATCTTGGCATGAAATGTTCCCTTGGTATCTCAGATTTTCTCTAAGGAAAGTTAAGATTTGTCTATTCCTAAAATCTATCTTTCCTTCTTTCCCATTATAGAAAAGTAGAGAATCTTTTCAATGCATGTTTTTTGTCTAAAGGTTTTAAGTGATCCTCCAACAAAATGAGATTTTATCGTCATTTCATCAGCTTAGTATAGTTCTTGACATTGGTCAGTGTTGTGTTTTCAGTATAGCATTTGAATTATGGGATTCATTTCTTTATCACTGTTGATTTATTTTCTAGTTAAATGTTCTATTAAGTTCACTCTTCTAATGCTGTCCTTTCTTTTGGTCTATTTTCATATCTATTTTCTTTTCCTCTAGGAATACTCTTTGAGATCATATTATACTTTAAAAGGAAAATGCAACTTGTTGAATTATAAGATATGCATAAAATTTCAGGAATATGTATGTTATATAAAGCATGGTGCATTTATATCCAACTCTTCTGTGTAATAAACATTTATAGGCCAGCAACATGTATAGGTAACTAAGATGGAGTCCTAGGTAAGGCAGCCTTTGAAAATAGATGGTGCATGTGTCTTCTTTGGGGAAATAACAGACTTGGGAAAATGTGGTAAAGCTTTCTTCACTGTTGATTAAGAAAATTCCAAAATTAAGACTTCCTCTTTTGGACTATTATACTTCTCAGCTTCATCTCTTAAAAGCTGAATAAACACAAGCACAAATAGCTGGATTTATTTCTGATTAAGATTAGGTTAAAAACTACAGAAATTTAAAGTTCTAATACAGATAAAAATAAACAGAAACACTGATTTGCTATGCTTCTCAACTCTCAACTGTTTTTTCCTGTTAAGAAATGTAAATTGAAGTTCATTTGGGGCTATCAACTTTACCAACAAAGGTCCGTCTAATCAAAGCTATGGTTTTTCCAGTAGTCATGTATGGATGTGAGAGTTGGACTATAAAGAAAGCTGAGCGCAGAAGAATTGATGCTTTTGAACTGTGGTGTTGGAGAAGACTCTTGAGAGTCCCTTCGCCAGCAAGGAGATCCAACCAGTCAATCTTAAAGGAAATAAGTCCTGAATATTCATTAGCAGATCTGATGCTGAAGCTGAAACTCCAGTACTTTGGCCACCTGATGTGAAGAACCGACTCATTGGAAAAGACCGTGATGCTAGGAAATATTGAAGGCAGGAGGAGGAGGGGACGACAGAATATGAGATGGTTGGATGGCATCACTGATGCAATGGACATGAATTTGAGTAGGCTCTAAGAGTTGGTGATGGACAGGGAAGCCTGGCGTGCTGCAGTCCTTGGGGTCGCAAAGAGTCAGACATGACTGAGCAACTGAACTGAACTTTCAACCAACCAGGCCTAGGCAAATAAGAGAATCTGTCAATAAGATATAATCAGCTTTTTCGTTGTTTGCTGGTGAGAACAAATGGAAAAATAAGTATTATCACTGCTGAACATTGTAGAATTTTTGGATCTCTATACTGGTAAAAATGAATATTTTAAAAATTGAATATTGGCACAGTTTAACGTGAATTCACATTTTGAGACTCCTTCAGCACCACTACCTGCAAAATAGAGGGAATTAAAAAGAAATAATCACTTTCAGAAAAAAAGCTAAGTATGCATAAACCAGAAACATAACAGAGTCACAAAACAGTAGGAATGAAGCTGCTTGCCTGCTGGGCTACAGGTCTGGAAAGAGGTAGTTTGAATTCCATGCTGTAACAGTGACTGAGTACCCCCAAGGAAAGCAAAAGACCACAGCCACATTTGCTGTTTGGAATCAAAGCCTCTCTGCCCAAGCAAGGGATCTACAAACAAGCCATGATCCACTGCCCTATGAGGAAGTTGCTTGTAAGAATCTGCATTCTTGGGGAGGCAACAGAAAGCAAACAGCATCTCCCACCCATGACCTGGAGCCAGCTGCCCACTGGCTTAGCACTGGCTTAGCACTGGTTCTGCAATATCCATGACAGCATCCAGGACAGGAGCCTCACATCATCACTTTAAGTCCTGGTTGTCTTAGGGGCCAATATTATAAACCATAAAGCTACATGTAGGAGAGAAAGGACCATGGTAGTGAGGAGAAGGGAGAAGAAATTAAAATTTCCTACTCGAGAAGAATGCACTAACTAAAATTCTAAAATACATGCGAAATAAAAAAAAAAAAATTGGGAGTTGAACTTACTCCAAATGAAACTAATTTGAAAATGACTTTAAAAAAAGTATGCTTGTGATACTCAAAAAATAAAGGAATTAGAAAAAAAGAACAAGACGTTACAAAGCAAAAACAAAGCTCAATGAAAAGATGAGGTAGTGGAGAGGAAAGAATTCTGGAAATGAAAAAATACACCCATTTGTTAGAATAAACTCTAGATTATCTATAGTTAAAGACTTAATGACTTGGAAAATAATGAGAAACTCACCCATAATGCAGTTCAGAGAGATGAAGACTATAAAGGGGCAGGTGTGCATGGGAGATAGAAGAAGCTCTAACCATTCATCTCATAGGATTTTCTACGAGGATATGAGAAGAAGAGGGTATCAGAATGGTGGGAAAGCAGTATGCCAAAAGATAAGAGCTAAAACTTTTCCAGCACTGAAGACTCATATTGAGAATAACACCAAGTGCCACACTTGAAAATTAAATGAAGCTGTATCTGGACAAAAACATCATGGAGTAAAACACTGAAGACAAACAGGAAATCTTCCAAGATACTAAAAACAGAAGTTTCCTATAGTGGAAGGACAACTGATGGCTGTTACTGGCACCAAGAGGTGCCCCAAGTTAATTAATCAATTTCCAGAAATTAATTCTACAATTCCATACCCAGCTAGACTATAATTTAGAAGTGAGCGGGAAAAGAGATATTTTCAGACGAGAAAAGATTATTTGCTCCCTCCCCCAAGCTTGCTGAAAGAGCTACTAAATGATGTACTTCAACATAAAGCCAAGGGAACCCAATGGGAAGGAATAGGATGTGAAAAACAGTAGTGATCATGAATACAGTAAAAATACATTGCCAAACTTAATTGTCTAATGATTATTTTTAAATTATTTTGGATGTTTGGGCTTCCCTGATAGCTCAGTTGGTAAAGAATCCACCTGCAATGCAGGAGACCCTGGTTCGATTCCTGGGTCAGGAAGATCTGCTGGAGAAGGAATAGGCTATCCACTCCAGTATTCTTGGGCTTCCCTTGTGGCCCAGCTGTAAAGAATCCACCTGCAGTGTGGGAGACCTGGGTTCGATCCCTGGGTTGGGAAGATTCCCTGGAGAAGGGAAAGGCTACCCTACCCACTCCAGTATTCTGGCCTGGAGAATTCCATGGACTATATGGTCCATGGGGTCGCAAAGAGTCAGACACGATTGTGTGACTTTCACACTTTCCTTTAAAAAACTGGAGCCAAAAGTCTAGACGTAATTAATAAGGTGTATATGCTGTATGTTCAGTAGCTAGTTAATCCACGCTGAATTCTGTGCTGAGAATGATAGAATTGCTGAATTAATTTGACTTTGATAGGGGAAAAAGTCATAGTTGCATCTGTTAAACTTCTGGTTTTAAAATGATAGAATAAGAAAAGAGATTTTTCTGTCTTCATTTGAATATTATCTAAAATCAGCTAGGAGAATGTAGGATGCAAACTGTCTCAGATGAGATGAGTAGCAGCCTCTAATTATAAACCCCTATATTTGGGGAAGGGCTGACAAACACAGGAAAGGTCAAGGCAGAGCCCCAGAGAGAGCTGTCATAGCTGTGGTTTCAGACAAGGCATAAAGCCAGGAGAATGAAATGGTCCAATGTGTATGCTAACAATCCCTTTTTGAACAATGAGCAGATGCCAAGAAAGCTCTGGGACTTTGATGGACTTAGCTTGGCACAGTGCCTGGACAAGCAAGAAAGAAGGGCTGAACAGAATCACAGTCACAGCCGTATTTTCAGGAATCAGTCTGTTGATGGAGGAGGAAGGAAACAATTCTATGCAACCCTGTGGTACAGATCTCATTTGGGAAAGTAAAGACTCAAGAGGCCTCTATCACATATACAACCCTGTATGTGTATGAACACCTGCCACCTGCTAGTCTGGAATACGGTCCTCTTCAGTAACATGAAGCTCCTGCAAATAGTTGTTTAGGAAGTGATCATCTTATTTGAAAATAGTCATCCCAACAGAGCTAGCATAAGCAGCTTCATCACTAACTAGGTTAGTCCTTAGTTCATAACCTCCCTACAGCACGGTTTTTGTTGAAATAGGGTAATAGCTCCTCCCATATAGTACTGTTAGTAGGATTAAATAATATATGTAAAACACTAGGCATGCCATCCAACATATGGTTAAAAGTCAGTAAATATTTGCTGATCTACAGAGAGGTCCAAGCATCTCTCTCTGAGGCAGAATTCCCAGGGCTAACCATTGACTTGCCTTCCTTTCCCTCTTGCTCTCTGAAGAGTAGTGATTAAGATCACAGATTCAGGGGAAGGGCTGAATGCATGAGTTTGACCTCCCACCTGTTTTATCTACTAGCCTTATGATCTTGGGTAAGTGATTTATCTGGTCTTCAGTTTTCTGTAAAATGGGAATAATAATAGTGTTGTTATTATTATTATTGTTGTTGTGAGGATTAAATGAGTTACTTCTTATAGAGCATTTTGTGTAGTGTCTGGGACAGAGTAGTTTGTTACACATTAACTATTAGTATTTTTCAAGAATTATCAAATATACCATAGGTATGGTTACAATACTTCTTAGGTTTTTAGAACAGTCACTTTCTTAGGAAATTGGATTCTTTCAACATTAGAATTCACTGAATTTTGGGGATGGGGGCAGGGTATAATTCTCTATTGCTAGATCATGTATTCCAAATTTTGGTTTATTTAGATCATAAGCAAAATTCTCTTTTGCCTATGGTTTTTTTTTTTGTTAAGGTAGATCAAACACCTCGTGTTGAGTAAGTTGGTTGTATGTTGGTACTACCCAGTTCACTAACTTATTAATTATGACCCTAGAGCAGAGATCTGCAAACTACAGGCCTCAGGCTGGATCCAGGGCTGTTTTTGTGAATAAAGTTTTATTGAAATACAACCACACACCTTAATTTACATATTTGCTTTTGACTTTCACACTGCAACAGAGTTTGAGTACTTAAGCCAGAACAGTATGGCCTTCAAAGCCTGAAATATTTAATATCTGGCTCTTTACAGAAAGAGTTTGCAGACTTCTGCCCTAGAGTAGTAGTTTTCAGTAAACTTTTAGCTAGTCAAAAACAAAATTTTGGGATGCATTTGATCACAGGCTTTAGTGTACTTTGAAAATATAAAGAGTAATGTAATTAGAAAGAAGTTGGTAGTAATACGGTCCCAGTCCCCCATAATGGTTTTGGTGATTACGTAAAAGCTGTCAACCCTCTTAATCGAGGGAAACATCAGATTTGGGACCTGAGAGCTTGCTACTGATCTTTTTGTTAAGGGATGCTGTCAAGGCCAGTATGTCTAAAATTAGAGGACAGAACAGGAGGAGGGCAGACAGGAACAGACAATGCAACTTTCACTCATAATCACAGAACTCAAGTCCCTGTGGGGTTGCTTTCCTGGGTTCCCAGTTGAGAAGGGAGTTCACTGATGGATTTAGATGATCTGGGCTGTCTTTTTTTTTTCTATCCTTTGTATTTTTTTGTTTCATTTTCTTCAGACTGAATTTTTAATCTCTGCTTATTGAAAACATCACTATTTAAATCTGTTGGGAGTGTTTAAAGGGGTAGGAAGTCAGAATTAAATAAGGGAGAGCATTGTGTGTATGTGTGTGTTAGTAACTTTATTTTCTAAAAATCTATGGTATGAGTGTTTCTTCCCTGCATATTCACTTTTTAAAAAATGAACAGAAATAAAGATAAAAGCTTATTATGAATAGAGGTTTAGTCAGCCAAATTCAGCTTTTAATGAGTTAAGGTCAACCAGGAGTTTTGCACTTGGCAACTTAAAAGCACTGTACTTCCAGCAGCATTCAATACTCTTCTCAAGTCTTCCCAGGGACGGTGTGTGACATCAGCTGCCGAGAGAGAGAGGCATGGAGGTTATAGACAGTTCTAGCATAAAGCACATACTGACACTCCCCTGAGTAAGGAAGTTCCCGGTGACCATTTGTCAGAGAGTGATGGCAAAAGAGGGAGATGTCAGCTTTGGATATTATGATTCTCCTTCCAGGCCCGCTGGGGCTCCTTGGGCGTATGTGCCTCCTGGGTGGTAAGGAGGAGTCTGGACACAACCAGTCACCAATCTTGCAGACATCCTGTCCATTTCCATGGCTACACACCACAACAAATATGTCTGTTGCTCATTTAAAAGCCAGCAAATCTCTCAGTTGGAAAACTGATTCCAGATCCTCAATCAGAATTGAACAAGAAGGAAAAGATTCTTTTGGTTGCCAGCTTCCGAGTCCTTAGCTGTGGTTCTTCCTTTCTAGTTCCTATTTCCAGCCACCCTCAGCTCACCAGCCACTCGCTGACACTTAGGCTTCCTGGAGATGACCTTGTCTTTCTGGCATACCTCACTCAGGTGGGAAAGTCCAAGATAAAGAGGCATGTCAGGTCAGTGGACTAGCCTAGATCTCTTGAGCAATAACTAGTATTGTGTTATATTTCCTTCTCACCTGTTGCCTTTCTATGTAATGTTGCCAACACCTTCTGCTCTAGCCCTCCCGGAAGTGAGCCCAAACCCCTGTGTGGCAGAGCTCTGGGTGACTGTGCTGGCAGGTAATCTACTTGGATTCAGCAAAGACTGGGGACTGACAGTTCCAACCTGCTCACCCCGTTCCTCCTGCCCACCACCCCCAAAGCTGCAGAACGTTTTGCCGCCTCTTTTTCTTGCTTTTGACTAAAATGAGTGTGTTAAAGAACTTCACATGTGATTGTGCCCATTTGAGGGTACAGTTGTTGTTCAGTCACTCAGTTGTGTCCAACTCTTTGCAACCCTGTGGACTGCAGCACACCAGGCTTCCTTGTCCTTCACTATCTCCTGGAATTTGCTCAGATTCATGTCCATTGAGTGGGTGATGCTATCTAACCATCTCATCCTTTGCTGCCCCCTTCTCCTCCTGCCCTCAATCTTTCCCAGCATCAGTGTCTTTTCCAATGAGTTGGCTATCCCCATCAGGGGGCCAAAGTATTGGAGCTTCAGTTTCAGCATCAGTCCTTCTAATGAATATTCAGGGTTGATTTCCTTTAGGATTGACTGGATTAATCTCCTTGCAGTCCAAGGAACTCTCAAGGCTCCTCTCCAGCATCACAATTCAAAAGCATAAATTCTTTGGTGCTCAGCTTTCTTGATGGTCCAGTTCTCGCATGACTAGAGGGTATAGTTAGGTGGCAATAAATTATCAAATAACTAATGATGGATCTGCTTCTATTCCTGAACTTAAGCTAAGAAAGATAGTAGTCTAGCTTCTTAATAAATGTATGCATTTAAATATTTCCATGGAAATAACTGCCTGCATAGTTCTCAGACTCCTTTTCATCTTTAAGGATGCAAAATTTTCCTGTGTTCTACAGAGCCTAGGAATTTGTCCTATTTTCTTCCATCTTCCCTGCTGTTTCAACTCCTTGTTTTAGATCATTTGTGTCAAGTTACATTTATTCAAAATGAGCAAAGCATTCAATTACCTTAAAAAAAAAAAAAAGAATAGAAAAAAAAATTACAATGCCAAAGATTCCCTGTAACTTCTAATAAATTATGTCTGTATCAACTAACATGAATTAAAATATTCATGTTCTTGATGTCTTCTAGTTCACAAAAGGCAGTGATTACTGCATTTTGTCAAACTAATGCCAATATGATGATATGTTAAAACATTCTGCTTGCAGCTGCAAGTTAGTAAGCCATATAAGGGAAAACTTTAATTATAGCTTCATCCTGCAGTAAAAGTTCTTAATTAGACTCATGTAAGATTTTACTTGAAGCTAAATTTTGTTCTGAAGATTTAAAGAATCAAGAAAAAGATATCTTTTCCTATTCATCTTTCTTTTTCACTTGTTGACCTTGATCCATACACACTTCCACCCAGTTTCTCCCTATAAACAGAACTAACATAAGGAAATTATGGTCTTTTGATTGATAGATACCCTCTTGACTGGTTTTGATTTTCACTTCAGAGTTATGAGTTTTCAAATGCTATTGTCTTTAGTATTTTGACCAGGTCTTGAGTGCAAAATAAATATTTTACACTCACAAAGTCCCTTTTTGTACTGAATCAAGTGGTACCATTTTGTATGTTGCCAATAATCATATTGAAGATTATTCCTAATTTGCATATGATTTCAAACATACATTCAAGGTGTCATCACTAAAAGGTGAGCAAGGGTAATTGTTCCTGGCTTGCTTGAGTGGCTGAAGAGTGGAATGACAGCTAGCACCCCACTTCTCTCTGCTTATGTTTCCAGGCCTAATGGTCATGGTGGCTGCAATATATGGTCTCACTTGTACAGTACAATATTTCTTACCTTGCTGTCATTTTTTCTTTACGGTTACCCATGGGTACATTTGTTATAAGAAAGCAAGTAGAAAATGGTATTTGAATCTACACTGCATAAGAGAAAAGTAAATTTTAAATGATCTTACTAAGACTAGCTACAGCTACAGATTCAAAGTGGAAATGAGATTTTAATAATAGTTTTTATTAGTATTAATCTATAAAGTCCATTTCTATATTTCAAACCATAAAATTATGTTGCTCAGTTGCTTCGGACATGTCTAACTCTTTCCAACCCCATGGACTGTAGCCTGCCAGGCTCCTCTGTCCATGGGATTCACTACCAAGAATACTGGAGTGGGTTGCCATTTCCTCCTCCAGGGGATCCTCCCAACTCAGGGATTGAACCTGCATCTCTTACATCTCCTGCATTGACAGGAGGGTTCTTTACCACTAGCACTACCTGGGAAGCTCTACTTCCTGTTCTTACAGTATAGAAGTAAGTAAAAAAGAACTTTCTAAAATAAAATTCAGTGTTTTTTAATTAGATAATGTTATGGGCTGCATGTTTGTTCAGATGTTAAAACTCCAGCCTGCAGTGGGATGGTATTAAGAGATGGGGCCATTGGGAGATAATTAGGTCATGAGAGAGACCAACCGTCATGATGAGATCAGTGCCCTCCTTAGAAGGGAGTGTGCCTGCTCTCTGCACTGTGTGAGGGCAGCAAGAAGACAGCCATCTACAGTCCAAGGAGAGAACCCTTAATTTAGTTAAATAAAACATTTTAAAGGAGGTTCTTCTAAACCTGGATACTCTCCTCAAAATGTGTTAAGAATGTGAATAGCATTCCTTTTATTGGTCTGAACAACACTCGGTTATGATGCAATAACAAACATACGGTAGAATCACAGTGGCTTCATAAATGACATTATTTCTCACTCTCACAAGTTCTGTGAATTTAACTCCGCTTGAGGGCAGCTTCTAAGTGATTACTTAAAGATCCAGTGTTTGCATCTTGTTGATCCATTGTCTTAAGAAGTGCCTTTCAGAATCAAATTCCGTGAGGGAAAAGAGAGCCCCAAGGCCAACCTGGACCTCTCTTAACCTCAGCCCAGAAGAGGCACTCATTGCTTCTGCTTACCACCTACTGGCCCTGTTGCCAGTCTAACTGTAAGAAAGGCCAGAAAATAAATGCTTTCTATGTATCCAGGAAGAAGGAAAATGAAACACAGTTTTGTCAACACCTACCATTATTTCTACCAAACCCTTTGAGTATATCATAAAGAAGCTCTTTGTGAGATTCACAATGTTCAGTCAGGTAGCTTGAACTGGTGTTATATATTAAGTTACCAACCCAAAGGCTCTGTTTTCTTCCTTTAGAAACCCATGATACCTTGTCTGTAAACAAGTCCTCTTTAGCAAGCCATTCTCCATTACCGTGGGTGCTCCTTCTATGTCTCTTGAAACTCAGCTTTTTCATTTCCATCTTTACCATAATAGCTCAGGTCCTTGTCATCTTTTCCTGAAATATTTGCAATAGTCTCATCACTGGTCATCTTACTTCCTTTCATTATCACCACCCCAACCAGATCATCATTATTTTTCAGCACTGTGTGGTTTCTCTGCCTTGGAAATGTCAAGGAGCATTAACCTCTGCATTATTCATATGATAGGTAACAGTCACATACCTTACAAGTATAAGGATTATTTATTCCTCAAGATATAAAGACCCTTCACCCAACAAAGATTGCAAGTGGGTTATAATGATACTTGGAAAACCCAGTGAGTGAAATAAAAAATATTTTTAAATTGATAGAAATTTTGTTATCTTTTAGATGTCATTCTGTTAACAGTTTAACCTGTTTATTGGCAAGGGATGAAATATACGAAAAGTTTGTTCTTCTAAATTGAGTTTTCAATGCCTAATCCTTTTTAAAAGTGCGGTACTTAAACAGGAGGTGTGAAAAACATGCCTTCCTTCATATTCTAAGTAGAGTAAACACAGGAAGAAGCAAAATCTGTTTTGGTTTTCACTCACTGTGTGTGTCATCTTTTCCCCACCAGAACCATAACATGATTTTGGAAATAGTGCTGTTTCTTTTGAAAGTAACATTTCCCATATCAATCAAATATCCTGAGCGTGTATTTTGTACATTATTGTATCTTTGACAGAATGAAAAGAAATCCCAAACAATTCAGAAAAATGCGGTAAAACTAGAATTTTATTTCAGTATGTCCAGGAGTTGATCTTTTCGGTGTGCTGCTTAGAATAGCACAATCCATACCAACGAAAATAAGGATTTGGGCATAAATAATAACCTCATTGCAGCTTTGTAAAACCGAAAACATTTTCAGTTCACTGTCCATTCAACAAGCATCTCTTGGATACCTAATAAATGATGGACATCATACCCGGAAATGCTAAAAAAAAAAAAAAATAAAGGGGCTTCCCTTGTGATCAATAATAGGTACAAATAAGTAGACCAACAGTTTGGGTGATCATAATAAATAGTTCATCATAGAAATGCTAAAGGTGCTGTGGGAAGCATAGACAGAATGGGATCAGGACTGGATTCCAGGAGGAAAAACTGTGGCTTAGGTTACCAAGATGATAAAAAAAGGAAAACAGTACGTGGATGTCATGTTCATATCCTAAGTCTAAGTGTACATCATGGGGTTGGGGCAAATGAAATCTGCTCTTGGTACTTTTAAGATTTGGTACATATATACAATAGACTATTACTAATGGAATATGAGAAAGAATGAAATAATGCCATTTGCAGCAACATGGACGGATCCAGATTGCCACACTGAGTAAAGTAAGTCATACAGAGAAGCACAAATATCATAGGATATCACTTATATATGGAATAAAAAAAATGGTACGAAATGAACATATTTACAAAACAAATGGAGTCACAGAGGCAGAAAACAATCTTATGGTTACCAGGGAGAGACGAGGGGGAGGGATAAATTGGGAGATTCAGATTGATATATATACACTACTATATATAAAGTAGATAACTAATAAGGACCTACTGTATAGCACAGGGAACTCTTCTCAATACTCTGTAATGACTGGTATGGGAAAAGAATCTAAAGAAAGTGGATGGAGATATATATATATATATATATATATATATATATATATATATGTATGACATTCACTTTGCTATACAGCAGAAAGTTAACATTGTAAATCAGCTGTACGCCAATAAAGTTTTTTTAAGTAAATAAAACTAGGATTAAGGAGTAAATTAAAAAAGGAAGAAATGATTTCACCTCACAAGGTGTACCCATAAGAAACTTTGGAAACTCCTCTGATAGCAAAAAACAGTAATATTAAGAGTCACCCAGACTTGAATTTGAATCAAGATTCTGGCAGTGTAATCTTAGGTGAATTTCTGTGTTTCAACAGTTTTAAGAGGGGGATAAGAGTATCTGTCTTAAAGGGTAGCCACTAAGGTTTATAGAATAATGGATGTAAAACATTTAGCACAAATCTGGCACATAGCAGGCACTTAGGAAGTCTTGGTCCCTACTAATAAGAGTACAAACGGAAATGGGTTACGTTGATAACTTTCATAATGGATATCCAGGTCTGCAGTTGGTTGAGCATTCTTTCAGTTTGTATCTTGTTAATATGGATTGAAAATATTTGTGTTTAAGATGACACAGTATATATTAACTCCTCTATGAAATTGGGAGTAATTTGATTCAGCCGATGATAACTGTAGTAGATTTTAATGACCAGTTGGCAGCAATTTTCAAAGCATTCTTCGTAGGAAGTAAAATGTATCACAGGAATTCAGTAGCAATCAAACAAAATACATTAAAATTGTAGAATAACACAATAATCATGAAACCCATTGGGATTTTTATAAGTTTCAAAATTAAGTATGATGCCAGAGAGATGGTACTACTATCAGCCTGGACAAAAATTGTACTTGACATATGTCAGCATATGTCTTATGCCCACTCACTGCTATCTTTCCAGTTTGTCTGTGCAGTGGGATTCTGCTTTTGCATTCACTATATTAAAACAAGAAATTAAATGACTCTCAAGTTCATAAGGGTACCAGTACAGGGCAGAGTCAGAAAGAGAAACTGAAGTTCAGTGAACTGTCTGCTGAATTCTCTTGCCCTCTATGACCATGTCTGAAGCATAATAGACCCAAACTTTTAAATTTTCAGATGCCACTAACATAAAAGGAAATAGGTCAAGGCTGCAGGCTGACTTGATTCTCTTATCTCCTAAAGAATAGGATTTAACTATAGCAATAATGACCTAATTCAGTACTAAAGTAACCCCTGTGATGGTAATAGAAGATTTTTGTTATGTTCAGCATATTTCACCTGAAATTTAGCAGCAAGGTTATCTTTGTCTGTGGAAGTTCATCTGTCTTATTTCTCCTGCTCAAGATAAGAGGTTTCCCATGGTGCATTGTTTGATTCTCGTCACACTGCCAGCTTAAGGACTGACTGTCAGATGGAAGAGCTTTCAGTAATTGGAAGTTTTCTTCACGGTTCTTCAGTCCTTTGGACCGCATAAATCGGCCATATAAGATACCCCTGGTGGTAACTTAGCCTTGGTATGTTCTTTCTCCTTGGAGAGGTGTCTCTCTATTTTCCACCCTTTGTATCCTTATTTCATATTTGCAAAATGTGTTTATTTGCATATAGTAGTACCAGCCATACAATGCATGGGATGTATAGGTCTGCTGGTCTCCTTGTCACCAAATATACAAAGAGGAGAAAGTCAAGAAATGTAAGACATTTGCAGTCTAACTGGCTAAACAGACACTTGAACTGATAATTATAATGTGTTAAATATAGTAATGGATACATGAATAAAGTGCTAGAAAAGCTGGGAAGAGGGAGCACGATCATCTTATTAATTCTATGGAATCCAGTTTATTCTTCTTCCGTGCCTTATGCTTTTGGTGCCATGTCTAAGAAACCAGTGCCTAATCTAAGGTGAGGAAGATTTGTGCCTGGGCTTTCTCTTGAGTTTCATAGTTCAGCTCTTATGTTGAGGTCTTTGATCCAATATTTGTGTATGGTGTGAGGTAAGGTCCAACATCATTCTTTTGCATGTGGCTATCCAGTTGCCTCAGTACATCTAATTGAAGACTGTTCTTTCCCGCATTGAATTATCTCAGTACTAGTGTAGTGCCTTTTTGATGTGCTGTCCTGGCTTAGATTCCACCCTGCCAGACTCACCTGTTTTTCTCCTGGCTCTCAGGCTATTTCTTCTCCATGTGCTTTACCGGAACTTTTACCTTCACCTTACTCTAAATGTTAAAATTGTTAAAGGTGTTATTTGGGGACCCCTTCCCTTCTCTCTCTAGTGTTGCTTCCTAGGTAAGTTGACCCATTCTCATTCTCTTTCTATGCTCATGACTCAGAAAGTTTATCTCCATCCCCGACTCCTCTGCAGAGCTTCACGTAGGAATATCTTTTTGCTTACTGACTTCCCTTGAATATTTCAAAGACAACTTAAGCATAACAGTATCTGAAATAAAATACCTGATTCTCATATCTGCTCACCCCCCAAGGGAATTTGCCTTTCCAATAACTTTTTCTGTCTTGTAACTTGTACAACTATATACCCACTTGCCGAAGTCAGAAACCTGGGGTTCACTCCCTGTTATTCCTTTTCCCTCACTTCCCATGTGCAGTCCCTCAGTATATGTCTTAAATTTGTCCATGGCTCTCATCTCCACTGACATCATTCTAAGTTAGGCCACCATTATCTCTTACTTTAGTCACTCCAGTAGCTTCCTATTCATTCTGTTTTTTCTCTTGCTTCTGTTCCCAGGCTATAGCTAGAGCAAGAATTTTTGAAACGTTCTTAGTCCAGGTTACCCCCATTTTAAATCCTTCAGTGGCTACTAGTTGCACTTAATAACCATCTCATTACAGGATCAATAAACCCCTACATAATCCATTCCTGCTTCTCTCCCTAGGTTCATCCCAAACCATGCTCCCCCTTTTATAGCCACACCAATCTTTTGGTTCATGGCTCACATACTTTTCCTTCCCCCATTCAGCCTCTGCACATGGACTTGTCCCGGATTATCACATCACAGCTTAAACATTAGCCCTTCCAACAGGTCTTCCTCACCGATTCTTTTTTTATTTCCTCACCGACTCTTAAGTCAGTAACCCTGCTGTTGAATTCACTATCATAGCACATTGTTTATTAACTGCCTGGAAGTTTTTAAATTGTGTATGTGTGTGTACATAATATATACACTCCTACACATATACTGTTTTAAGCTGTAAATAATTTGCCTCTTGTTTCTAGATGAGCTCCTCACCTGACATGGGTGTGTGTTGGGAGAGCTTGTCTGTTTTATCTAGCACTTTTCCCAGCCTGCTACTGTGCCTGTGGCAAATAAAAGATGATTTTTTAAAACTTCAATAAATAAAGTGGCAGGGAAATTTAGAAAAGATGGGGTGACATCTGATGAGTGTACATTACCAGGTGGTCAAAGAAAGAAAGGGCATCACAGTTTGAGTAATCAGCAGAGTGTACAAAGGCTCAGAGGCAAGAGAGAGATGGTGTATTTAACATATTTATTATATTCTTTAAAGATGGGGGAATTTTGTGCATGGAGAGAAAATACTTTTATTTTCACTTTGTTTCATGCTTAGTAAATATTCCTACCAAACAAAGCTTGGAAAATCAGATTTTCTAAAGCTTTTACACATTGTTTATCAGAATTTAATGGGTCTGATTATTTTGAATACTTTAGATACTTCAAACAGATAAGACCTATGCACAAATAACAATACTTAAAAGAATATTTTATTTAAGCCTGTAATGAACCAGCAATACCACGAGTTTAATGTGCCTTCATTAGATCTCTCAAATGTAACGGAAGTGCTTATTTTCCTGTCCTGAGTCTAGAAGAGTTGGGTTACCAAACAGTTGGTTTTTGGAGGGGGCACATCCTGATTTCTTTTCTCAAAGTGATTCACACTTAATCCCTGGAGATCTCACCAGGCCCCCATTTTATAACTGAACTTGACGTTTCACATCAGAAGCACAGTAAAGTCCATGGTTTTTAAGTGAGGCCATCTAGTCAGTAATGGGTTTTCTCCCAGATCCATGTGTCCTTTGCTTGGCCAGCATTACATAATCCTCCACCATGTCATTATTATACATTTATGTGGTGTATGAGCATTAATAAAAACATACAGATGCCTCATTACTATCTTACTGTAATTTATCAAGTTACCCAGCGCTTTCTGCTCCTAGCCTGTGTGATCTATTCTTAACAGATAGCCAGATTTCTAAAGAGGAGAATGCATTGACCGTTGACACCCATCAGTCCTCTTTGGAACAGTTTCTAATTCTTTTGGCTGACTCATAGTTTCCTATATTTACCTACTGCTACTGGCACAGATAAAGACAGATTATACTTTTATATATAAATATATAGGAGAGATAAAATATACAAGTATATAATAATACTTAATAAAATCAATAAAATAATATACAATTATATTCATTTTTCATATTTCAACTTCACTTTTGTACATTTAATATTAACTCAGCATTAACCAGTTATGGCTTCCACAAGGTTATATAAAAGTATTGTAATTATTGTCCTCTTATACCTTTTATTGCTGTTGATATTCTAACATCACAATTGATATCACAACTTGTCCTGTAGGACCTGCTTTAAATTGGCTTCTCTTTTCTTTTTGCACTATCCCTACCATCACTGAAGGTATCCTTATTGTCTGACAATAAGATATTTCAGATCTGTCTGTGTTTTCCTTGCCCCAAGGCATGGAATCCACTACTTTCCAAAGGACTTTGCTTTCTTCTAGCAGAAAAGAGCTCTAGCCACCAAAATCTAAATGCTCAGCTTGCGTTAACTATCATTGTTCGGGGAAAAAAAAGTGCTACTGCCGATGTTTTGACACCCTTAGGGACAGAGCTGGATATAGTGTTCCTTTGTTATTCACATTGATTTTTTCCAAAATTTTTTATCACATACTCTACCTATAGTAAGAGACTGATGAAATTTTAATGATTTTTCTAAAATTTGTGAAGAAAAATTAGGCAGTCGATAGAGATTGGAGTCTGTTGGGGATGGCAGATAAGTCGTGTGGCAGTAGATAAGGAAGAAACACTTTAGTTGATTGTGTTGTATTATGAGTGTGCCAACAAAGGACTGAGATACGAAAGGAGAATAATCAGGTTAGCAGTATGGAAAGAAGAGCATGCTGTGTTAGAGAGCTGGGAGACCAGTGGCAGGAAAACCACCCAGGCCCCTGGGATGGTCTAGTATGACATGATGAGGACTAGAACTAGAGCAGACAGTTGGGTGAGATAAGTTGCTGAGATAAGTGCTCTGGATGGCATAGAAACTTCAATGCAGGGTATTATGGGGAGTTAGAGTTAAAGGTGAACTGAGTGTAGGGTGCTAGATGGACAGAAGGGCTATTAACAGTGAATTCAGGAGGAGGAGAATGTCAGATGGAGAGTGAAGAGGGGAAGAATGGACTAATTAGCCTCTAATGCTAAGCTAAGTTTTGAAAAGCAGACAAGTACAGATTGTGTCTGGCCCATGTTTATTCTACAATAAGTCTGCTGAATGAATCAGATATTTCTAATACTGCCATGTATGTTAAGTTCATACTGCACTACCAGCACCATAAGTATATATTTTATTTAATTCTCAAAGTAAGCTCTATGAAAAAGAGGTATACTGCTTTTACAGCTGTTGTGCTTATGAGAAAAACACAGGCTCATAGAGATTAAATAACTGACCTGAGGTCACAGTGCTAGTATGTGGTAGAGACAGACTCAAACTCAGACCTCTCTGACTTTATAGCCCTAACCAAAAGGGAATGAAACTGATAGGGAGAATCAAAGTGATGGTGGAGGGAAGGATACAGATCAAGAAACAGTGTTATAGAAGCCCAGGGAAAGAGCAGTTTTTCAGTCAGCCCACTTGTGGTCCTATGGCCAAGTGGAGGAAACAAAATAGGCAATAGACTTGATAAGTCACTGGTGAATTTAAGAGATGGTGTTAGGAGAGTAGGAGTGAGGGGAAGGCCACTTTACTAAAAATGCAAAGTATCTGGGAGTAGGAGAGGTCACAGTGGGAGTAGATTCTTCCTCCAGCGATGTTCATGGTGAGTGAGGGTAGAGAAGGAAAGATGAGCTGAAATAGAAAGCTCAGTGGAAAGACTCTTTACTACCAGATGACCGCAGTTTCCTTCTCTAGTAATGGCTAAAGTTGAGTGTCAGCTATGCGCCCAAAACTGTTCTAAGTGTCCCACCTGTACAACCTCATTTATTCTTCACAACCATCTTTTGAGGTCGGTGCTAGACCAGTCCCCATGGCAGGTGGGGAAAGAGAAGGTGAGGGTTTATTCAAGGCCACACAGCTAGCAAGCACCAGACTGCCCATGTTGAACAGAATTTGTTTTGGCCAGCAACACTGTAGAAGGTTCAGTTCAGTTCAGTTCAGTTCATTCGCTCAGTCGTGTCCAATTCTTTGCGACCCCATGAATCGCAGCACACCAGGCCTCCCTGTCCATCACCAATTCCCAGAGTTTACTCAAACCCATGTTCATCAAGTCGGTGATGCCATCCAACCATCTCATCCTCTGTCATCCCCTTCTCCTCCTGTCCTCAATCTTTCCCAGCATCAGGGTCTTTTCAAATGAGTCAGCTCTTCGCATGAGGTGGCCAAAGTACTGGAGTTTTAGCTTCAGCATCAGCCCTACCAATGAACACCCAGGACTGATCTCCTTTAGGATGGACTGGTTGGATCTCCTTGCAGTCCAAAGGACTCTCAAGAGTCTTCTCCAACACCACAGTTCAAAAGCATCAATTCTTCGATGCTCTGCTTTCTTTATAGTCCAACTCTCACATCCATACATGACCACTGGAAAAACCATAGCCTTGACCAGACGGACCTTTGTTGACAAAGTAATGTCTCTGCTTTTTAATATGCTTCTAGGTTGGTCATAACTTTCCTTCCAAGGAGTAAGCGTCTTTTAATTTCATGGCTGCAATCACCATCTGCAGTGATTTTGGAGCCCAGAAAAATAAAGTCAGCCACTGTTTCCACTCTCCCCATCTATCTGCCATGAAGTCATGGGACCGGATGCCATGATCTTAGTTTTCTGAATGTTGAGCTTGAAGCCAACTTTTTTACTCTCCTCTTTCACTTTCATCAAGAGGCTCTTTAGTTCTTCACTTTCTGCCATAAGGGTGGTGTCATCTGCATATCTGAGGTTATTGATATTTCTCCTGGAAATCTTGATTCCAGCTTGTGCTTCCTCCAGCCCAGCATTTTGCATGATGTACTCTGCATATAAGTTAAATAAGCAGGGTGACAATATACAGCCTTGACGTACTCCTTTTCCTATTTGGAACCAGTCTGTTGTTCATGTCCAGTTCTAACTGTTGCTTTCTAACCTGCATACAGGTTTCTCAAGAGGCAGGTCAGGTGGTCTGGTATTCCCATCTCTTTCAGAATTTTCCACAGTTTATTGTGATCCATACAGTCAAAGGCTTTGGCATAGTCAATAAGGCAGAAATAGATGTTTTTCTGGAACTCTCTTGCTTTTTCAATGATCCAGCAGATATTGGCAATTTGATCTCTTGTTCCTCTGCCTTTTCTAAAACCAGCTTGAACATCTGGAAGTTCACAGTTCAAGTATTGCTGAAGCCTGGCTTGAAGAATTTTAAGCACTTTACATTACTTTAAGCATTAAGCATTACTAGCGTGTGAGATGAGTGCAATTGTGCAGTAGTTTGAGCATTCTTTGGCACTGCCTTTCTTTGGGATTGGAATGAAAACTGACCTTTTCCAGTCCTGTATCAGGACTTGAAATTATGGTTTTTTAAAGCAAAAGGTACTCACTTCCAACGGTAATAAATGATGAGAGCTGCGGATTATACTTGGTTTATTGCCATACATTCCAAAGACAGAGAACAAAATCAGTTTTACCAAATTTAGAGCCATTTCAGGTGGTTAACTTCAGAATAAGAGTGCCTTCTTTGAAGCTGCATTTCACCCACCCTTCTGAGAAGAAAAGAGTGCCAAAAGAAATGTCCTTGAAATCATTCTCATTATGCCCTGTAACTCTTGGAAGGACATGTTCTTAAGGACCAAGTTTAAACAAATGCTGAAGAACTGGTGAATTTCTTGACATATCTTGAGTTTTAAGTGTTTAAAGGACATGAATAACATCCTTAATGTTTAACTCTTGCTGTTGAAAATATTGGGACAGTGAATTGAAAGGAGGGTATGAACTCACACCTTTTATAGGACAGGGAGGGGCCACTGGGTTTTCTCCTGAGTCGTTAGTGCATGCCTGTGACCTGGGAACAAGCTGAGGTTCCTCTAAACTACTTTCACATTGCCAGCAGAAGAGAACTGCCTGACAGAATGGTCCATTCTTCTCCCTTTGGTAGTGCCAGCAGTAGATAACTCCAAGGTCTCCTTCAAGTAGACTTTTGAGTTTATGGGTTTACAAAGTATTCCTGAGTGCTGAGTCCATTTTTCTTTGTCATCCAGCTGCAGGAAACAAACAAGTTTCATGGTCCCTGAAATTAGCCACCAACTTAAGACAAAAGATAATTCTGGAACTGCCACTCAGCATGCTATATCTGTTCTGCTGCCTCTATAAACCAAGCCTCTTCAATGTAATTATATGACTTGTCCAACTATTGCTAAATGGATGAAGACAGCCTGGATTTATTTATTTTTTCCTCCTTTAACTTAGGAATCAGTATACTTTGTTGCAGCATTTCCCAAAACAGATTCTGTAGAAATTCACCCTACTAAGACAATCTGTGCAAAAGGAACCTGTAAATATGCTGGGGAATTCTGCTAGCAGATCTTTCCTGCTGCCATCACTACCTCCTTTTGATTAACAATTTACATTAGCATATTAAAAGTTTTCCAAAGTTCTGCAATAAAGGAACCAGATCAGCATTTCACAAAGTCATTCACTGCACACTGTGTTGTCAGAGCTTTGAGGTCAACCCTCAGCTTCTACGTATTCAACTTTTTTAGAGTCCATACATGAGTGAGATCATGCAGGTTTTTTCCTCTCTGTGTCTTGCTTCCACAGGTAGGGAGGTGGGGGAAAGGGAAGGTGTTGGTACAAAGGTACAAAGTTGAAGTTATGTAGGATGAATAAGTCTAGAAATCTAATGCATTGTATGAGGACTTAGATGAATACTGGAAGTTTGCTGGAAGAGTGGTTTCAGGTGTTCTCACCACAACAAAAATAAAAAAGGAAAAAATGGTACCTATGTGAGGAGATGGCTGTGTTAATTAACTTCACTGCAGTTATCATTTCACTGTGTGTATGTATGTCAAATCATCATGTTGTACACCTTAAATATGTACAGTTTTTATTTTTAAAAAATGCTTTTTACAAATGAACTTTGAGGTCAAGGTCTGGGTGATCTTGAGCAAGCTATCTCCCCTTCCTGAGCACTTCATTGTAAAGTAGGGTAAAGATATAGTTCTTGTACATGCACACAGTACATAACCATTCAGTGAATTGTAGCAGTTTCTGCCACTGGCTGATGTTCACACCGCCTCAGTGTCCAGCATGGGTTAACAACTGTTCCTTTTGGAAAGTTGCTATGACGGATCATAACCTGGATTTGTAATAAGATTTATCTGATGAGTCACTAATGCCACACAAGTATGAATGAAATTTAACAGTTTGGAAGAATCTCCCATCTCAGAGGGGGATCCTAGAGGCTGTTCAACATTGAGATGCAGCTACGCGATTAATATTGATTAGTCGGTGTACCGTAGAAAGAACTTGGGAACATGGTAATTTACCCAAGCTCTCAGGTAATTAATGGAGTCTGTGAATTAAGAACCAACTTGTTTTACTACGTAGGCTTTGCATTTAATCACTTTGCAGATGTTAATTATTATTTAAATTGCTGTTCATTTATAAAATGTTTAATACAAGTCACAGTCAGCCAAACCTCCTTGGAAATACCACTGAATTATGGAAATTGAGGTTCCTACTCATCTCAGGAAGCAGAATGGTATGTACATGGTTCAGAGCAACTTTAGCACTGAGAAGGAACCCTGTCATCTGGGAACCAAGCTTCCATATGACTTTTCTTGTCTTTTGTTTCTATGGTAAAAGATAGAGTTCTCATGGTAGAGATGCTGAGCAATGAAGAGTGTAAGTAGAAAAGGGAAAGAAAAAGCATCCGATGAATCCTATAGATTGGTATCTAAAAAAATTAATTTGAATGTCACTAATACTGGACCAGACTTAAGTGAACCTTAAAAATATTTTGGTTAAAAAAATTAATACTATAGACAAGAATAGAATAAGGACTGTTTACTCAAGGAATAAATTATTATTGAATACTTTGATGATACAATATGAAGGTTACTAATGTTCCTGGCCTATTAACAGTTTCATATACTTGATCTCCCTGCCAGTATTTTGAGTTTATCTTACTAAAACCCAAATCCATTTTTTTTTTTCACAATTAGTTCTCCTTTCAGTTAGCTTGGATAAATGGGGCTGTATTGTAGTTATTTTTCAGTGGTTAGCTTGGTTATAGAATACAAGTAGTCCATGCAAAACTATTATCAGATTTTAGTCTTAAAAGAGTGTCCTGGGATGACCATGTTTCCTCAACTCTGAGTATAGATGGTTTATCAATCATTTATTTTTGAGACGATTTTCCTGCTTTCTCCAAATAGGATGAGCATTTTATATTTCAAATATCTACATATGTATTTGATGTAGGAAGTAGCTGATGAAAATTCTACTTAAATTGCCTCTTTACTAGCTGTAGAATTAAGAGTTTTGATTACCAAGATACAATCTGAAGTTTAGGATGATATAAAGAAATTATAGTTGTTGGTGTGGTCTCTGTGCTTTAAAAAAAAAAAAAACTTCCTCCTCTCCTTTCTCTTCTGTTGTTGCTTTTCAATATACCATATTCTTTTTCCCCTCCTTTTCCTATACATATGTTTCTTTTAATTGTGTTCAAACAGTGACTGAATACAATGTTAGCACTTTATCTCAAGTTGCTTTCTGAGTAATGTCTTCTCAGTCACTTAACATAAAAGATGCCAGCATAATATTTTTTTAAAGCACTGAGTGGAACTGATGTGAATGCAACATCAGTGAAGACTGGTCTATGCTCTATTCTCAGACAGTATAATTCAAACAGTAGTTGACATTATTTGCAGAGGTTGACAGCCTTCTCTCAGACTGCTAGCATAAATTTGGGTATTAATATGCTTCCTGCCTATTTAAAGAGAATTACTGTTCTGTGTGCCTCAGGAGAGTGTTTTATTTCCAGATGTAACTCAGCACAACAGCCTGGGCCCCAACTTTTGAGTTAAGCATCCTTCTTTTCAATGCACACCTTGATTTAATGAGCATGTGTTCAGCTTGCTCTGATCAGCACACTTAGCTGCACACTGCAAGTATACAAAGATCCAAGTGTCTCCAAGGAGACTCAAGACACTTAGCCCCCAAGATAACAGAGAAGGAGACATGCGAACAAATGGTGGGATTGTGCAATTTTTCCAAAGTTCCAGGGAGCAGATGTGGTCTTACGGAGGCGGAGGAACAAACTTCCATTGAGCACCTGCAGGTACTTTGTACACATCTTCATCTTCATTTCCACAACTGCCACATGAGGTAGATGTTATAGATGAGTAAACTTAACATCAGAGAATGTAAATCACTCCCTGAAAGGCACTCTGCCAATTTGTCAACATAACAGTGCATGCACATAGCATGCACTCAATATAGCATGCCCTCAAATGAATAGTTTTCAACCCTGAATGAGTCTTTCAGGGAAGCAATTTTCAGCATGCAACAATATCCTCAAAAAATATGTATGTCCTTTAAACCAGCAGTTTAATCTCTAGGAATTATCAGATATGAACAAATGTTGTGTGTGTGTATGTAAATGCCAGAAAGTAACTGTAGCCTTATCTTAAAAAACAAAACTTTCCAAATAATTAGTGATACTGAACATCTTTTCATGTGCCTGCTGGCCATCTGTATGTCTTCTTTGGAAAAATGTCTATTCAGAACTTCTGCCCATTTTTAAATCAGAATGTTTTTTATCATTATCAAGTTGTATGAGTTCTTTACATATTTTCTGTATTAACCCCTTATCAGATATATGATTTGCAAACATCTTTTCCATTCAGCAGATTATCTTTGTGGGGTTTTTTGTTGTTGTTGTTGTTGTTGATTTCCTTTGCTGTGAAGAAGCTTGTTGGTTTGATGTAGTCCCATTTAATTTTGCTTTTGTTTCCTTTGCCTGAGGAGACATATCCAAAAAGAGATTGCTAAGACCGATGCTAAAGAGCATACTATGTTTTCTTCTCAGTGTTTTATGTTTCAGGTCTTACATTCAAGTCTTTAATCCATTTTGAGTTGATTTTTGTTTATGGTTTACTATAGTGGTCTAGTTTCAGTTTTTTCCATGTGGCTGTCTAGTTTTCCCAGCACCAGTTATATGAAGAGACAGTCATTTCTCTGTTGCATGTTCTTTGTTGTATTAGTTGTTCACGTATGTGTGGATTTGTTTCTGGGCTCTCAGTTTCCTTCCAATGATCTGTATGTCTGTTTTCCTACCAGTACCATACTGTTTCAATTACTATAGCTTTGCAGTAAAATTTTAAATCAGGAACCGGGATAACCCCAGCTTTGTTCTCTGTTTTTAGAATTTCTTTGGCCATCTGGGGTCTTTTGTGGTTCCACAAAGTTTAGAATTTTTTTTGTTCTGTTTATGCGAAAAATGCCATTGGGATTGCACTTAACCTGTAAACTCCTCTAGGTAATGGCTTTTTTAACAGTGTAATTTTTCCAATCCCTGAGCATGGAGTATCTTTCCTTGTCTTTGTTCCTTCAATTTCTTTCGAAAGGGTCTCACAGTTTTCAATGTATAGATCTTTTACTGCCTTTGTTAAACTTATTCTCAGGTATTTTATTCTTTCTGTTGCAGTGGTAAGTGGTAAATGGGCTTGTTTTTTCTTAATTCTACTAGTTATTTAGGAAAATTTAAATTAAAATCACAGTGAGATATCTCATGCCCATTAGAATGGTTATTTTCAAAGAGGTGAGAAATAAGTGTTAGAGGTGTGGAGAAAAGGAGACCTTTTTGCATTGTTGTTGTGGGTAAATTGGTGTAGTCACTGTGGAAAACAATATGGAGAATTCTCAAAAAATTAAGAATAAAACACCATATGATCCAGCTATTCCATTTCTGGCTACTTATCTGAAGAATATGAAAACACTAATTCAAAAAGATATATGCACTCCTATGTTCATTGCAGAATTATTTATAAAAGCCAGGATATGGTGAATAAATGGATAAAAAAGATATGGGGGGGTGTAGACAATGGAACTCAGCTATAAAAAAATGAAATATTGCCATTTGTGACAACACAGATGGACCTTGAAGGTATTACACTAAGTGAAATAAGTCAGAGAAATACACATACAATATAATTTTACTCCTATGTAGAATATTTAAGTTAAAATTTTTTTAAAAAATAGATGAACAAACCAAACACAGTGAAAACAAACACAAAGAACGGAGTAGTGGTTACCAGTGAGGAAGGTGAAATGGATAAAGGGGGTCATCTGTATGGTGACAGAGGGTGTAAACTTTTGATGATGAGCACACTGCCCTGTATACCGAAGTTGAAATATAATAGTGCGCATGTGAAACATGAATAAAGACATAAGGAAGGAAGGAAAGAGCGAGCAAACACTTTTGGACATGTACTCGCTATCAAAAAAGGAAACAGTTGAATAAATTACAACCGTTTTAGGTAGCCATTACAAATAGTATTTTCAAAGAACTTTTTTATGACATGGGAAAGTATCCACAATAGGATATAGTACTAAACATTCAGTATGGTCTCAACCCTGGTTTAGAAAAATATCTACAGAAAAATTACCAGAACAAAATGTACCATAAATGTAAATGTGGTTATCTCTAAGGAACTGAATATTACACGATTTTATTGCCTTTTTATAGTAATATGTATTCTAAATTTTCTATAGTAAGTGGGTTTTTTTAGCTTGTAATAATAAGATGTTTTCTTTAGTATTGTGGATTTAAGAAATGCTTTAGGAACTGCTCCACTGAAGTCTCCATTCCATACAGTTAATGCAGACTGTATTCCTAACCTCAGATACAGGAACATTCCCATGGAGAGCCAGTATAACAGTAAGTCAGAGAACTGGCTCTGGAGCTGGGCTTCCTGGGTGCAAAACCTAGCTCTACTCTTCACTTACTGCGTGATCCTTGGCGCATTGCTCACCCTCTGTGTCCATTGGTGCTCCCATCTATAAAAATGGGATGAATGATGTGCCATCATGTAAGGTTGTTGTGAGGAACAGATTTTATAGTAAGAGCGTACAGCATAGTAAGTGTTCAGTTCACTGTTATTTTTGCGTTGGATTTAAAAGCTATTGCTATTTTAATACCTTATAGTTGTTTATTTTAAAGCTGGTAACAACAGATTTTTTTATATAAATGCTATCTTTAGTATAGCAGAAGCATTCCCCTTTTTGCATTTTGTTGTTGACTTAATTCACTGAACTCTCGACACCACCTCTAGATGAGATAGCTGGCTGCATCAGACACAGACTAACTCCTTAGTCATTTGGCAAGTTTAGGATTTTAGGACCTAGTTAGATCATGTAACAGCATCAATCATGTGTCCAAGTTTCTGCTAAGCCACGGAGAAATCATTAGAAGGGTGATATATTTTTCCTGCTTTAAGTCAGCCAATATTTTTGAGTGTCTCCTATATTCTGTGAATACAGAAGTGAGAAAGGCCCCTGCTTCAAGGAGCTCACAGTAGATACCCAGCAATTACATGCATTATAATAAATGCACCATTTGAAATAGACAGAGTCTTATAATTGTATTTTGGGGGCAAAAATGGTTTAGGGTGGGCTAAACATGACAAGCTTCCCTAGGAAAGAGCCCTGAAGTGTACTGAAGCACATAGAAGTAAGTGGGAAAGCTAAGATGAGAAGCAGCGGTAACAGCATGAAAGCATACAGGTAAAAGACGCATGATACATCTGTGAAAATGTAGGTAACTTGGCAAGGCATGGGATTGGGTATTGCTGGATAGGGGAAAAAAATGAAGGAGATTCTAAGAGGTGAGCTCAAAGAGATCGGCAGGGCAGAGGTCTCATTTTTATCTTGGAATCAGTGAGAAGATGGTAACAAATTTGCCTTTTTAAAAGTTTTCAGTAGAAATGTGTGGAAGATGGATCAGAAAAGGTGTGGGGACACCGAAGTAGAGAAGGCTGCTGCTGTAATTCTGAAGGCAAGAGGGACTGGATCAATATACAGAGATAATGAAGATAGCAAAGAGGGCAGAGTAGCAAGCTGGACAGCAAACTGACCTTTAGCTGTGTGTGGTAAAAGCAAGGGAGAAGTCCGGACTCGACTCTGATTTGAGGAGCACGCGGCAGAATAGTGGGGTTACGGACTGAGTAGGGAACCCCAAAGGGAAAACAGGTGTGATAATGGGGTCAAGTGTAACATACTAAGTTCAAGATGACTTTGGGTGACTCACCTGGAGTTGCCTGGTAAGAAAACATGGATCTGGAGTCTCAGCAGCACAATCTAGGGGAAGAAAAAAAAAAACCAACACAGAAATGTGGTCATTGAAGCTGTGAGCTGCATAAAACTGTCCCAGGGGGAGTCTGCAGAAAGAGAAAGAGAAGAGGGCCAAGGACAGAACCCTGGGGTTAGAGCATTCGCAGGTCCTTAGAGGGAAGAGAGTAAGAAAGCAGGAGGAGGAAGGTTGAAGATTCAGGAAACCTAGAGGAGGAAGATTCAAGATTTAGGGTATGATCAGCAGGGTAAAAGGGTCCCCTAAGGGAACTGATAATCCAGCCGGGAAGTCACTGCATCTACAGGTGAAGAAATGAGGTGGAAGAATTGCCCATGACTGTACTTGACCAGTCACCTAAGGAGGTTAGAGACAGTTCTTAGGAAGTTGAGAGTGGAATTGACCTGAAGCTAGAGAAAGGCGATGGGACTTCACCAGGCCTGGAATACGGGTAGAATTGAAGCCGGTAGAGGACATTTCAGCTGGGGCGATGAGATATTTCAAATCCATTTTCATGGCTGAAAATAACTGAAGGTGGATTTTTTTATTGATAATGGTTGACAGTGTCATCACTGAATAATGAAGACAGCATTTGGTTCTCTTTTAGTTATAGCACCTGCTGGTTAAACAGTATCATATAAAACCGGATGCAGTGTTGACCTGATATCTTGTACAAAATTAAGGAAGTCGTGACAGGAAAGCGCTATGGTTTCTGCAGAGCAGATTCATTCAAGGAGTGTCTAACTTTGACGGCATCACGAGGGTCAGTTTGATGGGAAAAAACTATCCAATATGGTTATATGCCCTCTTAAATTTTTGGTGCCTAGTGTTATTCGCTCAGTCGTGTCCAACTCTTTGTGACCCCATGGACTGTAGCCCGTCAGGCTCCTCTGTCCATGGAATTCTCCAGGCAAGAATACTGGAGTGGGTTGCCATTCCCTTCTCCAGGGAATTTTCCTAATCCAGGGATTGAACCTGGGTCTTCCTGAATTACAAGCAGATTCTTTACCATCTGAGCCACCAGGGAAGCCCCCTACCAAAATCTTGGTAGCTAAAAGTCCCTTTGGTTTAATGCATCTGTTCCTGGCTATGAAGTTTCAGATGCCCCACCCCATCTTTTCTCCAGCTTCTGGTTGCTAAGCTGTGGGCATGCAGAAGGAAGGGAAGGAGATTTTCTTGTGCCCTCTTCCCCACCCCTCTGCACCTTCAGTTCTTTCTCCATCTTCCCATTACATCTCTTTGGCTTGTTCTTGCTAGGGAGCACCTGGCTTGCAATGCAGCTTAGGTGATAACTCTTCATTTACCAAAAAGAACATATTTATGACAGAAACAGTCAGGTGTTACCTTGGGAAATAACTTGTCATAACCTATCTATACTGGTCTGCTCACAACTCTGTCATAGTGATGGCTTTCTGTGACTGATGCCATTCCTGCAAAGAGGAAGGTACAGAATAAGGAAAAGTCATTGGGAAACCAGGTTCTAGCACTCGTTATGTCCCTTCCCTAGTGATATGGTCTCACAGAAGTCACTGAATCTCACCTAACCTCAGCCTTCTCAGTAAAACTTTTGTGACAATCAAGTGAGATAATATTCATAAAGATGCGTTATGATTGCAAAGTGCTATTTAGATATTAAGTGGTGGTGAAAGTGAAAGTGTTAGTCACTCAGTTCTATCTGACTCTTTATGACCTCATGGACTATAGCCCGCCAGGCTTCTCTGTCCGTGGAGTTCTCCAGGCAAGAATACTGGAGTGGGTTGCCATTCCCTTCTGCAGGGGCTCTTCCTGACCCAGGAATCAAATCCAGGTCTCATGCAGTTGCAGGCAGATTCTTTACCATCTGAGCCACTAGGAAAGCCCAGGGATATAATCATAACCCTGATATGAAAGCAAAGGGAAACCAGATTTCTTCTCTTAAATCTGCTCTGAAGACCTCAGCCTTTCATTCCAACCCAGCATTAGATAATCAGTTTCTCCAGAGCCACATCTCTTCTGGTCCCTGCTAATCTGTGCTGACGGATCTTGGCTCCTGCAGTGGGTGATGCATTTGAGTAGCAGTAAGTTAACTCCATTCTTCTCCCCTTAGTGCATGGTGGAAGCCCTTGAAATCCACCCCTAGAGAAGAAAAATGGAAAACAATTTACAAAGTGCTTCCTCTGGGCCAGGCACTTTCTTTGCCTGAGTTCCTTTTCCACAAACCACAGGCTGTTCCCACAGAGGAGAAATGAGGAAGCCTTTGCAGTTGAGACCTGTGGAAATTACATTTCTATTAAAAGCTGTCTGTGGCTCAATGTATCCATCCCAGATACAAAGTTAAATGATGTAATAAACTTATTCAAAGACATAAAGCTATTACATAAAATGCCATTTAAATATCTTCCACTTAGTGTTAACAAAATACAGCTATAAATCTCCTTTGGTTGCAATTTTGCAGGTTGCTAGGTCTCAGTGGGTTATGCATCTGCCAGTTCTTCACTGTTGAGTTCTCTTTTCTAGTCCTGGTACGTGGGATGTCAGGGATGCATAACCACCTGAAATGTGATGATGTTTTCAACTTTCTTGGTGTCATCGCTCATGAGTCTGGGAGTGCTCAGTCCCTTCTAGGACAGGTTGCCCTCAGTTTTCTACCTGCTGGCTCTGTGCAGTGCTGAGGTCCCATATTTCATATACTTGACATTAGAGGCAGAGACGACCAACCAACTAGGCCATGGCTCAGGATTCAAGGTTGGGAACTGACATACCTCCTGTGAACTCTAATCCACAGCTTCTTGCATGGGGCCATACATTTAGGGAGAAGGGGATAAAATGGAAGGGAAGAGTTGAAAGGAATACAGAGCATCATATCTAGAGACATTCTGGACCCCCAGTTTTCCTGTGGTGATTCACTTAAACCCAGCTCAAGAGGAAATGCTCATACAATCCAGATATGTCTCACTGAAGTTGCCTCATTTTCTGAACTTGTTAGGATTTCCATCAGTTCCTAAATCCAGATGGACCCCATCCTTCTGAGCCCCACCAGACAGAACAGAATGGAAATGAGTGCTGTCAGCATCAGCGTACAGAGAAGCCTTCAGCACTTGCCCAGGTCCTGCAGGCAGTGGGTATTCTTCCTCAAGTGTGACAGTCAGACTGAGTCAGAAGGAAAGCCAAGTCGTTTCATAGACCCTCAGAGCTTTTCCAGAGTCTGACCCACTTTGCTTGCTTCCCAGGTGGCGCTAGTGGTAAAGAACCCACCTGCCAATGCAGGAGACAGACAAGACTTGGGTTCAATCCCTGGGTCGGGAAGATGCCCAGGAGGAGAGCATGGCAACTCACTCCAGCGTTCTTGCCTGGAGAATCCCATGGACAGGGGAGCCTGGCAGGCCACATAATTGAAGTGACTTAGCAGCACCCGTGGAGGGGATACTGTCATTGCAGGTCAGCCGAGTTCGTTCCTGATGCTTTTGCTGTCCTCTTTCAGGAAACAGCATCCTCCATTCAGCCGCTGACAGTGTGACCAGCGCAGTACAGAAAGCGAGCCAGGCCTTGAACGAGCGCGGGGAGCGGTTAGGCCGTGCGGAGGAGAAGACGGAAGACATGAAGAACAGCGCCCAGCAGTTTGCGGAAACCGCACACAAGGTGGGTCTCTCCGCGCAGCGGAGCGCTCAGCTCTGGGTGGTCAGGGCGCTTCGGGGCCCAGAACTTCTTTATCAGTATGTTTGCCATGCTGCTGCTACTGCTGCTAAGTCACTTCAGTCGTGTCCGACTCTCTGCAACCCCAGAGACAGCAGCCCACCAGGCTCCTCTGTCCATGGGATTCTCTAGGCAAGAGTACTGGAGTGGGTTGCCGTTTCCTTCTCCAATGTTTGCCATGATGAGGTACAAAATCAAGCCTTTTTTTCTTTTTTTCCCCTTGTACAGTTTCCTTCTTCTACTTCATAAGTTGTGTGTGCAGTGGAAGCGTTCTTCTTTTATGTGTTTGGTTATCTCCTTTCCACTGGCATCACCCCTGACTCTGATCCCATATCTTTGGGAATTGTGGACCATCTTTAGCTCCTACCTGGAAGTTTAAGGCTCTAGTTTCAGGGAACAGGATGGGGGTGGGGGTGGGAGGTGGCAGGTCTCAGAATATCCCTCCTCTTTTGGCCAGGGCTTGAAAGCATACTGTGGGCTCTTGTGCTTACTTTTCCATGCTGTTCCTTTCTGGTTATGAGCCCAGCATCCTGTGTTCTTATCTCTTTACCATATAAAAAGCAAACTGTAGTCCCAGGGTACCTCAGGGCCAGTGTCCCCTGCAGAGGGGCCTTGGACCTCTAAGGCTGACTGATATAGAGCTGCTTGCACAATTTCCACCTGCCTCTGGGTGCAGAGAATGGCCTTTCCCACATACCCCAGGTATGCACACTCACACACACCCTGAAAATGATGCGCCTTTCAGAAAGGGAAGTTGTTATTGGCAGCCAGCTATCTAAGGCAGTCACAAACGACAGGAAAGAGAGGCCCTGTTGGTCAGGTGATAAAGAGGATTTATTACTGTTCTTGTGCTTTGGATCAAAGGGCAGCTCTTTTCTGGCTGGTGATTTGAATTTAGGTTTCCAGAAAAGTTTGCTGATAATGGTTGGCGTGTCAGAGACATGATCTGGCCTCTCAAGATAGGCTTTTCAGGTGACCTTTAGGGGAAGAAAAAAATGAATTTGCTTCAAAGGAAAAGCCCACTTTTGCTGAGAAAACAGAAAAGGACAACTTGAAAAGTAACAGGAACCATCTCCCCAGCTGAGCTGGGTTGGCCCCTTCCCAAAGCTTAAGCCCAGGCCCCACCATGGATCCAGATCCGTGTGGCTGCATCTTGCCTTCCCTTGCACCCTCTTTGCACAGACCTGTCTGTGGTGTCACGACAGCGTGTTATTGTAATGCAGCCCTGCTGGGGGCCAGAGTCTGGTTTGCCACGGCTGTCACAGAGGGAATGAGCTCAGAATTATGGTTCCCTTCACCTGTTTTGCAGCCTTCATAATAGAGAAATAATGATGAAATGAAGAAGTTAGAATTTCCCACCCACCTGCATTTATAGCAACATTGACTGTAGTGATTTAAGGGAGGGAAGGGCAGTGAAAGTCTGGGGAAACACGTAAACAGTGTTGATTTGGGGAAGAAAAGGCTAAAGGGAATTATTTTTTAATTGTCTTCAACTGTGGGAAGGGGGTGATATTGTAGCATTTCTCTCTCGTGTCTTGTCCGACAGAAAAGAGCACTCAATAGTGCACTGATAGCATTCTGCTAAAATAAAGAGTTAAGGTTAATGATTAGACCATGAACCAGATTACCAAGGAAGTCTGTGAAATCGCTCTTCCTAATGCAGAGTAGACAATACCTGGAGGTCATCCGTGTCAGTACCCACCTCAGAGAAGGTCGTGCAGACCTGGGGTTGGATAACCTAAGCAGATGGCCAGAATTCTTGGCCCTGCTCACCCAGTTTTCCTGAGACTGTGGCCAAGTGTGCTAGGTGGTTGGGAAGGCAGTATGGTTTGTAGTTAACATCTGCTGTTTGATTTACCACCTCAGTGACCTTGGGCAGGGGCTTAGTTTCTCTAAGCCCCTATTTCCTCATCAGTAAGGACTGCTAACTAATAATAGTGCCTTTCTCCTACAGTGTTGAGAGAATTGAATGCATTCAAACCTATAAATCAGTTAGCGCAGCACCCGGTGCATATAAATCTTAATTGATATCAATTATAATTGTTTCCATAAAAATGGTTTCTGCTGAGCCTGCTCTAATCCATTGTCACATGATGAGCACTGTCTGGGGGGGGGGTTGGAAAAATGTGACTGAGGACCCCAGCACAGGGGTGGGGAGGGACTGGTGGTGAAGATCTGTGCCCTCCAGTGTAGGGTGGGAGGGCCTCCTGCTGAATGCCAACACTTTCTAAACACAGAGCAGCCCTTAAGAAGGGGACCTGTCAGAACAGAAACTGATTAGACCACCAAAGACACAGGGGTCTCTGGCTTTGACCACTGGAAGGATTGGTACCAGCTAGTTACCTACTTCCGTGGAGAAGACACAGTAGGGGGGCAGTCTCCACTTACTTTGGTTTCCCCTTCTGTGAGTGGTGTAAGGGGCGTGGGGGCACCGTTAATGTGCTTGAGGGAGTGTGAGAGACACTATTATAACCAGACTTTCAGTTTTCTAAAACTGAGGATGTGTGCTGATGAATCACCGGCATTGGCAGTATTCCTGACGAGGAGGCTGACCTCTGTAGATAAAGTGCGGCTATTTTCCCAGGGACTGGGACTCCTGATTTGTCCCATGGCATATGCTGACCATGAAGATGTCATTTTGCTGGCCGAGCCTTCGCCAGGCCTGCTGGTGAGGAGTGTTCAGAGGTGGAACCCAGGTCTTCCGCCACCCCAAACGTGGCTGTGTTGATTCAGAAAGAATAGGCTGTGTTTAAAAGTCAAGCCACAGTGCTCATGTCAGAGCCCTGACAAGAAAGGCAGTTCTGGGTGAGCATTCCTCTGGGCTCCCTGATTGAAAGGGCATGCCACCTCGGCTGGAGAGGCGGGCACGCTTTCTGGATGGATTGCAATAGAAGAGGTTCTCTGGCTTTTTCAGTTTACCCTGGTACATTAGAGAGTGGATCACCTTTGCAGGACCCTGCCATCAAGATACATGGGTGCTTGTCTCCTGTAGAGATGATGGAAATGCTTCTGCACCCCTCTCTTCTCCCAGCTCTGTTCAGCCTGGCTTGGGGAAGCGCAGTTCCTTCCTGAGCTGTGAGCTTGGCACAGCCTCGGACCTTAGGAAAGTCCAGCTCAGCCACAGAGCAGGGCTGCTAACTCTCCACCACTTAAAAAGCACAACGGTGCAGTGTGTGCAATGCTTTGATGCCCGCCTCGGCTGGTGAGTCAGCAGGCGAGAGCGATACCCACACCTAGGCATCCTCAGATGACATTTCCTGCAGAAAAGAACAGGGATCTGCCCTGTTCTGCACAAGCCCACATTTGTGGGGAAGCGAGTGGTTAAGTGGCATTTCCCTCCCTGGCAGGGAATGACTACCTCTGTCCCTATTCCAGCATCTGCTCCCTGCGTGTCTGAGCCAGGAGGGACCTCAAGAGTCCAGGCCCCTTAAAGAATCCCCCTGTATGGGCTTCCCTGGTAAGGGAAGGGCTCAGATGGTAAAGAATCTGCCTGCAATGCAGGACATCTGGGTTCAACCCCCAGGAGAAGGGAATGGCTACCCATTCCAGTATTCTTGCCTGGAGAATCCCATGGACAGAGGAGCCTGGCGGGCTACAGTTCATGGGATTGCAAAGAGTCAGACACGACTGAGGGACTAACACTTTCACTTTTCCTGTATGAGTAACGGTATTTTCTATTATGATTACTGTTGTCATTATTATTTAGATGGAGTCATTTACACAGCTTTGAAAGAGAAAGTTTTCCATGAGATAAGAAAGCAGAATATAGTGAAAGGAAATTTTTAACGTACCCTCTACATTAATTCATAAGCATTTGAGTTGGAGATATTTATAGACACGGGCTTCCCCTGTGGCTCAGCTGGTAAAGAATTCTGCAATGCGGGAGACCTGGGTACAATTCCCAGGTTGGGAAGATCCTCTGGAGAAGGGAAAGGCTGCCCACTCCAGTATTCTGGCCTGGAGAATTCCATGGACTGTATAGTCCATGGGGTCACAGAGTCAGACACGACTGAACGACTTCGCTTTTCACTTTCACAGACACGAGGAAACTGAGGGACAGAGCGCTTGTGACTTTAGAGCTAAAGGTCATAAGCACATTTGTGCTTATGGAAAGCACCTGCTTTCCATATTCTAAAGTTTCTGACTCCCAGGAAATTAAAGAAAGAAAACAAAATGAGGTAGGATGGAAGTGATGCCACTTTCTGCACAAATATCTCAAATGGCAAAACGTCCAAACCAGCAGTATTTCTGTGAAACTGAGCTGGCACGGCCCTGCCCGGTCGGGGCTCCCCTTAGCGTCAACCCCAGCTGCCCGGGAGAGGTAACCGGGCTGGTGTGAGGAGCAGCACGCTCACTGCTGAGGATGAATGACTGTGAGTAAATTGGCACAAGCCCATTAGCTGAAGGTTAATAGCTCAGTGAACAACAAGACAGCAGCTCTGATCAAATATTTATGGTTGGTATTCATTATGCACCACGCTTAACAGGTCTGTGTTGATTTTGAATGATTCGCGTTGCTGAATAATGTATTAAAACTAGAGACAGAGCAAGAAGTGGAAACCTTTCAGTGGAGGGGCTCAGAAGGTGGCTGGGGAGCGGGACGGATCAGGGGAAGAGTCCTGGACCTGCCATTTCTACCCACCGTGTTTCCTGGACTATCAGCTCGTGGAGGCCAGGAGTTAGGAGCCGCTGCCATCTTCTTGGCAAAAGCCCACAGCACTTAGCACTGCAGTCTGATCACGCTCCGGGCTTCACAAACACAGTCTGACGGTTGACGTGCTGTTGGCATCAGCACTGCAAAAGGTCCATGGGGGCTTCACTTAGGCTGGCTTCACCAGACACAGGTACCTGAAGCTCTCTGAGCTGAGGTTTCCCAAGTAGAGACTGTGTGTTAGTCGCTCAGTCATGTCCGACTCTTTGCGATCCCATGACTGTAGCTTGCCAGGCTCCTCTGTCCATGGGATACTCCAGGCAAGAATACTGCAGTGGGTTGCCATTCCCTTCTCCAGGGGATCGTCCCGATCCAGGGATCGAACGTGGGTCTCCTGCATTGCAGACAGATACTTTACCGTCTGAAGCACCAGGGACGCCCCCAAGTAGAGATTAATTTAACAATGTGACTACCTCTAGTCCAGCTCCAACCTCAGGGATTAATCCCTAATATCAAACTCTATAGACACCCAAGGAATCAGCTTCCACCCTGCCTTCTGCTTCATATCAGTGTACTGGCTCCTTGGAAAGGATCTGGCTAAGGAAGGCGATATCAGATTTAATTTTATGTTTTGTACCTGCATACATTTCCTTAAATACATCATCATGGGCTCCAGCTGGGCTTGGGAAACTATTGACTGATACAGTGGTATTTGGTGTTTCCATTTATAAAGATCTAACATTTCAGTGAACCACATTTTTCAAATACCAGAGGGAGCAGCAAGTCAAGATTTGAATTTGATCTATTGTTCAGTCCTGGTTGGTTACGTAGTCTTAATTGTCAAGTGCCTCAAACCTGGTTGAACATCCAGGATATTACGTGGATTATTGCAGATTGTTTCTCTACAGTTGGTGATTTTTAATACTTTGAGATGTCAGTAAACACTTAAAACTGAAGAGTGGTCTTCCTGGATAGCTAGTAACCTGGAAGCCCAGACGCCTTTGTTGCTATGCTAGGGTGGGTCACTCATTCTGCCTATACTTTGCCTCTTCCGTTTGTTCCTTCAGTGGCAGGAAGGAATACCATAGAGCCCCACCCTCCCCGGACACCTGCACCAGCAAGAATGCTGTGAGGAGTAACAACTGCAGTGGTCGGTGGACTGTAGGGAACGTTACACATTTCCTTGGTGCCACTGGGAACAGTAGTGGTGATCTGCCGCAGCAAAAAAAATATAGCTGCTGCTGCTCAGCGTGGATTTGGGAAAGAAGCAACCAGTGAACTCTCCCCACTGCTGATAACATCTCACATTTGTCCCTTTCTCTCCTTAGCTTGCCATGAAGCACAAATGTTGAGAAACTGCCTCTCCCAGAGACCTCTTAAGAGAAACTGAAGTTTGTTCAGCAGTTTTTACCAGAAACTCCGGACCTCCGCTTGCTTCTCCAGTCCCCCACCCCCACCAAAATATGGACATTTAGATGGTTTTTCCTTTTCAGATGTTAATATGAGAGAAAAGATGGTGTGTTTATATTAATACATTTCCCTAATAATCTTGCTAAGAAATGCTGCATAGTATCAGCTTCATTTTTTTCTGACTGTGTGTATGCGTGTGTTCGTATGTGTGTTTTTTTTAAGGTTTTTTTTTTTTTTTTGGTAGTTTGAATATGAAATTTGGACCAAATGATATATTGAGCTAGGTCTAAACCGTATTTTTTTTTCCTGATATTAAGCAGGAAGACATTTTAATGTGACATCAGATGCTATTGTTCCTGGTTTGATAAAAGTCAAGCAGGTTGGTTTCACTCAGGCTCTTAGCTACTCTTAATTTGAAGGTTAAGATTCTATATCCTGAGACATAAATCTGTATTATGGAAAACAATTGGATTTATCAGGAGAAACAGCAGTCTTTGATTTTGCTTTCTGTGTAGTAATTTTCTGCATGAGCCATCACCAGCATTCAGAAAAACAAATAAGAATCACAGATAGAAATCTACTTTCTGAGCTATAGTTTAAATTCTTCCACTACTTGTTTCCAGGCTGATCATTTAGAATTACCGTATGAAGGATAAAAATTTGAGATTAAACACCTAAGGAAAAGCCTATTTAAAAACTAATGTGAATTCATGAACATTTCTTTGTCATCATCCCAAATTGTGGTAGCTGATTTTGAAAAGAGCTTGGATTTTTATCAAGAATTGATTTGTCCAGATAAAGGTCTGTGTAAATGATAATGTGAAAAGATAATACATTTAAAGTCTTTTTTCTTTTCTTTTCACAAAGACATACCTGTTTAGAGACGCCCTCATGATGTCCTTAGGAAATGGCCTTCAGTTCTCAATATCTGATTTTTGGAGACTTGGATGTTGTTACTGCTGTCTATTTATTTAATGTAATTTGAAAGTGCGGGCTTCTTGACAAATTGCATTTCATGGCAACTGCAACTTGCCTCATCTGACATAGAACAGTATAGTCTTGAAGCCTTTACATTATAGTCAGAATGAATGAAGTTGGTTCATTACAGCTCCTGATTTTGTATCACTCAACATGGACCCAGATTTTCAGTCTGAGAGCTTGGTTTCTTAGAGGGTTAAAATGCTAAATATAAAAGCTGTGCTTTGTCTTTCTGAAACAAGGAAGCAAGCTGAACATCCCAGATACATTCTCAGCCTCCCGCTGTGATGCATTGATTTTTAAGCTGCCTGGATCATCAGGACCCTTTCTATTCCTTCCTACCTATTGAGCCGACTGAGGCCATGTGTATTGTAGCTTCTACATAGCAGCATAAGATGACTTTGGGATTATTTATGCTGATTTAAATAGCTTAAGTTCTCCTGCTAAAGCTTTGCCAGGGAGATAGAAAATCAGGCTACTGGGTGGGGGCGGGGGGCGGGTGGGAAATGATCTTAGGCAGTATGTGTCAAAAGGGAGGTGAGATTTGCCAGAGAAGAATTTCTGAATCCTCTTAGGGAGATGATCCAGTTCAAGGAAACTCTCTGTAGAATTTCTAGGGTAAACTATATGTTTACTATAATATTTTGTACTTTTCTTTTGGTGTCTTAAAACTTTAAAGAAGCAAGGAACTTATTATCTGGTGAGTACTATTAGAAGCATTTATGATTTCTAAGAAAAGCTGAAAATACCACATCAGATAGGTTTTCTTTGCAGACCTCTGTTTAGTAAAAGCATGCGCGGGCACACATATGCATCTTCCCAAATTGAATTCTAGCTTCAGAGATAGATAGTTGATATAAATAATTAGAAGAGTAAATCTCAAACCCCTGACAATCAGCCAAACACAAAAATAAAATTTGTTGCCAAGTATTTAACAACACAGTGTTTGTGAAGCTGCTTCTAAAGTAGCAGAGGGTGAGGTCATAAGCATACTGTGAAATGTGAGATTTTTTTTTTCCTCTCTGGTAAACTTGTGATAGTTATCCTTCATAAATACAAGTATTCCACATCTTCCCCTCTTTCCTCACTCTCTGTTTATCCTTTTAAACTTCAGTCTTTTGGAAGACATCCTGATTTGAAGAAAGTCTCTCTGCACCATTAGCTTCCTCCATTGATTTGCCTCCAGGCTGTGGTCACACCCTTGACCTCCCTGTGTCCAAGGCCTACCAAGGCCTCCACCCGCAGAGAGGGCCAACAGCAACCCCAGTCCCTTCTGGACCTCCTGACTGCAGAAAAGCAAGCTTTGTGATGACACATGTGAGGTTCTTTGGTATCCTTTTGTAGAAGGTGCTTCAGTACAAAGTATTAATACAACCTAACCTGGAGGAAATTGCTAAAATGATTCACATTATGTGGTACCAGTTCATTTGGGACCACTTCAGTGGCTTGCTAAAAGACATTTAATTTCTTTGTTTCGTTTCTGCACCTCACTATTGAGTTTTGGAAATACGTTTCTGTGAAGGATTTCTTAGATTGAACTGACAACTCGAAAAGAGTCTTCCCAGCGCTCCCACTTCTTCCTGGATGTAGCTGTAGTATTCTTCCCCAGTACTATTAGGTACCTATATACAGGAAGTAGTGATTCAGGTTAATGTTTCATATTAAAGAATGTATTTGTAAAATGTAACAAGAGCAGTAGTTAACTTTTTCTAAGCTCTGAAAAAAAAAATAAAGATTATGTGTTAGACTTAAAATTTCGGTGAAATCTGTCTTAATACTACTTTTGTGGCTAACAAAGGTTGTGCATTTATGTAAAAATACTTATCCAGAATGCCCTCAATAAACAATATTAAAGATAGGTTTCGCTTTCAAGTTTTAGAATTGTAACACTGCTGATGTCTGTTGTACAGTTACTAATTCTTCAGAAGTTCTCTAAGATGTCAAACATAATTTCTGTTCCTTTCAGAGATGAGTAACACCGGCTCTGTGATTCATTATTACAGCAAACTCTAATTTTGTCATTAAATATTTTACCTCTGTGATGAAAGTTCGTTTCTTAGTTATTTGGGAAATCTCGAAAACTCTGCCAGATAGGTAGGCATCATCGCATTTTTGATGCTCATGGGAAGAACTTGTGTGCCTCCAGGAGACTAACAACTGGGGTTAGCATGCGGATAACATTCCCTCTGGTCATTCCAGTGGGAGAACTTGAAATGTAAAAAAAGACTAAAGAGCTAACTAGCCCTAGTTATGCAATAAGCTTCTATCCAGTAAGAGTTTAGGTCTTTTATTTCTTCTCATGGGCAAGCAGTTAAGTAGATTAAATGCTTTCTGCTGATATTAGTGATGTGCTCAAGTCCATATTATTGCATGTGGCCTCATTGAGCAGACTATTTTCATGTCCTTTTAAATTGGAAAGAAGACCTGATCAAATTATGTCAGTTTATTTTTATGCAAAAGCAAATGCAGCTTATGACATTGCCCCATTTGTTTTCAAGGGACATGACTTTGGTGATGGCTGGTTTGACACAGACAGCGCAGCAGGCGGCCTGAAATGTTTCCTAGGAGAACCACAGGTGGAGGAGAAAGGCTCCCACCTCCACTCTCAAGAGAAAAGGATAGAGAGATGGTTTGGCTAGATGATGCCCTGACTGTAAGTTATTATAATTAGGTATTTAAAGACACTGTTCTGGTGAACTAATTATAAACCCACTTACTTGCCAAGATGATCTTTACTCTTACTATAATTTTTGTTAGCAATTATACCACAACCGACTCAAATTTTATGGGAGAATTAATACAAGTATCTTTTTAAAATCAATAATGCCTTTCCTCCTTGCTGTCAATGAGAACACGCTTAGGAAAAACTACAGTTGTTCCTTGAATAATGGGTTTGAGTTGCCCGGGTTCATATATATGTGGGTTTATTGTTTTTTTTTTTAAATAGTTGCATAGTACAGTACTACAAGGGGCTTCCCAAGTGGCTCAGTGGTAAAGATTCCACCTGCCAGTGCAGGAGATGCAGGTTCGATCCCTGGAGCAGGATGATCCTCTGGACTAGGAAATGGCAACATACTCCAGTATTTTCGCCTGGGAAATCCCATGGACAGAGGAGCCTGGTGGGCTACGGGCTTGCAATAGAGTTGGACACTACTTAGCAGCTAACCAACAACAGTACTACAAGACCCACAACTGACTGAATCCAGATTTAACCAACCACATGTCTATCAAGTGATGGGCACACTCTAAAGTTATAGGCAGATTTTGTATTATTTGGGAAGTGGCTCTGACCCTTGCATTGTTCAACTGTGTTGATTTATCAGTCATCATCTGCCTAAGCAAGCGGATTGAGGGCAGGATGAGGTAGAGAGAAGAGGGAAGAGAAACATACCAGAAACAAATGTCTTAACAAATGCAAATGTTTCCATATAATTTCCTGATGGTATTCATTCTGTGTGCCTCTTCCCCTGGAGTGGACAGACCTGGGTCGTAGTGAAACATAAATATGCACATCCACATATGTATGCACACAACTGGCATTAGAAATGATCATGCAGCCCAGTTTTCACTGGGGCATTATTCACAATAGCTAAGACGTGGGAGCAACCTAGATGTCCATTACCAGAGGAATGGATAAAGAAGACGTGGTACATATATACAGTGGAACATTGAGTGAGTGAGTGAAGTCGCTCAGTCGTGTCCAACTCTTTGTGACCCCGTGGACTGTAGCCCACCAGGTTCCTCCATCCATGGGATTTTCCAGGCAAGAATACTGGAGTGGGTTGCCATTTCCTTCTCCAGGAGATCTTCCGGACCCAGGGATTGAACCCCAGTCTCCCACATTGTCAGTCAGTTCAGTCGCTCAGTCGTGTCCGACTCTTTGCGACCCCATGAACTGCAGCACGCCAGACCTCCCTGTCCATCACCAACTGCTGGAGTCCACCCAAACCCATGTCCATTGAGTCGGAGATGCCATCCAACCATCTCATCCTCTGTCATCCCCTTCGTGGATGCTTTACCGTCTGAGCCACCAGGGAAGTCTGACAATGGAATATTACTCAGCCATAAAAGAGAACAAAGTAAGGCCATTTACAGAAACATTGATGGACCTAGAGATTATCATACTAAGTGAAGTAAATCCAACAGAGAAAGACAAATATTATATGATATCACTCATATTTGGAATCTAATCTTTAAAGATGATACAAATGAGCTTATTTGCAAAACTGAACCAGACGTACAGATACCAAAGACAAACTTATGGTTACCAAAGGGGAAAGGTGGGAGAGGGGAGGGGTAAATCCGGAGGTTTGGGTTAACATACACATACTGCTATCAATATAGATGGTAGATAGCCAACAAGGACCTCACATATTGCACAGGGAACTCAACTCAATATTCTGTGATAACCTATATGAGAAAAGAATCTGAGAAAGAATGAATGTATGTATGACTAAATCACTTTGCTATACACCTAAAATGAAGACATCATTGTAAATCAGCTATACTCCAATAGAACTTTTTTAAAAAGAGCTGAGCGGCCCTGTTACAGTCACCTGAAGCCCCTTAGTCAGCCCCTCTTGCCCATCTGGACACAGACTGGCAGGAGTCCGTATTTCCAGGGATCCATGAAACTTGAAAGTACCTCAGGTGGGCCACGAGCAGAGCACGAGAAATACAAAGCCAGACGTCAAAAACAAACACATCCCACCCACAAGGTAAGTCTTACTTTATTTCTCCAAATGTGAATGTGCTAACAGTTGTCTTTTAACAAGAGGGTACAGAAGATGGATTTCCTTTTGGTTTGCTTTATGAAAATCCAGAAAGTGTACGTACACATAAAATAACTTTGTACAGCCAGAGCCAGTCTGATGCAAAACTGATCTCTGCTTAGACATCACCCCCTCTCACCATCCCAGGCCCTTTGTCTTGCTTACCAAACCTTCTCAAATTCTGCTTTAAGCTAACCCCTCCTAAGGTGCGACCTTACTACACTGCTGGTTTATAGGAGTGTAGGGGAGTTCCTCCCCCCAGGCTTCATGTCAGTTACGTGGGGAGATTATGAAAAATGTATACATTTTATTCCCAAATTTGCCTTCTTGGTGCTCCTAGGCATCTTGTCTTTTGCAAAGAAATTAAAATGGCTCCAGCAGGCTGGGAGAGTGGGGTGCCTTGCTTCCCCAGACACTTGCTAGATTTAAACCAGCAAATTAAAGCTGTCAAGGAAATTAAACATAACGTGCATTTAAGCTCGATTACTGCCACAGTGTAACCTTCTGCCTTGACCCCCATTATATTTTCTCCCTTGAGCCTCATCTGGAGCTTCAAGATTTCCTGAGTCGTATTTTCACTTCCCAAACCACCACCCCCGCCCGCCCCCAACCCCTGAAGTTTTCTGCCACATTTTCTTCTTTCTGCTGATGAGTCATCGCAGGTCTTCAGGGGGCTGTTTTGATGACCTATCCCACTGGGCACTGCTGGGAGGTAAGCTGGTGAGGCAAAGCCGCTTCCCACAGGAAGCGTGGACAGAGCTGAGAGATTCTAAGGTGAGGACTGAGGTGTATTGTCGCTGCCCTGACATGTTGTCTATCAGGCATTTTAAGTGCTATGGATTCTCTCAGACGGAGTGGAGGTGTTTCTATGAAACATTCTTTTTCTGTCTTTAAGTGCTCAAAGATGCCTGTTTCAATGGCTATCACCGTTCATACCTCAACGTGTCAGAGGCTGGACAGGAATCGCTTTTCCTGCAAGTCCCGGGTGTCACTGGTCACACTGAACAGAATCTTTTGTCCTGGAACGTCGTACCCCAATTGCTTTGCTACTCTTGTCTGTCAGGTGACACAGAAAGAAGGGAAATGAGTCCATGAGTCCTCAACTTTACCCTGAGAGCTAAAGCATGGCTTGGATGATTCAGTTTCTGAAGAAAGTTTCTATTATATGCTCTGATCTGGGGCACCAAATTCTGTTATTAATTATAAGACCACATCCTCGGTAATTGAAACCTGAAGCTTTCTGTTAGTTTTTCTTTAAACCAATCCTTTCTTTTACTGCCCCAGCAAGGAGAATCTGGTTCCTACTTATCAAACATGCTTTGTTTATTCACGGTACAGCAGCTTCCTTCAAGGAGTTTTGCTTTTTTTCAGACCTGGAGTTAGTGACTGATACTGGTGGACACGTGTACATTGGTCTGAAACTCTCCAGTATGGAAATAGCCTCAGCATTTGGACAGAACGAAACTGTGGGAAAGAACAATGTCTGAGCTGTGTTCCACTGACGCCCCAGGGGAGGAAAAATAAAACACACCTTTAACAGGAGAAGACGTGGGCAGGGCGCCCCCTTGTGGTGGAGCCGCATTGCACTGCGGTCCTGCCCTGTTTTGAGTTCAGGTCTTACCAGTGGGCAAGTTATTGACTCTCTTTGTGTCTGTTTTCTTAGCTTTAAAATGGGAGTGGCTATCTACTTTACAGGCTATCATAAGGATTCAATGAAATAATGAGTGTAAAGCCTTTAGCTCCGTGCTTGGCACATAAGGCTCCGTGTATGTCAGCTCGTCTATATGCTAGACTCTGTGATGGATCCAAAATAAAACAGTAAACCTTGCAGGCTGGTGACATCTGTCAGACCATGCTGCTGGCTAGAAGAATGGATGTGTTTTTCTTAAATCCATGTTGGCACAGGGGCAGACATTCTGTGCATCTTTGGTCATTTTTATGATCTATGGACATAGATCCCTTGACATTTCATGTACCCCAGCCTGGGGATAAAGGAGAGGCCTCTAGCCTAAAGGCACCCAGGGGTGACCATTTTCTGGAGGAAATTTCCAAAAGGACTAAATTCACAAGGACTGAGAGACATTGGCTTTAGTGTCTGTGTCATCAACTACAGGAATGGAAATGTGTGATTTTATGGTCTGAGTGATTATTTGATGTGTCCTTTAAGCAGAAATTCATACCACTCTTTAAAAAGAAATTCAAGGTTGGCCTACATATGTACAGCATTTCTTTTCTGGAAACATCTTTTGACATTCAGCTAAAAGAAGGAAAGAAGGCCCCAGAAAAACTATGTCAGCATACTGTTTCCCCACTGTTGTCATGGTGCTATTATTTATGATGTCCAAGCCAACCCAACATTTGTAAAGGACTGTCCCAGACAAGAAGGATCAGGCTAGTTAAAACAGTGGATCTGCCCCACCCCAGATCCCAAATTTTACTTTTCTAAAAATTGCACTATGCATTTTTTTTTTCATTTTTTTTTTCATTTTTTTAAAATTATAGGCCATGCATATTTCTTCTTAAAATTCCTCCTAGCAGAGAGCTTCCTGACTCTGTCATTAGCTTTTTGTCCTTAGGCAAATTGCATAATTTTTCTGTGTCTGGCTTTTCATGTTTCAAAGGAAAATAATCTACACCCTGGCTGCCTCGGAGTCTCGATAAGTAAAATGAGATGTATGGACCTCAAAAGAGTACCGGGAAGTGCCCAGTGCTAAAGAAGTGTGGGTTACTTACTGAAACCTTGATTTTCAGTTGTTCCCACCCAGGGTCGAAGGGATTCCCTTAATATCTCACCCCTCTTTCTTCTACAGGTCCATCCTTCTAGTACTAGATGGCGCCATCACTTCCCCTACCCTCTCTTCCCGAGGAAAAAAGTTCCCCACAGACAGCTGGAGGCCGCTTGCCATCTGGGAGGTGAAACAAAGGCAGGAGGGAGAGATGGTCCCAAACTGCTCAGGGAAAGGGGGAAGGGGACAGCCAGGCTTAGAGGCAACCACGAGAGAAAGGACTCGGAGAGCATTTCAGGGACTCGAAGAGAGCACGCCTGCTCAAGCCTCCTGGATGCAGTTCACCCGAGGACCACAGGTACCTCTCACTGTGTAGAAACTTTATAGTAACTCTCAATATAGAAACTGCTCTCCACCCACCTGGGAAGACTCAGGAAAATAATGAAACACACTCTGTTCAGGGCCAAGGGTGAGCTGGAGGCATGTCCACGTCCTAACCGTGTCTGGGTGTCCTAGCATAAGACTGACAGAGGACCACAGAGATGGTCCAGGTCTTACGATTTCACAAGTCAATGTGAAAGCAATGACAGTTATTCTAGAGAGACAGGATGCTGATTAAAGGATGTAATCTGAGGATGCTCCTTCAGACACAGCGATGACTGGACACTTCAGCTCCACTCACTGCGGTTGTTCAGTGGCTCAGTCTGCGACCCCATGGATTGCAGCATGCCAGATTTCCCTGTCCCTGTTCCACTCACGAGAAACAGCATTATTATCCTGACAAGGGGAGACTGGGGCAGTCACCTCTATACTCCCCTTTGGGGTGTTTCACTGGCCTTACGTTCCCTTTAGAAAAAGCAAGATAAACGGCTGGAAGTGGGCCTGTCTTCATCCAGGCTTAATGCTGAGTTGGTCTGAGCCACCTACTCAGGCTTCTTTCTTTGGGCTCCACCAGATTCTCTACCACAGGTGAGTGCTCACCCCCTCAACACACACACGCACACACTCATACAACTGCCCTCACGTACCTGCCTCTCACCAGCTATGTCAGATGAAAGAAGTTTGAGGACCTCACAAGAAGGATGCGGTACCAACCACAGCCTACACCCCCAGCCCTGGGCTTCCTTCAGGTCCCTGTTGGGTGTTCCGCCTCCCCCAGGTAGAATGAGGGCGGATGAAAGGCACAAGGAGGCTGATGTTGCCACTGGAAGGAGAGCAGTTAACTCCACCAAATGCCAACCTTACAGAGTGCGCGTGACAGGAGGGGGCAGTTAGGGGAAAGGACGGATTCTTTGGAAGCCATTCAAACCCGTCTCTCTGTGACAAATGATCCAACAGTACCTTGACCCTGGGCGGATGTCGCCTTCCAAGCCTTAATTCCACAAGCAAACCTGCACCAGACATAGGCCTAAACTTTCACTGTGGGGTTTTTGTCTAAGAAAAGCAATCTTTGGCTATAGTGCTCAGGTCTGCTTAAGCCCTGTTCAGAGGTCTCTCCCCCTGAATTCAGTCAGGACAGGGAATTACATCCCGCCTCATTACTCACTGTGCTTTCACTGGCCTGCCCATCTTTCTCTTCTCCAACCATGCCAGCTTCTTTTGTAGCTGAACACCTTCATGTGGTATTGCTGATGCCAAGAACACTTTCTTTCCCAAATCTCCGCATGGCTCAGCTTTTCTCGTCTATCAAGTCTCCACTTAAATGTCTCGTCAGACACTCACGGATTTAGAATGGTTGCCGGGGGAAGGGATAGTTAGGACGTTTGGGAAGGTCATGTATACACAACTATATTTTAAAGTGGATAACGAACCAAGACCTATTGTAGAGCACATGGAACTCTTCTCAATGTTACGTGGCAGCCTGGATAGGAGGGGAGTGTGGAGAACGGATGCATGTATATGTAGGGCTGAGTCCCTTCGCTGTTCACCTGAAACCACCACAACATTTTTAATCATCTGTACCCCAATACAAAATAAAAAGCTTAAAGTTACAAAAAATTAAATAAATTTTTTAAAGTTTCATCAAAAGACTTCCCGGATCCCATATCTAAAGGAGATCCCCTGCCTTTCCTTCTCCCAGCATCTCTTCTTTCCTTTCTGAGAACTGATGGAGATCTGTATTTATACATTTGTTTTCTTTACTGTCTTGCCCACACCCAGGCCTGAGAGGTCAGGAACCGTGCCTATTTAGTTCACCAGGTTGCATCAGGACCTAGGATTTTACCAGGCTTTTAGGACACTCTTATGACGTATATGAACCTGTCCTCCACTTAAAGCTCCCACATGGGACCAGTAGAAATTCACAGGGAAAAAAATCCAAATAACTAGACACATGAAAATATGTCAGCCTTACTCATAGTTAGAGAAACGCAAAATTTTTTCAAAGGGGCATTCAGTGACTTGATGGCACTTGATAATCAAATACTATGGAATAGGAGTATAAACTGAGACTATATTTTTGAAAGCAAGCTCTCAACATTTATCAAGATTTGAATCACTTGAACCTACCCCCAACTCAGCCCCAGGCTCATGCTGTTGGTCTTCAACCACCAGCCTCTCGTGACCACCCCACACTGTACCCACAGGCAGATCGATGTTTCTTAGCTCACTCATTAGAATAGCTGAATTACTAGTCAGTTTTTCCAACTCTGGAAGGCAGAAAAGCAGTTACCAGGGGTCAGTTAATTCCCCAAAATGAACTCTGCTTTGTACATTCCCATTTTATATTTAATATAGTCAGACACTCCACTGTTCCCATCCACTTTTTTCTATGGCAATGCATTTTCCTTGGCTCTAGTCCTTTCTATTCTCTGGGATTCTGAATCTGGAAAGGAAAGAAGGAATAATCCTTTTCTAAGCACTAACTGCTGTGTTTGGCAACCCTTTCATTCTTCTATGCCAGTTATCAGTTAATCGTCTCTCGGGCCCAAATCCATGCTTTTTTGCCCTGCTTGTGATGCTGGAGCTGGACTCTGTGAACATTGCACCTGCTGCTTTTGGCGCCCTTAGCAGTTAACTACTTTCAACTAATTATCAATTATTTATGTTAAATTCTACCTATTCCAATAACCGGCATGGTTTCTTTTTCCTGCCTGGACCCTGCCTAATATAACATCTCAGTAGAGTCTCAGGCAGCTTGGCACAGCGTCTGTTCCAGCCTGTAACCATTCTCCCCCAGCCTCTCTCAGCAAATCCCTTGGTGACTCAGATGGTAAAATATCTGCCTGCAATGCAGGAGAGGCCCAGTTTCTATCCCTGGCTTGGGAAGATCCTCTATAGAAGGGAATGGTAACCCACTCCCATGTTCCTGCCTGGAAAATTCCATGGACAGGGGAGCTTGGTGGACTATACTCCTTGGGGCCTCAAAGAATCTCACATGACTTCGAGACTAACACTTTGCCTAACACTTTCCTTTTGGCAATTGATCTAATTTCTTACTTTGCTAAGATCAGGACTTTCCTGTTTACAAATCGTTTCCCTTTCCCCACCTCCTTATCTAAGTTCTGATGCATCTCCTGCACTCCCAACCTTAATGCCCCTACAAGTGTTTAATGAGGACCCCTCTTCTGGAGCCTTTCATCCCTTCCTTCTTATTCCATCAACAACAGCCTCATTTCTTAGATCTCTAGTCTCCCCTGCTTCACTTCTCCTTCTCACAGAGGACAAAGACTTGCCACCTCTATTATGAAATTTATTGAAAATGTTTTCTTGCCTTCACTACCATTAAAATGCCACCTTCTTGCCACCCCTGCAATTCCCAGGTGTCGCAGTGGTGAAGACTCTGCATGTTAATGCAGTAGACACAAGAGACACAGATTTGATCCCTGGGTTGGAAAGATCCCCCAGAAGAGGAAATGGCAACCCACTCCAGTATTCTTGCCTGAAGAATTCCATGGACAGAGGAGCCTGGCAGGCTGAAGTCCATGGGGTCACAAAGAGTTGGATGTGACTGAGTGACCAAGCATGCCACCTCTGCACAACAGACATCAAGAGTGAGTGGGCTCGACTCACCTGGCCTTACAAGTCTGCTTTCTTTCTCATCACGCTGCTGGGAATACTCTCAGGGACATCCCAACCCACCCAGTGACCAGTGCTCACACACCAATGGTCACACTGGAGTCTCATGTTCTAGGTTTCCAACTTGCCTTCTTCCCACCCCCAATGGCATAGTTTTCTAAAAATTCTGTCCTTCCCCTCTCTTCTTTCTGATTTAATCCAAGCTAATTTCGGGGGGGGGGGGCGGTGGGGTGGGGAGGGCGGGCATGCGTGCTCGGTAGCTCAGTCGTGTCCACCTCTTTGCAACCAGACGGCCTGTAGCCTGCCAGTTTCCTCTGTTCATGTATACAATAATATCACTGTAGACTTGACCTTTCTCCTGAACTCCAGAACTGAGTTTCTGACTTCCTGCTGGAAATTTCCACATAGCTCAAAAGGTCCAAATCTGAATTCATCTTCTGTCCTCACAAGCCTGTTTTCCTTCTCTTAGCATCCTACTCAGGCTGAAAACCCAGCTCTCCTTGATTTTCCTTACCATTCCCCTCCCTCTTCTCAGTCATAAACTAGGAATAATAGTACATATCCCATAGGATTGTGTGGGGATAAAATTTTATTGTTAAACCATTAGGAGAGTTAATATTTTTATTACTATGATTCCTTCAATTAGTGGAAATCTGGCAATCATATTTCTTACATGCAGTCATTCCTGCATGAATTTTTCCATCAGTGTCTCTGACCTAGCTCTGACCCTCACCGATGTGAACCTGAACCACTCTAATTGGCCAGCATCTATCAACCATCTACTGTATGCAATATATTTTGCATAATAGGGTAATTCATATTCAGTCTCAAATAGTTCTACTTTTTATTCAGGTGGGAAAGGCAAACACACAAATTGAACGCAACCCAAAATGAACTCAGAGCTGTGTACCAGAGATTAGGAATTGCAATAGCATTTTCCAGCCTCCCCTATCCAAATCTGCTTGAGAGTATTGTCAGATTCATCTTCAGAAACCATATCTGATCATTTAAGTCAGAGCTCACATATTCTTAGGCCAACAGAGGCCAAAGAAAGAATAAAATGGATTGAAATAGATTTTTAGAAGGCAATCAGGAGTGATGTGGACAGTGGCTAACCGAATGGGAAGTGTGTACACTCTAAAAGGGCATGCCAATACTTAGTTTCACCTATATGGGAAGCAGGTAAGTCCTACTAGATCCTCCAGCTTTTTCAAAGAGAAACCATATGTACCTGAACCATGTCATCTGAGCCAAACAAAAAATATCAGTAGGTAACATCTTGTTCTTTGGCTACCATTTTGAGAGCCCTCATTTATGTCACTTTTCTGCTCAAAAACCTTTAGAATACCCTCATTATCTGCAAAATAAAATCTGAATTCCTCAGTCTGGCATGCAAGATTCTATGTGACCTAACCCCAACTACCTTCTCAACCCACTCCTCACTTTCACATATGATTGTGCAATCATAATTCTACCATAGGAGGCCATTGCTTTTCTTGCCTCCTGGCCTTTGGTTACAATGTATCCTGGACCCAGGATGTTATCAGCATTCAAATATTGTCTATTTTTCAGGGTTTCACTCAACATCTCTGCTTTCCCAAAATTTGCCCTGATTTTTTCTTTTTGCTAAGCTGAAGTTGCCTTTTCATACTATTCATGGGGAAAGAAGGCTGACTGCCGAAGAAATCGATGCTTTTGAACTGTGATGTTGGAGAAGACTCATGAGGGTCCCTTGGACTGCAAGGAGTTCAAACCAGTCAATCCTAAAGGAAATCAGTCCAGAATATTCATTGGAAGAACTGATGCTGAAGCTGAAGCTCCAAGACTTTGGCCACCTGATGCGAAGAGACAACTCACTGGAAAAGACCCTGATGCTGGGAAAGATAGAAGGAGAAGGGGACAACAGAGGATGAGATGGTTGGATGGCATCACTGACTCAGTGGACATGAGTCTGAGCAAGCTCCGGGAGATAGTGAAGGATAGGGAAGCCTAGTGTGCTGCAGTCCATGAGGTCGCAAAGAGTCAGACACAACTAAGCGACTGAACAATAGCAACAAAGCTGAAGTTGACCTCCTCTTTTACACAATTCCATTGCTTTTCCTTATACTCTGGCACATTCCACCATAAATTACAAATGTGACTTGCCTTCGTTGTTAAACAGCCATCTCCTAGAGCACTGCATATCTAAGAGCACACGTTAGTAAATAACATATGTGTGTTTACCTATTACATGAACACATTGTCTCAGTTAGCTCAGGCTGCTATAACAAAACTGGGTGGTTTAAACAACGTTATATCTCACAACTCTGGAGGCTGGAAAGTTCAAAAACAAGGCTCCAGGCAGACTTGACTCTTGGTGAAGACACTTCCCACCTTGCAGAAGGCTGCCTCTTCACCATTTCCTCACATGGCAGAGAGCGAGCTCTCTTGTTTCTTCCTTTGTTTATAAGGGCACTCATTCCATGATGAGGGCCCCACCCTTATGAACTAATCTAACTCCAACTATGTCCCCCGAGCCTTACCTCCAAATACCACCACACTGAGGATTTGGGCTTCAACATATGAAATATTTAGTTCATAGCATACATGAATGACTAATGTTACTGAAATGCTTTCCCACACCTTCTCTCCTCAAAAGAAAGACCAGACTAAAGGACCCTTTCTCTTTCCTGCTGTATTTTAAATAGATAACCAATAAAGTCTTATTGTATAGCACAGGGAACTCTGCTCAATGTTATATGACAGCCTGGATGGAAGGGGAGTTTGGGAGAATGGAGGCATGTATACATATAGCTGGGTTGCTTTGTTGTGTACCTGAAACTATCACAACACTGTCAATCAGCTCTACTCCAATACAAAATTAAAAGTTTAAGGTTTGAAAAAATAAATAAAAGAAAAATCATGCTGTCTAGGAAAAGAGGCCACTGAAATCTTAGAAGAAGAAACTTTAGGTTGATTGACTGTGAGTAAAACAGGCATTTCAACAATACTTGCCATACAGTATTCAGATTCTCTTCCTGGCAAAGCTGAAACAAGGAAACAATTTACACTATCTGCACTGTCTAATTAGATACAGTGAGTTTAATGTATGACACCTCCTGCAGCTGAAGCAGCCAAGGAGAAGGATTTTTGTTTTGTTTTGTTTTGAAGCATTACAATGAGCAGGATGGTGGTAGTGGGTGGAGAGTTGGGGAAAGAAAGAAGAGAAAGAGTTAGAGAGGGAAATTGTAAGACTGGAAGCAATACCAAAAGGAAAAGACAGTGCATTCTAGGTTTCTTGCCGTATTTACCCGGCTTAAAAAGCAATCATTTGATTCTACCCTTGAACTTGATTGTCAAGATGATATCCTTTTAAAGACATTTCCTGCTCCAGAGAGGATAGATAGTGAGGCCCTATCTAATCCTGAGTCTGTGCCAGGGGGCTGCTTTGGAGTGTGAAGATGAGAGCTATGTGTGGGGCTTTGAATCCACGTCACATCAAACCAGGCATAGGTCAAATCATGTCACTCAAAGTGGTCCATAAAGGGATGAAAATTAAAACACTGATAAATGAGTGCATTTGTCAATGGGAAACTATTAAGTGTGCTCGAATCCACTCCTACCTTTAGGTGATTTTGATAAGACTCCGTGTCTTCTATTGTTTAGTCGCGAAGTCATGTCTGACTCTCTGCGACCCCGTGGACTGTAGCCCACCAGGTTCCTCTGTCCATGGAATTTCCCAGGCAAGAATACTGGGGTGGGTTGCCATTTCCTTCTCCAGGGGATCTTCCTGACCCAGAGGTTGAACCCATGTCTCCTGCATTGGCAGGAGGGTTCTTTACCACTGAGCTACCAGGGAAGTGCCAGCCAACCTATTAGCCACAGTCAAAGTAATGTTTAATGATGCATGTCTTTGGGGGCATCTCTTTTCTGTGTTCTTGAATTTCTCTTTGTATCTCTCCCTCCCTGGGATTCCACCAAGGATTCCGGACTGACCTCTGGCTGAGTTTGCAGAGGTTCCTGTCTAGTATCCTTTGCACACTCTATCTCAACACCCACTTCTCTTCACTCCAGGCCTCCTGGACGCAACAGTAACTTTTCTCCCAAGATATTTGTATAGTTTTGTGAAAGGAAAAGAAGAAAAGAGAGAGGAGGCGAAAAGAGTGAGGAGAAGAAGTGGGAGGGCAGTGGGGAAGAAGGGCATATAGGAAGAAAGTAGGGGGCCAGAGGAGAGGGGAAAAGACCAGGGAGAGATCCCGGTCAGTCACAGGCCCAGCATCCCTTCTGTGTTTTAATGTCTCAGACAACCTGAAAACAGGCCTGTGGGAAGTTGTAACACCTACCAAACCCTTGACAGCCGCTATTCTTCACAGAGGCTATGAACAATTGCCTGACTGCCAGTGTCTGACTGAAATAATAGCTGTACCTACAGGATCATTTGGAAGACAGATGGTGGAGGCAATCCCCATTCATCTGCCAGTGGCCATTTCATAATTCTCGCTGTCCTGTCAGGCCCAGGAGGGGCAGGCACAATGCAACCTTGCTAATTAGTCAAGCTCATTAGATAAATGTTTTAAAGACAGAACTTCCGTCCCATGCCTCTCCTGCTCCTCCACCCAGCCCCACCATGCCAAGGTGCTTTGGAGTATACCTTTGGTACCCTCAGAAAAAGCAAGTATCCAAAGTCTAAAAGCCATGATTTTTTGCTAGGTGGGTTTCCCCCCCCACTTTTTCACTTTGCTGTCCTTCCCAGGTAGGTCTTGTAGCTCCAAAAAAAGGTCCTTGGTCTTCCCTACTGTTTGCGGTTTCCATGCTCTGGCCCATCAGTATTCCATATTTCAAAGGCTGGATGAGTTTGCCATCCTCTATTTGAAATATCAGACACATCTGTTTATCATTTTTATAGCAAGCATTAAGCCAAGACTTCACTCAAGGCAATGTTCATGAATTTAGAGAACTTTTGAGACCTCCAAATCATTCCAGCACATATGAGAGTTTTAGTTGTCATTCAGAAGCAATTTATGAGAACCTACTAAGTGGATATGAATAGGAATGAGGGTGGAGAGAAGCAGGGAAGCCCTATAAGTGAGGGCAGCTTACTGAGCTCTGATCTTCACAGTGACTTCAATTCTCTGCAAACACCATCTTGAAATCTTTAATCATGCTGAACAAAAGGACGGCATTTTCATTTCCTCCTTGGCTCTAGGGGACTGAGTGACTTTCACTTTCCCTTTTCACTGGCCCTGCCACTGGGCAGTTTGTTCGGCTACAGTTGCTGGGAGAGGGGACCATTCGCAAGGGCTCAGGAAGCAGAACCTCCTGAACGCTGAGAGGCTAGATGCTCCAGACAGAGCAGAGATTAGCCGGTGGAGGAGAGGCAATGATCAGTGCATGCAGCAAGGGAGACACAGTGGTAAATATTTTTAATGTCTGTTTGAGCTCTACCCCAGGCATGGCCTGTTTTCAAGGTGCTGACAAAATCAAATGTGCAAGCCTCCAGACTGGAGGTGGACCCTGATGGCTATAAATTCAGCAAGCGAACAGCACACCCCATGAGTCTTCTTGGGAAACAGAGTGGCATCAACCACCATGTTACCAATTTCACCATGTACCAGACCTCAGGAGATGATGCCTTAGATGGACCTGTGAGGAATAAGGCTGAAATGTAACCTGAAGATTGTAAAGGGAAGGCTTTGAATCCCAGACTGAGGGATATGGGAAAACTTGAAAAATTTGGTCAGGAGAGTGACTCCCGGAGCTCTGGTTGCCCCAGGAAAAAGAAATGCTCTTTCTAGACCCATTAGGCCATCTGCTCATCAGGCTAATGTAACAAATAACTCTCCACTGCCTTCCCTTCGCGGCACATCTCCCTCCCACTACCTCTTTCCTTATACTGCCTCTGCCACCACAAACACAGCAGAAAAAGTGCAGCTGTTGTCTCCAGTTTTGACCCCATGGCTGTCTTGACTTCTCTCAGACACAAGTCAATAACCGTGCTTAAAAAAAAAATAAATAACCATGCTTAAGTCCCTTGCACTGCCCACATCCGACCTCTCCCAAGTTGCTTAGGTGAGCAGTCTCACCCATGATCCTGTCTATGGTAGGCAGAATTCTAAGAATGACCCCAGTGACCCTTGGCCTGGTATAATCTCTCCACTGAGAATGTAAGTAGAGCCCATAAATATGACAAAATACCACTCCCATGATTATGCTATATCATATGCGGTGTGATTAAGATTACTAATGAGAAAGAGTGGGCCTAACCTAGCCACATGAACCCTTTAAAAGCAGAGTTTTCTCCAGCTGGTAGCAGAAGGGCAAGTCAAAGATGGAAGCATGAGAAGGACCTGATGCCCCAATGAGCTCTGAAAATGGAGGGACTTTGTGAGAAGGATGTGGCTTCTTGGAGAAGAGTGACTCCCCAGCTGATAGCCATCAAGGACACGGAGATCTCAGATCTTAAGCTGCGAAGGTACTGAATTCAACCTCAGTAGCTTAGAAGCTTCTAGCCCAGAGCCTCCCGGTAAGAGCCTAGTCTGGCCAACATCTTGATCTTGATCTTGACCTTGACCTTGGAAACCCTGAGCATAGAACCCAACAAGTTTGCTTGTCTGACCTACAGAACTGCATGTAGTTTCACATACAGAAATGTATGTAGTTTTAAGCTACTAAATGTATGGTAATTGGTTGTGTACCAATAGCAAATAATCTACTATTTTAGCCCCTTCCCAGCACTGTCCTGTTGGTGGCTCAAGTCCTGCCACTTTAACACTTACAGCCAGAATGAGTGAGTTTTAGGAGCTGCATCTGAAGGGACAATATATTGAAAATAAGAGATAAGACTTGCATTAGGAGATTATTGCAAATGCCCAGCATGAAGAAATAAGGTCCTAAATTCATTGACATTAGTTATAGATAAAGGCAATAGGTTTGAGAATCCTTATGAAAGAAAAACTGTCCAGATGTAGCAATTGATTGGATGAGAGAAAGACAAAGATGGCTAGTCTGTCGGCTTTCGGAAGGAGCTGAAGAGAACGTTAGTCCTCTCTGATAGCATGTCCATTAAACTAATTGGAAATAAAAGATGTGTTCAACTCCCAAAGATGACTCTTTTCCTAAGATAAGAAGGTACCAGATTAGTAAAAATTGCTGATGGCAAGCAACAGCACTAATTCAATTCAAACCAGTTTAAGGCAGTGGGGAGGGGCAGGGGTGGTGGAAGGAGGATGCTTCATATTGAGAAGCAGTTGTTTCATAGACCTTAGAGACAGGAAAGCAGCAGAGCCTCTGAGAGGATTGCATTGGGATACGAAAGTCCCTGGGACTAGAGAGAGGGGTCCCTCCATCTCACATTTCTTCTTCCCCAACAACCATCCTTGTGTGCCAGTTAGCCTACTTGGTAGATGGAAGATGGCCACAGCACAGCTTTAGGGTTGAAGGGGGGCCAAGTCTACACTGGAATTGCTAAACCCAATTTCCAATCTTCGGGGAAAATGGTCAGGTCGGTTAACATGGTTGGCTCACCTCCTGCCCCACCACCACACTGCTGCTCTTAGGAAAGTGGGAGATGAGTTGGTTCCTGGTTCTTGAGCGTGGCAGACACTCCCAGACTTGTTGGCCCAAAAAGCAGAAATGATTTTTCAAATATTAATTTCCATAGACACAAGAACCTACTCTCCTTTCTATAGGGGAAACGTAGCATCATGCCTCAAACAGCTGGACTGTAATCCTGATGTTCCCTCTACACAACGGTGTAAGTGATACTAAGGTCTCAGGTACCCCTAGCTATAAAACAAGGAACTTGGTCCAGGTGTCATTGACTGCTCCAGTTTTCATGCCTGTGAGTCTAAGTCCTTGTGAGCAGAAATGATGCTATATTGATTCAGTCCTCTTATTTAACTTTCCTTTGCCTCCCCAAAGATCAGCAATAAAGCCTCTCAGCAATAATCCTCTCATCAGCTTACAAGAGGAACAAAGTCAGCCAAGGAAAATATATAGTTTGTATTCTAAGAGAGCTGGACCACCTGAAAATCTGCTTAGTACTCAAAGGACACTTACCCTGAGTCCAGTGTTAATTGGCTTAACATCTCTGCCTGGACAGGAGCGGTGGTTCTTTGAGATAAAAGTGTGTCTCTGAGTTCCACTGGGCAGTTACAGGTTGCCTGCTTCCTGACTCTTTCTTGCAATTTTCTTTAAAACCATAGAAGGTCAGAACTAATTCCTTTGTATTCTATATGACAAAGCAGAGACTGAGAGACGAGAAGGGGCTTGCTCAGGGCCATATGCATAATAGGAGGCAGAATGGGGAGTAAAGTCAAATGGCCTGACTCCTGTTTTCCCCCTGTCCCTTCTTCTGTGAACGAGTAAGCTATGTGATCAAGCCTGGAGCCTCAAGGATGAGTCAGCATCCTTCACTGAGGCTACCTGTTCATTATGGGTTCAACTGTGACTCTCCCCACCAAAAATTCATATTTTGAAGTCCTGACTCCCGATATCTCAGAATGTGACCTTATTTGGAGATAGGGTCTTTACCAAGGCAATAAAGTTAAAATGAAGCCATTAGAGTGCACCTTAATACGACTGTGTCCTCATAAAAAGTGGGTATGTAGACACAGAGACACGTTAGGGGGAAGCTGATGTGAAGAGAAATACAGAGAGAAGATGACCACCTATGAGCCAAGGAGAGAGACCCAGTACAGCTCCTTTCCTCACCGCCCTCGGAAGGAACCAAGCCAGCAGACACCTGGACTTCTTGCCTCCAGAATTGTGAAACAATAAATTCCTATTGGGCTTTCCTGGTGCTTTTACTGCAGGCAGATGGTAAAGAATCTGCCTGCAAAGCAGGACACCCGGGTTCGATCCCTGGGTTAGGAAAATCCCCTGGAGAAGGGAACGGCTACCCACTGCAGTATCCCTGCCTGGAGAATCCCATGGACAGAGGAATGGGGAGGGCTACGGTCCAAAGGGTCGCACAGAGTCAGACATGACTGAGCAGCTAACACACACACACAATGTTTAAGCCACTGAGTCTGGGGTGCTTTAGTTACAGTGGCTCACACCAAAATTGTCTGCTAAACTCCTCATTTCAGAGCAACTTCTTTCACTAAGAACATTTGAAATGAGTGTAGGCAACCGTGGCTGTGAGGAATTGCCCTCCCTCATTGTCTTTCTTAACCTCTTTCCTGATCTCTTACCCTTTCATCCACTACCCCTCAAAAGTCAAAAGAGCGTAGCTTGCTTCCACTGTTCCAGTAGCCTGTAATAATCCCACCATCACCTGAGTAACTGCCCATGCTATCATTTCTTCTTTTAAGCTATATCTTGAAGCACAGATCATCTTGAAAAAGTAAAATATAGTTTTAAAGTGTATTTTTGCAAAAGTACACTGTGACTATCTCCTATCATATATATGATTATTTCAACTGTTCCCTGTGATGGTTGATTGTGTTCTCTCCATGAGCAAAGCCATCTATTTGGAGCCAGCATAATGCCTCACCCATAGTGGTCACTGGGTTGCAGCACCCAACCTCTGAACAAGGAAAAAGTATGTGGAAGAACTTAAGAACATTTTAAGGTAATGAGAAGCTAGTTCTTGCAACGCAATCTTCCAAATATTTTGAATCTTTCAAAACTGTATTCTGTGTACATCCTACATCCACTGCTTCTTCTCCATGTAAAATCATGGGAATGGACTCTTCAGCCGTAGATCCTTTGTCACTAAACTGGAATTTATATGGAACTTCTGGTGGCATAAACAGTTCCCCCAATACCAGACTACCCTAGCATAACAAAGAATTCCAGAGTTTTAAAATCAAGTGTATCCACCATAGCAATATATTTTTGGATCCATCTCATACAGTAATGGAAATAAAACCAAAACTAAACAAATGGAGTCTAATTAAACTTACAAGCTTTTGCATAGCAAAGGAAACCATAACCAAAACAAAAAGTCAACCTACAGGATGGGGGAAAATACTTGCAAATGATGCAACTGACAGGGAATTAAACTCAAAAATATACAAATAGCTCATACAGCTCAAAAAAAAAAAAAAAAAAAAACCCAATTGAAAAATGTGCAGAAGATCTAAACAGACATTTCTCCAAAGAAGACATGAAGTGAAAATGATGTCGCTCAGTCATGTCCAACGCTTTGTGACCCCATGGACTGTAGCCTACCAGGCTCCTCCATCCATGGGATTTTCCAGGCAAGAGTACTAGAGGGGGCTGCCATTTCCTTCTCCAGGGGATCTTCCCAACCCAGGGACTGAACCTGGGTCTCCTGCATTGCAGACAGTTGCTTTACCGTCTAAGCCACCAGGGAAGACATACAGACAGCCAAAAGGCGCACGAAAAGATACTCAACATCACTAATTATTAGAGAAATGCAAATCAAAACTACAATGAGGTATCACCATCACCTCATACAAGTCGGAATGGCCATTACCAAAAAGTCTACAAATAATAAATGCTGGAGAGGTTGCGGAGAAAAAGGAACCCCTCTACACTGTTGGTAGAAATGCAAGTTGGTACAGCCACTATGGAGAACAGTAATGAGGTTCCTTAAAACACTAAAAACAAAGCTACCATATGACCCAAAAATCCCACTCCTGGGCATTTATCCAGAGAAAATCATAATTTGAAAAGACTTATGTACCCCAATGTTCATTGCAGCACCATTTACAATAGCCATGACATGGAACAACCTGAATGCCCATAGACAGATGAGTGGATAAAGAAAATGTGGTACATATATATATACACATACATATACAATGGAATACTACTCAGCCATAAAAAAGAATGAGTAATGCCATTTATAGCAACATGGATGAACCTAGAGATTATCACGCTGAGTAAAGTAAGTCAGACAGAGAAAGACAAATATCATATGATATCACTTATATGTGGAATCTAAAAAAAGATACAAATGAATTTATTTACAAAGCAGAAGTAAACTCACAGACATAGAAAACCAATTTATGGTTACCAAAGGGAAAAGGTTGGGGTGGGAGATCAATTAGGCATTTGGGAGTAACATATTCACATTACTATATACAAAATAGATAACCAACAAGGACCTACAGCATAGCACAGGGAACTATAATCAATATTTTGTAATATTATATGGGAAATAAATCTGAAAAAGAATATATATATATATATATAAAAACATATATATGTGTATAAATCACTTTGCTTTACACCTGAAACTTACACAACATTGTAAACCAACTACACTTCAATTAAACAAAAACAGTTGTGTCCATAGTAACAGCTTCTGACATATACTTTCAAATAACCCCAAAACTAGGTAGGTCAATGTTCAGAAGATTATGGATAATTATAAATTTTACTCCACCAATTTTTCTGCTCTGAAACTTCGCTCTATTGGATATTGCCTCCTGTGCCCAGCCATGGAGATCCCTCCCTCTGCTCCTCCTCTCGTTGAGACCTGGAATGCCTTTCTCTGTCTCTCCAAACTCTGGTTAGAGTCTCATCTCTGCCCTAAAAATTTTAAAGTCTCCGATTACATTCACTCCTTATAGCTCTCATCTATTTCCTCTGCAAAATGGCCAAAGCCTCTTAAGAAACCATGAGTAAAGTACCTGGTTTAAAAAAAAAAAAAAGCAGTCTGTTTCTAATACTGGAGTAGGGGACTTGAGATCTGAGAAAGAGATGTCATAAGACAAATATAGTCTCCTAGGTCCTCACTTTCAAAGGGAGATTTAAATAGAGACCAGTGTGAGTCTGGCACCATAAGATGCAAAACTGTCTACTTTGAGTGCTGGTGGAGTTTTTTAAGCTCTGAGATAAAGTCAGGACATTATCAGAAAGAGGAATAGTGATAGATTTTAAATTGTGTAGAGTATTTTTTTAAATTGTTGATGTGCATTATTTAGAAATTGTCCCAGTCTAAAATGTTTGTCCATCTCTATATTCTTTGTCTATACAACTTGTTGATATAGAGACTTTTATAGCTAGCTAATATAGCAGCAGGTGAAGAAGGGACACAGTCTCAATGTCAGCAAAGACTTCAAGACTGTAGGTGCTCAGTTCAGTCATTCAGCTGTGTCCAACTCTTTGCGACCCATGGACCACAGCACACCAGGCTTCCCTGTCCATCACTAACTCCTGGAGCCTAGTCAAACTCATTCCATCAAGTCAGTGATGCCATCCAACCATCTCATCCTCTGTTGTCCCCTTCTCCTCCCACTTTCAATCTTTCCCAGCATCAGGGTCTTTTCAAATGAGTCAGTTCTTCACATCAGGTGGCCAAAGTATTGGAGTTCCAGCTTCAGCATCAGTCCTTCCAATGAATATTCAGGACTGATTTCCTTTAGGATGGACTGGTTGAATCTCCTTGCAGTCCAAGGGGCTCTGAAGAGTCTTCTCCAACACCACAGTTCAGAAGCATCAATTCTTCATCACTCAGCTTTTTTATAGTCCAACACTCACATCCATACATGACCACTGGAAAAAACCATAGCTTTGACTAGATAGACCTTTGTTGGTAAAGGTGCTACTAGACCACTTAAGCAAAACTGGAAATAGGAATATGTGAAAGCCGGTTTCTGTGACTCTTAGCCCATTACATGTTTCCAGCCTATAAAGATGTTGAAGAGACCAAAAGGGAAGGTGGGATTTGGAGAGAGGCTTTTATCTGGAGGTTAGTGAGCTATGGACATCTTTACCTCCTCCATGAGGGAGGCTGATGTCTTACCCTCAAACTTAGTGACAAAGGTGTTACAAAGGTCCTACAGAGGGCTTCAAGTGAGCCCCTTGGGGAGCAGTTCTTGGTGTTTGCTGGACAGATTAGGAATCTGTAGGCACTAGAGGCTAGCAGAAGCACCATGAGGCCCCTGTTTGGGAGTAAGTTTCATTCCCTCCCCTGAAGGACTTAAGATGAAGATATTTTCTGTGCACCAGAGGTAAAAGGAGAGACAGATGAGAGACAGGAGATGAGAGACAGATGAGAGAGAGATGAGAGACAGATGAGAGACAGAGAGAATGAGAGAGAGAAGAGACCAGAACCATCTCAAAGGGACTCTGCCCATGAGCCCTGTGGGGAAAGGGCTGTGGGGAAAGAATTGGAGAGATTCTGTGTGGCAGTCATAGAGAACTGGGGTTGTAACAGACTGAATTGTGTCCCCTAAAATCCATATGTTGTAGCTCAATATGAATACATATGTCATAGGGCCTTGAGGGGGTAATTAAGGTTAAATGAGGTCATAAGGGTGGGGCCCCAATCCTATTAGATTGTCCTATTAGACTGGAGTCCTTACTGGAAGAGATCAGAACTCTTTCTCTTCCCTCATGTGCACAGAGGAAAGCCCACTTCAGAATACAATGAGAGGGTGGTCATGCATAAGCAAGGAAGAGAGCCTTCGCCAGAAACCAGCCCTGCTGGCACCTTGATCTTGGACTTTCAGCCTCTGGAACTGTGACAAAATACTTTGTCTATTATGTAAGCCACCCAATCTGTGATACTTTGTTATGACAATACAAGGAGATACTTTGTTATGACAATACAAGGAGACTAATACAGGGGTCTTAAGCAGCTGACTGGAAAGTGCATCACCTGAAGCAGAGGTTCACAGGTGAATAGTGAGTAGTCCCCAGTGATGAGGGAATTTCCAAAGAACCCACAGAGCAATCCAAAATAAATAGATTCATCCCTCAAAGAAATCTCCAAGTTAATGTTTTCACTAGTGAAGTCTACTGAACATCTAAGGATGAAATAACAACAGTCTTACATAAACTCTTCCAGAGAATATAAAGAGAGTATGTACTTCTCAAATCATTTTATAAAGACATTATAGCCACAATAACAAAACCTGATAGAGACATTGCAAGATAGAAAAATGTCAGTTTTCTTCAAAAGTATAGATGGAAAATCTTAAACACAGTAGTAGCAAACTGAATCCAATGATTTAGAAAAGGATAATAACATCCTGGTTACCCTGGTGAGCTATGCTCGTGGCTCAGTTGGGAAAGAATCCGCCTGCAATGCAGGAGGCCCAGGTTCAATCCCTGGGTGGGGAAGATCTTCTGGAGAAGGAAATGACAACCCATTCCAGTATTCTTGCATGGAAAATCCCATGGACAGAGGAGCCTGGTAGTCCTTGGGGTCACAAAGAGTCAAACATGACTTAGCAAACTAAACCACCATGAATAACATCCTAACTGAGTGGATACACAATTGCACAAGGGTGCAATTGTTAATCTTTTAAAAATCAATCCATGTAATTCACATAGTAACTGAATAAAGGAAAAAGATCATTTGATCATCACAATGAATACAGAACAATTTTATCAAATTCAACAGTCATTTATAGCAAAAATAAAAGCTTTCAGCAAACTATGATAAATATGACAGCATTTCCCAAAACAAAACAAAACAAAACAAACAAATCAACCCTGAGATCAGAAATGAGCAACATTGAACCTACTGGAGGTTCTCACTAAAGCAAGAGAGCGCTGAACATCTGCCAAACCGGGGGATAGCAGTACCAGCTCATGACTTCACCCATCAGGTGAGACCTTCCTAACTTCTTGTCCCTCCTCACCACACCAGAGCTGGAGGGGAACAGAAGTCCCAACTAGCAACTTGTGAGTGGAGTAGGGTGATGGCAGAATTAAGAAAGAAAAATCCAGCCACTCAGTCGCTCCCATCTCATGTTCCTTTCCATTGAAAGTGGTCTATCATCAGCAATGCCAAACTGGGGGACAGAGGAGTTTTAAGTATTATTCTTTAAGGGATAATAGGAAACAGGAGTTTTGACTCTTACACAAGAAATTTTAGTTTCCAAGATAGTTAGTGTTATTTTGTAATATGTAGTGGCCACAGAACTTTTCCTTACCTGAGAATGAACTGAAAAATCAGAGAATCTGCTGTAGATTTTATCTAAGTGGTAAGGAGAAACCCTATCAGAGAGCAGATATTCATGGGGGAAATGGGAAATGAAGTTGTTTTCATTCCACCCTATGACCAAAGTTCGTTCAAAATCCTGGTTATTTTGAAAGAACTGTTCTTAGTGTTGCTAATGTGTTCACTGCTAGTCTTTAAAGGGCAAATACTTCCTCTGGACCCCACTTTCCTAGATTTGTTAGAAAGAGAGTCTTCCTCTTCTGTCTTTCAATACCTGCCTTTGGACTTGGGCTGTTCCTAACAGGTGGTGCACACATCCTGTACTGACCAAGAAGGAGGTGGCTTCCGCAGGGGTCACAGGTGGTAATTTCTGTGTTGGGTGTGAGCAAAACATTGCTTTGTGCTAATAATGCCAGCTCCAGCCTTATCATCCCAACTCCCTTACTTTGAAGTAGAGTTGTTGTTTAGTCGCTAAGTCATTTCCAGCTCTTCTGTGGCCCCATAGACTATAGCCAGTCAGGTTCCTCTGTCCGTGGGATTTCCCAGGCAAGAATACTGGAGTGTGTTGCCATCTCCTTCTCCAGGGGATCTCCCTGACCCAGGAATAGAACCCGCATGTCCTGCATTGGCTGGCAGATCATTTGTCACTAAGCCACCAGTGAAGCCCTTGAAGCAGAGTTAGCAGGAGCAAAGCTCAAGAATTGTGGGAAAGTTGTCATTGTGTGAAGACAGAGGGATGACCCTGAAGAGTGTTGCTCGGCAAGTCTGAGACTACCATCAGGCAACCCATTCTAAGAACCTATTTATTGTGAAAAAATAATACTTAACATATTGTTTTAAAGACTTAATAGGCATGGTCTCTAGCCTCCAAAAAAAAAAAAAAAAAATGAACAATTTAAAGTCAAGGATGGAACTAAAACACTATAAAATACATGTAAAATGAATATGCAAATCTATTAAATGTTGTCTTTTAGGCTTATCTCAGCCAGTGGAGAGTCCAGTGTCATTAAAAACAACATTATTTATTAAAAGTCATTTTCTCTTTATCTGACTCCAGTCCATTCCAGATTTTTAGCAGGACATTCGGTCCATTCTCTTGTTACCCCTTTTGAAGTTACTTTCTAATCTTCTGCCTGTCTTGGAAATGTAACGCATCACTGAGGTGGTTCCGAGTTTATGTTGTGTTCACTTTTAATGTGTGCTAAATGACTGGAAATGGGAAGCAGATGGACACTTGGCCCAGAGATTAAACTCCATCTCCTTAATTAGATGGTGTTGATTAAGGCCTCCATGGGGTCCTTCTCCTCACTGCCAAGAAAAAGAGCTCTCCAGTGGGGCTCCTCAAAGCATGTGGGAACTAACGGTTTACTCAGTTCTGCCTTTGCATTTATTCACAGAAACTGAACAAACAGGACACAAATTATCTTGGTCTCTTTGGTTTTTCTCTAACAGGTTCGCCACTGGACTTTCCTCTTTGGCAAGAGTTAAAACAGAATAAAGGGAATTCTGGATAGCCCCTGGCTGAACTTTCCTTCCTATTCTGAGTTAGCAGAATTTAGTTGGGAAGTGGTGGGGGTGGGGGGTATTCAGGAGAGAACTTCAGAGCCTTAGGAAAGAGCTGCGTACTACATCAGCCTGTGGCTTCTCCTAACGCAGGGGAGCAGAGCGAGAGTTTGGAGGCTGACAGATGTGAGTTTGAATCTTGGCTCAACTGGTTATTAGCTGCAAACTGGTGTGATGGTAAATGTTTAACAACAGACTGTTAAATAAACAAGAACTTAATTTGTAACATGTGCCAATTTTTGTGGTGCAAATACTCCCACCAGGGCTGATTTTAAGCTACCATTGTGTTGTGACTAAATGCAAATTTGAAAAGAGCTTAGTTCTCTTGGTTCTCATAGCCTATATAAGTTGACATCCTGCTCACTAGTAATCAGTGTAAGCACCAGTTTCACCATCTGTATGAAAGGGATAAGATATTTTGCATTAGGAGGAGTAAAGTAATAGCTGCAAAGTGGCCAAAACAGAGCCTGACCCACACTTGTTATTCAGTAGGTAAGCTGTGTCTGACTTTGTGACCCCACTGACTGCAGCACGCCAGGCTTCCCTGTCCTTCATCTCCCGGAATTTGCTCAAACTCATATCCATCAAGTTGGTGATGCCATCCAACTATCTCATCCTCTGTTGTCCTCTTCTCCTCCTGCCTTCAATCTTTCCCAGCATCAGGGTCTTTTCCAATGAGTCGTTTCTTCGCATCAAGAGCTCAATAAATTGTCACTACATATTACCGTTTTAAGCTGAGCTCTAAGGAAGTGACTTCACATTGCTGAGCCCTCCAAGAAGTCAGAGCCTCTGCCTTGAACATTTAACAGCTAAATATTACTACACAGGTGCCCAGGGAATGGACCCACACCAATCAAATGCATAAAGCATTATTACATAAATCAAACTGCCAAGTCACTACTTTAACTTAGTGTGTATGTAGAATTACAATTTTCCAAACCTAAATTGGATTTCATGGTGCAATAAAGGAGTTCTTTTTGTGGTTTAGGAATGTGCTTATATGCAACGTGTTACAAAATCATAAGTGTTAATTATATTTAAATGTGCTTAATTAATGATCTGGATTAAACATTAAATTGGGGCTCAGAAAATCCCTCGCTCACACTGATATGAGCTTATCCCTGGCCTGGTGCTCTGTACCTGTCTCCTTGCAAACAGTTAGCTCTCATGTTGACCCTATGGAAAGCTGCATGGGTGAACATTAAGTGGAGAGTATATCTAACCACCCCTGAGAGAGTTCTGCCTGGAGTCCTTCAATCACAATGATAATGAGAGATTGAAAACTCACTGGGAAAGGGAGGAAGGAAAGGAAGGAACCAGATGACTGGTTCCTATTTTACTGTTATACAAATTGACACACAGAGGTAAGCGCAAACAGAAAATTTACTAGGAGAGCTGAGAATACAATTCAGATCTCCAATACATAATTTAGTACTTGTTCTTGGGCTATGGGATAATCAGTTGTGCAACATAAAAATCACACAGTTCAATGCAGAATACCACGTTGAATGGATAAATATTGAGACAGAAAGAAAGAGAGAATTTCTGTGATGGAGGTGATAGAATCATACGCAGGATGTCATGGAAACACTTATGAAGGAAAACTCACCCAGTCTGGAAGGAAGATTGTATGGGTATAGTCGGAGGAGGTTTTAGACACAGGGGCCTCTGGTCTGAGCTGTTAAAGGATGAGTAAGAATTATGTTGGAAAAGAGGGACATTACAGATTGGGTTCATCAGGAAGCACACTTTATAGTAGGGATCAGCATGTAAATAATTATTTTTATTGTAAAAATTATTTTTAATAAAATATAAATTCAGTTAAAAGTATTTTTAATTAAATTTGTTATAATAAATGAGACATTTATTAGAAAACGCTCTCTGGAGCAGAAGGGTACAGGACTGGGGAGAGGGAGGAGCTGAGCAATGATACAATCTAAACAAAGGCTTCAGCCAATCCGGTGAGAACTCCAGCACAGACATGGTTCCTTCAGAGGTTTTCCAATTAGGAGTGAAGAAGCCAGGTCATCATACCATCATCATGTGGATCTGGCTGCCCCCAGAAGGAGTTATGACTTAGGATAAATCAGTGCTTCCCTGGTATCTCAGTCGGTAAAGAATCTGCCGGTAGTGCAGGAGACCCAGCTTCTATCGCTGGGTTAGGAAGATCCCCTGGAGAAGGAAATGTCAACCCACTCCAGTATTCTTGCCTGGAAAATTCCACGGATGGGGGGCTTGGAGGGCTACTATCCACGGGGTCACAGGAGTTGCACACGACTTAGCAACTAAACCACTACCATTTTCTTCAAAAGAGGGATGTTTCCCAGCAGTGATTCCAGATGATGAGGAAATTAGCCCTTCTTTCCTCAGGGGGATCTGGGCAACAGATCACCGCATCTACCACAAGGGCGGAAGGATTTCCCACCTGGAGAAAAGCAATGAAGGAAGAGACACTGATGCATGTAGGTGTCATGCAAGTGGTTCAATGTTTGTCATGGAAGGGGTCTCATGAGAAGCAGATTCTGAAACAGAGACAGATATCTGTGGACAGGAAGTTTACTGGGGAGTGGCCTCAGGAACATCTTTAAGGGAGTGAGGGAAGCAAGACTGAGTAAAGGGAGAAGTTGAATGGCTATAGAGTTGCCAGCTGGCCAGTGACAAATTCATCTTCAAGATCTCATTATAGAGTCCGTCTCCTTGGGTCACTCACGGCACCAGTTCTCGTAAGTAGGGTTTCCAGAAAACCAACTCTGAGATGGAGATTTACATGCAGGAGACTTACTGAGAAGAGAGCTCAGAAACAGCCCCTGTGAGTGAGTGCGGGTAGCAGGTTGGGGTGTAGTTTCACTGGAGCTCTGAAACTTAAGATGGTCTTTCAGAGACAAATTAGAGATATTGTTAGGAGGGAAAAAAATTAAAGATATGAGGAGTAAGGGAGAGAAAAAGAACCAAAGTTTGTCTACAAGACAAACTAGACATTTATTAGAGAACATTCTTGGGAGCAGAAGGATATAGGATTGGGGAGAGGGAGGAGCTGAGTGATGATACAATCTAAATAAATAAATAAACAAAGGCTTCAGTCAATCCTGTGAGAACTCTATGACAGATGTGGTTCCTTCAGTTTTTCCAAGTAGAAGTGAAGAAGCCAGTTTATCATACCATCATGTGGATCAAATTCTAGTTTGAGTGCCTGACTGGATGGAGGTTAAAAAAAAAGAGAGAGAGAGAGAGAATTTTGGAAAAGAGGATGAAGGCACATTTTTAGACATCTTGAGTTTGGATTGAAAAATACCCTCGGAGTAGTTGACTTTAGGATGATGAATCTGGGGGAGGAGCCTAACTTCGAGATTTGCTGACTCCATGAGAAGTGATGAGATCTCCTGGGACAGTGAGAAGTGGACAGTGAGAAGGTGAAAGGCCAAGGATGGTGCCAGAGAATAACAACATTTAAAGTTAACAAAGAGGAGGGTTCTCTTAAAGGAGACATGAGAAGTGACCTTAGGTAGCAAGAGAACTGGTTGGAAGAAGCCAAGAAAACAGGGATTTAAATGAGCAGAAAGGTTCAGAAATAAAAATGTGGTGGTTCTGCATTTGTTAAATTTCAGGGTCATCGTATCTTAAAAACATTCAGGGATGGAATTGGGAAAGATAAGTCAGATTGAAGTGAGAAATTTTGGGGAGTGAGATCTTACAGGAACTCAGCACAAGAATTATCTCAGCCATGGCATGAGTGTGTGGGTGGAGGTGGATGGGCTTCTCTTTAACTCTTAACATTAACTTTTAACTTTACAATCACAGTAATATCACAGAGGAAAGAAATTACTGAAGTCCCTTAGTCTCCCTCTCAATGGAATCAACGGGAAACAGCTCATTATTGCTTCTGAATGAGAAAGTATCCTTTTTCATAATGGAAACATTTAGATGTTCAGCAAATCAACTGCTTAGACTGATTGAACATCTGTGGGTGCTTTATTTTGGTTAACGGGGATATTTTGAAGATCCCAGCTCAAGGGAATTTATGACTGGGCAAGTTTTATTCACTACTGGGTTTCCTAACTCCTACTCCATCAGACCTCCTTCTCTCCTCCCCACCCCCTCTCCCTAAGTAACCCACTTCCTCCTCCTCCTACTGTGGAAAGAAAACACTTCAGTTTATCTCGATACAAAACTCTGTATTTCTATGTTCAGCTCTTTTTATGTTTATATATTTATAGTGTTTTATTTATGTAAATTGTATTTATTTTTAGCTATTACTTTTGTATGTAATCAACCTATGATTTCATTAGGATCTTGGCAAGGGGGAGGGCTGGCAGTATTTCTTAGCAGGGGAGGGGAAGTGCAGACACAACTAGTAGTGGTGAGTTGTGGCCCACATCAAGTGGAGTTACAGAAGTTGAGACTACAGTGTCAGTCTTTTTGTTTCTGCAGTATTCATCAGGACACTTCGGTGTGTGAACTTTTAATATATTTTGCCCAGTGGTGCTGTTGCCAAGACCACTGACGATGCTGCTGACATTGCAGGGGCATGCGTTATATCCTTCTGCACACTTCTGACTTCTTGACAGCTTTAACTCCCTGTCTTTCTTCATGAGCATAGCTTTAGGGCCTGAGTTTATGCCCAGCTGTTCTTGGGTGTCAGCAACCTAGATGGATTTCATTGCTAGCAAGCAGAAGATCTGTATTCTTTCAACTGAAAACCTAAGAAAGCTATTTACCCCAAAGAAGGGTTTCCCTGGTGGCTCAGTGGTAAAAATCCACCTGCCATGCAGGTTTGATCCCTGGGTTGGGAAGATCCCCTGGAGAAGGTAACTGGCTTTACCCACTCCAGTATTCTTGCCTAGGAAATCTCAAGGACCAAGGTGGGGTCTCAAAAGAGTCACGGGGTCACAAAAGAGTCAGACATGACTTAGTAACTAAACAACAACAACAAATCCTGGGAGGGGCAGTTAGTGAGACCCCAGAACCCAGAACATCAAAAATATAGAAAATAAGAAAATGTAGTTAGTATACCTATTTACCCCAAAGATCCTACTTGTGGGGAGATGCTTCTTAAATTTCTCTGCAATAGACTTTCTTACAGCTCTCCTCCTTTCCCTCTTCACTCGCTCATTCACTCACTCATTCATATTGTTAACAAGTATTTGCTGGGCAGTGACTATTTTCCAGGCACTGGAGACTACCATCCTGGATATACAGCACTGGTAGATGCTGACCTAACCTCATGAAGACCATACTCCATCACATTGCTTAATCTCATGTTATCCCTACTCACAAGTACCCCTTCTTAGTAGAGAGAACCAGCATTCTATAAAGCTTCGATATGAGAGGACTGTGCTCAGAACATTTTATGCTACCATTGGTTGAATACTAATGGAAGCAAAGGTGATGGAGAAACAAGGAGAATGAATGGTGATGTTGAGATGCTGTGGGGCTTTGTGCCAGGGTCAGAGCATGAGGGAACTGAGAAGCCTATACTCACCCATCAATCAAGTGGACGTAAAGGAATATAAAATGGTAAGATAAATAAAGAAGAGTTACATTTGTAGCTTAAAAGTACAAAACAGCATTCATAATAGTTATTTGTATTTATGTTCTATCCTCCTGAAGATGCATTTGTACTGTCACAGAATTAATAGAATTGAGACTTTCATTGCACACATCATCTGCTTTTAGAGGAGCTTCTGACTATTGCATCAGGTTTTCAACAGGACGTTCTTCTGGGAGACCAAGGCAGTACATTTGCCCCCACTCCCATCCCAGACACCTATCTCAACTCTTCAATGCTGCATACATGCAAGAGGATATTCCCTGGGGTTCCTCAGTCCCCAGTGAGAACCCAGCTAGCAAGCGCAAGCGTGGGTCCAGAGCAGCCCATGATCTGCCAGTCTCTTCTGACCTCTGACCTGTTTTATGAGGACTTTTCTTTCTCAAGCCTAACACAAAGAAGATGCACAATAAATATTTATTGATTTAATATATTTTGTTTTCCACTTGTGTACTCTTTCTCGGATGAGAGATGCGTATTACTTTCAGGCAAGAAGCATCTGAATAAATGAAAAGGAAGAGCAAGTCAAGGTCTCCATGTAAATGTTCCCAGCTAGGAGTGGGGGTGGGGGGGTTGATTTTCCACTCCGGTTCCTTTATTCTAGGTACTGACTGGTTCCTAAGCTAACAAGGCATATTGACTTGTGGGCCTGGGTTATCTTCAGTGCACCCAGAGAGAAGAGCAGATAGTTTGCTAGATCCAAGAATTCCCAGGAGATTATCTCCATTGTTCAACAGATCATTAATCTGGAGTGTCAAAGTCACAGCTGAGCACTAGGACAACTAAACCAAGGCCAGGTTGGTCCCTTGCCTTCAAAGAGATGAGTCATGATTAGATTTCTCACTATCAATAAATTCAATAAAAGAATGAAAGCTTGAGAACAAAAGCTGTCTTTCACAATTTCAAAGAACCCTGACCATATGATACATTTAGAAAAAGGGGTTGGGGACGTTGCCACACACTTCCTCTTCTATGCACCAGCCAGAAGACATTTCCATTATTATCTTAGCAACTTCATCGCCCAGGGGTCTGTAATTCTTAAGTCGCTGAACAACTCGCACAGAACACCTAGAAATATAGCACAAAATATATCAAGTATTTTGTAAAGGCTTGGTTGAATTCAGAAGGAAGTAGAGAAACCCCAAGAGGATCCTGTAAGCAGAGCTGTAAACCAAAATAGGAGCCCATTTACTAGGAACTAAGATTTAGATCTTAATGGTACTGCTTGGGAAGGAGACAAAGCCTTGCTACTGCTAAGTCGCTTCAGTCGTGTCCAACTCTGTGTGACCTGATAGATGGAAGCCGACCAGGCTCCCCCATCCCTGGGATTCTCCAGGCAAGAACCCTGGAGTGGGTTGCCATTTCCTTCTCCAAAGCATGAAAGTGAAAAGTGAAAGGTAAGTCGCTCAGTCGTGTCCAACTCTTAGCGACCCCACGGACTGCAGCCTACCAGGCTCCTCCATCCATGGGACTTTCCAGGCAAGAGTACTGGAGTGCGGTGCCATTGCCTTCTCCGAGACAAAGCCTTAGGCCCATGCAAAGTAAGTCATGGGAGTGGTTCAACTGCTAAGTCATGTCCAATTCTTTGCAGCTCCACGGACTGCAGCACACCAGGCTTCCCTTTCCTTCACTATCTCCTGGAGCTTGCTCAAACTCATGTCTGCTGAGGTTGTGGGAGGTCCCGCATAAATTCAGGTCCCTCAAAGGCCTAAACCCTAGAGAAAAGACACAATAGGAAAAAAAAAAAAGTCACCTCACCAAAGGAAGACAAAGAAACTGACCTATCTTGACATGGATTCTGGTTGGAAATTTTACAGAAGGTTTCCTCTGAGAATTTGTAACCTTAAGCCTGCCCTCATGTGGGTTTGGTATTCTAACTTACTACCTGCAGGATCCAGGACAACCCCTATGAAAATATTTTCTTATCCATTCCAGGGCACGTGTCCATACCTGAATTAGTATAATAACCTAAGTTAGTAGTTAAATGCTTGATTTAGAAAGAAATGGTGGCTGGTGAATGCATTGTCATTTTATTAGTATACTGCTTATTTTATATATCTGTAAGTCTTTATCTGGGCTTCCCAGGTGGCTCAGTAGTAAAGAATCTGCCTGCCAAAGCAGGGGACAGGGTTTAATAACTGGATTCGGAAGACCCCCTGGAGGAGGAAATGGCAACCCGCTCCAGTATTCCTGCCTGGGAAATCCCAGGGACAGAGGAGCCTAGCTGGCTACTGTTCATGGGGTTGCAATGAGTTGGACACGACTTAGCAATTGAGCACTGAGCAAGTCTTTACCTACCTACCTACCTACCTACCTACCTACCTAAGCTTGTTCAGAATTCATCCATTATGTGATTGGGCCCCTCTAAAGCGCCTCCTTTTATTGTCACTCAAACTTGAGGTAGAAAACATGTCTTTGTTATTGAGAGATACTTGAATCTGCATGGCCCCAGCCAACTCTGTATGTTGTCACCTGGCCTGGTACTTTGACAGGGAGAAGTCTTGATATATAGACCAGGTTACAAGCTGTTCTAATTGATGAGAACTCTTTCAACATCTAGGAACACATGCCCCTCCTTCAAGCCAACGTAACTGGGTCCTTTAAATGAGCATTGCAACCACAATGAAATAAAGCTAGTTGTATCTTCCCAGAAATATACTTGTTCAGGTCACCTAACTTTTCCATGACCTGCCCCTCTGACGTCTTGATCTGGCTCTCGGTCTTCCTTCTCCCTCCTTGCCTACTCTCTCTCCCACTCTGCATTGCAACCTGAAGCCCCAGCTCCAAACCAGATCACGCCAATGCTCATTGCTCACCCTGTGGGGTAGTTTGTCCTGCACCCACTCCTTTAAATTGTCTGCTAAAATCCCTTCCTTATATGGTTCTGGTTGAGAGTTGGTCAAGAGAGTAACTTCCACGGGATTTACTTGGTGAAGGTCATAAGGATAATATGCCAAAGAGCCAGTGGGGTCCAGCTTGTCCTCACTCCCCTCCCCTCTTCTTCCTGACTGCTGATCCTGTTGACCAAAGATAACTCCAGGTCCTCCCCACACGCTTACTAGCACAGCTTTCCACAGGCCTCCCATGACTTTCTCCTTTGCTAAGTCCCATTTTAAAGGTCAGACATGCCAGGCATTTCATACAGTCTGGATATTGACTCCTCTGATCCTCCAACTTCACTTCTGGATCTTCACCCTCCTCAGAACCTACCATAATTAAGTCTAGTTTCTATGATAAATGCTTTACTCTATGATGAATAGTGGTTCTGTTCCTCTGATTGAATGATGACTGATTCACCCTGTTATCTGGTGCCCAAGAGAGGCCTATAATATACAACTGGTTGATAAATATTTGATATATCAGGATTTAACCTGAGCATTTTTTCCCTGAACTATGGAGTAATGAAATCAGACAGAAAAGATGATATGGCACTGCTCCAAAAGGAGGAGTATTGATTGCTTCAATCTGTAAAGTTCTTATTAGCTCATTTTCCTGGTTCAAAACATCATTTTCATGTTCTGCTTCTGTCCCACCCCTCAAACCATTGAATGCTCAGATTCACAGGTTTTATGTCAAGGCAGAATTGCCAAGCAGTTTTCTTCTCACTGTTTCCTTCCACTCTCCACCCCACTCACATTTGTGTGTTTTATAGGCCAGGGCCAGCAGAAATGACACCACTCTCTCACACTCTGGAAAGAACTGTTTTTGAGCCGTCATTTTGAAAGCCACCTCACTGGTATTGTGGAGAAGCAAGAACGTCAGCTAAAAAACGGGTATAACCACCTTCTTCGCACAAATTTTTTACTCAGTGAGTACACCCCAGCAATTCTCATTGAGACTTTTAAACAGAACAATTTTGTAGCATTTCCATTTATTACACATTTAATTGCCTTTTAATTGGTGCAGCTGTTTTCAGCATGTTTGAGGCATATTTTAACTATCTTCCTTAGATCCTATTCAGGCTAACTTCCTGCCCTGGATTACATTACTGTTGGCCAAAACTTTGTGCTTGGGTCTCTGAGTTTAATCACAGAGTTACTGTCTAGTATAAAGGAATCTGATATCCTTAATTCCTATGGGAAGTGGAGAAAGAACAATACAAAACTTTGGAGGTAATCTCAGAAGCAAAAACCATCATTGTAATACACCAAGTTTATGTCAACTTGTCAAGAACTATCACTGAATCTTGGAGTCCAGGCCATTAAATTTAAGTTCTAAATCCATTATTTTCAAGCAATATGTCTTAGGCAAGAAGTTTAGCTTTCCTGGACTAAAGAGATTGGATTGTATAATCCTGTCTGCACTTAATATTCTCTCAGTCTGATTATAACTTGACAAAAGATATTTACAACTTATATATTTGAAACATATTTAACATTAGTAACATAGTTCTAATGGAGAAGGCAATGGCACCCCACTCCAGTACTCTTGCCTGGAAAATCCCATGGACGGAGGAGCCTGGTAGGCTGCAGTCCATGGGGTCGCAAAGAGTTGGACACGACTGAGTGACTTCCCTTTCACTTTTCACTTTTATGCATTGGAGAAGGAAATGGCAACCCACTCCAGTGTTCTTGCCTGGAGAATCCCAGGGATGGGGTCGCACAGAGTCGGACATGACTGAAGTGACTTAGCAGTAGCAGCAGCAGTAACATAGTTCTAAAATTTTGGGTTTGGATTTTTTTTTTTTTAATCTTTGGAAGAAATAGGCTCTTCTTACTTGTTTATTTATTTATTCATTTATTTCACTAAGGATTATAGTGGTAGGGCAGATTCTAAAGAGGTCTTGGCTACTAGAATCTCTGAGTCTTGGTTTCCACACTTGTGTCCCTAGATTAATAAAATCCACATCATTTGAGGAATGAGAAAGAGAGATTAAAAAATGTATTTTAAGAAATGATGGCTGAAAACTTCCCAAACCTAAAGAAGTAAACAGTTATCCAGATACAGAAAGTACAGAGGGTCCCAAACAAGATGAACCCAAACAGATCTACATAAAGATGTACTATAATTAAAATGGCAAAAGTTAAAAAGAGGCAGCAAGAGAAAAACAAAGAGTTAATTACAAGGGAACCCCTCTCTCCCCAATAAGGCTACAGACCAGAAGGGAGTGGCAAAATATATTCAAAGCTCTGAAAGGGAAAAACATGCAACCTAGGATACTCTACCCAGCAAGATTAGCATTTAGAATAGAAAAGATAAAGAATTTCTCAGACAAGCAAAACTAAAAGAATGCAGCAATACTAAATTTACCCTAAGAGAAATATTGAAAGGTCTTCTCTAGGTAGAAAAGAAACAAGAATCTATAGGAAAGAGAAAATCACTATTGGAAAGAGATACACTTAAATAAGCCAGTACATAGAGAGTTTTTTTTTTTTAAAGCTTGTGAAAATGATGATGACTACGATGAGTAGCTAAAGGATGAACATGAAAATGCAAAAGAGAGCATCATAATCATAAAATATGGGGGAGGGGATTAAGAAAATGTAAATTTTTTGACACTGTTTGAGTCTACAAAGCTTCCAGTTGAAATCAAAGAGATATAATACAGTACGTCCCCTACGTACAAATGAGTTCCATTCTAAGAGCATGTTTGTTAAATTCAATTTGCTAGTAAGTCCAACAAAGTTAGCCTAGGTACCCAGCTAACATGATCAGCTACATAGAACTGTAATACTGTGAAAGAACAAGGTACCATCTTCTCACCTCACTCCACCCTCTCAATTATTTTCACTTTTGTTTCCATTGTTATCACTTGGTGCTTCTTAGCAGTACCAGCTACATCACCACTGCTTTTACACTTGCTTCTGAACACCGTGGACTTAAAATAGTGTACTACTGTATTCTATACAGTAAAGTACACAAAAGCAATGGACAGCATATTAAAAAGCAGAGACATTACTTTGCCAACAAAAGTCCATATAATCAAAGCTATGGTTTTCCCAGTAGCCATGTATGGGTGTGAGAATTGGACCATAAAGAAGGCTGAGCACCAAAGAATTGATGCTTTTCAACTGTGGTGCTGGAGAAGACTCTTGAGAGTCCCTTGGGCAGCAAGGAGGTAAAACCAGTCAGTCCTAAAGGAAATCAACCCTGAATATTCACTGGAAGGACTGATGCTGAAGCTGAAGCTCTGATACTTTGGCCATCTGATGTGAAGAACTGAATCACTGGGAAAGACCCTGATGTTGAGAAAGATTGAAGGCAAGAAGAGAAGGGGATGACAAAAGATGAGATGGTTGGATGGCGTCATGGACTCAATGGACATGAGTTTGAGCAAACCCTGGGAGATGGTGAAGGACAGGAAAGCCAGGTGTGCTGCAGTCCATGGGGTCACAAAGAGTCGGATATGACTGACTGAACAACAGCAACACAAAAGCAGAACCACTTGAAGAGGATGCACACACGTGACCATATACACCAGACACACGAACTAACTTATGTGATTGGACATGCAGACACACAGTCATTCCTTTGAAAGTTCACAACTTGAAGGTTAGTACGTGGGGTCTTCCTATGTTAGAATACTTGAAAAAACAGAGCAACCACAAATCAAAAGCATACAACAGATTCACAAAAACCAAAAAGAAGAGAATTCAAGCATAATACAAAATAAAACCATCAAACCACAAAAGGAAAAACAAAAATGAAAAGGAACAAAGAAGAAATACAAAATCAATAGGAAAGCAAAGATTAAAATGACAGTAAATACATATCCATCAATAATTACCTTAAATGTCAGTGGACTAAACGCTTCAATCAAAAGACACAGAGTGACTGAATGTATAATAAAACAAGAGCCTACAGTATGCTGCCTACAAGAGACCTTAGGATGAAGGACACCCATAGATTGAAAGTGAGGGAATGGAGAAAATAATTCATGCAAACAGAAATGACAAGAACGTAGGGGTGGTAATACTCATATCAGACAAAATAGACTTTAAAACAAAAGCCACAAAGATAGATAAAGGACACTGTATAATGACAAAAGAATCAGTACCTGAAGAGGATATTACACTCATTAACAAATACACACTGAATACAGGAGCACCTAAATACATAAAACAAATACTAAATGACATAAAGGGAGAAATTAATAGGAATACAATAATAGTGGGAGACTTTAAATACTCCACTGATATAAATGGACAGATCTTCCAGACAGAAAATCAATAAGGCAACAGAGATCATCAATTATGCAATAGAACAGTTAGATGTAATTGATATTTTCAGGACATTATATATAAAGAAAAAACAGAATACACACTCTTCAAGTGCACATAGAATATTCTCTAGGATAGAGCATATACTAGTACACAAAACAAGGCTCAACAAACAACAAATGCTGGAGAGGGTGAGAAGAAAAGGGAATCCTCCTACACTGTTGGTGGAAAAGTAACAGCCTCTACAGAAAACAGTATGGAGTCTCCTTAAAAACAGAAAAATTGAGTTACCATATGATCTAACAATGCCACTCCTGGGCATACATCTGGAGGAAACTTTAATTTGAAAAGATTCATGCACCCCAATGTTCATAACAGCACTAGTCACAATAGCCAAGACATGGAGCCAACATAAATGTCCATCAACAGATGAATAGATAAAGATATAACTGAATCACTTCTACATGCACCAGAAACTAACACAACATTTTAAATCGACTCTGTGTGTGTGTATATATATATATATGGCACCGCATTGGGTTGTTGTGAAGGTAAAAGATAATAGTCATGGAAATTCTTCACAAACTAAAAGTTGATGTATAAATACAAGCCATCATTATTTTAACAAGAAATATACCCCTACATCATGGGAAGAATTCTTTCTGATAAAAAAAGAAGTCTAGGTAGATTATGGTAAAATCTCAGTTAATGCTGGGACTTCTTGTTTCTAGACTCTTTCTCTGCTTTATGTGGAGTGAATATAAAAGAAGAGAAACCAGTTCAGTGGGCCACTTGAGAAAAACTCTGGTTAATGCTTTAGTGTGGATGTAAACAAAGCATTGGAACTACATATCCAAGAATCCCCTTCCCTCTGGTTGCTGGCTGAAGTTCTACCTCTTAGAGGCTCCCATCTGAGAATGCAGGTGGGAGAGAAGGTGAGACCTTGCTCTCTGTGGGAAGTGGCAACCTGGGATTCTCTGCATCTTCCCAGCAAGCTCTTGATATTTGTACTTTCATTATGACTTAGATTGAAATCATTGGTGGGGATGCCCCAGAAATTGTTGAGAATTGCCATGATTTTTGGTGAGCTCATGAGAAGCATACCCCCCACTCCCAGTAAATGCTTCAGATTGAGATTTAGGGGATGGTTTAATTGAACCTTGGCTCCCCTAGCAATTCCAGTGGTTGTATGACCCCCTAACTCTCTATATTAAGACTTTTAATTCCCAGCCTACATAGCATGACTTCTATTTTCCCTATTGGACCCTGTCCAATAAAAATATCTCCCTTTCCACCAATGCCATGAGTAAAAACATTTTGTTAAGCACTTACTGTAAAATACCAGAAGCCAGTCACTTTTCTAAATGCTCTACATGTATTATCTTATTTAAACCTCATTATGATCGTAAAAGATCAATTCTGTTACTTCCTCCACTTTACAGATAAAGAAACTATATCTTTATCTGTATGGAGAGGTTAATTTGCTCAAAATCACACAATAAAACATGCAGAGCCTAGACTTTTGGAGCTATAATATGAGATTGGCCAGTGTGTAACACAATACTAGTTGGTAATTCATGATAATACATTTTGAAAGTTTGATGGAAGTTCTGCATGAGAGCATTTCTCAAATAGTGGCTATTCTAAATGAGCTAAGCCCTACAAAACCGCGGTTGGAATTGAAGTGATCAGAGATTTAAAGTTGTTGGTGAAATTATAAATACAGGAGGGAAGTGTTTGGTGCCAATAGACGTTGTTTAAAAATAGGAACTGGTTTTTGAATCAGAGGTGCAACCAGGGGAATAATGGTGGTGGTGGTGACCTCTTCAAGAAGCTCTCTAAGAGGGTCTTGGACTCTGATCACTATCACCTTTCCTACCGAACTGAGACCCAAAATATCTTCTTACCTGACATTCAAGTTAGGGTGCAGAAAGATCTCTTCACTCTAAGGAAACACTGCTTGGAACCTTAGGATAGCAGCCAAGATGAAGCCCATGTGGACATTAATGTGATTAAAATATTCAGCTGTAGTCACAAGATATTTTAGTAATTAATGCCATTTCCTGAATCCAGTGAAAATAGTATGTGTTCCTTCCTAGAGATGACTTCAAATGTGACTATTATAGGGTTGGGTTGAAGGAAGAGGAAGAAATGTAGAATAAACAAGGAAGTTAAAGAATTGCTTTTGCAACAGACATCTGAATCCTACTTCACAAACTAGAACATTCAAAAACCAGGAAGTCAGCTTTAATGAAGCTGACTCTGAGGTCCCCATCTCTCTGAACGGGTAGGAAATCGAATTTGAGTAATTTCTAGGTTTCTCTCTCCTCCTGCCCTCCACCTAGAGATCTGTGAAAGTCCCGAAGTTTCTTTGCAGAGCAGGTTATTCAGAAAGGCCGCTCTCAGTATACAAATAGCTCATGAGGCTCAGTATCAAAAAAACAAACCACCCAATCAAAAAATGGGCAGAAGACCTAGACAGACATATCTCCAAAGAAGACACGCTGATAGCTAAACAGCACATGAAAAGATGTTCAACATCATTAATTATTAGAGAAATGCAAATCAAAACTACAATCAGGTAACACCTCACATACATCAGAATGGCCATCATAAAAATATCTACAAACAGTAAGTACTGGAGAGGGTATGAAGAAAGGGGAACCCTCTTGCACTGTTGGTGGGAATGTAAATTGATACAGCCACTAAGGAGAACAGTATGGATATTCCTTAAAAAACTAAAAACAGAATACCATGTGACCCAGCAATTCCACTACGGGGCACATACCCACAGAAAACCATAATTCATAAAGACAAGTGCACCACAATGTTTACTGAAGCACTATTTACAACAGCCAGGACATTGAAGCAACCTAAATGTCCATCAACAGAGGAATGAATAAAGAAGATGTGGTACATATATACCGTGGAATATCACTCAGCTATTAAAAGGAACCAAACTGGGTCATCTGTAGAGACATGGATGGATCTAGAGACTGTCATTCAGAGTGAAATCAGAAAGAGGAAAGCAAATATTATGTATTAATGCATATCTGTGGAATCTAGAAAAATAGTATAGATGATCTTATTTGAAAAACAGAAACAGATACAGACATACAGAACAAATTTATGGACACAAAGGGGAGAAATGGGGCGTGGGATGAATTGGGAGATTCGAATTGACATATATACACTATTGATGCTATATAAAAATAGATAACTAATTAAGAACCTTTTGTATAGCCCAGGGAACCCTACTCTGCCCTGTGGTGACTTAAATGGGAAGCAAATCCAAAAAAGAGGGGAGATATATATATATATATATATATATAATATATATATATATATATATTTGATTTACTCTGCTGTACACTAGAAACACAATATTGTAAAGCAACTATACTCCAGTAAGAGTTAATTTTAAATTCTTTTTAAGAAATTGCCCCTCTGCAAGGGTGGGATGTTTCGAGAGAACAGCATGTATATTATCTATAGGGAAACAGATCACCAGCCCAGGTGGGATGCATGAGACAAGTGCTCAGGCCTGGTGCACTGGGAAGACCCAGAGGGATCGGGTGGAGAGGGAGGTGGGAGGGGGGATCGGGATGGGGAATACATGTAACTCCATGGCTGATTCATGTCAATGTATGACAAAACCCACTGCAATGTTGTGAAGTAATTAGCCTCCAACTAATAAAAATAAATGAAAAAAAAAAAAGGAAAGGCCCCTCTGGCAATTGCTTCCTGGGTCACTCTTGCTGACCGTCATCTTTCAAGATCACATTTCTCCTTGGAAATGAGAGGCCCTCCTGTGACTGTACCACACACAGGCTCAGGAACCTTTATACCTTTGGGTCCTATTTCTGGGGCTGTACTTCCCTAGAAACCATGAGCCATTCCTTACCGAGAACCTGGCCCTCCCTGGAACGCCTTAAGGGAATGAGGCTCTGTCCCTGGTACTTTGCATCCAGGATCCTCATATCATTCAAGTCATTTTCTTCAAAATGTTTTCTTCTATCTAAATTAATATGGTTCTTTGGATCATTTATCTTCATTGTTTATTTCCCATCTTTCTCTAGCCCCTTCCCCATATTAATAATGACATCAAACATCTACTGAAAGCTTACTATAAACCAGGTATGAGTCCAAGGACTTTTAAACTAAGCTCTTTTAATTATCAAGATAATACTATGATATGGGTTCTATTTCATAAATCCTATTTTACAAGTGAGGCAACTGAGTCCCAGAGAAGCTAAATAACTCATCTAAAATCACACAGCTAGAATGGCCAAGGCAGGATTTAGACCCAGAGCATCTGGTTCTAGAGTTCTACCACTTAACCATGATGTCAGTTAGTCTTTTCTTATTACTCTCATCCAAAATTGTACTTCTGGACTGTTGAGAATATGCCCACTCCCTCCCTCTCTCCCTTTCATTCTCACTTTCATTCTTCAGTGCTCATTCAGACAAAACTTAAATTTACTGTTGTTGTTTTTTTCTCACCCTCACATCCACAGCCTTTAATTTTAATTTATTTTCTCGCTGAAATAATTTTTAAACGATTTTCTCGAGCAGTTTCTTGTGTTAAATCTTCTGGAGCCTGGTATGTCTGAGATTATTTTACCCTTATTTTTATGATTAAAAATGTGTTAGTTGCTCAGTTGTGTCCGACTCTTTGTGACCCCATGGACTATAGCCCGCCAGGCTCCTCTGTCCATGGAATTCTTCAGGTAAGAATACTGATGTATGTAGCCATTTCCTTCTCCAGGGGATCTTTCCAACCCAGGGATCAAATCCACATCTCCTGCATTGGCAGGTGGAATTTTTACCAGTGAGCTACCTGGGAAACCCAGTATTCTGATAATAACATTTTTAAAGTTTTAAGATCCCCTGGAGAAGGGAATAGCTGCCCACTCTAGTATTCTTGTCTAGGGGGTTGCCAAGAGTCAGACACAATAATTACAGGGGGAAAAAAAATGCCACAGGTCATGGAATAACGAGTTGAAATAACCTGGGGACCATCACTGCAAAATCTATCATATCCTTCTTTAAATTCTGAAAAAATTATTGCTTTTTCTTCTCCCCTATATTTATTTTTGCTCTCTTCTGAGATATCTAATATATCTTCTGAGATATCTAATATACAGATGTTAACTTCTATTTTTATCCTCCATGTCTCTTGGCTTTCACTTTTATAGTGTTAACTGTTTTAATCTTTCTTAAAATCTTCCAGGAGAGTTCTTAACCTTAGCTTTCAGTTCATTCTTATAGCTATATCCATTCTGTTATCCAAATAATCCAATGAGTTCCTTATTTCAACAACTCTATTTTTCACTCTTAGCATCTTCAGTCATTTTTTCTTTGTTCCTGGTTCATGTTTTCCAAAATCTTCCCTTATCCTATTGAGGGTGTTTCCTATGCTTATTTTAAAATCTGATTCTGTCTGATTTATTAATTCTACATCCTTTGCTGTATTTTTCCTTTTGTAGATTTTCTTTGAGAGTATGCATTTATTGCCATCTTTTCCCTATGACTCATATTACCCTGGATATTTCAACTGCCTTGACTGATAGTGGGTGTCCAGAATAAAGGGTGAAAATCCAGGTTCTTGCCTGTGCCTTTTCTGGTGAACTTAGGAAAATAGTCAATATGTGGAAAACATACTTCTGGACTCCACCATTCCCCATTCACTCCCCAAGTCCCCCCAAAAGTGACACTGACCCTCAAGGGAAGTTCCTTCAGTTTTCAAAATAATGGTTAATATTTCTTGAGCACTTGGTACATATCAGTCCAGGTGTAAGCACTTTTACATGTGTTTCATCTTTTAAACCACCCTAAGAGTTAGGTAGTATTATTATGGCCATTTTAGAGATGAGAAAACAAAGACAGGGAGAAAGCAAGTAACTTCCCCAAAGTCACAGAGAAGCAAATGGTAGAGCCAAGATTAAAGTCTGACCTGTTTGGCTTTAGAACTTAAGCTCTTAGCTTTTATACTATGGGGTTGGGGAGGCCTGGAAAAGGAACTTTCCAGGTCTTCTGCTGCCCTAATTATTATGTTTTCCATACAGGTGGGCTCCAGTACTTCCCTGATATTCCCTGATGCTTCCAGCTGGTGTAGGGACAGCAAGGCTGTTTTTCAGCCTGGCAAGCAATTTTCTGCTCCAGCAATGCAAGAGAATGAGCAGGATACAACTAGAAACCTTCTGTTTCCAATGTGGCACCAGATCCTTTCTCCCTCTACACACTCTCTCCCCCTACATTTCATCTCCCCCAGTCACTCCTCCCACTGCCCCACCATACAGCCTGCAACCCCATCACATTCTGCCTCCCCAGGATCTTTTATTCATTCATCCCTTTACTTATTACTGCCATGTTATTAGATGCATCAAACGTGTTTATGTGACATCTTTGGGGTTGGTTCAAGGGAGGCAGCCAACATCTCATATTAGGTCATATTAGGCAGGAAACATCTGTATATTTAATTTCTGAAGTAATTTATTCACTAACACAAGCCCCTCAAAGAACGTCTAGCTTCATGAGTGCTAACCTCTACTCTTCAACAGATATTTCCTCTAAGCTCATATTCAGTCTCTAGAATCAACACAGGAATTCTATTATTATACCAGTCTTTAAACTGTCTTGGTCTCCCACAGAAATGGATCCCAGAATATAGTTGCATATATATAAACACCCAAAAATCACTGCAGATGGTGACTGCAGCCATGAAATTAAAAGACGCTTACTCCTTGGAAGAAAAGCTATGACAAACCTAGACAGCATACTAAAAAGCAGAGACACTACTTTGCTGACAAAGGTCCTTCTAGTCAAAGCTATGGTTTTTTCCAGTCATCATGTATGGATGTGAGAGTTGGACCATAAAGAAGGCTGAGTGTTGAAGAATTGATGCTTCTGTACTGTGGTGCTAGAGAAGACTCTTGAGAGTCCCTTAGACTGCAAGGAGATCAAAAGAAAATTGCAAAGGAAATGAGTCCTAAATATTCATTGGGAGGACTAATGCTGAAGCTCCAATACTTTGACCACCTGATACGAAGAACCGACTCACTGGAAAAGACCCTGATGCTGGGAAAGATTGAGGGCAGGAGAAGGGGAAGACGGAGGATGAGATGGTTGGATGGCATCACCGACTCAATGGACATGAGTTTGAACAAGCTCTGGGAGATGGAGAAGGACAGGGAAGCCTGGCGTGCTGCAGTCCTTGAGGTCACAAAGAGTCAGACACAACTGAACAACAACAAAACACCCAGACACAGGGCAAAACTTAACTTTATAAATGGCAACGTTTTTGAGTCATTCCTACCACCACCTCAGATAATTGATTTTTTCACTCTTGATATTGATGATTAATGCCTGATGCTTTTAAGCACTGTTAACAGCTTTCTTGAATAAGACATTTAGCTCTCACTCTAGCCACATGTGAAAGGGTGCCAGGCTTCATGCTAACTGCAGTCCTTCTACAAACGTTGAGGACTCACCTTTTGACCCAGGCTAGGCCTGCTAGTTCAACTATTGCTCCTCACCTGAATTGTAGCCAACCTTCAAAGTTTAGTTTAAATGTTCTTACCTCCAGGAGCCTTCCCTCACTGCTCAGCTTAGACAGGTCTTTCAGTACCTACACAGTAAAGAGGTTGTAAAGCGTTTGCATTCAAGTCCTCCAAACCAGCTGCTGGGCTGTCCACAGTCACTCCTGAGGTTCACGACAGAGGTCAGACATGAAGACATTTGAGTTCTGGCCTTCTGCCTGCTCTCACCTCCTCCTTCCTTTTCCAGTTTATTGCAGTGTGCACATACAGTCTAGATTTGTATTGTGGTTATAATCATGAAAATGAGCTATTAGTGCCAATCCTGGCTCTTTACCACTTATTTTCAAGACTGAACCAGTCACTTTACTTATCTGATCCTTATTTTTCTCAACTACAAAAAGAGAAGGCTGGTCTATGTGATTTCTGAGGCCCAGTCTTTGATTCAAGTTGTAGATTTCTTCAGGTCAGAGATCTCATGCCCAGATTTTTGGGTGGAGGAGGATAGGAGGGCTTCTGCACCACTGCAAGCAAATGCCAATGCCCAATATTATTAGATGAATCAAGAAATCAGTGATAACCTTAGGTGCCTTTGTAGTCCTAGGTCTTTAGTAGTTGGGCTCTAATCTAGTGGATTGCTATCGTGGGTATATTTTCAGAAATGATCTCTGGAAAACAGAGATAGCATTAATCAGGTGGCCTTCTTTTTACAGGGGAGTCCAAGTTTCTTAAGACTTACTCATGCTCAGCAGCTTCCCTTAAAAAATGTCCTCTAGGTAGCAGAGATAAATTGAGATGTCCATGGGGTCACAAAAGAGTCAGACATGACTTAGCTACTAAACAACAGTCACTTATTCCAATATCCAAATTACACAATTCCCATTTTTCCAGAAATTTGAATCAAGATCCCAGGGAAAAACCAATTTCACCCAAGGTATTTTATGTTTTGTGGCAGAGGCCTTCCTGGCATCGCCACATCCTTGGAATATGGTCTGAGGGTGGTGGTGAAGAGAGAAATTGGATTCTTTTCTGAGGCTGAATCACTGGTTCCAGAAAACTGCCCCCTACTGAGACTGCCAAGAAGAGAAAAGAGCTGGCTTCAAATGTTGAAGCCCAAACTCACATGGGGATTTCTGAAACTACCAGGAGCAGGCAATCATCTAGAGGCAACCTAGAAAGAGAAAGCTAGAACCCCCAGGGCCACCCCAACCAGCAACTGTGTGACTCCTCCCCAACTCAGGGTTTCTAAGAGACTTTTAACAGGCCAGAATTTTCACAGCTAATTCCCCACATAGGCACACCACGGAAGGGCTGGCTCTTTGCTGTCACATCAGTTAAAACCTAGCCAAGCAGTGGGAATTCTCTGTATTTTGTTCTATTATTAGGATCCAATTACCATCTGGTGGTATGCTATAGGGAAGTGCTATTCTTCTGCATCAGCAAACACAAAATGCAGCAGTTTGGTGAGCAAGTTGGGAGCTTTCAGAGCTTAGAGTGAAAGGTAGAGAGATCATTTTATTGCTTCCCAAAGAATCTCATGCCCCTTGGGGGTGCCCCACTTCAGGATACAGCCAGTTGAGCTTAGCCTTAGAAAGACAAAGACCTTATTCTGCTGTCATGTTGACCTTTAAAATGTGAAACCCTTGGCCCAGGCCTAAGCCCATGCATCCTGGTCTGTTTTATTTACTGTGCCTACCTGTTTCCATTCCTCCTGAGTGCATCCCCATTGATTCCTTTTCTCAGGAGGTAAGAAGCTGCTACTTCTTCGAGAACTGCTTTCTTGAGGCGAGACTGAACCACCACTGGCCCTCACACTCATCCCTCTTCCATTTTCTTGACTGAGGTCCCCTGGTGAGGGATGCCACAGGCTGTCTCATGGTAAATGGTTTGATGGATGTGGAAACAGTTTGATGCGTTTTTGACGGATATAAATAGTCTGATGGATGTTCAGCTCAAAGGTTCTCTCAGCAAACTCCTGAGAGCATTTGTTTTACCAAGGATAGAAAAGAAGTTATGCCTAGCATCTCTCTTAGACAATCTGAAACATCCTTGAACGTTTAAAGAATTAGAATAAAAGAAAGTGTTGCTAGAGTGATGGAAAAGGAGGGGCTAGGAGAGAAAGTGGGGTAGTGTGTCTTCTAAGTGTAACTAAGGGACAGCATGTATTTATCTCAGAGCTTCTGGATGTCTCTGACTTACAAGATTGTCTTTCTGTCCCTTTCAACCATTGAAATTCCTAATCTGACTCTTTTTGATTCACTCCATTCTGTCTTTTCTTTCATGCAGGTACACCAGATGTTGCAAATGGAAAGGCATTGGAACAAGTCAGGAAACAGGCTCCTGAGTACATCAATTGTATAATCAGTGGCTATCTCCAAGTCCATGTTGCCCCTTTGTGGCCAGGGAATTTCTTTGTCTAGATTAGAGACAGACCTAGGGCCTGAATCAAAGCAGAACAGGGGGCTACCACGTTCCTTTCCCCCTAGTTCCACACCCAAACCTCAGTCCCCTTTGTCCCACCTCCCCTGAGTGTGAATAAGCAGCTAATGCAGAAGGGAAGAAGTACAGAGACGGTGTATCTGTCCCAATGTCTGGAGAAGAGTCTAGGAAGCCAGCCACACAGGTGTCCCAGACCAGGGCAGCAGTCTTAGGCTGTCTAATTTCACCTTGGACTTTGTGACTTATCTTTGAAATCTATTGGTTTCTTTTTTCTTTTAATTTTTAAATTCTTTGTCTTTTTACAAACCCTTGTGTCAAGGGCTGCCTTTCAGTAGATGGCAGCCAGGGAATCTGCTCTGCTTTGTATGAAAACCCCGACCCAGAAGCAGGTCGTCTATGAATGGTTTAACACCAGGCTCCCCACAAACTTGCAGTGTGTGGCAGCGAGGGGCAGCCACCTTGCCGGCCATGCCCCGTGTCCCAGGAGGAAGGGCTCTCTGTACCAGACTATGGTCCCACTATGGTGATTTTTTTTAAATTTTAACTTGTAGTCAAAATAGCCCTATATAAAAAGTCAGGAATCACAGGAAACCAAATCATGGTTTTAAAAAACTGGTAATTTCAGGCTGTCTTCTATCTCCTGGGTCAGGCACAGCTAGGTGAAGCTTTCCCTGGGAACCCTCGATACTCCCGTTTTTGCCCTTGTCCACTTTTCCAAATCACCAACTCTCTTTTGGTGCACAGGATTTTCTGGCACATATACTTCTAATGTTAAATTCTGCTCCCAAAAAACCAGATCAGCCCATAATGGTGTGTTTTATAATCAATAAAATAGTGTTAAGCACGGACCATATATTAGAACTATTACATATTTTCCCACTTGAGCCTCACAAAATTCTACAAGGTTGGTAATATTCCTATTTAAGAGATCTGGGAAGTGGGGACCATAAACAGTAATTGAATTGCTCAGTTGTCTGGTAAGCCACAGAACTGGGATTTGAACCCAGGTCTTTCAATCCCAGATTCCATGCTGTTTCCAAGACAGTATGCTGTGTCCCAAAATACGAGCATGCACTTGCCTCCATGCAGGTCCGATCGGAATGAACAATAGGATGGCAGGGAACGGTCTGCCCTGAACGAGTGCAGAGGCAGCACACGGGGGTGAGGAGCGCAGCCAAGAGCTCTGTGCACAAGCTCAAAGCCGACAGTAACAGTGAGAGGAAAACAGCCTGTTTGTCACCACGTGCAGGCTCCTAGCAAGCATAGCAAATCTCTCTTAACCGAAGAGTTGTACATTGAATACCTTGAGGATGGAATCTTCTGAGTCCTCTGCAACATAAATTTTTAAAGGACAAAATATCAATACATAATGATAGAGAAGGAGGACATGGACACTGTACCAAGATCCTCTTGACAAAGAACTACTGCCAGCTCTCTGGCAGGAGGAATTGGTGGTCAAAGTTAAGCTCAAAATTGTTGAAATGCTGATTTGAGGAATCCAGCAAATCCACTGAAGAATATGCATTTTGATATTTCACTTAAAAGACACCCTCTTGGTTATAACTTTATTTTAAGAAGCCCAATACACTAGTGTCCGTTTTGTGTATACGTGTTCCTGTGGAGTTTACCATTCAGGTGTTTCCTGTGCTGATGCTTAAATGAAGACCATTATCCCTGCCTGCCTGCACTCCTTACACCTTGGAGAGAAGGCACTTAGGAGCTGGGACCAAGAAGGGAAACTTGGATAATTTTTGCCCTAAATGGAGTCTATGTTAAAATGATAACGGTGACTGGTTCTCCTGTTCTTGACAGGGATAGCTGTGAGGACAAAAGGAATAAGGCATAACCCTTTCTAGCTGTGGATTAATCTTCTTTGTAACAAAAGAGTTGGTCAAGATAATCCTATGATAGTCAACTCATGGGTAGTATTTATTTTAGAAAAAAATTGCATAAACATTATGTAGGTCACCCAAGCTAACTGAAGTGGGTAATAAAGGGTTTGTTAAATACCTTCCTCTGCTGGGCACTGTACTAGTTGCTGTTTTTATTAAAGACTAATTGGGCATTTAGTTGGCAGGGGAATAGCAGTTGCTCTGAAATGTGGACTGTTTTGAATAAAAGCTATCAGTTTAATAAGGGTTTACTTTGCAGACTTTATAGGCACAGAGGGAAAGGGTTTCAGAAAAAGACTTGAGCTTATAGGGCCCATGCAATTCATTAGACAATTTTCCCCACGAGTCCTTGGAAATGGATATTGCTTTCCCCCACGGAGTCATAGGGCCTAAGTTTGTTATTAACCAGGAAGAAATAAAATGTTTTGACAACAATTGGCTAATCTGATCTTTCCAGGATGGAGTTAGCTTAAGATGTGGCCTCTCAGACTCGTGGTGGAAGAGAAGCTTGTTCTCAAGGAAACACAGCTAAGTGAAAAAAGTGAAAGTTGCTCAATTGTGTCTGACTCTTTGCGACCCCATGGACTGTAGCCCTCCAGGCTCCTCTGTTCAGCCAAGAATACTGGAGTGGGTAGCCGTTCCCTTCTTCAGGGAATCTTCCGGACCCAGGGATCAAACCTGGGTCTCCTGCATTACAGGCAGATTCTTACCATCTGAGCCACCACCAAGTATAAATTTTCCAAGGAGAAGAAGAAATGTTTTTGTTCATCCTTCACTCTCATCTGTGTTTTTTGTAAATTGATAGTTATAGCTATCGGCTTGATCAGATTCAGATTTACTAGTTCGCCAAGATCTGCTCATCAGTGATTTTATCATTGCTATAGGAGGCAATAATGCCTGCTTTTCTCCCTATTTGTGACATTAGCAGCCATTGATTATCAGGGTCCCCATTAAGGCTTGCAGCAGGTGATATTCTGATTCTGTCACTCCTTTTCTATTTATTACATGAAGTACTTCCATAAAGAAAATTTTCCACTCAGCAACTACTTGGTTACCTTGAGGCATCTTCGTAGGAGAAATGTAAGATTCAAACTCCCAAACTCATAATGAAAACATTGATAACTTCAATTTTGCATACACACTGAACCACCCAAACACACAACTTCTACATGATCAAAAATACCACAATCAAGGTTAAAATACAAATGATAAACTGGATAAATAGTTGTAACACATATCACAAAGGGTTAATCTCTGTGATGTGAAAATAACTCCTGGAGATGGATTCAAAAAGAATAATCAGCCGACAGAAAACTCAGGAAAGCATGCACAGAAAGAGTTCACAGGAAGAGGAATATAAATAAAATGCCACTTTAGGACATGAAATGATGCCCAAATGCAATCAGAATAAAAATCTAAATTAAAAATATACTGAGATATATCTTTCCTCACTTATCAGGTTAGCAAATACAGAGCAATTTTTGATAACACGCTTTCTCAGCAGGGTGTGGGGAAACAGGCAGTCTTGCATATTGCAGTGAAAGAGTAAATTTACTCTCTTCTAGAGACAGAAATTTACCAATTTCTGTCAAAATTACAGACACGCAGACCCTTTGTCCTAGCTTTCCATAACTGAGAATTTATCCTACAGATACTCCACATGTATGCAAAATTACATCATATGAGTTGTTCACTGCAGCATACTTTGTAAAAACCAAAGATTGTAAACAACCCCAAAAGACCACCAACTGTCCTCAATGGACTAGGTAAATAAATTGTTGCTCCTCCACACAATGGAATATTACGCAGCTGTAAAAACAGAGTTCTCTCTCCACTAGTATGGAAAGGTCTGTGGACTGTTGAGAAAACCGATGTACTCAGACCAGAGTAGGGGGAGCACTGGGTCGCTGATACAGGCAGTCCAAGCTTTACTACCTGTAGAAATTTTAAATCAACTTTTTAACTGAAAGTGAGTCACTCAATCATGTCCGACTCTTTGCAACCCCATGGACTGTACAGTCCATGAAATTCTCTAGGCCAGACTACTGGAGCGGGTAGCCTTTCCCTTCTCCAAGGGACCTTTCCAACCCAGAGATCGAACCCAGGTCTCCCACCTTGCAGGTGGATTCTTTACCAGCTGAGCCACAAGGGAAACCCAAGAATACTGGAGTGGGTAGCCTATCCCTTCTCCAGCAGATCTTCCCAACCCAGGAATTGAACTGGGGTCTCCTGCATCGCAGGCAGATTCTTTTACCAGCTGAGCTATCGGGGAAGCAATGGAGTAAAAATTGGTCTTTTTAAAAAAATAAGTAACCATGTAGCAATAAGTCTAAGCAATGCAGCTCAACACTCCTTCTTTCAAAACTCTTATTGGTCTAAGTTCTAGACAAGTGCTGACATTTCTTAGGCTACATGGGACACTTCCACCATACACAACAGTCTAACAGTATGTTACCATTGGGTAAAAAGGTGGGAAAATAAGAATATATATTGGTAACAGCTTGACTCTGAAGAAGGATGTACCTGATGGCTAAATAAGCAGTTAATAATAGTGGTGCCATTTGTGGTACAAATCTGAGATAATGGGAAACAGTGGTTGGTAGAGACAGTTTACTGTACACACATGCATGCCCATACACATAACACATGTATACAGTTATATATATATATATATATATATATATGGTTTTTGAATCATGTGAATACACTACCTATTAAAACTAAATTAAAACAATAGTAAAAAACAAACAAGATAGATATGGTTATATAATATGACTCAAGGGGAACGCTCTCCCAATAACATATTTTGGGGAATGCTTACCAATTTTCTTAGATTTTTTAAGTAAATTTGTAATTTTTCTTGTGTCTTACAAAAGGAAGAAATAAAAATACATGAACTTTAACAACTGTACACAAAGGGTTATCTAAAAGTACTTCCTTCATATGTGCTCAGGGTTGGGGAAAAAAATCACATATGCTTTAGCTGAACTTTATCATTCAAGATTCTGATGATTCTGAATAGAGCATCTATTTGTCTCATTTGTCTCAGACTACATGCTGCATAATGCATCAAAGTTATATTTATTTATAGCCTATTAGTCACACAAGCTCTTTCCAGAAATACTGGAAGAACTTTTTTGAAATTTGGGAAATAGATTTTATGGTCCAATTCTCATCTCCTCTGTATATACCTATAACAGTGGGATATTCCAAGGTCACTTTCAACAATTGTGTCTGTAATCAAGATTCTGATTGCCCTAGTTCTAAAAGCAAAGGCCAAATGGTTATATTTTACATAAAAATGTATATAGAGAGAGGATTTGAGCAAACCCCAACCAGAGACCAGGAGTCCCAAGGCTCCTATCTGTGAATCTATCATTCGTCTTCTAGAGGAGAAGTGACTGAAGACCATGAAATAGCTGTTCAGTAACACTGGAAACTGGTATAAAGAAACAGTGTCAAGAAGAAGGGTCACATCAAAGCAAGTTACAGACATATCACCTAAGCTGCCTCCCCTACCCTCCTCTGGCAAATACAGAGTGGAAAGCAGCCCCAAACATTGCAGAATGAGGAAGGATCACAAAACACTGTAGGTGGTGGGGCTGACAGCAGCCCACCCTCCCTCAGTCCTTGCCTCCTGGATCCCAGAAGTCATGCCTGAGGCTGTTTCGGTTCAGAGGCTGTAGATGGAATTCAAGAGACAGAAGGTGGACTTGCAAAGGTCCTGGAGGAACAGAGGCCAGCAGAATACCTCTGTTAATTCTATGCAGTATTTTTTTCTACATATGAGATACTGTATTTTTCATTTCTAGAAGTTTCACTTGGCTCTTTTATATATATATATATATATATATATATATGAAGGGCATGGCAAACCATTCCAGTATTCTTGCCTGGAGAATTCCATGGACAGAGGAGCCTGACAGGCTTGCAACAAGTCAGACTCATTGCAGGTCACAAGAGTTGGACATGATTGAGCAACTGAACACAGTTTCTCCTCATTATATATGTAACAAGGTATTTACATACATATGTAAGTATGTAAAGGTTTTCCTTAAAATTCTTGAGGATATATAATAGCTGAAGTCCTTGTCTGCTTACTGACCATCTCTATTATTTCTGGGTCGGTTTCTGTTGACTGAGTCCTTTCCTGATTATGTGTTGCATTTCCTTATTTCTTTGAATATCTAATAACTTTTAATTAAGTAATGAACATTGGTAAGTTTATATGATGAACATTGGTAACCTAGATTTGTTGCATTCCTCTAAAGAGTGTTTGCTTTTTTCTGGAAGACTGTTAAGTAAAATTGTCTTTATTCACAGATGACATGATCATATATAGAAAATATTGAGGAAGCTACAAAAACAGCTACTAGAACTACTAAATGAATTTAGCAAGTTTATAGGATACAGATTCAATATAAAAAATAAATTGCTCCAGCTAATATTAGATGCAGCTTATTTTGTGTAATGGCTACAACCAAAACTTCGATAGAAATACTATCATTTAGATAGTCTTCATGTCATTTGACTGAAAGTACAGTACACAAAATATACGGTAAATATGATGAGTAGAAATTAAGCTAGGAGGTGCTGTCATTCAACATGAAAAAGTAAATATCAGTTGCATGTCAAACTTCAAGAAAAATTTATCTGTTTACAGGTGGTATTTTTTAAAAAGAAGATTAAAAACTAAACAATTATTTCCCAACATCTTACATTGTTGATAAGTATCTGAGTTCTTGAGGACAAAAACATTTATTTAAGTTCACTTTCTGCACTAAAAATACTATATCAAATCAATTGAGTATTTTTTCCCTTGGCTCCCTAAAATTTTAATGTAATAATTCATTCCACCAATATTTATTGAATGTGAGCTGTCTGCATATTATTATTGGGAGCTAAGGGGATAGATGAATAAATCAGATACTATTCTGGCCCTGAAGATGCTTGTAAATGAAAGAGGAAATGAACAAGGATAAAAGCAACTTTAAGATAAAAGATGTTATCATCGTTTCTGCCCAGCCCATGTCTCTTTAAATGCAATCTGTCCTCCCTCCTCCCTCGCGTTACCCTCAAATGTGTTAGGGAGAGAGCACAGAGCCAGTTTGGGGGACTGCTAGCTCTGTTCCTAGACTAACCTCTCATCACTCTGTGGTCTTTCTGGCTGATGTTCTAATTTTAGCTCTGGTTATCTACTTGGTTGTGATGAACTGTTTAGGCTTCACCCTAAACCCAGGTCAGTCCCTGGGTCAGGAAGACCCCCCCCCGGAGAAGGGAAGAGTTACTCACTCCAGTATTCTTGCCTGGAGAATTCCATGGACAGAGGAGCCTGGTGGGCTATAGTCCATGGGGTCGTAAAGAGTAGGAGATGACTGAGCAACTAACACCCACATTTTTTCAGAAATTATTGAGTGCCCACTCTCTACCAGGTCCAGTTCTGATACTGGGGACTGGGAACACTGCAGTGAATGAGACGACAGGACCATCTTTCAGGCGTCACCTCGTACCCTACTTGACTTCGATCCTGTGCACTGCCTTCATCTGGGTCAGCTACACTCCAAGAAACTGACATATACCCTGCTAACTTCAGTATTGAACGAGGCTTCTACCCAAGGCAATAAAACTGGTATAAAGAAAAGAAGAGGAGAGAAGGATTCACTTTATTAAAGAATACAGTCTTGGGAATTCCCTGGTGGTCCAGTGGTTAGGACTCTGAACTTTCACTGCTGAGGGTCTGGGTTCAATCCCTGGTTGAGGAACTCGGATTTCACAAGCCACACAGCATAGTCTGCCCACCCGCCAAAAATGTAAGACACAGAAAAAAAGTTTTTAAAGGAAATTTTGCTACTTAGCTAAGAACACAATCCTAAAGGCCTAGAGAGCTATGTCTATGTATGCCTAATAAATACACATGTATCTTCATACACACCGATATGACTAAAAGCCATGTCTGCCTTTTTTCCCCCTTTCTTTCCTTTTTCTATTTTCCCTTGGCACCAAGAGGGGAATCTAGAACATGTTTGTAATTGTTTTTTGTTTGGGGGGATCATTATTCAACCAAATCTCTAGCTCCTGTGTGTCCACCTGACCTCCTGGCAGGGGTAGACCTCCACAGTCATGTATATCCGTGACCCCTTCTACAGGAATAACTGATCAGATCAGGGTGACCATCTGACTCAAGTAATATCAGGTAGCTTCTGCCTCCCAGGAATTTGGAATTGGTGCCCAAAGGCCATTACTACCCTCTGTTAGGAACTTTTAAAGTTAGGGCTGGAGGAGGATGTACTAAACCTGTGCTCAAATAGAGCAGAGAAAGGCAAGGAACACTTGCCCAGAGGAGCACAGAAGTAAGAGACTGGCAGCAAAGAAAGGGAGGCAGAAGCTGCTGCCTGGCCAGCTGGACCTGCATTAGATCCTTTGAGAGCCCTGGCTTCGCTTACAGCCCATGGGCTCTGTAGCTATCACCTCATCTTTCCAACAACCCTCGTTTTAAAAAAAGTATTTATTTTGAATTGAAGGATAATTGCTTTAGAGTATTGTGTTGGTTTCTACCAAACATCAACATGAATCAGCCACAGGTTTACCATGTCCCCTTCCACTTGAACCTCCCTCCCCATCCCACCCCTCTAGGTTGTTACCGAGCCCCGGTTTGAATTCCTTGAGTCATACAGTGAACCATACAGCAAATTCTCATTGGCTATCTATTTTACATATGGTAATGTATGTTTCCATGTTACTCTCTTGATACATTCCACCCTCTCCTCCCTCCCCGCCTCAGTCATGTCCATAAGTCTGTTCTCAATAGGCTCTATGGTCATCCACCTCATTAGCACAGACTCAAATGCATTCCTTTTTATGGCTGAGTAATATTCCATTGTATATATGTACCACAGCTTCTTTATCCATTCATCTGTCGATGGAAATCATATCCACCAATCCTCTTTTTGTTTGTTTAAATAGGTTGATTGGGTTTCTTTTTTCTCCCTCATAATCAAACAATCTAAAATATGACTTTCCACCATTCTGACTCATGTGATTTTTTTTTTTTTTTTTTAGTAATGTCTACTATCTCCCGAAGGCTAATCAATCTGAGAACTCAGGCTTACCAACAGAGTGAAAGCAAAAGAAAATGCTACTAAGGAGGATTAGCTGGTATCTGTGTAGATACAAACCTGTCCTGGGATGTGACAGGCTGTATGTGTCCCTCCTCATATGCTGAAACCCTAACTTTCAGTCAATGGTAGTAGGAGGTGGGGTCTTTGGGAGGTATTAGGCTTAGAGGAGGTCCTGAAGGTGGTGTCCTCATGATGCGACTTGTGTGCTTATAAGACACTAGACCTTGCTCTTTCCTCATGTGAAGATACAACTGCAAACTAAGAAGAGAGCCCTCATCAAGAATCCAACCAAGTGGGCACCCTGACCTTGGATTTCCAGCCTCTAGAACTGTGAGAGATGAATGTTTGTTGTTTAAGCCACCCAGTCTATAGGAACTGTTATAGTGGCCTGAGCTAAGACATGGCATGTCGTGTCCACGTTACTCGAGAGGTCATTCCCCAGATACCTGAGCTCTCCCAGGGCTGGGTGAAGGCAGGGTGGTGGTTAGAGATTCATTCTGTAGAGCTGTCTGTGCACAGAGACACGGCCTCCAACAGAGCCCACCAGGAGAACACAGTCCAGCCCAGAAAGACCTGGAGAGACAGTAGCCGAGGTCTAGGCACAGTTGGGTCACAACTGGCTAGGATTCATTCTTCACAAGAAGCCCCTGTGGGACTCTGGGGAAAATTCCTGAACTGTGAGCCTCATGCTTTCAACTTTACAAATGAGGAGGATCAAAATCAAATAATAATGCCTATTTCTCCTACTTAGATTTAGTAATCTACTTAGGATTTTTCTGCAAGAAAACACCAATACAGAGCCTCTTTCTTAAAATTTTACGTGGAAAATTTAGCAGTGTACCTGGAATCAAAATGTCCATTCACTGTCCTGTGCTCAGTCACTCATTCTTTGACTGTTTGTGACCCCATGGACTGTAGCCCACCAGGCTCCGTCAGTGGAATTTCCCAGGCAAGAATACTGGGGTGGGTTGCTATTTCCTTTTCTAGGGGATCTTCCCAACCTAGGGATTGAACCCGTGTCTCTTGCATTGCCTGTATTGGCAGGTAGATTCTTTATCCTCTGTGACACCTGAGAGGCCCATGCACTATCCTAAAGCCAAACTAAAGCACCTATGAGTAACATGTTAGAACGGGAAGCTCTTAAAGCATCCTTCCCCCATCACCAAATTATTAGCAGGGTTGCTGACAAGCAGTGGTTTTTGTGTAACTAGTGACTCATCCCCTCATTGCCAGCAAGACTGTGTTGACACTGCATGTGCTTTCCAAAACACAGAATTCTGGGGTTCTGCAAATTATATTTGGAACTTCTCCTCCATGCTGTTTTATTAAGCGTGATGTACTGATTTGGAGGGATTTAATATGAGTTTTTCAAATGTAAACATCAATCAAAAATGGTTTAAGAACTATGTATGCTTTGTGGAATTCAGGTTATTAAACCAAGAGAGAAATTTCTTCTGCAAGATTAGTAATGGGGTATGCAGGGTAGGACTGCGTATGTGAAAGCACTATTAAATGGAAGAGCTTACCACTATGATCTTTGCCTTGTATCTAGAGAACATCACCCAAGGCATATAAAAGAAAGAGAGCGGGCAGAGCAAGCAGACGCTGAGAATATTAATGGAAGAACAAGAGCAACAGCCTCTGATGTCTGATTAGTGATTTGCAATTTACAAAGCACTTCAAGGCACATTATCTCCTGATCACCATAAAATTCCTGTGAGGCAGGAGGGAAGGTTTTCTCATCTCCGTTATTTATGAGACAGCTAAGGCTCAGCCAGACTAAGTCACGGTCCAAAGTCACATACTTTCATCCAAAGGAAAAAGCAGTCCTCGCCCCCAGGCTCTTGCCACTAGTTCTCTAAGTCACACTTTGGAGTTTAGCCCCAGGCAGAGTCCCTTTCTTCACTAACCCCATAGCCGCCCAATCAGCTTGGCCAGGTGGGAGCCTGTACCTTCATCCGTCTCTCATCAGTAGCCTTTGTCTGGCACAGGATGCCCTGCTCAGCATGGTCTACTGATCGCAAGTTCATAAAGAGATTTATCTTAACTTTTCTGAAACAGCAAAGTTTCCTTAGAAGTCCACAGGCCTGAGCCAACAAGAAGCTGTGAGAACCTACCATCTGCCTGGGACTTCCTCTCCATAATGTTTCCCTGAGATGTTCACATGTCATCACCTTCCCCAGAACCCCCAAGAAAGGACCCCCTCCCCTTTTCCCAGAAAGATCCCCTTCAACCACGTTATATATATATTTTTAATCAGGCTCATGGGCCTGGATGGGAACATGAGTAGGACCAGTCAAGAGAGTGAGTTATGCTCTGGGAACGAACCTCAGTGATTTAAAACAACAAAACTGATTTCTCACTCCTACTACACATCCAAGGCAGGCCAGCAGAGGGGCTCTGTTCTCTGGGGTGACTCAGGGCCTCAGGCTGACCAGAGGCATTCCTTTGGCATTGCTTCCATGGGGACTAAAGCAGTGAGAATCTGCTGGGAAGTGACACACATCACTTCTGCTCTCCTTTCTTTGGCAAAACCATGCAACACTGGTGTCTTGTAGGAGAGACAGCACATTCGTGATCAGCCTGACAATAACCACAAAGTTCAATCCCCATTGGATGCTTGTGTCTCCCCCGTAACAGCACGAAGGGGTCCGACCGTTACCTGAATTTCCCCTCTAACAGGAAGCTCCCCATCTAATAAACAGCTGATTTAATCTGAAGGGAGCTCTGTTTCTTTGAAAGTGAAAATGTTAGTTACTCAGTCATGCCCGACTCTTTGTGATCCTATGGACTGTAGCCCACCAGGCTCCTCTGTCCATAGAATTCTCCAGGGAAAAATAATGGAGTGCGTTGCCATTCCCTTCTCCAAGGGATCTTCCAGACCCAGGGATCAAACCCAGGTCTTCTACCATCAGGGAAGCCCTGTTATCCTATGGTGTAAAATGGTGTTTTATACATATATATATGTATATGATGTATGTATGTATATTTGATGTTTATCCCTGGTTCCTGGCACAGAGCTCCTTGGAATTTCCTGAGGGTGAGAGTATCATTTGTCATTCCAATGAGCTTCTTTCCACTATACCTGAGTTTATATTAATGAGATGACTCACAGTGGAGGACCATAGAGAGTTTCCAAATGAAGATGAGTCACCAGAAAGACCAAACACAGTGATCCATCCCACCCCAGTATCTGGGGAGGAGAGGGAGGCTGGAGATTGGATTATAACAACTCTTGAACAAAGAGATTCAGAGAGCTTCTGGGTTGGTGAACACACTGATATGCCCTAAGAGCGACTGGAAGCTGGAAGCCCCTCCTCACCATACCTTGGCCTAGGTATCTGTTCCATTTGACTATTTCTGGAGTTGTGTCCTTTATAATAAACTGGTAAATATTAAGTAAATTATTTTCCTGAGTTCTATGAGTCATTCTAGCAAATTATCAATCTTGATGGTGGGTCATGGGAACCCCGAAATTTATATTCAGTGAAACAAAAATGCAAGCGTTTGGCACCCCATAAGCAGTTGATGTGTGAAGCGAGGGCAGTCCTGTGGGACTGAGCCCTTAACTTGTGGGGTCTTTGCTAAATCTGGGTAGTGTCAAAACTGTATTGAATTTTTGGATAGAAACTTGGTGTCAGAGAGTTGAAGAATTAATGTAGTAGTAAAACACATTTCATGTCATAGGTGGTATCAGTAAAACCATCATGCATGACACCCCTCTGTGTGATAGAGAAAAGCCACAAAATCTTTACTGAGCTAAAAAAAAAAAAAAAAAAAAGAAAGAAAACTCTAATCATAAAAAGAAAACCTTTCTCACCAGGTGTCCATCATTAAGAAATCATCAGCAACCATTGGTTGAGTCTTTAGAAGATGCATTGAGAGCTAAGAGAGGTGGTCAAACCCATAAGGATACAGTAATAGAAACAACTTAAGCACATAGAGACCTTTCCCCGCCCTAGGGTGACACAACAGAGCCTGTCAGGGACCTTCTGCACTCTGCTCAGAACCCACCTCTTAGCTGGTTTCTGCTTCTTGGTCCAGTTACATTAGATTCAAATGCTGTGCTTGAATTATCAGCTTGGCCTTGGATCCCAGCTTTGCATAAGGTCGTTGACTTTTGGATTTCTCTTTGCTACAAATCACACAGCCCCACGATCATCCCCATGACTCACCTCTCTACCAGACTAAGCTCCTCGAATCCTCAAAAATCTAACCATCACCTTGTCTAGTACAAGGATATGGACAGAACTGAAGAGCTAGTGACAAACAGAAAACTTTTGATCATGATGACAAAGGGGAGAAAAGAAGCCCATGCCACCTGAGACGTTGTTAAAGATTAGACAAGTTCAGTCTTCAGGAAAGAGAAAACTAGGGGGAAAATTGGATAGTGCTTCCCTGCTGGCTCAGACAGTAAAGAATCTGCCTGCAATGTGGGACACCTGGGTTCGATCCCTGGGTCAGGAAGATCCTCTGGAGGAGGGAATGGCTACCCTCTCCAGTATTCTTACCTGGAGAATCCCATGGACAGAGGAGCCTGGCAGGCTACAGTCCATGGGGTTGCAGTCAGACAGTACTGAGTGACTAACTCTTTCATCATAGTTGTCAAAGATTTGCAGTACAATTGAAAGGAAGAAGATCAGAAGTGGCATCTACTGTTAGACAATTCAAAGCAGATGAAATCTGGCTCTGTGAGTGAGAGCGCCCTGCCCTGCCCCCATCTTGGGAAGTATTCAAACCTGAGGAAGATGACTGAGCTGTGAGGGATGCCATAAAAGGGGTTGCCCACTCTAGTTCTCTTACATGGACTCAGAACACAGAGTTACATTTCCAATCGTGTGGCACTTATTCAAAACAAAAGGAGAGGAGAAACCCACATTTTAAAAAGTTCAGATACATAAAATTAGTTTAGAAGTCAAGTATCCAGCTTGAGTAAACAAATTTGAGAACCCTACAAACGTTTAAAAAGTGGGAAAATGATGAGTATGAGAAATCTCGTAATTAAGTAGGTTAAGTGCCTTAATGAAACTCGCTGTGAATCTGTAATCAGTGGAATGTGCAGTTATAAAAAGCAATGAGACAAGATGACCCACGCTCAGTTTCTCCAGAAAGAGATAATCAGTCCTGCAGAGGAAATGAAATGATGGAGTCCAGACCGTCCTGACTGAGAGCTTTCCCTCCCACAGCGCCTCCTTCAGGATGGCAGGGCAAATTGCACCTGGTTTATACATTTGGGGCAGGAAGCAGTGGGAGATTTATACCCCCTCACCATAAAGAACCTCCCTCTCCTACTTATTAATGCCTGGAATAATATTGCCAGGGTCATCCCTGGAGGAAGAGTAGAGAGAGAAAGAAGAGGAACCAAGCTCAGAAATGCCAAAACAGCTCCACTGTTTTAACATGTTCAGACCTGCTCCTCTAGATGACAGGGACATCTCAGGAGGTCAGACGTGGGCTTTTCCATGGGGGCTACACCCTAAATGGACGAGCAGGAGAGATGGTCTGTCTCTGAACAACTGCGAGGCATTATAGACCATAAGAAAAACAATGCCACCATGAAAAAACTGTTCCTTTCTTGTTGCGTGTTACGTCTCCCACTCCTTAAAAACTCTTACATGAAATGGACTTGCCATCCCAGCGTGGCCACACTCCACCCTGCAGGTGCCTCTCCCTCTGTTCCAATCCCCCTCTTCTTAGTTACCTGGTGCTCCTGAAACAATGGCTCTAAGGAATCACTTAATTCCGGCGCCCTCTGCTGGCCCTATAGTGTAGGGCATGACATTTCAGCTCGATCATAGTTGCCAAACCAGAATGTCATTTTGTGATTTTATTAACTTCAGGAAACTCACATTTTGACCCTGATCTTTCAAGAAAACTTCATATATTAAGTAATTATTAACTCCTTTACCAGTATGCATTTATCATAGTCACTGAAAACTGCTAATATGTGATCAACATGCAATAACTAAGTTTACTATAAAAAGATTATTTCTAAAAAAAAAAAAAAAGATTATTTCTAATCAAACCTAAAATTTTACCTTTTACCAAGCCTGTAAAGCTTATTGTGGGTGAGAATTCAATTTCTGTGAGGCTTTTTTTTACAAAAAAACATACTACAGATAATTTAAAGACCTGGTTCCTACCTAGAGGTCTAGGTTTGGAACAACAGGATTAGAATAATTCAGTATATAAACAATAAGCGTATTTCTGAGAAATTTTCACTTTATTAGTAAGCACTTCTGGATGATGCTGTCTTCTGCCACTTGATCATAATTCTTCAAATTTCCTTGGTGTGTTAACTGGTCATATAGTGGCCTGAAAGATTAATATACCATCCAGAGTTGTAAATATCAGAGCTGAGTTTTCAAGGTATCAGTTTTTGGCAATAAGGAGCTGAACAGGCATTGTGGTGGTTGAGATCTGGGCATCTTGGAGAGGAGAGAGGTACATTCTAGAGATATCCAGAATCCAATTCTCAGCTGGTTTCTTGCCCCAGGGCCCTAGCAGTTTCAACTCCAGTGCAGTATGGCTCCATGAGTAGAAAGTTGATGTATTCACAGCAGAAAAGAGAGAAGTAGGAGAAATATGGTAGGCTCAGCAAAATGTGTGGAACGAGGCCTGGGGAGAGCTATACAGGAGAGAAGGGGAATCTAGAAATAGACTAGACAAGGAATTTTCTACAACGGATCTAGGTCTTATCTGTTGTTCTAACCCCTGACACAACACCTGGTACTCAGTAGGCTCTCAAATATTTGAATCTTTGTAGGTATTACGCTTACCAGTCCCAGAAATGCCTTTAGCTAGGTGCAAAGCCTTAACACTGACACTAATAATTAGGACTCTGAAGATAGTAGCTAAGGGTAAGTTCTTCAGTGGTGGAACTGAGCTTGCTGTTTGCCTAAGTTTTGTACAGAAATGGTTCTACTTTTGGAAACAGATGACTGTATCTCAAAGTGATTTTCAGTTTTTATTTTTAAAAAGTAAAATGTATATATACACATATATACACTTGTCGTAATATAACATACAAATGGAAAAGTACACAGGTGAACACAACTGTACGTCTAGCATTTAGATCCAGAAACATACTTTCTTGGTACCCCAGAAGCCCCAGTGGTGTCTCCTTCCTGTCATTCTCTGACCCCCATGCCTACTATTCTGACTTCCAACACCACAAACCAGTTTTGCCATTTTTGAGGTACACACACACTCTATACTCTTGTGTCTGACTTTTCTTGGTCCACATCATTTCTGTGATGGTAATCCATGTTGTTAGCTGCAGTTTGTTCATTCTCATATTTTTATTTTATTTATAAACATATCACAGTTTTTCGTCAATAACATGATGGTAAACTTGTTGATGCCAGCTTCTTGCCATTCTGAACAGTGCTGTTGTGAGCACTCATGTATATTTCTTCTGTGTGCACATATACCCATTTTGGGGGGCTTCTCTGGGGGCACTGAGGTTAAAAAAAAAATCTACCTGCAATTCAGGAGACGCACAGGAGACATGGGTTCCATCCTTGGGTTGTGAAGATTCCCTGGAGAAGGAAATGGCTACCCACTCCAGTATTCTTGCCTGGGAAATCCCATGGACAGAGGAGCCTGGCAGGCTACAGACCATGGGATCACAAGAGTTAGACACAACTAAGCAACTAAACCACCATCACTGCCATACCCATTTTTGTTGGGTACAAGCCAAGTGGTAGAACTGCCAGGTCAAGGAATGCACATATGATCAACTTTTGCAGATACTTCCAAACAGCTTTACAAAGTGATTGTGCCAATTTTGTGAGCTAGTTTTTGTACAAAACTAGATGTCAGAGATGTTCAGAGAGGATAAAGGACAGTGGGGAAATTACCCCAGGCCTATGACTTAGGACCTTAGGGAACTTTATGAAAAGAAGACAAAATAATCCTCAAATGGACAGGTCCCATCAATTAGCAGTCATCACTGGAATGATTTGGAAGCCTGCTTCCTAAGGAGAAAGGAAGGCAGAATGATAATACAAAAGGCAGGAGAGAAGAAAAAGAATAATTGGTAACCCCAAATGCCAAGGCACTGCTAACAATTTTACCTTCATAAAAATGGCTCAGTGGTGTCCCAGAGCCCTGACTTCAGTAGAGCAGACTAGAATCAGGATGCAGCAAAAGGCACTCTGTGTGTTTGTGTTTCTGAACTTGTTTGGCGCTTTGTGAGCACTTAATCAGGTTATTAATCAGGCCCATGGACAGTAGCTGCCCAGGCTCCTCTGTCTATGGGATTTTTCCAGGCAAGGATACTGGAGTAGATTGCCATTTCCTCCTCCAGGGGCTCTTCCACACCCAGGCAAGGAATCCTCAACTCTTGTGTCTCCTGCATTGGCAGGAGGACTCTTTACCACTAGCGCCACCTGGGAAGCCACATTAATCAGGACAGATTTTCTGTGTTACTTTTGGGATAAAGCCTTTTACCTCTGCTGATATTCACAGGAAAGGAATAAAAGCTTATCACTGAGTTTCTCCAGGAGATTTTTGTAAAGTTTAATTTGCAAATAAGAAATGACAGATGCTATCAGACAGGAAAATCAGATTTTCCATCTAAATATGATTGTCCCTCTTTCAGCTGGATTCAAGGCTTTCCTCTGAAGGTCTCAGGAAACTCATTTGTAAGAGTGACTCAGAATTAACCCACTCTATAAGACTTGGTTATCAAAAGGCAATTTAAAGCATTGCATAGAGGAATGCCAGGTTCTATTTACAAAAGGAATTTGATTGCTAATTATGAATCCCTAAAAAAATACATGCACTTCATACTTATCTCTTTGCACTTCAGGAGTGAACGCCTGGAGAAGGAAATGGCAACCCACTCCAGTATTCTTGCCTAGAGAATCCTGCAGACAGAGGAGCCTGGTGGGCTGCTGTCCACAGGGTCGCATAGAGTCGGACACGACTGAAGCGACTTAGCAGCAGCAGTGAATACTTAAGTGATTCTGATCTGTCAGCTGAGACCCTCTCTGACACTTGGCTATGACTGACAGTTTCCTATCACTGAGAACACCTGCCTAAGCACTGACTCCTAAGTGGCTGCCTTTTCTCAGATTGGTTTTCGGTTGCAGAACAAGCTGCTCTGCAGCAGGTGTCATCACAGAACAGACAGGGACTGTCTTTCCTTGCAGACAGCAGCCGGTTTCCATTTGCATTCATTTCCTTGGGACCAATTTTGTGAATTCAACTTGGCACAGCCATGCCCGTTTGCTTTTGATCTGACGTGCTGGACAAGAAGTTCAGTTCATTTGCTGCCTCTCTAGCAACCGTGTCCAAGCACATTATCCTGTAGGAAGTCTAAGGAAGCTGCCACTATCAGCGGCCAACAGGCACACTTGAAAATTCATGAGCAGTGTGTATGAAGGCAGGAATTCTTCCCCTTGATGCTTTAACTGCCCCGCCAATGAGATGCTGGCTGAGCCCATACAGAGAGAGGGGAATCGATACAGACCAAGAATTCGGTGGAGGCTCTAAGGCACCATAAAGATCCAGAAGCTTCTGATTCACCTCTGAATAATAACCAAGGGTACAAAGAACAGTCATGCCCAAAACTTGGCTGGTCTAGTTGATACGCAAATCAATTTGCTTGCTAGTTATGAACATCCTCCTAGTTATGAACATCCTCCATATGAGCTCCCATATGCACAAATGGGCCAGCCACCAGGAGACTACTTGAGTTGTCCCCCAAATCAGGAAGTGATGCAGTTCTAGACGGACACTATCCAGGGGCAATTTAATAAATCACCTATCGATCTCATTTAACTGCATGTTCTTTCCTTTCTTTTATAATAGACTCCAAGTGACTGCCCATGCCACCCTTCTCACTTTTCTTTAGACTTTCCTGCTTGCAGACCCAGTTAACTCTATCTAAGAAGCTCTATTTGTCACATCAACACACTTTAACTCAATCCCTCCCTTCTGCCCTCTCTTTCAACTCTGGCATGGTTACCCTAGGGAAACATTTTCTCCCCTCTTAAGAGGCACTTTGTCTTCAAAAATGAAAAGCCGATTACTTCAAGTCCCCTAGAAACTTTAGGTTAAAGAAAACTACCCTGAAAGTATCAGTGTTATCAAATTCTAGAACACTTGAAAATGCACAGAAATCCTGTTCAGAATTTTATCAGAATTATTCTTCTATCCCTTTATCCTATAAAACATCCAAAATAAGCAACAGCTATTTTATATTCATTATTTCCTTTGGGAGGGGGCTAAGTTACTACTGTTACAGTAATAACCCTGCTTTTATTGCAAATATATAATATTTCATTATAAATGTGCAAATTATGGATTAAGAGTGGACTAGACAGGGCCCTGATCTCTGTAGATAAATTTCACCCTTTTTAAGTTCTAAACAACTGACAAAAATGAAGTTTTAGAGCACAATCAGCATAACATGTTTACAAGTCAAGGACAAATTGTCATAAATTTCTGATCTGATTTCCTCTCTAGGTGTCAACCCTTAATGGTCTTGCCATTGCTTTTGGCCTTCTTATTTAATCCATTCTGAAGGTGGGCCTCGGTGCTGAGTCTATTCACACAGAATCCTGATGGGCAATTATGCAAGATTATTTATATTTCCAGGTTCTGCATATTAATAACAATAATATCTGATTTTTTTTTTTTTTTTTTGCCACCCCACACAGCTTCTGAGATCTTATTTCCCCAACCAGAGATTGAGGGGAGGCCAGGGCAGTGAAAGCGCAGTCCTAACCCCTGGACCACCAGGGAATTCCCTGTAAAACCTGATTCTGACCAAATTTTACTTTAGCAAAAAAGTTAGGGGGCGAACCCCCTGAGAAAAGATTAACTGCACTTAACTACCTTGATATTTTATCTTCCTCCCTGAGGCCGTGTCCACCTCTGAATTTCAATAATTCACCTTAGGAAGTAGCACAGATTTGTCAAAATAATGAAAATATATAGAGTTTATTGACATGTAAATAACTTAATCTTAGATACCCAGAGGCTATAAAAAGAAAAGTAATTGCATAATCAATCACAAAATACTATCAGAGGAGGAGAAATTTACATGTTTACCGTCATAAAACATGAAATAAGATTGAAGAAACTTTCCAGCTGCTTGCTCTCATCCAATTTTGAAAATCTTTCCATTTTAGATCTAAGTTTGGCTGACCCTTGATTATCTGTCATCATGAATGGATAGTAATGTATTCAATACATATTCCACAGAGAATCTGAAAGGGAACATGAGCCCCTACTTCTGAATACACAGCTGTGTGTAACAGACAACATAATGAACTGAGTCTTTGTCACTTCTTGTTCTTGACTAATTTCTAATGGAGAGCCTCCAGCCTATAATGTGAATATTTTTCTTGACTCTGTTCCAACAAATGAATTCGTGGCAGTGGACTGTTTGGGAATGCTCTGCCACAACTTGGCTTTAGGTGCTCAGTTGTTTCCGACTCTTTGCGACCCATGGACTGTAGCCCACCAGGCTCCTCTGTCCATGGAATTCTCCAGGCAAGAATACTGGAGTGGGTTGCCATGCCCTCCTCCAGGGATCGAAGATCCAGAGATGGAAGCCAGGTTTCCCATGTTACAGGAGGATGCTTTTACCATCTGAGCCACCAGGGAACCTCTGACACAACATGGTAAGTCATTTCTGTTTGTGTCCCATTCCTTATCCACCACCCGGGCACCTTCACAGAGCAGGGCACTTAATAGGGATCAAAGCATCTCAATTAGCCTAATTCAAGGATGACAAATGTGCCACAACCTCCCATAGGTTATAATTGAGAGAAAGAAGAAAAGTCGGTCAGTCGTGTCTGACTCTCTGTGACCCCATGGACTATACAGTCCATGGACTTCTCTAGGCCAGAATACTAGAGTGGGTAGCCTTTCCCTGCTCCAGGGGAATCTTCCCAACCCAGGGATCAAAGCCAGGTCTCCTCCAATTCAGGTGGATTCTTTACCAGCTGAGCTACAAGGGAAGCACAAGAATCCTGGTGTGGGTAGCCTGTCCCTTCTCCAGCGGATCTTCCTGACCCAGGAATTGAACCAGGGTTTCTTGCATTGCAGGCAGATTCTTTACCAACTGAGCTGTCAGGGAAGCCCTATACTTGGAGGGGCCTAATAAATATCATCCCTCTTCCCTGCCCACATTCAGAACCAACTGAGAAATAAAGACACACAAGAGTCAGATGGAGGGAAATGATGTTAATGGTAACAGTTCTTGGGCACTTGGCTTGGCATGAAAGGCAAATGGACTTATCACTGTTGCCTAAATTAAACTTCCCAGGCTTCAAGCCTCCCTGAATGCAAGTAGTGCCTTCCCTTCAAGCCTCCCACAGAGTGGGGATAGGCCCACACAGCATGTTCTCCATAGGCAGGCATTTCCAAAGAAAGAGAAACAGAACAGTTTAAAGGTGAGGGTGCCAAAAGTGCCTCACATGCCCATTTTCTTCTCTCAAATATATTAATCTGCTAGGTCACCTCCACCATCCCCCCACTCATTAGGAATAGGCAAGAAGGTGGCAAGAGACCAGCAGAGTTACTCCACGGCTGCGGCCCACAAGCAGAACATGTTATCAGAATCATCTGGAGGGCTTACTCTAAACATAGACTCCTGGGTCCACTTAAGAGTTTCTGATTCAGAAGGGCTGAGTGGGGCCTGAGACTCTGCATTTCCAACAATTCCCAGGTAATGAATCATTGCTCTAATGCAATGGTTCTCAACCTTGAACAAGCAGTGGAATCAAGAAAAGGAGTGTTTCCTCCTTTCTTTCCTCAGCCTTATCCCCCCCTTCTTAACTCACTGGGTTTAACCCCTGATTCTATGGTCTAGCAGAGATGTGGCACTCCATCCAGGGAAGAAAATCAGCAGTCTATTGGAATAGTGTAGCCCTCAGCTCATGAGGCTTCTCTCTCAATATTGACTGCTGTTCTTTCACGGCACTGTTAATTCACAGTGATGATTTATGTCCCTGGAAATCTACGGAGTGGGTCATAACATAAATTTTAAAACTCAAAAGCCATACTAGCTGCAAGCACTCCTTATTCTATTTTCCATTCCAAATTAAGTCCAGCCACGTTATCCAAAAGAGCTCACTAGAGCTTCTTCCGTGAAATGAAATGACAACATTAAGATAGTTCAATAAAATGCCTATAATAAAAATATTCCAAGTTTGAATATAAACCTTCTCTTATCACAAATTTCCCAGGGTAAAGTTACAGTGCCAACATTAAATTTTCTGAATATTAAAGTTTAAAATCAAACTTTGTGCTAAAAGCCAAAAAAATTTAAAGTCCCAAATTCTATCCTGTGTATTTCTTATTTTTCTGACTTCTCCTAAAAGAATATCCCTCTTTGGGTAGGACTGCAGTTGCAGTTGAATTCTCTTCCACTGAAATTGGTGCAGTTATCTTAGGAACTTAAAAGTTCAGTGGTACTCATATGTACCTCACTTTTGCAGAGACCAAAGAGAACACTAAAGATTACCAAAAGTATGCATCTCACACCCACTTATTTTAGAAAACAGTTCAACCCATAGAATTAGCAGATATCCCAGACAAAATTCTATTCCCTGACCCTTTAATTATTATTGCCAAAGACCACAGCAGAGATTCGGTGATATCTGAGAGAGAGGGCAAGTAGAAATGAGACAGAACCTTGACTGTAGTTTTGCCATGATGCTGGTCATTCTGTGTCTTTTTTGGAGGAACATGCCAATTATGGCACCATTTTATCCAAGTTAAAGGGAGTGGATGGGAAGGCCATTTACGAACTTTGGTCCAGCAATTGGAGTGTGGAGCTTGAGACCTGACTCCTTTTTAATAAAGTTGGCCATTTAGGCAGTAGGTCTTACCTTATGTACAATCTAATATATAGAAAACATCTTAATTTCCACTTGCCTTGGAGTCCTGCTGAAGTCAAAGAGGATTCCACCCAGTTACTTAGTATCCACTATCTCTATCAGAGATGCATTTTCAGTCCAATGTCACAGCTTTTAAGCACAAGGGGATGAAACAATTTTTGTTGTCGCTTGGCTGCAGATCTACAATCCAAGACTTTGAAGAAGCTATATTTCTTGGGTCCTACAAACACTTATGTGTAAGAGTCTCACTTTAAATTGATGTGCCTGATATAAATAGGTAGGGCTAGATCAAGCACACAGCTTCTGATCCTGTTGTATTTTGAAAACTCAACAGGACTGCAACCAGGAACAGAAAGGGACGTCATATAATGATGATGTGGTCACTTCACCAAAAGAACATACCCATTCTAAATGGGCGTGAGCCTAGTAACAGAGGTTCATAATTCACAAAGCAAAAATGTATAGAACTAAAAAAAGGGGGAAATCCATAATTACAGTTGAAGATTAAAACAAACCTGTTCCAGTGATTGACAGAAAATTAGTAAAGATGTAGAAGTCTTAAACATCATTCTCAGTCAGATTTACCTAATTTATATTAGTAGAATATTTTACTACAAAACAGCAAAATACATATTGTTTTTAAAACAGCGTAACAAATGCTTCCAATCATATAACATTCATCAAAACTCTGAGTCATAAAATAAGTCTCAATAAATTTAAAAGTCTCAAATTCATGTAAGAGGATTAAATTAGCACACACTTAGAATTAATTAGAAATCAGCAAGAGGAATGCACCTAGAAAATTCCAAATTAAGAACATATTTTTAAAATAACACGGGTCAAAGAAGACATCACCAAAAAAATTAATGGTTTTGAGCTGAATGAAGTTGAAAACACAACATACCAAAATTTGAGTCGTACCTAAAGCAGTGTTTAAAGAGAAATTTATAGCATTAAATGTTTTAATATAAAAAAATACATCAAAAAATCCAAATTTATACCTTATGAAGCAAGGAAAAGAGAGTAAGTTAATCTAAAGCAAAAAGAAGGAAGAAGATAATAGAGAAACATTGAAAATCAATAAAATAGGAAATGGACATACAGTTGAGAAGAGTGATGAAATCAAGAGCTGAGTGTAATAGGCCGAGTGATGGCCCTCTGAAGATGCCCATGTTTTAACCAATCTCTGGAACTAGGAATATGTTATTTTAGCTGGTAAAAGGAATTTTGCAGGTGTGATTACTTAAAGACTTTGAACCAGAGAGATTATCCTGATCATCTGGATGGGCCCAGTGGAATCACAAGCGTTCTTATTAGAGAGGACAGGAGGTTCAGAGTCAGAGATGTGATAACAGAAACAAGAAGCTGAAAGATGCAGGAAGTGGTCATGGGCCAGTGAGAATGCAGGCAGCCTCCAGTAACTGAAAAAAGGCAACAAAATGGATGTTCCTCTCAGGACCTCCAAAAGGAATGGGCCCTGCCAACACCTTGACATCAGCTCAGCCAGGCCGATTTTTAATTTCTGACTTCCAGAGCTCTAAGGTAAAAAAGTTGTGTTGTTTTAAACTACTATATTTGTGGTACTCTATTACAGTGGCAGTAGGAAACTGATAAAATGATTCTTTGAAAGATCTATAAAATAAACAAACCTTTAGTTTAACAAAGGTTTACTAAACAAACCAAGAAAACAAGAGAAAACACAAATTAAAAAAATCAGGAACCACAAGGGGTATCACTCCAGATATTAAAAGGATAAGAAAGGAAAATAATGAACAACATTTGTCAAATTGTACAGCTTAAAGGAACAGGCACTTTCTTTAAGACCAAATGACCATGATTAGATAACCAAAGATGATAAAACAATCTGTACCTATGAAAGGAATTGGGCTTCATTCAGCCTTCCAGACCTTCCCGGAGTTCCAACAGAGAGGTTCAAACAGTTGCTAATCATGGAAGGGAAACGACGCAGAGACAAGGGAGGAAGAAAAAAACAAATAAGAACAATAGTTCCGTCTTGGCCAGGGTCCTGGTTGCCCCCTCAAGGAATATACATAGTGCCTTTGAGTTGTTTTTGCAATACTGAAACCCACACCAGGTGGGAGAGGTTAAGTGAATGCTCACAAGCGCATAGATCCCAGACCAATTGGAATCAGAAGGTTGATGATGGTAACTACCCCTTACATCACCACCAACCAATCAGAAAAATGTCCACACCAGCATCTCTTCCGTCTTAAGGACCCACCTACTGGCTCCATGGGCTGTGTGGGGACGGCAGTGAGTCCTGGTCAGTGGCCTCTCCTAGGCTGCTCAGGAAGGCTGCTCTCCTAGGCTTTCCCCACGCGAAGATGAGGCCCCCTGCAGACCCAGCCAGCCCAGGCCAGGCCCCCCAGACCCCAGGCCTCTGGCTTCAGCCTTCCAGCCTCAGCTCCCTAGTAAGTGCCTTTTTTGTCCCCTTTTGCACCCCAAGTGCAAGGCCCCAGACCTGGGGTAGGAGACAGACCCTCCTGGTGAAAGTCTTACACCTGCTCAGCTCTCGGGCGTGCCGGCCAGGAACGGCTGGGCTCCTGCAGGCCTCTACCCTTCGTGGGCCTGACATCCCCTCCTCTCCACCCCCCACCCCACCCCCGGCCCCAGCAGCTCCACCCCCACCTCCGCCCTTCTACTGAGCTTTGCTTGTTCCACTAACCCAGGCAGGTGGCAGGTGGAAGTGCCTGGCTTTGGCTGCCTCTGAGGACAGAACACCCAATGAAAGCAATTCCAACCCCATCCCCCCAAAAAAGGAGATTGTCCACAAGTTGATCACGCCCTCCCTGAACCATTACTATAAAATTCCTCACTACCCACTCTAGGGCGGAGGTGGTTTTGAAGGCATTCATTCTCTGTGGTCCCCTTTGTCTGACAAAGCAATAAAGCTACTCTTTTCTACTTCACCCAAAACTCCATCTCCAAGCTTCAACTCAGTGTCAGGTAGAGAGGCCAGATTCGGCTTCCATCCCTTGCTTTGTTTCCTGAAGGAGGAGCTTGCTAGGGTCCTAGAATGATGACAAGGGTGAGAGATGTCCCACCCAGGACAGTCTGGGGGGAGGTTCGGCCACATCTAGAGTCCCGTGGGCATCCATCTGCTGAAAAGCCACAGGCAGTGGGCAGAGCGGCGGACTGTGCTGTGATTGCTTTCTCTAGTGATTGCTTCCATTTGTGGGGCCCCCTCACCTCAGTCAGCTGCTTCTTAATATGACCTCTGTTCACCCGGGGCCGAACAGAAACATGGAGACAGAGTTTTGGGTGAAGTAGAAAAGAGTAGCTTTAATTGCTTTGCCAGGCAAAGGGGGCCACAATGGGCTAATGCCCTGAAGACCATGTGATCCACCCTGGAGCGGGTAGGGGAGTTTTATGGTGTTCAAGGAGCAGGGTGTGATCAGCTCGTGGACAGTTCTTGGATTGATTGGCATCAAGGTGAAGTTTCAAGCATCATCAACCTTCTGGTTTCAACCAGTCTGGGGTCTATGTTCTTGTGGTCAGCAGTTTTCATCTCCCGGTAAAAACAACTTAAGAATGTTCATCAGGCCTTTATCTGTATCTTTCAGACAAATTTGGTGATTCTGTTACATGGCGGAATTATAGTCTAAATTGTGACTAGTTCCTTAGCCCAACAGCAATTCTCTGTTTCTTCGTCTTCACATTTCCCAGTCATTAACTCTTGAGATAGCATTTTACTTCCAAAGACAAGGACACAGGGGCTTGTATGTGGTTTCACCTCCACAGCTGTGTCCAGAATCACCTTCTGATTCCTTCACCCTCCCCACCCCAAAAGACTCTCATACTCTCTCCTGAAGAGGAAGGCACCGCCATCAGCCTCACCCTCCAACTCTTATTAACCTTTGTGAGGGCCTACACTATGCCCTGTTCCTCTCAAGGTCTTTCCTTTTAATTCTTAAGAACTTGGTTTGGAAGTCAAACAAAAATGAATACTAATCATTTCGTCCTTTTCCTATTTGAATGTTCTAACTAAGAGAAGGGTCCAGACATACAGCAAAGTCCAGAGAGCACAGAGATGAGTATTTCTGGATCCTATGTCAATACACAGGCTTGCCCACATTGTGTCAAAGGTCTCTCTCATATCTTTTAAATGCCCATTCCATTAGAGTTGCTCCACACAAGGATAATCATTCACCATCCAGTCTAGTCAAATGATCATGCTGGCTGTTAAGCAAGTCTAGAGGTCTTATGAATGATCTCTAACTGGGAGAAGTTAAGCTGCATGTCTAAGACAAACTGCTAGTTAGAAGCCGGGCTAGGATTCAACTCCAGGCTGCTGAACCACCAGCTGGGATGACTTGATAGGACTGGTTGGCAGCCAGCTCACAGTAAGATTTGGACGCAGGGCAGAGATCAAAGCAGAGAGGAACTTCTTTCTAAAATGAAAGAGCCACAGAGGAAGGTGGAAGATGAAGGCCAACAGGAATGTGAACCTGATTTTACATTAAGTGTGGTTCCCAGGTGGTGCTAGTGGTAAAGAACCCGCCTGCCAATACAGGTAGACATGAGACACAGGTTCGATTCCTGGGTCAGGAAGATCCCCTAGAGGAGGGCACAGCAACCCACTCCAGTATTCCTGCCTGAGAATCCCATGGACAGAGGAGCCTGGCAGGCTATATATAGTCCATAAGGTTGCATAGGGTCGGACGTGACTAAAGCAACTTAGCATGCGTGTAGCACATGGTTGAAGAGCACATGCATACTAAGTCATGTCCAGCTCTTTGCACCTCCATGGACTAGAGCCCACCAGGTTCCTCTGCCCATGGGATTTTTCCAGCAAGAATACTGGAGTGGGTTACCATTTCCTCTTCCAGGGTATCTTCCTGACCCAGGGATTGAAGCTGCATCTCCTGCATTGACAGGTGGATTCTTCACCACTGGGCCACAAGGGAAGCCCCATGGGAGAACAGACCACCTTCTAAAGCATCAAGTCCCACAGGGACTCTCTGTAGTTGTCTTTTGGTTGTTTCTTATCTAAAGCTGTGTTCTAAGACTAATAATTTTCTATGTACCTTTATAAATAGGATATAAATGTAATATGGAAAATGCAGGGGGGAAGTGTACTTGCTAGTGAGGTGGAGCTGTGTGCGGCAGAGCCTGAGGCTTCAGCAGGTACTAAACCCCACCCCTGATGTCGTTCCTCTCCTGGCTGTTAGCTATAATAGCATGATGTTTTAAAAACTGTTCAGATCAGCAAAGAGTGCTGATTTGATGGGACTCTGAAGGAAAACCCTCAGATGGGTTTTATGGAAAAAATTACCGGTGTTGGGGAGATTTTGAAATATTGGCCTTGCACTTATATCCCAGAGAAAATGGATACTTGATATGTTTTTTCAAAGTTGATGAAGGACAAAAACAATTTTTTTTTTTTTAACCTCACAGCACTTAGGAAAACTGAGTCAGGGGAGAAACTAAGGAAGGCTGAGCTCCCCAGTGCCAGGTACTCAAAGAATGATCCAGAAACTCGGCGCCTGTCTGCAACCATACAAGTTCAGAAACTGAGGGCCTGTCTTCAGATGCTTTCATAGGAATTTGACAGAATAATTTTATGTCTCATAATAAAAAGAGATTTTGTTTAAAAAAAATTTAAAAGGCTGGTGTCACAGTCCAAAATGCAGTCGAGATTCAGTCGCTTCCTGGTTATATCACAGCTGCGTCTCCCACTGACCTCATCTCACACCCAGTCTTCTCCACTCGTGACGCACCAGCCCCACTGGCCTTCTTTCTGTTTCTCCAGTCCACGGAGGCCTCCACCGTTTGGCTTTTGAACTCACTCTTCTCTCTGCCTGGAATGTTCTTACCCAGCTCTATGTCTGGCTGGCTTCTTCTCATTCAACCCACTCCTCAGAGAAGCTTCCCTCAATGGTCATACTAAAGAAGTTACCCAGAACCTCTCTTTCCAACTTCCATGTTTTATTTTCCTCATATCAGTTATTACTACTATTTTATTGTTTATTCATTGTTTTACTGTCTCTTCCATTAGAATGTACGGACCTCGTCTTCCTTGCTCACTGCTCTCCCCCACACACCTGCCACAGTGCCTGGCACATCGCAGACACGCAGTATTTAACAGGTGAAGGAAAGGATGACAGTAAATTAAATGTCCGGGGCCGCTTGATGTGGGGGCCGCTGCTCTGCTCATCTGTGAGTGACCACAAACTTGCAGCGTCCTGCACGCCTTGGAAGAGTGCATCAGTGTATCGGCCTGTCTGTTCCCTTGCTAGGGACACGGGGTTTGGGTTCACAGTTGAAGGAAAGAATTACAGGGCTTGTGCTGAAAAATCTCATCCGTCATGTACCAGCTGGTTTTCGAGATAGTGAGGAGAACCATAGAGCTTTCTCGTTTTAGGTATAGCTACGCTTTCCTAACCCATTTCTCTCGGTGGGGACCCGTTTTGAATGACTGCAGTTTCTCTCGTTCTTCTCTGAAGTATGATTCACAGCCTGTGGCCTGCCCTGGTTTGCAGGAGCTGGAAAATGGTTCTGGGGAAGGTTGAATAGCCCTCTCACACAGCACAAGAAAGGTTAGGCCAGTGCTCCGGGTGTTTCACCAAATAACTTGGTGGAATTTGTTAAGGCTCCAGGCAATGACCATTCATGGGCTTCGTTCACAAGGATCTCAGAACCTTCCCCAGGGGTTCTCTGGTCCAACTTTCCACCTACTGCAACACCTTCATGCCACGGCTAACAACTGTCCAGTCTTCAAATGAACAGATACAACACTACAAGGCAGGCAGCCCATATTCCACCCTGGGAAAACTTTTCTGAGGAGATTTTTCCAACAAAATGGATTCTTTCTTTTTCTTTTAAAAACCTTCCCTGTGGGCAGTTGGTAGATATTTTTAAGTTTGGGATTCAGGCCATATGGAGTGAAATATTTAGAAATGTTTAGAGCTATTTTGTCCCTTTATGAAAACGAGATTGAGAATAACCTAAGAGAAAATATCACACCATTGGTTTTTCCATTCATAAACACATTCTGCCGGGTACTTCTCTGACATTCTGTGAGGGAAAGGAGCCTGGAGTTTAAATTCCATTTGCATGTTATCCCACTGTGATAGGAAATTATGTCTCCTTGGCCTACTCTTATCGTGCAGATTGTTCTAAAATCAGATTACAGCTGTTTGTTTTGATTGATCTGCCTCTTTTTTTTTCTTTTTTTTAGAAATCACATATATTTTATCAGTGAAAATAAAGCTGAGAAAGCAAATACAACACTTCTTTGCAGGTTTCTGAGAGTGTTTTTACAAGAAGCTGGGCAAAAACAATTTCTATATAGGTGAGAGAAACAAAAAATTTAAAATCATGAGTAAATCTGTCAAATAATCCAAAGGGTGGTAACAGAATTTAAATGCAAGTTAGTTTCTGCAACACTGAGCACCCATTAAATGCTAGGATATTCCAGGAGCTGCAAAGGATAAGAATGAAAAGAACTTGAAGTTTGTACCCAAGATGCCCAAAGAAGCAGCATACCCCTCTGCCCCCAACTAGGGAAATCATTTAGTGTGTGCACTTCATGTTCTAGCCAAGTGTCATGGGCAACTTACCAAGGATAAGAGAAGTAGGGACTCAGCTTTAGGAGGGTGCTATGTATATTCTGTGGGCTTCCCAGGTGGCTCAGTGATAAAGAATCCATCTACCAATGCAGGAGATGCTGCAGACTTGTGTTGGATCCCTGGATTGGGAAGATCCCTGGAGGAGGAAATGGCAACCCACTCCAGTATTCTTGGCTGGAGAGCCCCAAATGGATTGAAGAACTTGGAGGACTACAGTTCATGGGGGCACAGTCAGACATGACTGAGTACACAAATGAGATGTATATTCCAGGCTTTGGGGCCAGACATCCTGGTGTTAAGTCCCAGCTCAGCATTTACTAGTTTCCTGATATTGAACTTTTTTTTAACCTTTTTTTTTTTTTTAAACCTCACCAGCCTTTTGGCAAAAGTATTTTTCTTGCAAGGCTGTTGGGAAGATTAGAGATAATATATGTAAAGCTCCTACAACAGTGTGTAGAACAGAAGTATGCGCCAGCTGTGGGACCTGGGTTTGGTTTTCCCTGTCCAGCTGCAGACATGCTGGCCGGGCACGCCACTTTCAGGGATTCCTGAGTTTATCTTGCTGGAAGGTGACCTTGGAGAATCTGCACCAAGACAAGCGGCAGAAACCTTTTCCGGCCCTTGGTTCCTTTTCTGGCCCTTGGTTTCTTAGCAAGGACTGTGGCTCTGCAGAGGCGCCGATTCAGGGCGGGGGCTGAGACCCACGAAGCGCAGACAGACGCCGCCGCGGAGCAGGCGGGTGAGAGGAGGCGAGGAAGAAAATCCGGGATAATGTGTTTAATTTGATTCGTTCCCTGGAGTCATTAAAATGCATCCTCCCCTGGACTCTGAAATTCTTGAGCTGAAATAATCAGTCCAACGGGGCTTTTTGCTGAAGATAGTGGATGCACACGCTATGATGCATGTGAAATCTCAGGCCTGTTGAAATACTGCCCTCTTGTGTTGCCGGATAGGAGCAGCCTTTCTGGGAACCGGCTCAGCCTCTCGGCCTCTTAGAAGAACCTCTTAGTGCTTCCAAAGGAAGCACTTCCAAAGTGCAAATGCTTCCAAAGGAAACCCCAAAGCAAGACTGATCCAAAAGATCCATGTAATGTGTGAGGCTGGAGTGGGGATGCCAGGAGTCCAAGCCCTTATTCATGTGCTAGAGAAACATGAAAGTCTTTTTGTTCACTTCCAAGGGGTCCCCACTTGAATTCTGAAAGAATTAGTGACCCCTGCTGCATCCTCTTAACAAGGAAGAAGAAAAACTCCAAACCTCAAAACTCCTTGTTTCCCTCTCTCTCTTCCCCTCCTCTCTAAGAGAGTAGAATTTAAATGTTCACACATACACAACATAAATAAGTTAGAACAAGACCTGTTCTTGTAAATACTTATCAGTAGTTATGATAGTCATTAATAATAATAATCTTTTTGTATGTCTCAGGCTAGGACCTAGGGCTGTACCTGGGTCCCTGGCCTCAGGAATGGTACATCCATAAATCCTGGGCTTCTAGTTATTTGGGATTTTGTCCACACTGGAGGGCAAGGAAGACTAATGTTCCCAAGATCTAATAAAAAATTCCAATACAAAATAATCCATAACAGTTCAAGACCCACTATTCTCCCTAATAGAGCCAGAATTTCCACAGGAAGATGTATATAGACCTTGAAGAGCTCTCCTTTCCTTAGACATCACTCATGAAATAGAATTCTCCTCCAATTTCGGGATTTATCCACATTTTTAGCTAAAGGAAAAGATTAGTCTCAGGCAGGTAGAACAAAGAGCTGTTTTGTTCAAATCATGCTTGTCTTACTCTCCTTGAAATTATATTCCTTTGTCCTATAGAATTGCTGTCTCTAGGAGTCCCCTGCGAAAATGTGTGTGTTCCTGCAAGTATGGCCTTATTCCTTATTAGTCATTAACTCTCACTGTGAGATTGATTTGTTAAATCCTTCCTAACTTGATGGCTAAAGTCAGGGAGGTTCAGAATGAGTCAGTTTAAAATTTTTTTTTCTTGACTTTAAAAATAATAAATGCTCATAGTAGAAAACATGGATAATAGAGAAAGTTTTAAAGAAGAAAATTATCCTTACCATGAGACAACTCATCTTAACATTTGATTCTTCTTTCTAGCTATATAGCTACAGATCTTGAGGTCTAGGTAAAATGATAACAACCCCATTCCACTCTTTATAGAAGTCCAATGCCTTCCCCTCAATTCCTGCAGATTGAGAAGTTTGCTCCTTGATCGTCAGTTCTTAGGTCCAGCTTTTACCTCCACAAACGCTATCTCTGCTCTTTACCCCAACACACACACTTGTGTATGTGCACGCACACACATGCACACAACCTCACTTACAAGAAACACTTGTGCCTATGTCAAGGTGAAGGCTGGTGAGGAGAAATATACACTGCATGGAGCGGCTTCAAGTAGGACATCAGCCAGGTCCTTCTCACAGTTCTCTGCCAGAGAATCCCTGCCAGCCACATTTGGTCCTACTTTCCTCAGCCTGGGAGGACCTCACTTGCCATCCTTCCCTGAACCTGCCTCTTGCAGAGCAGTTTAGCTGCTTCCTACTATTGCTTAAGCTCCTATGAGCTCTCCCACCCCCAGATCTCCCTTCTAACCCAACGACTTATGTCAAGTTATTTTCTAAAGCAAGGATAGTTTGTCCCCTAAGAGGAATGTTACTGTCAGCAGTTAAAATAATGAAAATTCCACTCCTATTACATATTTAAATATTATGGATATTGTATGGTTTTGGATTCTTTCTCTCTCTCTCTTTTTTTAAACCATTTTTAGCCTTTTAAAAAATTAAAGCATAGTTGATTTATGATGTGTTAGTTTCAGGCATACAGCTGGTTTGGGGTTCTTTTAAAAATAAATGATATTGTGAACATTTTACCATGTCAGTAAAAATTACTCAAAAATTTATATATCAAAATATTTCATCATTATCAGGATGAGCTAGTGTTCTAAGAACATGAGAGGGAGCAAGCCTCCATGGGCATAGGAGGACCAAGATCAGTTGGGGAACGTGATGTTCCTATCGCCCCTCGGGAAAAGATGTAAACTTTTAAATGTAGATAAACAACTGTATAGCACAAGGAACTGTATTCAATATCCTATGATAAACCATAATGGAAAAGAATATTTAAATCTTTGGCCTGACACTTAAGGAAATCCCAAACCTGCTTCATTTACCATTGTCTCAGCGATCGTCTCCTTGGCCCTGCTCTCTCTTCTTCCACTTTGTCTAATTTTTGCTACAGACTCTCCTTTTGGTTGGAAACTGTTTTATCTCTCTCAGCCACCTTTATGAATCTGATGCTCTGGCCTGTCCCTGAATTCCTAAGCCTCTGCCCTGGTATTTACTTGGTCTACTTCCTCAAGTAGAGGGCCAGCCCTATTCATTTTTCTTACTACTTTGGTTCTCTGTCTCTACACGACAAGGCCCCTCAAAATTCACAGTACCACTATAACATTGATCTGTTCGTGATTCTGCAATTTGAGCCGGTCTCATAGGTGAGCTCGCCTTCGCTCCATGAGCTGGCACTGGGGCAGCTTGACTGCAGTGGGAGAATCTACTTCCAAGATGGCCCTACTCATAGAACTGGCGGGTTGGCATGGGCTGGCAGCTGGGGCTGGCAGCCAGAGCCTTGGGTTCTCCTCCATGTGGCCTGTCCAGATGGCAAGGTTGAGCTTCTCCTGGCATGGCCATCTAGGTAAGGATAGTTGGACTCTCTTCATAAAGGCTAGACTCCTCCAAAGAGCAAAAATAGAAGCTGCCAGGTCCTCTTCCTGGGTTTAGAAGTCCCAAAACATCACTACCACTACATGTATCTGTCAAAGGAGTCACTCAGTTCAGTTCAGTTGCTCAGTCATGTCCAACTGTTTGTGACCCTATGGACTGCAGCAGGCCAGGCTTCCCTGTCCATCACCAACTCTTGGAGATTTCTCAAACTCATATCCATCAAGTCAGTGATGCCATCCAACCATCTCATCCTCTATCGTCCCCTTCTCCTCCTGCCTTCAATCTTTCCCAGCATCAAGGTCTTTTCCAATAAGTCAGTTCATCGCATCAGGTGGCCAAAGTATCAGAACTTCAGCTTCAGCATCAGTCCTTCCAATGAATACTCAGGACTGATTTCCTTTAGGATTGACTGGTTTGATCTTGTTGTCCAAGGGACTCTCAAGAGTCTTCTCCAACACCACAGTTCAAAAGCATCAATTATTTGGCACTCAGCTTTCTTTATGGTCCAACCTTCACATCGATACATGACTACTGGAAAAACCATAGCTTTGACTAGATGTACCTTTGTTGGCAAAGTAATGTCTCTGCTTTTTAATATGCTATCTAGGTTGGTCATAGATTTTCTTCCAAGGAGCATGTCTTTTAATTTCATGGCTGCAGTCACCATCTACAGTGATTTTGGAGCCCAAGAAAATGAAGTCTGTCACTGTTTCCCCGTCTATTTGCCATGAAATGATGAGACCGGATGCCATGATCTTCATTTTTTGAATGTTGAGCTTGAAGTCAACTTTTTCACTCTCCTCTATCACTTTCATCAAGAGGCTCTTTAGTTCCTTTTTGATTTCTGCCATAAGGGTGGTGTCATCTACATATTCGAGGTTATTGATATTTCTCCCAGCAATCTTGATTTCAGCTTGTGCTTCACTCAGTCCGGCATTTCACATGACGCACTCTGCATTTAAGTTAAATAAACAGGGTGACAATATATAGCCTTGACTTATTCCATTCCCAATTTGGAACCAGTCAGTTGTTCCATGTCTGGTTCTAACTGTTGCTTCTTGACCTGCATATAGATTTCTCAGGAGGCAGGTAAGGCAGTCTGTTATTCCCATCTTTTTAAGAGTTTTCCACTGTTTGCTATGATCCACGCAGTCAAAGGCTTTGGCATAGTCAATAAAGCAGAAGTATTTTTTTTGGAATTATCTTGCCTTTTCTATGATCCAACGAATGTTGGCAATTTGAGCTCTGGTTCCTCTGCTTTTTCTAAATCCAGCTTGAGCATTTGGAAGTTGGTTCGTGTACTGTTGAAACCTTGCTTGGAGAATTTTGAGCATTACTTTGTTAGCGTTGAGATGAGTGATATTGTGCAGTAGTTTGAACATTCTTTGGCATTGCCTTTCTTTGGAATTGGAGTGAAAACTGACCTTTTCCAGTGCTGTGGCCACTCCTGACTTTTCCAAGTTTGCTGGCATATTGAGTGCAGCACTTTCACAGCATCATCTTTTTGGATTTAAAATAGCTCAACTGGAATTCCATCACCTCCACTAGCTCAGTTGGAGCCATATATATGTGTATATATATATATATATATATATATATATAAAATGGGCTCAGGGTGTCTATATTTCCTATGTGGAGGTTGACTATGTGAAGGTTGGCTGTTCCATCAGCAAGTATTCCAAGAGAGCTGGACAAGCTGCACGGTTTTTTTGCACTTAGCCTTGCAAGTCACACACATCACTTCAGACACATTCTGTTCATCATTAGAAAGTCACTGGCAGACCAGAGTCAAGGCAGGGGACTTAGACACCATCTCTTGATGGGAGATAATAAGGTCACACTGTAGAAGAGTTTATGGGACATGTGATATTGTTTCTGCTGTGTTTGGAACATGTCATGTGCCATAATCAATTCAGGCCTTAGCAAGAATGAAGTTATATGAAGCTGCCCCTCCATTCCTGCACACTTAGCTGTATATCTCCCCTCCTGTTTGTGGTCTTTACCTGTAAATTCTATACCCCTCCCCTGCAAGAGTCTACTTTGCGCTCCTGATACTTTCTGGCACTTTCTCCCTTACAGAACTTACTCTTCTGTGTCCTACTCCTCCTGACCCCGTTAGATGACTGGAGGCAGCACTTGGCAGTGGAAAGAGCATTGAACTGAAAAGTCACATCCTCATGCTTCCACCGGTGAGCTAGGTTATCCTAGACAACTAAAAACTATTACAGCTTTCTCATTTACTCAATACTGAAGTGGGTTTGGAGGATGAGAGAAAACCTTCTTTGACATCAATTCTAATCATTCCCAAATCTAATCTGACAATTATAATCCAATAAATTCAATAAATTAGGAGAAATAGACACATTTCTAGAAACATCTAGTCCACCAAAACTTAATCAAGAGAAAATAGATCATTTGAAGATTTATCACAGGTGAAATAGAATCTGTAATAATAAATAAAAACCTCCCTACAAACAAAAGTCTAGGGACCAGATGGCTTCATAGGTAAATTCTACCAAACACACAAAAAAGAACTTATACTCATCTTTCTGAAACTCTTCCAAAAGATTGAAGAAGAGGGAACACTCCCAAAGACATTCTATGAAGTTACCATCACCCTGATACCAAAATCAGGCAAGGCACTACCAAAAAAAAAAAATTATAGATGAGTATTTCTGAAGAATATAGATGCAAAAATTATCAACAAAAATGTTAGCAAACCAAATCCAACAACATATAAAAAAGATCATACACCGTGACTAAGTTGAATTCATCACAGGATCACAAGGATAGTTCAACATATGCAAATCAGTCAATGTGATACACCACATCAACAAAACAAAAGATAAAAATCACACGATCATCTCAATAGATGCCAAAAAGCATTTGATAAAATTTAAAATCTATTCATGATAAAAATTCTTACCCAAGTGTGTATAGAGGGGACATATCTCAAAATAACAACAGCTATTTATGACAAACCCACCACCAATGTAATACTCAGTGGTGAAAAGGCAAATCTAATCTGAGTTAAGAAGTAAATGGATAACCACAAAAGATCACTATTTAATCCCAATAAAAATATTTACTCATCATCTACCTTAAACAATTCTGGATTACTACAGGAGAGAGAAGTTTGAATGCTCATTGGTAGGCACAAATGTATAAAAAGTTAGCAGAAATATGAAGCATGCTACTGAATGACTGACCATGAATGGCTCACTGAGAATAAATAATCTAGGGAATGTATTCTAAGTTCCTTCAGCAATGTGAGGGTTCACTGAATGTTAACATGGTTGTGGAGCTGAGACCCCTACACGCAGTGACCCAGGGATGTGTGTTCTTTCCAGTTAGTAGTTACATAGTAGTTATTCCATCTGGGACACGTGACCATGGGAGATGAATTAAGAGTGGAGGGAGTAGGGGATCACACCGATGGTTTTATGTTCAACTTGAAAGTGGAGCACATCACCCCTTCCCACATCTTATTGGACAGAATGTGTCACATTGTCTGAACTCACCAGTGAGAGTCTGGGAAATATAGGCTTCCTCTGGGCCTGAAAAAAGAAATTGATTGGTAAACATCTAACAACTGACAGGACCACTTACAAATGGTTTCCTTGTTCCTTGTTTCCATCTTAACATCATTTGCTGTTTGGGGCCATTTAAAGAGCTATTCATTGTAAAACCAGTTGGATTTCACATCCAGATTTCTCTCCTTGATGGCTAACATAGCCAGAACATGGTGTATGGAAGCACATACATGAACATACCCTCTCTCTTCTTCTCTCTCTCATTGCTAGCAGCAAATGAGGAAACAGCATAGTTAAGTTGGGTCTATTAATAATGGATCCCCATAATAAGCATAGCTCTTAGCAGACATGGGGCTGTGCATTATGCATTATCTCAATTGCTCTTCACAAAATTATGTGAGGCAGTCATTAATTATTATTTGCATTTACAGATGAGGAAATAAAACTCAAGTGAGATAATTTGGTCAAAGTCATACAATAACAAAGTGGCAGGGCTGGGACTCCTATCTATGTCCATCTGGGCTTCCAACCACTGCTCTTAACTGGTATACTGTACCAATCTTCCATTTGTAAAGACATTTCCAGAGTGGAGAGGAAGAAACTCTCGTGTGGAAGGAACTTCACGCTTCTCTGATCTCACAGTCACGCTCTAAGTGTGAGTCTCTGACTCTCCCGGCAGTTTTGCATACGTGACCCAGACTGAAGCCACACATGGCCCAGCGTTGTGTTGCACAGTGGGACGATGGCCTCACTGCTCTGCTCAGCCTCAGAACTTACTCCATGTTCCACCCTGGCACGTGGAATGACCCCAGTGTGGAGCACGGCTACAAAACTCAACCTGGGCCACACTTGCTTCTGCTTAATATATTGCCATATGCTATCATTGAATGCTTTTGTGCAGTTTTATCTCCCTGGCTAGAGGGTAGACTTAAGACCAAAGTCATGTATTTTTCCAGCACCTAGCTCAGTACAAGGCACAGCAGAGTCATCTGGGAAATATGCTGACACAGGGTGGGCAGCCCTGACGTCACTTCTATACCTCAGTTTCCTCCTCTGTAACATTAAGAGCTTTGGTAGGAAATGATCTAAGGATTTACCCAGCTCTGTGATTTTACATATCACTGGGGATTGCTCCTGAGGGCACCCTGTCCAAGCACTTCATAAATTTTTCCTGCAAAGTCAAAGTCACTGTATGGTCACAGAGCAAGTGAAGTCACATACTTGCTACCTAACCTTTCCAAGTTTATGTGACTATAACTGAGTTTCCATATAGGAAACTGCATTGTAAAGTGACAAGAAGCCATTATTTTGAAATGACTAATAATGCAGCCAAAAGCTGTAATGTGATTCGGGCCTAAGTCATTAATCAATTGATGCACTTTAACGAGGAGCTTCCTTATGCCTGTCACTAGCCATTTATTCAAATCAAGTAAATATTGTCCGCTGAAAAAGTACAGAGTGATTTATTATGGAATCAAGCAGATCACATTTCTTGGAGAAATTTCACAATGAAGGATTCTTTCAACAAAGTGATTTCAAGGTGTTGGGTGGGCTCTATGGGCTGTGTGATGTGTTTGCTCATCTTGGGTTCTGTGTCATGGCCTAATGTGGTGAAGTTCAAGGCAACCTCTCTTGTCTCATGAGTCAGCTCCTCTCACACATGGAAACAACACTGTTCAAGAAGACAGCCCTCAGATTGGGAGAAAATAATAGCAAATGAAGAAAGAGACAAAGGATTAATCTCAAAAATATACAAGCAACTCCTGTAGCTCAATTCCAGAAAAATAAAAGACCCAATCAAAAAGTGGGCCAAAGAACTAAGCAGACATTTCTCCAAAGAAGACATACAGATGGCTAATAAACACATGAAAAGATGCTCAACTCTCAACTTCACTCATTATCAGAGAAATGCAAATCAAAACCACAATGAGGTACCATTACACGCCAGTCAGGATGGCTGCTATCCAAAAGTCTACAAGCAATAAATGCTGGAGAGGGTGTGGAGAAAAGGGAACCCTCTTACACTGTTGGTGGGAATGCAAACTAGTACAGCCACTATGGAAAACAGTGTGGAGATTCCTTAAAAAACTGGAAATAGAACTGCCATATGACCCAGCAATCCCACTTCTGGGCATACACACCGAGGAAACCAGATCTGAAAGAGACACGTGCACCCCAATGTTCATTGCAGCACTGTTTATAATAGCCAGGACATGGAAGCAACCTAGATGCCCATCAGCAGACGAATGGATAAGAAAGCTGTGGTACATATACACAATGGAATATTACTCAGCCATTAAAAAGAATTCATTTGAATCAGTTCTAATGAGGTGGATGAAACTGGAACCTATTATACAGAGTGAAGTAAGCCAGAAAGAAAAACACCAATACAGTATACTAATGCATATATATGGAATTTACAAAGATGGTAACGGTAACCCTGTATGCGAGACAACAAAAGAGACACAGGTGTATTGAACAGTCTTTTGGACTCTGTAGGAAAGGGCGAGGGCGGGATGATATGGGAGAATGGCATTGAAACATGTAAATTGTCATATGTGAAATGAATCGCCAGTCCAGGTTCGATGCATGAGACAGGGTGCTCGGGGCTGGTGCACTGGGATAACCCAGAGGGATGGGATGGGAAGGGAGGTGGGAGGGGGGGTTCAGGATGGGGAGCACATGTACACCCGTGGTGGATTCAAGTCAATGTATGGCAAAACCAATAAATACAATGTTGTAAAGTAAAATAAATTAATTTTTTTAAACAAAGAAGAAGAAGCAACAGCTTGGTGACAAAGACCCTGACACCCACTTGCACTTTTTTTTGAGGCAATGACTTGCCTCCCTTTCTAGTTTATCAAATAAGTAGTCACTTGGCAGAACCAAAACCTTCAAACTTAGGTGGCTTTCGTTGGAATGTGGTAGCATCTCCCAGCAGGATGTGCTATTTTAGGCTTATTCTATAGCTATTATCACTACCACAAGGATAGGACAAATAAGAGTCAGGATAGTTCTAGGACCTGCAACCAATGAAATTTTACTGCTTGGAAGGAAATGCTCAAAGCAACCTCAAATGTGAGACTACTGGAAAACTATATAAGATGATCCACTTTATCACTAGCCAGGATGTAATAATAGCTGGGTGCCAAGTTAGGACAAAATTAGACTAGGTTATATCCACTCAATGGCGAATTTATCTAGTAAATTCAAGTAAATTTTTTAAAGCACATCCTTTAAGTTCAAGCAAGCAGTTGATTTCTTTCCTTTCACATGGACTCTTACAACATCCTAGAAACACTGCCTGGAATTGTTCTCAGGAGTTCTGCGATCTGATTTTCACAAACTGGCTTCTAACACATACACACACACACACACTCAGAGACACACACACCAACACACAGTTACAAAGCTTCTTCTCTTTTTGCTGTATCCTCCAAACATCTACAGGATGCCCTGATTCCTCCCCACCCCCAAAAGGAATATTTTCAGGGTCTCTACAAGTGTGGAAAATATATCTCCTTCCTTTTGAAGACATAATAGCACTAGAAGAGAGGTTCTACATGGGCCGTATCTTAATCCATTCCACTTTTACTCTCATCAGAATTTAATATCACTCCCAAATGAAAAAAGAATGACTTTAGCACTGGATTACTTGGTGAAGGAATGCCTTGTAAAAATATTTCCTTACAATCTATCCTTCCTGCTGACAGTCACTGAGACTTTACCTTCTAAAGGCCCCCTGACCTGCCCGTTTCTCTCCATCTCCAGCCTTTCACCAGCAGGAACTGTAACAGTCTCCTGACCATCCTCCCTACCTCTGCGTTTGGCCCATATCTCCTCACAGCAGCCACAGTGAAATTGATGAGTCCAGTAGGTTGATGGCCTGTGCTCTGAGACCCAGCAGAATCCTTACTATGGACTACAAAGTCATCTCTGGCTGTATCTCTTTAACCTCATCTCTTCCTGCTCCCCCATATTTATTACTCAGTGAAGAAGCCAAGCTCTTTCAGGTCCCTCAAAGAACCAGCCTCCTTCCACCACTCAGCCTTTGCCTGGGCTTTTCTCATTGTCTGGCCGTCTCTCCTCCCCTCACCTGTCTTGCTTTGCTGTCCTTTCCGGCTTCCACTTAAGTGTTACTTTCCTAGGGAAGCTTTTCCTTACTCCCCAGACTAAGTTAGCACCCTTATTTTCTTTCCTCACAGTACATCGTCCTTTTCTTTTACAGCATTTCTCAAGTGCAATGAATAACTATTTGCTCATGAAATTCATAGTGTGAATTTGTCAGATGCAGAACAGCCCATGACCCAGGTTCTGGAGTCAGACCCCACAATCCAGATCTTAGTTCTGCCATTTACTAACATCCTGGGTAAAGCACATCATTTATATGTGCTCCCATTTCTTCATCTGCCAGATAGGGTTAATAATAGGATCTATTTCATGGGGTCACTTTGGACATTAGATGAGGTAGCAAGTAGCAGCTGCCTAGCATATGGTAAGCACTCCATAAATATTAGAAAGAAAACCTTAGTCAGTACCCAATACTTGTTTGCTGAAATAACACATGCTTTTCACACAAGGTAGGTATAACAAGTTTTGTCCTACCAAAACCACTCAAGATAGATTTATGATGAAATAAATGATTAAGTATGAAAAGGCTCTAACATATATTAAGCCCTACAAATGTGGAGTCCTGCTATTGCTGCTTATACTTTCCAGTCTTAAGCCTTCTCTTAACAACAACAACAAAAAATCTCAGTGATCTGATTTTCTTTTTCTTTAAAAAAAAAATCTTTTTAGGGCCACACCGTGAGGCATGTGGGGTCTTAGTTCCCTGACCAGGGACAGAACCCATGCCCCTTGCAATAGAAATGCAAAGTCTTAACCACTGGACTGCCAGGGAAATCCCTGCATCTTTTTTTTTTTTTTTCTTAACAAGAGCAAGGTTGAAACAGAGATGATGTCCCATTGTCTTCTATGTGAAGTTTTCCCAGAAGAGCAAAGACCACATCACCCTCATTCCCATCAAACAGTGGAAGCATGGGAAGTGTAAAACTCCTTCCCAGTGCAGAGAAAAATAGGGGCAAGGAGACTGCCTTAGGCTCTGCTTGTACTGTGTAAATGCAGTCTCTCCAAGCCCAGGGGCTGACAGTCTAGCACTTTATCCCCTGGGAAAAATATTAGCCCACAGCAAATGAATGAACCTTGAAGTTTGCCTTCAGGGGAACAGGTACTATTTAAATCTCTGCAACAGCTGAATTCTAATGTAGGACCACAGCAAGAGCAGTGAAGGGGTACTGCGATGCATGATACAGGCCCCTAATTAATCAAGCTACACCTAAGCCTGTCCCCTTTCCAATGCATTTCCTCTAATTTGCTTCAATGCCACATGGAAGTATATTTTCCTGTTATGAATAGAGTTCTAGAGGTTTGTGGATTCTGAGGGTTGGAAGGTATCTTAGGGCCACTGAACCCAAAAACCTGTTCCATGCCCATCCATGTTTCTCTCCTTGATATGTAGCCAAGCTGTGAGTCTCAGCCTTCCTAGGTGGAGTCCTCCAGCACAAGATGGGCAGTCCAGGCTGAGCTTCTGATTGATCTGCCCAGTGGGGCCCTGGGGGCAGAGAAGAGAGCCCAATGCAACAGCGACAACACAGCTAAAGTAAGTGGTTAGACCTAAGAAAGGATGCTGGGAGCAAAGGAAAAGGGTGAAGACTTTAACAAGGAAAAACAGAGAGGAGCAAGATACAGAGACAAGGGCAGATGGTCTAGACAAACCTTCCCCCACATTGGGCAAGGACTCCATTCCAACCCTCACCCGGAGGTCCTGGGGTGCAATCACAAGCCAGGTTGGAATCTTCAGGGAAAGAAACCACCCCCAAACAATGAGAGCTGAAGGGTACAGTGGAATATCATCCAAAGATGATAATCCAATCTGAATTATGCACTGGATGGGGAGTCAAGAGCCCTGGCTTCCAGGCCTGATCCTGCCACACGAGCATTTGAGGAAGGGCACTGTCAGAGTGGAGAGAGTTCACAGGATGGGGAATATTACTTGTATAAAAGCAACAGCATTGACCCTCATGCATTACTGGTAGGAATATACAATGGTGCAACTGCTGTGGAAAGCTGTTTGGCAGTTCCTCAAAAAGCTAAATATAGAATAACTATATGATCCAGCGTTCCTGTCCTAAGCATATACTCAGAGGAACTGCAAGCAAGGATTGAAACAGACATTTGTAAGCCAATGTTCACAGCATCATTATTCACAATAACCAAAAGGTAGAAACAACTGAAGTGTCCATCAACAGATGAATGGATAAATGAAATGTGGTATGTCCATATAATGGAATAGCATTCAATCATAAAAAGAAATGAAGCTCTAGTACCTGTGATAAACTACACGAACCTTGAAAATATCATACTAAATGAAAGAATCCAGACACAAAAGGATAAATATTGTATTATTCCACTTACATGAAGTACCTAGAATAAGCAAATCCATAGAGACAGACAATAAATTAAAGTTTAACAGGGGATAGGGGAGGGAGAAATAGAGAGGTATTTTTTAATAGTTTAGAGTTTTTGCTTGGAATGACTTTAAAAGTTTTGGAAATAGTGGTGACATTTTCATAAAATTTAGAGTGTAATCCATGTCACTGGATTGTACCCTTAAATATTGTTGAGATGAAAAATTGTTTTACATACAGAGGGGACATAGGTATACTGATGGCTGATTCATGTTGATGTTTGGCAGAAACCAACATAATTCTCTAAAGCAATTATCCTTCAATTAGAAAAATAATTTTAATGTGAAAAAAATAATAGGCAAAAAAATTGAACTTTACACTGGCAAATTATATGGTATATGAATTATAGCTCAATAAGGCAGTTTTTTAAAAAATAAAAGCACTATGGCAATCCTGAGCCTATGCAACTTTGCTGAGGGACCCAAGGGTCAAACCCAAGCAAGAGGGTGGCTGTTTCCCTGTCCATTGACCATGTGAGGTAGCAGCAAGGGCTGGCGAGCAGGGCGGTCAGCATTTCCTGAGCAGGTGGGAACCCCGGGGCTGTGCCTATTGACCTGTGGAAGTGCCTGGACAGAGGCTTGGAATAAAATGAAGCACAGAGGGTGCCCTGTGGGGTGAAAGCAGTTCACCCATCACACTGGACAGTCGGCACTGTCTCCAAGATTGATTCTGAAGAGAACTGTGCCCTCTGGGAGCTCCTTAAGCTAGCAGCTATGGGTGGAGGCTTGAAAGGGGCTGGAGAGACAGATGTTTCTCTAACTTCCATTGGTGAGGGCTATCAACCAGCCAAGCCACAATATGCACATCATTGTGACCACAATCACCCCCGACATCATTTATACTCCCATGTAGTCCATCCAGGGGTACCTGGTACACAAGCCACATCTGGAATTAATACAATTATTTACATAACTCTAAAAATAAAAAATGTGCCTAATTATCTGAATTTCCTATTTTTGTCCATTTCTAGTGTAAGTGGGTATACCCATGGAGTGCAAGGAAATGAGGATTTTTATCAACGCAGAAAGATTATCCGGACGGTGTAAAAGAGAGACCATAAACCTGACTGGGAGCCCATAACTTCCAGCATTTGCACAGAATGAATCTGGATGTCCCAGGTTCTAGAAGGACACAAAATTGCTGAGATAAGTGTGATGATGTTAAAGTAGGTGTCTATGTTCTCAGTGATGGCTACATTTTCTCCCTCCCAATGTCTGTACTTGAGAAAGAACAAATGGACAAACTGTTGATACAACTCTGAAACACCTACCTGTCTACTACAATGTACTGAAATCGAGGTACCTAGATTTCCAGGGATATAGAAGCTGCATACCCAGCACAGCTAACAAGCCTAAGCACCAAGGGAAAACTGATTATATGGGATTGTTACTGCCAATGCAGTTTTTTGTTTTTAATTTTTGGAAAAGATGTGGAATTAAACATAGAGGTATAGAAGAAATTCTCCCCCTCTGCACCCTTCCTTAGAAAAACCATTGCTTCTGGTTCCTTCCAGACACTAGATAGGACTTTCAACAATGCTAAAAGTTTCTCTGCACTTGGGATGGATCAATAGTCATTCTTAGGGAGACACACCTCTTTTCAGATGGATATTTTGCCCACAAACACAAATATGTCTATTTGTAAACACATAAACAGGCCCAGGTTAATCAAAAGTCTCTTAACAGATTGGAAGAAAAACAACAATGGACTTATTCCTATCTACATGTAGGAAAAAAAATCTCAAAATTCATGGAATTCAAAATACTTAACCAAATTATTAATGATTGAAAGAATTTTTCTGACTGCTTTTCATTTTTTAAAAGTAAAGTTGTCCTGTGGAAGTAAATATACTTCTTTTGTGACTTGTATTTCACATTCCATGCATGTGTATAGAAAGATCCGCACGAAATAGCTATACCTTTTAAACCATTTTTCTCCTGGTCCATTACTCCACAGGGGTAATTTGAGTAGGCATTGATGATGATAAACACCACAGTTTAGAAGATGTTAAACCAAGCTTATCAGAGCTCACATAGGGAAACAAATTAGGCAAACTGAAGTAATTTGAGCTAATGAAGTTTGATTCCAAACATCCAGATCAATTAAGCTTCGAGTACCTGCTTGGGCTGCTGTTCTGTAAGGCAGGGAGGAGCTGCTGCCTAGAGGACAAGGCTGGGAGTGCTGATCGAGAAAGTCTGAAAATAAAGGTGACAGAGCTGTTCAGTGTTTCATGGATATATTGATATTTCCCAGGCCTTACTATTTGAGGATCACATCATATGGAAATGGAGGAAAGTGGCTGATACATCCATGTGTACTCTGCTTATAGGAGTCTGAAGAGGAGGCTACGAAGAACAAGACCCAGGAAAGGCAGTGGTGAAAGGTTTGATGTCTACTGTTTCTAATGGAATTGTTGTACTGTTTGTTGTTTAATCATTAAATTGTGCCTGACTCTTTTGTGATCCCCTGGACTGTAGCCCACCAGGCTCCTCTGTCCATGGGATTTCCCAGGCAAATATACAGGAATGGGTTGCCATTTCCTTCTCCAGGGAATCTTCCTGACCCAGGGATCAAACTCACATCTCCTGCTTTGGAAGATGGATTCTTTACTGTTGACCACCTGGTGGCCCCAAATTGCTGTATATGGGCAAACAAATTGAAAGAGGAAACTCTAGTAACATGAGTGAGAGATGGGCTCAGAGAGAATTTCCCTGTTTCAATGGATGAAAAGCAAAGTAGAAAGCTCAGAAATTCTGGGTCCTTGAGGTTGGAAAGTGAAACCATGCCTACATCCCACCTGTAAAAGGTTAAACTGAGTAGGATATTCTTCGGAATAAGAAGATCTTTTAATGCTATATCACAGGACAAAGACCAAACCAAGGGTGTTGCCAGCAGACTGACGTTAAGATTTCTGATGTGATTAAAGTGGATCCCGGTAACTTTATCCCGTTGGGAAATATGGTTCAAGGAAAGAGATTAGAGTATGTCCCCATGGAAGCACGATATGTTCAAAGTACCTAAAATCTAGTTGAGAGAGAGAAAGAGAGATGCCTTGAAGAAAATAGTGGCTGTGTCTATTGGATCCAACCAGAATCAAATACAGTATGTGCTCTATATAAAATGAGTTCTGAGAGCACATTCATAAGTCCAGTTTGTTTCTAAGTTCACCAGGGTTAGCCTAAGTACCCAACTAACACAATATGCCGTGGCTGTTATGCTTGGTTCCGGATATCCTAGGTTGGAACTAAAGATACTGTACTACTGGAGTCTAGACAGTACTGTACAGTAAAATACACAAAAGCACAACCCCTGTAAAGGAGGCACGCGCTTGACAATGTACGACGTCAGACACACAAGCGCGAACTCACGTGGTTGGACATGTGGACGCACGTTTGAAAGTTCAACTAGAAGGTTCACAGGTAGGGGACCTGGTGATTAAACAAGCACAATAAAGTGCCTGAGAGAGTTATACTGTCAGAAGTGCTGCCAGCCTATGACTATCTGAAAGGCAAAACCACCCTTAGACTAATTTCCCTGTGGGCAAGAATTTGATGTATTCAGGAGGGAAGTAAATGTATACGATCAATGATGGTTCACGGTGGATGGGATTATCGTTCTCCGTTACTTGCTCCTGTCTTCTAAGAGGATGATTTATCCTCACTCTTTTTCTGTCATGTGAGTTATCTGTGCACCGTTGGCAGGGAAAATATATCTCCACCTTACATATTTGGATACAGATATGATTTGGTCACATGAGGGTATGGGCATGTCTGAGCCAAAGCTTTAAATGTGATCTCATGGTTTGTGTTGCTGTCTCCACCTCTGCCCTCCACAACAAGAACAAAGTCCAGAAAAGGACTATTCAACCTGGAATGAGAAGTCACGCTGAGTCCAGCCTAGTCAAGCAGAGCCGTGATTGGCCCACAGCCTTCATGTAACATTAACAAGAAACACGTGTCTATTGTAAGGCATTGAGATGTTGGAGTTATTTGCTGTTGTAGAAAGAGTTGATAAGATGGGAGTCATCAATGTACAAGTAATGTATTTAAGGCCATAGAACTCAATGACATCATTTAGGAATTGAGTATACATAAAGAAAATGGCTAAGCCTGGGGAAGAGGAGAGGCCAGGAAAACAGACTGAAAAGCCACAGACAAAGGTATCAGAGGAAAGTCACAAAAGAGCTATCCCAGAGAGCTATCCCAAGTTAAAAAAATTTTAAATGCCTTATGAAAACAGGCAAAGGCCGTGACGTCAAATAAACCTGAGGGTATAGGAAAGAAAAAGACAGAAATGACATTAAATTCAGCAGGAGGGAGAACATCGATGACTTTGACAAAGGTGAGCTCAGTGAATTGTGGAAAAATTAATTGACAAGAACTGAATAGAATAGGAGGTGAGAACTGGGAGCCAGAAGTATAAGTGACATTTTAAAAATAAATTTTCCATAAACAGAATCAGAGACATGGAGAGATAACTGGAATGAGTTGAGAGGTTTAGGAAATTCTGTTTTATTTTGTTTTCCATATAAGAAATAATAGATAAGGTTTGTATGTTGGTGGGAAAGTCCAAGCCATCATTTCAAGGGAATATGATAAGAAACTTGATGCTCAGGTGAGTGATGAATATTGCTGGATTTTATATTCTAGTCTTTATACTGATATTGTTTATATTTTATATTGATATTATACAATATAATAAATAATTAAAATCCCTCAATGCCAATTATCCTCTCCCCCGTAGTTTCCTGAGGATCCTGTCATAGACAAAGAATGACAAATAATTCAAATTGTGTTCAGGTGTCCTCTGCTGCTGCTGCTGCTGCTGCTAAGTCGCTTCAGTCGTGTCTGACCCTGTGCGACCCCATAGACGGTAGCCCACCAGGCTCCCCCGTCCCTGGGATTCTCCAGGCAAGAACACTGGAGTGGGCTGTCATTTCCTTCTCCAGTGCATGAAAGTGAAAAGTGAAAGTGAAGTCGCTCAGTCGTGTCCGACTCTTAGCGACCCCATGGACTGTAGCCTACCAGGCTCCTCCATCCAGGGATTTTCCAGGCAAGAGTACTGGAGTGGGGTGCCATTGCCTTCTCCCAAGTGCCCTCTATGCCATATAGCTCAGGCCTCTCCTTCAAGTCCTGAATCTAATGCTTGGGATCTTAATCTCTGTAGAAAACTTCAGGAAGAAAATCAGTCAAAGATACTAGGCAGAATCCTAGTCTTGGATCCACTTATACATCCCCATAGAGTGGAAGAGAGAGCAAGGGAGAAGGGACTGGCTCATGCCGCGTTCAGCCTCTTACACACCCATCACATACAGGTTCTTCACAAAAGAAAACCTCCAGAAAGTTCCCTCATGATGTTGGCTCTCCCTCCCAGGATGTTTGAAATACTCTCTTTCAAAACAGCCCATAATTATCAGATCACTTGATTTTTATTGCAAAGAAAGAATAATTGCACCAGAATCCAGTGACCATGCTTTTTGGGTAGCTCAAAGGGAATTTCAGAATTCAGAATTAATTAGGCAATAATAGAGAACAGGAGGCATATTTTAGTGTATTAATTCAGGCCAAGTTCAAACTCATTCCATCCCTGTTGCCCACTGTGAATAATTATGCCATTAATCCAAAGCAGGAGGAGAGCTACTGTGACTGCAACACATTTCTAAGCAAATAAAGAAAAATGTCACTGTTCTCCTTCAATGAATGCTCTGAATAGAGCTGCGTTATAATAATACCTTTATTTATTTATAAAGAATAAATTCCCTGGAGCTCAATAAACTACAGGATAAGCAAAATGTTAAAGAGGAAAAACGGAATTTTTCCAGCTAATTTTGAAACAAAATGTTAGATAGGGAAAATGACTGAAGAGAAACTGAAAATTTAAGGAGAGTTTGGAAAGGGGCAAACAGGAAAAGGCCGTGACGTGGTTTCTTATTTCCCTCTTCCCTTCTACGGCCCACTCTTCCCATGGTGACTCAGTCAGTAGCAGTCTGGAGGAGAAAAGTTTCACGCACATTTAATCTGCTTGGAAAATGACTTCTGACGCCAATCATCCTTTGTCGTCAAGGTGATGCAGGTCAGCCTGCGCCCTTCCCACTTCCAGATGCCCTTCAGTACATATTTGTTTACTGAGCACAGAAGACCTGGGGGATCCAATACATAGTAATAAGAACTTTTGCAACTATAAGTTTTTGAAAAAAGGTAATATAACTTAAACATTAAAATTTCTTAAAAATTCTTTTTAGGGAACTCAGCTTTTCATTTTTACTTAATAGGAGACAATAAAGAGCTGCTAGATATTTATTTGGAAAAAAGAAAGAAAAGAACTGGGGGATCAGGGTGGTTTCCCATCCATACCCCCTAGGATGGATCAGAAATGCCCTGGGTGGCCCGTGTGGGCTGTCCAGCTTCCCAGCTTTGAAGAGGATACTGGGGACGGACAGAGAGCCAAGAGTATGGGCGGGCAGTTCGCATGTCCTCCGCAGCCAGAAGGGAGAGGGTCAAGGCCCACCACGGGCAGGGCCCCTGGGTGCCCGGAGTCGCAGAGGCAGCGAGGAGCCGTCCACACTGTCCAGGCACTGGCCCTTCTACAGAGCCGTGACGTTGCTCAGCGTACACGTCGCCCTGACAATCAGAGCAGACAGAAGACCCTGCAGCCACAAAGGCAGGGGAGACGAGATGGGAGCAGGTAGGGCAGGCCCTTCTTCTCAATGGCCCCCCAAACCTACCACGGTGTCCAGAACCCCGTAAGAGTTCTGTCCCTTCTGTGTTGAAAGAAATGAAAAGTCTGCCTCTCATCCCTTTTCTTATTTGATGAAGTAAAGGAAGACTTTCTCTACTCACAACACTTCTGACACCAAGTGTATAAGTTTTTCTCATGAAATAATTCCTCAGTTCTCTGTGGCATTCAGCCAGGTGTTCCACAGTTGAATTCATTCTGACACTAATAGTCCAGAGTTAGTGAGACCCGCAGGTTAAGGGCTCAGGCCGACAGGACTGTCTCCTACTTCAGAATCCAATCACTAGTAGGTCCCAGGTTACCCCTATTTCTCTCTGATTTGGCTAAAAGATCAGGGGTTCCCATGACGCCCTCCTCAGGTACAATGCTGCTGCCACTAAGTCACTTCAGTCGTGTCCGACTCTGTGTGACCCCATACACGGCAGCCCACCAGGCTCCCCCGTCCCTGGGATTCTCCAGGCAAGAATACCGGAGTGGGTTGCCATTTCCTTCTCCAGCGCATGCATGATAAGTCGCTTTAGTCGTGTCTGACTGTGCGACCCCGCGGATAGCAGCCCACCAGGCTCCTCTGTCCACAGGATTCTCCAGGCAAGAATACCGGAGTGGGTTGCCATTTCCTTCTCCACTCCGGTACAATAATTTGCTATAATATCTTGCAGAACCCTGGGAAATGCTTTACTTACTACTGCCATTTTATTCTAAAGGATATTATAAAGGATATAAATAAAAAACCAGATGAAGAGGTCCTAGGGTGAAGGGTCTGGAAAGGTCCCTGAGTGTAGAAATTTCTGTCCTCATGGAGTTTGGGTAGCACTAACCTCCTGGCACATGGATATGTTTGCCAATCTAGAAGCTCTCCAAACACTTTCACTTGGGGTTTTTTAAGAAGATTCCATCACATAGGCATGATTGATTAAACCATGAGCCATTGATAATTAATGTAACCCTTTCACCCCTCCCCAGAGGTCAGGGGGTGGGACTGAAACTTCTAACCCTCTAATCACATGGTTGGTTACCCTGGTAACCACTCTGTATCCTGAAGCTACCTAGGGGCTTCCAGTCACCAGTCATCTCATACAAGCTCCAGTATGGCGGAAATGGGGCTTCCCAGGGAGCTCAGCTGGTAAAGAATCCATCTGCAACGCAGGAGACCCTGGTTTGATCCCTGGGTTGGGAAGTTCCCTTGGAGAAAGGATGGACTACCCACTCCAGTATTCTTGGACTTCCCTGATGGCTCAGATGGTAAAGAATCTGCCTACAGTGTGAGAGACCTGGGTTCAATCTCTGGACTGGGAATATCCCCTGGAGGAGGCATGACAACCCACTCCAGTATTCTTGCCTGGAGAATCCCATGGACAGAGGAGCCTGGTGGGCTACAGTCCATGGGGTCACAAAGAGTGAGACACAACTGAGCGACTAAGCTCATGGCTGAAAGAGGCTTGTTACTGAATAACACAAGACTCTCCTGTCACTGGGGAAGTTTCAAGGATTTTAGAAGTTCTGTGCCAGGAACAGGGGATGAACACCAAAAACATTACTTATTATCCCAATATCACACTTGGGGAAGTCACTTTACCTCATTGAGCTTCAGTTTCATCACCGATAAAATGGAAATAATGTATGTTGCGAAGATGAACTACCTGAATTCTTATTTATGTAAGCCAGAATTTTTAGAATGTCAACAGTTTCACATAATTCAAACCAATAATTAATCCATTCCTTTATTCATCATTGTGTATAAACTATGCGGGTTTTGTTTGCTTTTGTCTACACCATACAGCTTGGGGGAAATCTTAGTTCCTGACCAGGGATCAGACCTGGGCTTCGGCAGTGAAAGTATCACGTCCTAATCACTGCATCACCAGGAAATTTCCTGAACTCTGTATTTAGAACTAGGAATTTCGTTCAGAAAGGAACAAGACAAAGTCCATGGCCAAGAATCTTACACTGTAGTCAGGGTAGGGTAGACGAAGAACACAGAGAGATGTCATATCCTATCAGGTGATAGCACTAAAAAGAAAAAGAAAAATAAATCAAGGCAAAGGAATAGAGAGTATGGAGGTGGCTCCATTTGACCAGATGGCTGGGAGTCTGCGTTGAGGAGGTGACAATTAAATAGAGACCTGCTAGAAGCAAAAGAGGGAACAAAGCTCTGAACATGGAACATTCCAGAGAGAGGAAAGGGCAGAGGCAAAGACCTAAGGAACCGCAAGGAGGCCAGTGTACCTGAAACGGACTGAGAACTGGGGAGGATGGAGGAGGATAAGGTCAGAGAATAGACCACGGGAAGACTTTTGAGTTTAATTCTAAATGAGACTGGAAGTCCCTGGAGAGTTCTGAACAGAGGCAAGACGTGATCTGACTTGGAGTTTTACAGGATCACTCTGGTTGTTTGGGAAGAAGATGGTAGGGTAACGTTGGGCAGCAGGGGGAGAAGAAGGAGGCCGACCACCGAGGAAGCTGCAACTTGGACTAAGAGAGTAGTCATGTCAGCAGTAAGACCTAGTTATCTTTGGAATTTATTTTGAAGGTGGACATAACAGGAATTCCAGTGGATTAGAAGTACGATATGAGAAAGAGAGGGATCAAGGATTCGCAGGCCCTGGACCTGTGGAACTAAGAGGTTGGTGATGCCCAAGGGGGAGGAAGAGTGGAGGGAAGAATAGGCTTTGGGGGGCACAGGTGAATCAAAAGTTCTGTTCTGCACATAGCACACTTATTGGAGAAGGAAATGGCAACCCCCTCCAGTATCCTTGCCTGGAAAATTCCATGGACAGAGGAGCCTGGCAGGCTATAGTCCATGGGGTTGCAAAGAGTCAAACATGACTGAGAGACTTCAATTGAAGGCTTCCCCAGTGGCTCAGCAGTAAAGAATCTGCCTGGAATGCTAGTCACAGGAGATGTGGGCTCCATCCCTGGGTCAGGAAGATCCCCTGGAGGAGGAAATGGCAACCCACTCCAGTATTTTTACCTGGAAAATCCCAGGGCCTGAGGAGCCTGGAGGGCTAGAGTCCAAAGGGTTGCAAAGAATCGGACACGACTGAGCACAAGACCCCCCCACCCCCACCCCAGTATGCTTATGACTATTGGTCATATATGGAGAGTTTGGGCAGGCCCACTGGACCACAGAGGAAAGGCCAAGGCTAGAGATAATATCTCCAGCTATTTGGGGCTGAAATGAGATGAAACACTTGCACACACGTGGGGATCTCCACACCAAAAGCTGTGAGCATGAGGAAGGAATGAATAGATGATTCCTCTGTCGCTGTATCAAATGGGCTCATTAATAGTTTAGTAACTAAAACTCTCTTCCAATATTCTAACTGACCTTCTACTCAATAAATTGGATACGCTAAGTTTTAAGAATATACCTTTCTCTTGAAACTCAGAAAAACTATTATTAGTAAAATTTCTATGAATAGCTTTTTTCCCTAGAATTGCTCCCTCGTGTGGGGGGAAAAAAATGCTTGGTACTCGACAGTGAAATAACTCAGTCTGGACACAAGAGGGCGCCACGCAAACAGTCAATACGCGGAGGAACTGAAAAGGTGAAGATGGAGCGAGTTCCCAGGTCCCTTCTTGTCCCTTTCCCATAATTTGTAAACCAGGGCTCCTGGGACCTTGAATCCAGGAAAGCAGCCCCCAGGCCACCGTCGTGTGGCTCTTTTGGTCAGGGTGTAACAGGGCTGGACAGGATTTTTTCAAAGTGAAACCCCGGTCAGTCCTAATATTCATTAGAGGAGAAAAAGGAAAACAAGAAAAGGCATAAAGGGGAAAAAAATTTAAAAAGAGGGTAAAATAAGAAAGTAAGCAAAAAGGAAATCAAGAGGTGCCTATTATGGGGAAATAGGAGAATCCCAGGAATTCAGGACCAGAAGGGGTCTCAGAGACCATCCTCTTGAACCTTCTATGTCCCAGGTAAAGGGGCTGGGTGGCTTCCTGGAGTTCAAGGCCTTCCCAGGTTGCTTTTTCTCACCCATTGTTCTACATCAGCCCCCCATTTTATTTATATGAAGTGTATAAAGTTCATTAGGTGCCTGCCGGGTGTCATTTTATCCCCAACAAGACTGAATGTGAGCACACACCTATTTTGTATATTTATTTTGCAGTGTTCCAAATGCACTGTGATGTACCAATATAAGTGCTAACAGGTCATCAATGGAAGGAGACATCTCAGGCTAAGGTGCTAGACCTGAATTTAAGTTGTAATTTCAATGACTGCTCTTGTGATTTAAATTTTAGGAGGACTCTGAGGATGACCTTAGATTTCCTAGGTTTCTTCAAAAAAATTAAAATTTTCCCAGCATGCAGAATAAGAAGTAAAGAAGAGTTGAAGTTTTGGTATTGCACAGACTTGGATTTAGTTGTGGCTTTTCCTGGGTTGCTAACGCATAGGGTCCTATTTCTAAATTCTCTTGCTTTCTCATCTATAAAATGAAAATTATAATGCATCGGAGGGCTGTTGTGAGGATTAAGTAACATATTGTTGATAAAGTTCCTAGTTTATTGTATCCTCTCAGCAATTTGTAAAGTTTATGTCAGACAAAGAGTTAACATCCCTAAACAATAAGGAGAATGGACATGGGGTATCAACAGACAATTCACCAAAAGAGATAAACATATGTAAGTAAAACAAAGCTCACAAATAATGAGAGGCCGCAAATTAAAGCCACAGTGGGAAACATTTCCCCCCTCTCTTTAGTTTCAGTTAAATGAAACCTCACCCATTAGTTATTTAACACCTAGACATTAAAGGTGACCCCCTTTTCAAATATGGGACAATTTGAGCATCAGAACAAATGACCGAAAAGAATTAGATAAAATCATAAGTTCGTGCTGATGTAAATAAATGAATATACAAACAAATAAATAGGCAAGAAGAACAGCTTTTTCTTATATAAGGAAGTCAACTAACAAATGCAGATAGAATGATAAAATAGGAAAATCACCATTTGGCAGCCTTCCCAGTAATAATTTTTGAGGTGAAGATTTGAGGAATGACATGGTTTCAGTGTCTCCCCACAAGAAACCTATATACTGCAAAGATGAAGTGGTTAACTTTACTGTTTTACTGGAGAAACTTGGCAGATACGACCTTAACTGAAGAATCAAATGTGACATTACCAGTAATGGGACTAATTGACCGCATGTGCCTCCTGAAGTGATGTTCTGCAAACAACTCAGCATCATGTGTGCAATATCCTGGCAGAAAGTCCATAACCTGGATCTAACCGCAAGGAGACATCAAACCCAAACTGAGAGCTGTTCTACAGAATAACGCTGGTACTCTGAACAACTGTCAAGATCATGAGATAAAGACAGACTCTGAAAGTGCTCCAGAGCAAAGGAAACTAAAGGGAGAGGAGATGAAATGCAAGGCATGATCTTGGATTTTTTTTTTTTTTTTTTGCTATAAAGGACATTATTGAAACAATTGGAGAAATATGAATAAGCCCTGTAGATATATAATAATATTGTGGCAATGTTAATTTTAATTTCTATTTTTAATTTTCTATTTAAAAAAATCCTTGCTTTTGGGGAAACACCTTGAAGGATTTAGGTGTAAAAAGGCAATATATTCACAAATTACTTTTAAGTGAGACAGAAAAAAAACAAACATAGTAAAATATTGACATCTGAGATCTTGGTGAAGAATATTCAGAAATTCTTGTACTATTCTTACAATGTTTTTGCAATCCTGAAATTATGTCACAATAAAATATTTCTTTTTCACCAGTTCTTTCCTTTTCCTTGGCCCACAAATGCAGTCAAATCAACAAGTCCTTATGACTCTATTTCCTAAATACTTCAACAATCTAGTCCCTTTTCTCTAACTCCGTGGCTGCTATCCTAATACAAACCACCCCTCTTGCATAGATGACAACTAACAAAAAAATAGAAAATTTCTGAATGGTATAATCTTAGAAGCTTTACCTCTCCAGAATTCCTTGTAATCAAAATTGTATTTGAGGTCCTAACTTAATAAGGCTGAAAAGGGGAGTAGCAAAGTAAATGTTATAAAGATCGAAAAAGTAAATGAAATAGTCAATTTTCACAAATGATACAACAGTCTACCTCTCTACAGACAACCCAAGAGACTCTACAAACTAAAAAAACTAATTGGTAAGATCAACATATAAAAATGAATTCATATACCAAAACTAATTTGAATGTGTATTTTTTAAGAACATAACACAATAGCAATAAAATTGTATGATTCCTAGGAACAAATCTAACAAAGATATGTAAAACATATGAAGGTTAAAATAATAAAAATTTATGAAGAACATTAAGGAAGACCATTGAAAAATATAATGTTGACAGATGGCATAGCAAATCTACAAATTACCTGCTTGAGATCTATTCACCATCTTTTATTTTTCTGCTAACAAATTCAAAAATTTAGAGAAAGAGGGATGGAAATGTTTTGTTAAATTTTCTTGCAGATAAGCATACTTTTTGACAAAGTTCTGGCCATTGAGAGGTAAATAGGTATCTGGAATAGTTTTTTTGTTGTTGTTATTGTTTGTTTGTTTTCCTTTCTTGGAACAGGGATCACCTGTCTTCTTCCTTTTTCTTTATAGAAATCAGATATGATGCCTAGACTGGCTGCAGCCATTTTGTGACACGGAAGCAATAAACATAGTGATGAAAAATCAAGATATAGAGATAGAAGTCAAACTTGTTCTCTGTTTGTGAGAAGCACCGTGCAGTCACTGCAGCAGCCCTGGACTGCTCACCTCCAGACTGCTTATGCTATGGGAAACCTAAACCATTATTGTCTGCACTACTGAATTAGGTTTCTCTTACTTGACCCCAAAATATTACTAAATGTTGCAGTTTCAAACACTTAATATTTTAAAGATTGCAATTCTCCCCCAATTAATCTGTAAATTCAAGCAAACAGTTGCGGCTGATAAGCATTGCTACTCTTTGTGGAGCTGTATTGAAATGTCAAACAGGAAGCTACCACATCTGGTTCTGGGCTTTCGAGGCTTTTTCTAGGACCAACTCAAACCCCTAGAGGTTGTTGCCTTACTTAATGCATTTGTCCCCCTCCTGACACCCCAATCTCTCCACAAGCCCCCTTTATATTTACTTATACTCAGAGACACCCCTCTTCAGCAGTGGATCAGGCCCCAGGCTCCCCTCCCTCTCCTCTTCTCCACCTTCACTGATGCTCTAATTTGAAGAGAAGGAGGGTGCTGAGTGGGCTTCTTTAGAGCTGATTCAAAACCAAGGGCAAGAATCCACCCTTAGAGTGGGGGGCAGTAGGAATGGGGGTGGAGGGGAAAATCAGCTTCCCTCACTCACTTCAAAATGAAAGCAGAGGCTGAGTTTACTCAGAACTAACCTCTGGATTCTGATCAGTCACGAGGGGCTTCTGACAAGTGACTCACCAGGCGCCTCTCCCCCACCTGCGGTTGTGTGCGCGCACACACCACACAGAGGCGGGCCGTCATTTCCAGGAACACCTGCACGCCACGTGCCCGCTGTCAGGCCCTTGCCCTGATGCTCGGGCCCCTGAGGCATCTGTGTTTGGTGGCTTGGAACACAGAACCCTCAGGTTCCAGGTACCTCACTCACATTCTCCCCCTTCCTGCCTCGTAATCCCTGGATGTCCCTGAAAGGAATTGTGTTGCAAGTGCTCCCAAACTAATGCTCTGCCAACCCACTCAGCTCCAACTCTCTTACCCCCTGCCCGGCCTGGGCGCCTGCAAGGCTACACAAGGCACCTCCGCCCCCTCTGTGGTGTCAGCACGCAGCCCGCACCCTCTTTAATGTCTTACGAACGACACGGACCATCGAGACCGAAAGAGGCTGTGTTTTCTTTGAAGTTCTGGAAGCACCCAAACCCCATGGCGTCACGTGGCTCGCTGGTGTCAGCAGCTCTCCCCCACCCCGTCCTTGGTAAAGGCCTTGGATATTCCAGCGGCAATTCTGCTGCGGCCTCAGTGTCTCCCTTCAAAGTTTTAGGGAAAAGAATATCTCTGGTTTTACTCATGACTTTTCTCTTTCGCCGGCTGAGCTGGGGCAGAGACTCTGTGCTCTCTCTCTGACCTCCTCTCTCTTCTGGCAATATTCCCTGCCCCTGTGACCAAAATCCAGTGCTCCACTTTGACACTTTCAATGAAAGGGATTGTTTGTGCCTCTTCTAGTCTTTAGAGGAGTAAGACGCCTTCCTGGCTGGGCCCAGGTGCATCACCTCATTTGGTTTCCAGCCTCAGTTACATAGAATCTGAATCTAGCTCCCTCACACACTCAGTCACTTCCACTTTCATTTCTCTGAGAAACCCTAACTTCTCTCAAATCATCTTTTTTTTTTTTTTTCAGGCTCTGATATCTTCTGGGGAGCCTTTCTTTAGCCTCTGCCCTTTCAGTCTTCCATTCAACTATCAAAAGAACATTTATTAAATAGCATCACTGACACATGCCACCCAGTTTGGATATAATCAAAAACATTAAGTCATGGATAAGGGCAAAATTGTAGGTATAAGGGTGTTTCTAGCAGAAGTGTTAATAAAACAATGAAAAATGCAAGTAAGTAGTTGATTGAATAAATAATGGCATATTCACCTCTGTAAAAACTTATAAGCATGTAAGTCCAGTTAATGATGAGGGGGAAAGGTCATGATATATTTTTAGTTTAAAATTGTAGGTTATAGAAAATAATTTACAATAAAATTCCATTTAAAATAATGTAGCTAAAATAATAAATGTTGGAGAGGGTGTAGAAAAAAATGGAACCCTCTTACACTGTTGGTAGAACAGTAAATTGGTACAGTATGGAGCTTCCTTAAAAACACTAAAAATAGAGTTACCGTATGATTCATCAATCCCACTCCTGGGCATATATCAAAGAGAGAGGAAAACTCCAATTCAAAAAAATACGTGTACCCCAATGTTACAGCACTATTTATAATAGCCAAAACATGGAAGCAACCGAAGTGTCCATCAGCAGATGAATGGATAAAGATGTGGTGTATATACCATGGGATATTACTCAGCCACAAAAAAAGAATGAAATAATGTCATTTGCAGCAACATGATGGACCTAGAGATTATTGTACTGAGTAAAGCAAGTCAGACAGAGAAAGACAAATGTTATACCATATCATGTATTAATATATGTGAAATCTAAACAAAATACAAATTAATTTTTTCACAAAATGGAAACAGTCTTACAGATACAGAAGACAAACTTATGGTTACCAAAAGGGAAATGGGCTGGGGGATACATTATGAGCATTGAATTAAGAACTACATGCCACTACAGATAAAATAAGTAACAAGGATTTACTCTATAGCACAGGGAATTATATTCAATATCTTGTAATAAGCTATAATGAAAAATAACCTGAATATATATATAGATATAATTGAACCACTTTGCTGTACGCTGAAACTAACAGAATATGGTAAATCAACTATACTTCAGTATTTTTAAAAAGAAGAACTGAAAATTTTCAAATTTTAAAGTAAAAATTTTAAAAATAGTTTAGCTAGATAGATGATAAATAAGACCAAAAGGATACATGCATGCATGCTAAGTTGCTTCAGTCATATCTGACTCTTTGTGACCCACATTCCAGAATATTAATAGTAGTTAATGATGAGTTTATAGATTTTTACTTTACTCTTTTTACCTATTTACTTATGGGGTCCAATTTCTAAATTTGCAAAATAAGCATGTATGTCATGAATACCTAGCAGAACAATAAAAGTTGCTTTGTTTTTATAGCACTGTATAGGGATTAAGCTATATAAGATTTTTTAACCTTTATTTTGGATTCTAAAAAGCAAATTCGAGGTAGCTTGCAAAATTTTGTATGAAAGAACAAAATGTTAATGTGAAGAATTAGAAATCAAGGGAAAATAAGGGTTTTAATATAAAGTGAAGCCAGGATTAAGGTTACATTCCAAGAGTACATCTCCATAAATTTTATTTTTTTTTCATTTATTTTTATTAGTTGGAGGCTAATTACTTCACAACATTTCAGTGGGTTTTGTCATACATTGATATGAATCAGCCATAGAGTTACATGTATTCCCCATCCCGATCCCCCCTCCCACCTCCCTCTCCACCCGATTCCTCTGGGTCTTCCCAGTGCACCAGGCCCGAGCATTTGTCTCATGCATCCCACCTGGGCTGGTGATCTGTTTCACTATAGATAATATACATGCTGTTCTCTCGAGACATCCCACCCTCGCCTTCTCCCACAGAGTCCAAAAGTCTGTTCTGTACATCTGTGTCTCTTTTTCTGTTTTGCGTATAGGGTTATCGTTACCATCTTTCTAAATTCCATATATATGTGTTAGTATGCTGTAATGTTCTTTATCTTTCTGGCTTACTTCACTCTGTATAATGGGCTCCAGTTTCATCCATCTCATTAGAACTGATTCAAATGAATTCTTTTTAATGCCCTGAGTAATATTCCATGGTGTATATGTACCACAGCTTCCTTATCCATTCGTCTGCTGATGGGCATCTAGGTTGCTTCCATGTCCTGGCTATTATAAACAGTGCTCGATGAACATTGGGGTGCACGTGTCTCTTTCAGAATCTGGTTCCTCAGTGTGTATGCCCAGAAGTGGTATTGCTGGGTCATATGGCAGTTCTATTTCCAGTTTTTTAAGGAATCTCCACACTGTTCTCCATAGCAGCTGTACTAGTTTGCATTCCCACCAACAGTGTAAGAGGGTTCCCTTTTCTCCACACCCTCTCCAGCATTTATTGCTTGTAGACTTTGGGATAGCAGCCATCCTGACTGGCGTGTAATGGTACCTCATTGTGGTTTTGATTTGCATTTCTCTGATAATGAGTGATGTTGAGCATCTTTTCATGTGTTTGTTAGCCATCTGTATGTCTTCTTTGGAGAAATGTCTGTTTAGTTCTTTGGCCCATTTTTTGATTGGGTCATTTATTTTTCTGGAATTGAGCTGCAGGAGTTGCTTGTATATTTTTGAGATTAATCCTTTGTCTGTTTCTTCATTTGCTATTATTTTCTCCCAATCTGAGGGCTGTCTTTTCACCTTACTTATAGTTTCCTTTGTTGTGCAAAAGCTTTTAAGTTTCATTAGGTCCCATTTGTTTATTTTTGCTTTTATTTCCAATATTCTGGGAGGTGGGTCATAGAGGATCTTGCTGTGATTTATGTCAGAGAGTGTTTTGCCTATGTTCTCCTCTAGGAGTTTTATAGTTTCTGGTCTTACATTTAGATCTTTAATCCATTTTGAGTTTATTTTTGTGTATGGTGTTAGAAAGTGTTCTAGCTTCATTCTTTTACAAGTGGTTGACCAGTTTTCCCAGCACCACTTGTTAAAGAGGTTGTCTTTTTTCCCATTGTATATCCTTGCCTCCTTTGTCAAAGATAAGGTGTCCATAGGTTCGTGGATTTATCTCTGGGCTTTCTATTCTGTTCCATTGATCCTATATTTCTGTCTTTGTGCCAGTACCATACTGTCTTGATGACTGTGGCTTTGTAGTAGAGTCTGAAGTCAGGCAGGTTGATTCCTCCAGTTCCATTCTTCTTTCTCAAGATTACTTTGGCTATTCGAGGTTTTTTGTATTTCCATACAAATTGTGAAATTCTTTGGTCTAGTTCTGTGAAAAATACCGTTGGTAGCTTGATAGGGATTGCATTGAATCTATAGACTGCTTTGGGTAGAATAGCCATTTTGACAATATTGATTCTTCCAATCCATGAACACGGTATGTTTCTCCATCTGTTTGTGTCCTCTTTGATTTCTTTCATCAGTGTTTTATAGTTTTCTATGTATAGGTCTTTTGTTTCTTTGGGTAGATATACTCCTAAGTATTTTATTCTTTTTGTTGCAATGCTGAATGGTATTGTTTCCTTAATTTCTCTTTCTGTTTTTTCATTGTTAGTATATAGGAATGCAAGGGATTTCTGTGTGTTAATTTTATATCCTGCAACTTTACTATGTTCATTGATTAGCTCTAGTAATTTTCTGGTAGAGTCTTTAGGGTTTTCTATGTAGAGGATCATGTCATCTGCAAACAGTGAGAGTTTCACTTCTTCTTTTCCTATGTGGATTCCTTTTACTTCTTTTTCTGCTCTGATTGCTGTGGCCAAAACTTCCAACACTATGTTGAATAGTAGTGGTGAGAGTGGGCACCCTTGTCTTGTTCCTGATTTCAGGGGAAATGCTTTCAATTTTTCACCATTGAGGGTGATGCTTGCTGTGGGTTTGTCATATATAGCTTTTATTATGTTGAGGTATGTTCCTTCTATTCCTGCTTTTTGGAGAGTTTTAATCATAAATGAGTGTTGAATTTTGTCAAAGGCTTTCTCTGCATCTATTGAGATAATCATATGGTTTTTATCTTTCAATTTGTTAATGTGGTGTATTACATTGATTGATTTGCGGATATTAAAGAATCCTTGCATTTCTGGGATAAATCCCACTTGGTCATGGTGTATGATTTTTTTAATATGTTGTTGAATTCTGTTTGCTAGAATTTTGTTAAGGATTTTTGCATCTATGTTCATCAGTGATATTGGCCTGTAGTTTTCTTTTTTTGTGGCATCTTTGTCTGGTTTTGGAATAAGGGTGATGGTGGCCTCATAGAATGAGTTTGGAAGCTTACCTTCTTCTGCAATGTTCTGGAAGAGTTTGAGTAAGATAGGTGTTAGCTCTTCTCTAAATTTTTGGTAGAATTCAGCTGTGAAGCCATCTGGTCCTGGACTTTTGTTTGCTGGAAGATTTTTGATTACAGTTTCGATTTCCTTGCTTGTGATGGGTCTGTTAAGATCTTCTATTTCTTCCTGGTTCAGTTTTGGAAAGTTATACTTTTCTAAGAATTTGTCCATTTCTTCCAAGTTGTCCATTTTATTGGCATAGAGCTGCTGGTAGTAGTCTCTTATGATCCTTTGTATTTCAGTGTTGTCTGTTGTGATTTCTCCATTTTCATTTCTAATTTTGTTATCCATAAATTTTAGTATTGTTTCTAAAGTTATGAAATTGGGCTTCTCCTAATATTACATAGTAACTGAGTAGTGAAGGGCAGTGAGGGAGAGAGAGGACCCGAGGGTCACTGCAGACTTTTAACTTGGACAACTATGTGGATTTTAGTGACTTGATCAGGAAAAAAGATTCACTAGAGCCTTGAATAAAGTTCTTTACTACTCCCTTCTTGAAAAGAGAACAAGAAAACAAGAATGGGAGAGATACAACTCCCTCTTGGCACCTTCAGGGCACTCAAATAAGTGAGAACCCCACACCCCTAGGCGTGCAGCCTAACATTCAAATCCAGGTCTCTATAAAAAGTCAGGGTCTGTATCAAAACAGGGCAAAGGAGTTGGATACAGGGAAGACAGACAAACGGCAAGCAGGCACCTGAAAAGATGTTCAGTGTCATTAGTTATTAGGGGAAATGCAAATCAAAACCACCATGAGTACCACTTCACACCCACCAGGATGGCTAGAATTTTTAAAAAGGAAAATTAGTGTTGGCAAGGATGTGGAAAAATCAGAACCCTCCTACATTGCTGTGGAGGTGCAAAATGTGCAACGTAAATGTAAAATGATGCAACCAAGGAAGAAGACAGTGTGGCAGTCAATTGCTCAATGAGTTAAACATGGAATTTTCATATGACCCAGCAGTTCCACTCCTTGGAAAAATGATTGAAAACAAAGTATCCCAACAAGCACTTGTACACACGATAGCCATAGCAGGGAGGGAAACCCATTCAACTCATAGGTGGATAATATAGCAAATGTGGTATATCCATAGAGAAGAATATTACTCGGCCACAAAAAGGAATGAACTACTGATGCTACAACACGGTTGAGCTTTGAAAATGTTTTGCTGAGTTAAGGGATTCACATATAAAATATCACATATTACCTGATTCCATTTACCTTAAACATCTAGAATAGGCAAACTCATAGAGATAGAAAGTTGGCTAAGGTTTTCTGGGGGCTGAGGGAGGGACAGATGGGGAGTGACTTGCTTAATGGTTATGAGATTTCCTTTTGGGGTGATGAAACCAGATAGAGGTGATAGCGGCACCGTGCTGTGGATGGACTAAATGTCACTGAATTGCATACTTTACAGAGTATAATTTTATGTTATATAAATTTTGCCTCAGTAGGAAAAGTCAGGGACTTTCAGAGTCACTTAGGAATCATTTGTGAAAGTTAAATCTTAGGATACTGGAATTTTTAAGAAAACTCTGTCTGAAGAGGAAGTAGAAGTAATTAGTTCAGTTTTGAACCTTTGAGTCTGATGTGTCCTTAAGGCATCCACGTGAAGGTGCCAGAAATCAATTAGGATCACCAGTTTAGAGCTGGGAGAGACGTCTGCACTTCAGCTGTAGGCTTGAGGGTTGTCAGGCTGGAGGTGGAGGTTGAATCTATAAGCCCATGTTCTCTTCAGAGCCCTGGGCACAAATGGAGTGGAATACAAGCCCCTGCAGAAGAAATCCCGTTATTGGCCCTGGATCATTCTTACTTGAAAAGTTTTCTCATGGGTGTGGGCTTTGTCTTCATTCATTGTTTTTAATCAAAGTGGAGTATGGCATGTCGATTTTCACATTGCAGAAAAGCTTTTGCTTTGTTGTGGCCGGCCTTCTCCAACATGCCAGAGTAGTAAAAAATGTTACATGTGTTAGTGCGTCACCGAAACGACTGACCACAGGCCCCTACTGCTGAGATTTCATCTTTCTGTACCCGATGAAGTGTGAAGAGGGGTCCTCTTTCGCCTTCCTCGGCATCTGATCCCAGGTGTTTGTGGTGGGCTTACTGGAGAACCTGCTGATACGTCACAAGAGATGTGATGCTGTGGCTGACAAAGCCAGGTCATACTTTTTTCCAAATTATTTCTGATGTTTGAAAACTGGAACAAATTTCAGGGCCTGAATAATACTGAGAATGGCATTTTAAAAAGAAAACGTGGTAAACTTGATAAGTGTTTAATCTGGGTAGGCGTATAGGGGTATTTTTTTGTACCATGTTTTCCATGTTGAAAATATAAGAATTTTTTATTTTCTTATATAAATAAGAAAATAATTTTAAATTTTATATTTTTATATAAATAAATATTTATATTTCTTATATAAATTTCTTTAATATTTATTATATTCTCAAATATAAGAATCTTTGACATTATAGTCATTTAGTTTCACACAGGTTTATTAAGCCTCAGTTTTGTTCCAGGCACTAAACTAGGAAATTTCAGACATGATTAATGTCTGTGTGATGGACTAGTTTGGGGATATTTCCTTTTCCAAATAAACACGCTAAGCCTTAGGCTACAGTAAATAAGGTTGTGTAATAGGACGGTGGTTAACAGTTATCCCTTGGGTCAGTAAGAGCTGAAGGTGAAATTTGGCATGGATAAGAATTTTGGGAATAGGAAGCGTTCTCTAGCTCCAAGAGACCAATTGAACTTTTTTGTATAGCTCCTAAATTAATATTGAGGGAGGGGGATTCAATCACATGGCTACATTTCACAGACAGGAGAGTTGATTCCGCCACCTACAGACTGAACTTCCCAGAGCAGGCTGCTCTTGTCCACTCTCTGCAGAATATTCCCAGGGTGGCCTCATCTGTTGGATGCTGGTTCCTGGACAGGCCCTGCCAATAGCACCTGCATGTGGCCTTTCTAACATTGTCTTGATTACCGGGAGCCATGGTGGCCACAGGTCTGAGTGGGCTAGTCTGTCTTAATGGCTTCTCAGGTGTGAAGAATTTTCTCTTCACTTAGGCAAATATATTAGCATTTTCCTTTATGGTCTGTGCTTTTTCTATCTTGTTAAGAAAACTTCTGAACCCTAAAGTCATAAATATATTCTATGTTTTCTTTTAGACTTGTAAAAAAATTGTTTCTTACATTCAGGTCACTAACTATCTTATATCTTTGGTATGAATGGGGGATGTAATTTCATTTTTGTCCCCATGCATAACACTTGTCCTGCATCACTGATCAGCGTCCATCTTTTCACTAATTTTTCATGTCTCTGTCATCTATGGAGTCTTATATGAGGAGACCTGTTTCTGAATTTTCGACTCTCTTCTGGTCTTTTTTAAATCCCTGTGTAATACTTCATTGTCTTAATAATGACAGTCTTGTAACAAATATTGATATTTGGTAAGGTAAGTCCCTGTCTTATTTTTCTCCTATTTTTTCTTGGTTATTCTCAGCCTTTTAGTTTCTTATTGAAATTTTAAAACCAACTTAAGTTGCTGGAGAAACTCTGTTGGGTTTTTTCTTTAAAAATCAGTCATGGTAATTTATTGGTTTTGCTTAAACAAAACTATCAATTTTCATTAGCAATTTTTTGGGAGCACTGCATCAAAGAGAAAACCACACAGATCAATCATACACGTGTACTGTGATGGATTTTCACAAACTGAACATTCTTGTGTAACCAGCACCCAGATAAAGAACTAAGTTCTCCTTATCTGTTGGGCTTTTGATGAAAATTTTGTTGTATCTGTGAGTTACTTTTGGAAGAACTGACATCTTTAAGAATATGGAATCTTTTAATTCAAGGATAAAGTATATTTCATCATTTTTTCTTCTTTTTTAAAAATAACTTTCTCCACAAAAGTTTCACACACCTATTTTTATGCCAAGATACCTTAGAGACTTTGTTCCAATCATAATTAAAATCCTTTATAAAAATCATATTTTATGACTGTTGTAGGTCTCTGGAACCCAACTGATTTCTCTATGTTCATCTTGTACCTAGAAATGCTGCTGAACTCTCTTATTAGTCTGAAGGTCCTCTTAGATTGTCCAGTGATTTTTTTTCACTAAAAAGAATTGTATGATATAAAGCATGTCTAGGTACTCAAAATTATGAATATACATCTATAAAAGTTTAAAACTCCAGAATTTGAATTGTATCACCTCTCACTTTCTATAAATTGATGTAATTTTGATTTGAGCTAGCAGGGAATCTAACCTTAGTTAGCCAATCTTGGGACTGGCTTCACATGAGGGTCTTGTCATAGTTCCAGGGTCTTCAACACAGCCAGGCCCAGGGGCTTGGGAGAGCTCTCTCTGGTCACGTGTCATCAGTAAAGGGGGCAAGAGTCACTGCGGACACATCTGCCCTCTTTGCGCAGTCTTCTTCAAGGGTTCCCTGCAGTGTTCATATTCTCTTGGTGACTGTCTGGAAGGTATAATGGGAGGGGAATCCCAGAGTGTGATTCATCAGGCCTCAGCAGCTATTCCATGGGTAGACTGGAAATAGGACATTATGATGGAGAGAAAGGAGAGTGGACCAGTAAAAGGGGGAGAGAGGAGGGAAGGGAGAAATCCTCCAGCTTATCATCTCATAGTCACGTGTCATAGGTAGTGCCACTTCTCAGGCATGAAAGGAAGGGACAAAAAGCTGAAGACAAGATGCCCTCTGAATAATTTCTCCTAGAAAACCCACTCAGTGGCTCTCCTGGGTAAGACCATCACACATAAATCCTTACATGCAAAGGAATTGGGGAGTGGGAATGTATTTAGCTGGGTGTATTACTGCTCTGAACAAAATTGGGGTTCTTTAGAACCAGACATGGGACAATGGACTGGTTCCAAATTGGGAAAGGAGTATGTCAAGGCTGTATATTGTCACCCTGCTTATTTAACCTATATGCAGAGTACATCATGCAAAATACTGGGCTGGATGAAGCACAAGCTGGAATCAAGATTGTGGGGAGGAATATCAATAACCTCAGATATGCAGATGACAATACCCTTATGGCAGAAAGCGAAGAAGAACTAAAGAGCCTCTTGATGAAAGTGAAAGAGGAAAGTGAAAAAGCTGGCTTAAAACAACATTCAAAAACTAAAATCATGGCATCCAGGCCCATCTCACTTCATGGCAAATAAATGGGGAAACAAAACAGTGACAGACTATTTTCTTAGGCTCCAAAATCACTGCAGATGGTGACTGCAGCCAGGAAATTAAAAGACACTTGCTCCTTGGAGAAAAACTGTGACCAATCTAGACAGTGTATTAAAAAGCAGAGACATTACTTTGCCGACAAATGTCCATCTAGTCAAAGCTATGAGTTTTCCAGTAGTCAAGTATGGATGCGAGAGCTGGACTGTAAGAAAAGCTGAGCATTGAAGAATTGATGCATTTGAACTGTGGTGTTGGAGAAGACTCTTGAGAGTCCCTTGGACTAAAAGAAGATCCAACCAGTCCATCCTAAAGGAAATCAGTTCTGAATATTCATTGGAAGGACTAATGCTAAAGCTCCAATACTTTGGCCACTTGATGCAAAGAACTAACTCATTGGAAAAAACACTGATGCTGGGAAAGATTGAAGGCAGGAGAAGGGGATAACAGAGGAGGAGAAAGGGATGACAGAGGATGAGATGGTTGGATGGCATCACCAACTCAGTGGATATGAGTTCGAGCAAGCTCCAGGAATTGGTGATGAACAAGGAAGCCTGGTATGCTACAGTCCATGGGGTTGCAAAGAGTCGGACATGACTGATTGGCTGAACTAAACTGAATGAGGAAGAAGCAGGGATGGACGTTGGGCAGGAAACTCGCAGTGTCAGTTACAAATAATAGCTTCCATTTTTAAAATGCAAATATAAGCAGGAGCTAGGAACACTTGGGGGCTGCTTGGGGGAATCTTAGTAAAACTTATCTCCTAAAACAGACAGGGCTGGACTCAGAAATGAAACTACATGCCTCAGTTTGCCACCTGTATATAATGAGACACTGCTAGAGCTTGGAGCTGCAGGAGATGTTTTGTTGTGGTTACTGTGTTACCAGGGAGGAGACTCCTGCAACTAGTCTGAGGTTGAGCACAGGAAATAATTAGCCCACCCCACCCCAGCAAGTCCTCGGGTGGTGGCAGCTGAAGAGTTAGTGGGGAAAGTCACACTTGTCATTTAGCTTCTGCACCAGAGTGTCCTAAAGAGCTGTGGTCTTATGCTGTCTCCCCAGCCAGGGGTAGGGACCCTGCTCAGGAGTTTTTTTTATTGGATTAAAGTAAAGTAGTCTTTGGACTACTTACCTGGCAGAGTCGACTGGCCCCTCCTGGGCCACAGCGGGAGCAGTCTCCCTCAGAATCTCAGGATGTAGGTCCAAACAGTGGCAAGCTTCTAAGATCCTCAGGCTACACCACTTCCTCACTTTCTCCTTCATTCCTTGACCTAATGTTTCTCCTTCATGGACTAGCCTGGTTGCCAGTGGGAGCCTGAGTGAAATATAAAACTTCTTTCTGAGACTTTTCCAGTTAAGCCCAGAATGCTGCTCAAGGATACTCCTGACACACGAAAATCACATAGGACTACTCACTCTCACCACCACCCCTAGGGGGTGCAGGAGAGCCAACCTTGTCCTGGCGATCAGGACAGCTGTAAGACCAGGGGACAGTCACCATGCAGGTGGTAGAGAGAATGCTCAGGGAGCTTGGGATTCACAAGGATACACACAATGTATTACATTTTCCCCAAAGGAATTTGGACTTGGATAAAGATTTTCTGTGTAGGGATTAAGTGTACACCCTCCTGTCTAAATCCACAGCCTTGGAAGAGTGGCTTCACCTGGCTGTCCCCCAGTTTTCTCAACTGTAAAATAATGGTAAGTGAAGTCGCTCAGTTGTTTCTTACTCTTTGTGACCCCATGGACTGTAGCCTACCAGAATCCTCCATCCATGGGATTCTCCAGGCAAGAATACTAGAGTGGGTTGCCATTTCCTTCTCCAGGGGATCTTCCTGACCCAGGGATCAAACCCCGGTCTCCCGCATTGCGGGCAGATGCTTTACCCTCTGAGACACCAGGGAAATCCTAAAATAGTGCTAATGATAGTGCAACTACATGGGTTTGTTGTAGGAGTAAAGGAATTCATTTCAAGCACTTAAAATAGTACCTGATGCAGAATAGGTGTTCACTAAGTACTTTCTGGTCATCATTATTCCATTCTTACTGCAAGGATCTCACAGCTCATACCTCCCTGGATTGCTGATTCCCCCAAGGCTTCTCTATGAAGGGAAAGCTGGATTGCACCCTAACGCGGGAGGGAGATTTTTCTGTTGCCGTTAACAAGCCGCCATAAACTTAGCAGCTTAAAATACCACCCATTGAGGATTTCATCGTTCAGTAGGCCAGAAGTCTGGGTGGGCTTAACTGGTTCTTTGCTCAGGGTCTCTGAAGGCCAAATCACATTGTAAGACAGATTGGGCTCTCATCTGGATGTTTTGTGGGAGCATTAGTTGCCAAGTTCCCTAAGGATGTTGGCAGGACTTAGTTCCTGATGGATGTGGGCCTGAGGTGCCATCTCCTTGCTGTCTATCAGCAGGGGGAAGCTCTCCATTTCAAGAGGTTGCCCCTCATTCCTTGCCAAGTGGTCCCCTCCATCTTCAAGCCAGCAATGATACATCAAACCCTTCACATACTTGGGAATTCTATGACTTTGTCCTCTGCAACCAGATGGAAAAAGCTCTCTGCTTTTGAAGAATTCATGTGATTCAGTTAGGCCCACCTGGGTCATCTCCTTTTTGCCATAAAACATAACATAATCACAATCACACTCAAAGGAGAGGAGATTAAACAAGGATGAGAGTCATTGGGGGTCATTTTATGATTCTGCCCACCTGAAATGGCATGAACTCCAAAAGGGACCATGACAAAACTGTTAAATGAAACGAGGACAAAAAATGGGGCAGGGACAGGTTAGGGTCACCTAAAGAGTTGAGTTTGGTCATCTTCCTCCTGAGACGTTAGACCACCTCTGTTTCAGGTTCAAGATCACCTCCAGGGGTCAGACACTCAGGAAACATGGACACCAACCTAGTTAGAAGGCACATAGGCTCTGATAGAAACAAGAGCAGGCTCCTGAGCAGGTGCAACTGTGAGCAGGCCCTGGGGGCAGAAGACAGTTTGGTTCTGACCAAATTGGCTCATTTCATTCTGACCTGAAGGTTCTTGATAGAGTGGCCCCAGGCCTTAGACATCACGAGATACCAGAAGAAGGCTGGGACATTCAGAGGCATTCAATGGATTAAGAAAAGGGGGATTTGATTCTCCATGGGCTTCTCTAAGAAATTTGAAGCGTGACTCTGGCAGAGGAATATTCAGTGGCTCCTCTCCCAGTGAGAGGCCTACAATCCTGACTACCTCACACTGCAGCTCAGAAATGCAGCTCAGAAACAGATCTGGGGGCTTCTACTACAATAACTAGAGAGCAGACCCTGCCTCTGACAGGGCAGTGACAGCCACAGAGCAAAGAGGAGGCCACATTCAATAGTCAGGGCAGGCTGTGGTTACACCACCAGCCACATCTCCTACTCACATAAGCTACAGAGGGGCTCCCACACAAAAACAGCCCTCCAAGACCTCAGCAGAGCATTGTTTCTCTGAAACTCAGTGAGGAAGAGAAATACAAGTAAGATAAAGAAGCAGAGAAACCACTCCCCATTAAAAGATCAAGATGATTCCCCGGAAGGAAGAAACAATGAAACAGACCTCTTCAGCTACTATTAAAAAATCTACAAATAACAAATGCTGGAGAGGGTGTGGAGAAACCCTCCTGGACTGTTGGTGGGTTGGGATGTAAATGGGTGCTGCCACTATGGAAAACAGTATGAAGGTTCTTTAAAAATCTAAAAATAGAATTACCATATGATCCTGCAATCCCACTCCTGGGCATATATCCAGACAAAACTATAATTCCAAAAAAAAATAATACAAGCACTCTTATGTTCAGGGCAGCACTATTCACAATAGCCTAGACATGGAAACTACTTAAATGGCCATCAACAGATGAATGGATAAAGAGGATGTGGCACATATATCCAATGGAATACCACTCAGCCATTAAAAAGAATGAAATGATGCCATTTGCAGCAAACTGGATGGACCTAGATAGAGATTATCATTCTAAGTGAAGCCAGAAAGACAAATACCATATGCTACCATTTATCTGTGGAACCTAAAATATGGCACAAATGAACATATCCATGAAACAGAGACAGACTCACAGACATAGAGAACAGATGTGCAACTTTATCCTCCCGTTAGAGGCGCCTAAGACACACCAACTATAGTGCAGAACTCACGCAGATCAGAGTTTAGAGATCGGAGCGGGTCACAGCCTGCTCAGCCAATTTCTATACTTATTATGACAACATATAAACAGATTTCAGCAAAGTGCCTTGTTCCAACTCAGCTAGCATATTGTGATAATTATCTGACAGAGAAAGTAAACAAGCTTGAGGGGGAAGGAGAACAGCTGACAAGGTCAACCAGAGGAGCTGGGCTTTCCAGGGAGGCTGCCCAGGACAAGAGTTGCTCTCACACCAGGAGTTTGCCCTCAGCAGGGAAAGGAGAGGAAGAACTCAGTGGTCAACAACCTCTCCCCGATCGTGTAGGTTCCAGGATCTCACTGGTCACTTTACTTTTCTTCCCCTGTTGTCTTTCTTGTCAGAAGCAAATATTGGAAGAAAATCAAGAGCTTTGGTTTCCGGCCAATACAGTGGCTCAGGTTTGGAATCCAAAGTGGTAGGAACAGTGAGTTAAACTGTGAGCGATCTGGGTTGTTCAAACTGTGTAGGGGGCAGAAGGGAGCTGGTTGACTTTCACTGTGTCTGTTTTTAAAATTTTTTAAAAAATAACACATCCTATATTTATCCCCAAGAAAAGCTCTCTGCATACTTTTTACTATCCAATTACATTTATTGAATAATTGTATTTTTTCCAAAAAGAAATATGCTTCCTTGGTACCAAATTTAGGCACCAAAAGCATAAAAAATTTAAAATACTCCTCTCACCTCTGACTCCTTGTCATCCTGTTTCTCTCCCTGGAAGAAACAAATCAGTGATATACTTTTTTGAGATTTTAGTTGTGTTGATACAAGTAAATATAGTTTATTCATTTTAATGATGCATAATATTTCAATATGTGCAAATAGCAAAATTTATTTATCCATTCTTAGGAAATTCAAGTTGTTTCCAATTTTTGCTGATAAAAAAGTTGCCATGAGCATTCTTTACCTAAGAATTAGGTAAAGATTACATGAGCCAGAATTTCTCTGGGGTATATCCTTAATGTAGGATGGCTGAGTTATAGAGTATATGTACCTTCACTTATCTTTGACTTTACCCAATGGCTCCACAAAGCTGTTGTTTCAAGTGTTACACCCAACAGTACTCGGTATTGTAAAGCTTAATCATTTTGTCAGTCTACCAAGTGTGAAATGGTGATTTTTCCTACTGCTTTCCTGACTACTGGTAAAGTTTATTATCTTTTCAACTATTTATTAGTCATCTGAGTTTGCTGTTCTGTGAACTGTCATATCCCTTGCACATTTACATTTGAGTCATTTTTTCAGCCATTTTAAAGACGTCTTTATATTTTCTGGTTGTGGTTTAGTCACTAAGTTGTGTCTGAATCTTGCAAACCCATGGACTGTAGCTCTCTAGGCTCTTCTGTCCATAGGATTCTCCAGGCAAGAATACTGGAGTGTGTTGCCATTTCCTTTTCCAGGGGATCTTCCTGACCCAGGGATTGAACCCGGGTCTCCTGCACTGCAGGCAGATTCTTGACTGACTGAAATACCAGAGAAACCCTTTATATATTCTAGATATCAATTTTAAAATAAATATTGTAAACATCATTCCCCAATACAAAGGGAGCTTATTTGCACTATTATGATGCCTTTGGTTAAGCAGAAGATTTGAATTTTCAAAGACTCCAATTTATTCATTTCTGCCTCATCTTTGAATTCCACATAGTTTCTTGAAAATAGAAGAAATTAACTTTTAGTAAATTTTCTCATTATATCTCATGATGCTCAGGCCCTCCATAACCTCAGGGTGTGTGACCACCTCAAGATAATTACTTGAACATATCAGAGAATACTTCCCATCCTCAAGTATATGTTTACATGTCTGGCAAATCTTACATCCTCAAGAAGGTCTTTCCCAACACCTATAAAAGCTCAGGTTAGCCTGTTATATTCTCCAGTAACTTTTATTCCTCGGGAGTATTTGCCACCATTCTTCATCATATACATGTGTGTTGATTTGGCTAATTATGTCTCCTCAAGATGAGAAATTATATGTTATTGCTCACCACCTGATTCCCAGGGCTTTATAGAGTGCCATACACAGAAAAAGTACTTAATAGTACTTAATACATATTTCTGGATGAAGGAATTGCTCAGACTTGAACTTTCTATCTTCACCTGTATCATTTTAAAACCCTTCCCTTAAGGACGTTTGACACAGTGTCCCTAGGATTTGGCTTTCCATGTCAGCTGAAGCAGTGGAAAGCCTCAGAGGTGTCAGGAAATAGCATCTATATCTTTGATCTAAGGCCCACAATGAACTCTTCATGAGGTTCCCGCTGTGGCTACAATGGCTATAAAGAGTCAGCGGTGTTTTCAACACCGTGAACCAAGAAGGCTGATTTGTGGTGACAGAAGCTAATTGCAAGTTTGTGGTTATTGACTAATGAAGATGAGTTCTCAGCCTTAACTCATCCCCCAAGAATTTTGTATTTTTCTTATGACACATTTTCAAGGGATTATCTTAATGTTTTAATTAGATTTAGGGCAGAGAAAGGAATGTCAAGGCTGTATGATAACTGATTAGGTCAAGTTGGAATGTCTATCTTCCATTTGGATCCTATAATACAGGGTTATCACATATGGACCCCATTCATAATGCTCCCATTGTCTGCCCATCACAGGTTTCCCTGAGTGCATTTTATGTACTCTCCTTCCCTCCGTCTAGCTAGAGTTTGGATTAGAAGCAAGATGTCAGAAGGTAACACTGATGTCGAACATCAAATGCATGGTGTACTCTACATAATGAAAGAAAACCAAGGATGGAAATTACATAGGAAAGAGGGAATCCAGTGAAATTCCTAAATATGAGAATTTTCATGTAAAAAGGCAACACTGAGTTTGCACAATTGGTTTTTACTTTTAGAATGTCATCCTCCTAGAAAGGAAACTTAATAATGGAAGGTAACGGGGTTTGCACTTCACACCATTTAAAAGTAATCCAAAAAAGGCAGAGGATGAGATCAAATGCCAGAAATGAAACAATCAACAGAAAGATGGAAAAAATAAGAGATAAAGTTTTTGTTGCATGGATTGAGAAAAATGAAAAAAAAAAATTACTTGGAAACAACAAATCACTTCTAAGAGATTCCTCCAAACCTGACTCCCTGGAGATCCCAATAAGCTCCTGGAAAGACAGTCTCTTTTCCTTTCACTGATTCTGCAACTGTCTTCTGAGTACTTGCTAAGTAATTTATGAACTATCAGCTTATTTCTCACTACCCCCCTCCTTATTAGTCCAAGGTCATCCCAAGCCTTAAAGTTCACATCTTTTCTATTTTGCCTCATTTTTATCATCCCCATTGTCCCCTGACAACATTAAGTAAAGCTTTACATGTGGATTGTCCATGTTGGCTGTTGTTGAGCACACCAGAGTGGACATTCAGTTATTCTTCGCCTCTTTTTGTCACTGATTGAATAATCACATAACTATAAAAGAAGAAGAACAATGAACGGGGAATCATGGAGGAAAATACAACCTCGTTTGAGGCCAGCCGTTTTTTCCGATGACTCCATAGCCCTGAGCCCCAACTCTGTAAGTGTAGACATCCCATTTTCCCCATGCCACGCTTTGCCCTTAGAAGACACAGGATATTCTTCTGTCCCTCAGCCAGGCTGAGAATCTCCGAATGCACTTTATGAGGCTGCAGTGCTGACTTTACCAACAGAAAGTACTTAGGTGAAATTCCTGGTTGGGCAGCCAGAAACAGACTGTAAAAAGGAATAAGAAAAGACCTTCTATCATAAACTTTGTATAAACAGAGAAATATTCAAGGACTACCAGGAGGGGATAACATGAGGAGGAAATATTTTAATGAAAGTTTATCCCTGGGGATTATCTTCTTTGTAATTTATAAAAAGACTCCCTCTGAGTTTCAACTTTCAACCGGAGATACAAGAGAGAAAAAAAAAATGCCACAAATTGTACTTTATTGTACAAATTGTACTTTATTGACTCTGGGACTTCCCAGATGGAGTTAGTGGTAAAGAATATGCCTGCCAATGCAGGAGATGTAAGAGATGTGGGTTCGATCCCTGGGTCGGGAAGATCCCCTGGAGGAGGGCATGGCAATCCACTCCAGTATTCTTGCCTGGAGAATCCCATGGACAGAGGAACCTGGTGGGCTACAGTCCATGGGGTTGCAAAGAGTCAGACACGCATGCAGTCTGACTCCTGTGGAAAACAGAGCCCAAAGCAAAGATTACAGGGATAACAGCTTATTTGGGAGGTGCAAGCCCAGGGCAGAGACAGTAAAGAAAAAGAATGGAGTTAAGGAAAGATGCAATGCAGTGGGACCTATGATATGTGATGCTACCACAGCCAGCCACTACTTCACAAGTTGCTAAGAGACAAGGCAAGATGCTCAATAAGCTTGGTCACTCAGACCCTGGGACTTCTCCAGAACAATTAATCCCAAGGAGTGTCACAAGAAGGATACAGCATTCAATGTCGAAGCAAAAATCTGAATTATGGCTTACTAAGCAAGGGAGAACCGTACTTAAAACGAACAGTGTCTCTGAACCGAGCAAAAGCTAATTTTCCATGTATGCTGTATGCTGTGCTGCTCAGTCATGTCGGACTGTTTGTGAGCCCACCAGGCTCCTCTGTCCCTGGAATTTTCCAAGCAAGAATACTGGAGTGGGTTGAGATTTCCTCTTCCAGAGGATCTTTCTGACTAAGAGAAGAAACCTGTGTCTCCTGTGTCTCCTACATTGCAGGCAGATTCTTTACCTCTGCACCATTGGGAAAACCCTAGTCTCACATAGATTTTGAGAAACGCAAAATCAGACTTTCAGAAGTGGGGATGTTGGGGGCTGGCTGACTCTCAGCTATGACAGCATGAACATTGGAATGAAGTTGTAGCTGGTTGGCTAATGTCATCTGGTCCCTCAGTTGCCACTCAGAAAGCCAAGTTCAAAGCTGCATGGGGTACTGTTTCATCCAAGTCCAAAATGGAGGGCCAACTTGTATAGATAGGGTGTCAGCTGAGAGAGGAAGAAAAGAGAGAAAAGAAAACCCAACTTGCTTAGTCATGAGAAAGGGGCTTATCAGTAAGCTAGGGGGTGAATTAGAGAGCCTGGCCCTGGACAATAAGGATGAAGTTACAAACTTTTCCTGGGGAGAGTGCCAAGAAGGGGTTATCCAAAGGGAATAATATCTCAGATAACTGGGAATATCAGTCCTTCCTTCTCATTTTTTTTCTTCAAAAATAAACAGATCCCTTGAACCCAAACTACTACCCTCCTGATGCCCCCCAAATTTCTGATTCTGGCTGTCCAAAACATGGAGAAGAAGCAAAGTTTTTTTGTTACTCAGCTCAGTGAGGGACCACTGTAACAACCTCTCTCATCAGGAACTTATACCTAGACTCACTAACCCACGGTCATTTGCAGGTGTGCCCTGATGCTCTCCCCTGAACAAGAGAATCCCAGGGCCAAAGATGCAGGGGCACACATTCACAGTCGGAGTACCAGTCCAGCGACCTGGGATTAAACACAGAAAGTGAGTCTACGGGGCTGCAAGCCCTCCTCGTCTGGTTTTCAGCCTTGTTTCTCCCTTGGATCTACTGTTTACAACACCCTACCTCCCCCCCCACCCCCCGCTTTTTTTAATCTATAGACTTTCCTGAAAGGACCTCACTTAAGATATTTTCCAAACTCAAGATTCCCAAGGAAAAGAGCTGGGAGAATATCAGCATGTGGGATCTAGTTCCCTGACGAACCCAGGTCCCCTGCATTGGGACCTTGGAGCTCTAGCCACTGGACCACCAGGGAAGTCCCCATGGAAAAGAGCCAGGAGAATATCAGCATTACACTCTCTGTGTGCAAAAACAGCCTGGAGAGAAGGGCTTTCTTGCATTCTTGTGGGAAAGATAGAAACCCCAATTTCCTTACTTGATAAACGGTTGACTAAACAGTTTCTATTGGTTTTAAAGATAGTGTTGATTAAAGAAACTTCTCTACATTTTGGTTTGCTAACAGGTTATCTTTGTTATCAACAGTGGACGTTGAATTTTATCAAATGCTTTTCTGTTTGTTAAGATAATAATATGTTTTTCCTCTTAGATGAGTGGTAAATTAATTGATCTAAGGTTAAATGAGATCTGTATCAGTGTAAACCTAACAGTGCTCATAATACCTTTTCAGATATTGTTAGACTACTTTCAAGAGTTGATACTTTGTGTAGGGTTTTTGTGTCTATGAATCACAAATGAAATTAACCTGTAAATTTCCTTTCTTTATCTGTTATTTGTATCAAGACTATGGCAGTCTTTCAAGTTAGAAGGGTAGTTTTTCTTCTTTTTCTCTTTTCTGGAAAAATTCATAGGTTAAAAGTTTTCCTTCCTTGAATTCCAAAAGAAATATACAGTAAGGACTTCAAAGTCACTTGGAAAATTTTTGATTGCTGATGTAATTTTCTTTGATAGATCCAGTATTACCAGGAAAGTCTGCAATTTCCTATTGAGTAGGTGTTAGATAGTTATATTTCTACTTTGTCTAAAATTTCAAATTTATTAGCAGAAAGTTTTTCATTATGTTCTTGGCTTATCTTTCAATGGTCTGCAGCACTGGTAAAATATATATATATATTTTTATATATATATACACACACCATTTTAAGTTTCTGATAGTAAATATTTGTACCTCTTTTCTTTTTTCCTGTGATGGTTTTCTGTGGTTACTGTAAATATACTGTATCCATTTCCTTGCTTTTACTTTCAATTTTTTAAACCTGTCTATTGCACAGAACATGTGTTTATGTTTTATTTTCATAGCTAATCTGATATTCTTTGATTTTTAACTGGGTCAGTATTTTTATAGTTAAAATAATTATTGATATACTTGCTTTTAGATCTACTCTTACTTTATGAGTTGTATTTGTACCAACTATTTTACAGTTTTGTTTTCCCTCTTCTTTCTTATCTTTCCTTGAATAGATTACATTTTACCTTTCCTTTTTTGCCTTCTGCTAATTTGTAAGTTACATACTTTTATATTATTTCAGTGGTTACATAAAAGTACAGCATGTTTCCTTAACTTATCAATGATTAAGTTTAATTAATTATTTTACCCTCCTTCCTGAAAATACAAGTAACACAGGACTTTTAATCTCTTTTATCTTCTCCCAACATTTTTGCATTTTAATTCTACCCTGTTTTTTAAGTGCCATTAGAAAGTGTGGTTATCATTATCTAAATAATGTTCATGCTCCTTTACTAGATTCTAGTTGCAAGACTAGTTCTGTTTTCCCTACGTTGTACTGTAATAATTTCTTCCGTTATTTCTTCTGGTCAAAGCAAGACTAGTTCTATTTTTTCTACATTGTACCCCAATAATGTCTTCTGATATTTCCTCTGGTTAACAATTCTGCTGTCTTCAGTCTGTAAGCAAACCATCCATTTAGTTTTGTATGTTGCTATTTCATTTTTTGGAAGTGCTGCTTAGTCCTTTATCAGACCTGTAGTGACACTTCATATTTCCCTGTTCCCTCAGTTATTTTGAAGTTTGTACTAAAATATGTGCCAGACGATTCCAAACCCTCAAGAAGCATCTAAGAGTCATTGCTCCTGGCTCGCATTCACATTGCCATGTTTTCTGTGTTCTTTGGCATCTTGACAAGGTAGAGCTTATTACATTATAAGAGAATTTGCGTGTTTGGTGGGGGTGATGGGGGGCAGTGTAGGAGATGGCAGGATTCCCAAGGCTTAGACGAAACATAGCTTCTTCACAGAGGAATACTAATACATCTGCCTGGCAACTGGAGGCATTTCCCTGTGAACCACCTGAAAATCAAGACTGCTGCTTGAAACCCAGCGAGACCCTGGGCTATAAATCATCAGGAAAGCGGGCCCTCAGAGTCTGGTTATTTTTCCCTTTCTCGATCTCTCTCTTTCTTTCTTTTTTTTTTTCCTGGTTTGCTCAGTACCAAGGCTTTCATGCTGCTTCATGTTTAAGCTAAAGGACAGCCCACAGGGCCCCAGGTGAACAAGGACTCTTCACTCTCCACATGGGTTGGACCCCGGGCCTTGACTTATATCCCTCTTGCCCCAAGACAGCACCAAAATCAAAGGCCAGATTGCTTAGAAGACAAATAATTTTAGATATCCCAGACTTAACTTTTTTAAAAACTGAATTGGAAAACCACAGCTCTAAAATTTCCAAAACTGAATGGAGTTCCTACCTCGATTGGTATTTCAAAGCTTCCTAAAGCCTGAAATTGCCTCCCTGCCGGTTAAGATTTTAAGATTCACAGAGGAAAGCAACAGGTAAAGAAAGACAACATGGCTTCTGACCTCAGGCTCTTCTTCCTTGACTTCTTCGTCTCAGACTTCGCCTCTCGGACCATCATCCACCTTCCCTCCTGTGGCACCTACGCCCCCTCCATACCCTCAATTCCCCCCACTAATTCTCTTACCAAACCTCCATTTCCCCTGAAACTCTCCCCATTCCCTTTTCCTCTGAACTTACGAGAACCTGCCCCTTAAAAATTAAGCCTTCTGAGGAGCCAGAGGCTAAACCTTGAATTTCTTATATTCCCTGGACTAAAGCTGAACTGTGAGACCAAAAGATTTTCCCAAATCATCTGAAGATCTTTACAGATTTGCTGAGAAATTTAATATAGACCTTCAAACTTATCAACCTGGTTTCTCTGACTTCTATCAGCTACTTCATATGCTTGTCAGAGAAGGCCAGGCCCAGCATTGGATGGAAGCTGGTACTTGGAAAAATCCTGGAAGGTCTCTGGAATTGTATTAGTAACTATATATAATAGCCCAACAATTTATTATAGGATCAGGCTAAGGAAATTGTTAGGTAATTTTGTCAGGCAATTCTTGGGGCTTTCCCAAAACCTGTTGACTAGAACACAATTCAGGCTTCCACACAAAAATCTGATGAGTCTCTCGATGACTATTACTACTGGCTTCAGATTATTTTCTTTTTTTAATTCTGATTTTCCTTCAAATACTGATTCCACCTAGGTAACCTTTAAGTCTTTATTCATTCAAGGGCTCAACCGAGGGCCTTTCCTTTCAAGTAAAAAGGACCAGGATTGAATAGAAAACTATGTCCACTCCAGATTCAGTTAATCTGGCAAAGCATCTCTCTTGCACCCTAGATGAATCACCTAAAAGAAAGAGAACTGAAATTCTTAATCTTCAACCCCAGCAAATGAAGGCCCCGAAATGAAACCAAACCCTCCTAGTTTCTGCTATTATTGCAAAAAGTCAGGATATTGGAAAGGAGATTGTTACAAATGTAAGTGTTTCAGACACCTGCAGCCCTCTAAGCAGCATTTCAAATGTTCTCCCAGTTCTCAATGACAAGGCTCTGAGGGACTACGGGAGATCTTCCCATCCTCCCTCTTCCTCACTTTAGAAATATTTCCCTAGTTTGGGGATGAGTCTCTTCTAGTCCTAACGGACACCAGAGCCACCCCCTTGGTGCTTGACCCCACTACTAAACAATAGCCCTTGCATCAGAGTACAAAACAATTCAGGTAGTAGGAATCTCTAATGAGCCTCAAAATGTTCCTGTCTCTGAACCTGTTCTATTTTATTTAGGCCCTTTGAGAGATATACACCCCTTTCTCCTTAATTTATCCACCCTCATCCATTTATCAGACTAAGATTTCTTGGAGAAGTATCATGCCAGAATTTCTTTCTCCAGAAAGGGGTAAAATAATTCTAGAATGTCATGGTAGAATGTGATAATTCACCACTAGTTGAATTAAATGGCCCTTGACATCTTTATTTGCTCCATCTCTGATGATACTAGAACTGATTCTGGAAATGCCTTATCATTTGTCCCTGGTGAATCAGCTACTACCCTTCTTAAGGGGCCAAATTTCCAACTAATGTAGGCAAAATTCACAGCACAGCCCCCATCATGATTCAAATAGACTCCTCAAAACCACCTCCCAGAATTAATCAATACCCCATGAGTAAGGAAGCCCTTCAAGGCATAGAGCTTATAATAGAAGATTACAAGGTTCAAGGCCTCATCATCCTTGTACTAGTTCCTATAACTCTCACATTTTGCCGGTGAGAATAAAAAGGGCTGAGTGTGGAGGTCCAGGACCTCCAAGCAATAAACAACATTGTTCTCCCTTGACACCCGGTTGCTCCCAACTCTCATAAGCTCCTAACATCCATTCCCACTTGAAGAAGCAAACCCTTTGCTGTAAGTGATTTATGCAGTGCCTTCTTTAGAATTCCAGTTGATGAAGCTTAGCCAATAATTTTACCTTCATTTGGGATGAAAAATCAGTTCACCTGGACAGTAATGCCTCAGGGTTTTACTGAGGGTCCTTCTAATTTCTCACAAACCTTGAAGACAGATCTGGAAAAGATAAAGCTCTCTAAAGATTCTACTTTGTTGCAGAAGATGGACAATTTGCTGCTTTAACCTCTTACTCAAGCCTCCTCACAAGAAGACAGAGGCCACTTGCTAAAGCTTTTAGTCTTAAAGGGGTATAAGGTCATCAAGCAAAAACTATACTTTGCCTACAAGCTTGCTTCTTAGTTCCCTGTCAAAGGGCCTAGCAACAAGATACATATATTTTTAACTTTAAAAAGCAATGCCAAGTGGTTTTTTACACACTCAACAGCAGCAATAGATGAAGAATTCCTGCCACTCTACATCTTTGTCAATGCTTGATACTGACGTATTTGGAAAGATCTGATTACCTGTAAGCTGTGAAATGTATCTGACTGTGGCTTGGTTTCCAGTTCTCTTATTATTAATGCAATCTAGTATCTTTTCATCTTCCTGCACTGGGTTTCCTACTTTCTTACTGTTTGTTTCTCTTTTTCCACCACGCTGCACGGCTTTGAACCTGGGCCATGGCAGTGAAAGAGTCGAGCCTAACCGCTGGACTGCCAGGGAATTCCTTTTTGTTGTTGTTGTTGTTGTTTTAAATTTTGACCATGCCACAGAGTTTGCAGGCTCTCAGTTCCCCGACCAGGGACAGAACCCAGGCCACAGTAGTAACAGTGCTGAGTTCTAACCACTAGATTACCAGGGAACTCCTTCCTATTTTTTTTTTTGTCTTTTCCTAATCTGAATATAGTTATATTTACCAATCTTTTATCATTACTAAATTTTGAGTCTCATAGATAGCTACCAATTTATCAAAAATGTGTTTTTTCCTTCTTCCTGGGCATACAGCTAGACTACGTTTCAGAGCTTGTGTTGTTAAATGAGGCTGGGTGGCTGAGTTCTACAATGAAATGTGAATAAAGATGATGACTGTCATTTCCTGGCTTGACCCCCAAAGCCCTCTCACATTTCCAAGCTCTTTTCTCTCTTCCAGTTGACTGGGTTAGAAAACCCCCAGGGGATCTTGGAAGCCACATTTTAAAGATGGCAGGGCTGCCAACGAATTAACTGCTTAGAGGAAAGCCACCCTGCCAGTCATGTATACCGTCCTGAAACTGTTACAGGTGTGAAAAATAAACTTCTATAGTATTTGACTATGCCGAAGTCTTTGACTGTGTGGATCACAATAAACTGTGGAAAATTCTGAAAGAGATGGGAATACCAGACCACCTGACCTGCCTCTTGAGAAACCTGTATGCAGGTCAGGAAGCAACAGTTAGAACTGGACATGGAACAACAGACTGGTTCCAAATAGGAAAAGGAGTACATCAAGGCTGTATATTGTCACCCTGCTTATTTAACTTATATGCAGAGTACATCTTGAGAAACGCTGGGCTGGAGGAAGCACAAGCTGGAATCAAGATTGCCGGGAGAAATATCAATAACCTCAGATATGCAGATGACAACACCCTTATGGCAGAAAGTGAAGAAGAACTCAAGAGCCTCTTGATGAAAGTGAAAGAGAGTGAAAAAGTTGGCTTAAAGTTCAACGTTCAGAAAACTAAGATCATGGCATCCGGTCCCATCACTTCATGGTAAATAGATGGGGAAACAGTGGAAACAGTGTCAGACTTTATTTTGGGGGGCTCCAAAATCACTGCAGATGGTGATTGCAGCCATGAAATTAAAAGACGCTCCTTGGAAGGAAAGTTATGACCAACCTAGACAGCCTATTAAAAAGCAGAGACATTACTTTGCCAGCAAAAGTTCATCTAGCCAAGGCTATGGTTTTTCCAGTGGTCATGTATGGATGTGAGAGTTGGACTATAAAGAAAGCTGAGCGGCGAAGAACTGATGCTTTTGACCTGTGGTGTTGGAGAAGACTCTTGAGAGTCCCTTGGACTGCAAAGAGATCCAACCAGTTCATCCTAAAAGATATTAGCCCTGGGTATTCATTGGAGGGACTGATGTTGAAGCTGAAACTCCAATACTTTGGCCACCTCATGAGGAAAGCTGACTCATTTGAAAAGACCCTGATGCTGGCAAAGATTGAAGGCAGGAGGAGAAGGGGACAACAGAGGATGAGATGGTTGGATGGCATCACTGACTCAATGGACATGGGTTTGGGTGGACTCTGGGAGTTGGTGATGGACAGGGAGGCCTGGTGTGCTGCAGTTCATGGGGTCACAAAGAGTTGGACATGACTGAGCGACTGAACTGTACTGAACTGAATAGTGTTTGAAAATCTACATACCTTAGTTGGTCCATTTATTAGAACTGTTATCATTAGGCTATCAATACATGTTTAAGATAGTCTTCATTAATCTGTGGTCAGAACAATACCTCCTAAATTTGAATTCTAAAAGACTTGAAGAATTTCAATAAGGAACCAGATCAATTGTTGGTCAGATAAGTAACTTTGATCCTTGGCTCATTTCCATCTGTTTGGGCGGCATCGTGCAGGTGTGTCGCCTCCCCTGCCCCACCCAGCCCCAGCATTCCCATGTTAAAAAGTTTTTATCCCCAGTAGCTCAGGATGTGGCTTTGTATGGAGATGGAGTCTTTAGAGAGATGACTGAGTTAAAAAGAGATCTTGAGAGTAGGCCCTGATCCATTACTGGTGTCCTTATAAAAGAGAAAACTTGGGTATAGCTCTATACAGAAAAAGGACTCTGAAGGCACAGGGAGAAGACGGCCATCTCCAAGCCAAGGAGAGAGACATTTGAAGGAATCAATCCTCTGGCACAGTCACGTTGGTCCTGTAGTCTACAGGACTGAGAAAATAAATTTCTGTTCCAGCTGATTTTGTTTCTTGTGTGGTATCTACCTGGCTTATGGACAGCTGCTGTCTTCCCCTGGCCTTTCCTTGGGGGATGTGTATGGAGAGGAAGAGAGAACAAGTTTTCCGGTCCCTCTTCCCCTAAGGATACTAATCCAATTGGATTAGGGCCCCATCTTTAGGACTTCATTTAACTTTAGTTGCTGAATTTCTCGCTCATTTGTGTCCGACTCTTTGTGACCCCATGGACTACATTATAGTACATGGAATTCTCTAAGCCGAAATACTATAGTGGGTAGCCTTTCTCTTCACCAAGGGACCTTTCCAAACCCAGGTCTCCCTCATTGTGGGCAGATTCTTTACCAGTTGATCCACAGAAGAAGCCCAAGTATACTGGAGTGGGTGGCCTATCCCGGCTCCAGCGGATCTTCCTGACCCAGGAATCAAACCAGGATCTCCTGCATTGCAGGCGGATTCTTTACCAACTGAGCTATCAGAGAAGCCCCTGATATCAGGGAAGCAACAATATGGATACATTTCAAAAATGTAAGTGAAATAAACCAGACACAGAGGAATACATACTGTTTCCAGTCATAAAAAGTACAAAAATAGGTACAAATGATCTATCTTTCCTGAAGACAAGTTAATGTTTGGGTTGAGTGACAGTGGATTGGAATGTGCTGCCAAAATCTTGGCTCTCTGTGTGCCAATGACAAACAGAAATATGGAGACAGAGTTATGGAGGAGAAGGAAAGAGTGGCTTTATGACTTTGCCAGGCAAAGGGGGAACACTGTAGGCTAGCACCTCAAGAACTGTGTCTCCCTTCCTGGTGGGTAGGGAAAGTTTATATAGTCAGATGGGAGTATGTGCTAAGGATCAATCCAGCAACAGTCTTGTATTTTTCCTTCTTCTGCAGTTTTAAAAGGGGGGATTGCTGACCAGATCAGGGTGTGTGCAGGGTCCTAAGTGAAAGTGTTAGCTGCACTGTGACCCCAGGCTCCTCTGTCCATGGGATTTCCCAGGCAAGGATACTGGAGTGGGTTGCCATTCCCTTCTCCAGGGGATCTTCCCAACCCAGGGATCAAACCTGGGTTTTCTGCATTGCAGGCAAATTCTTATCTTTACCCTCTGAGCCACCAGCAGGGTCCTAGGTGGTCCATCTCCTAATGTTGATGAGCTTCTGCCTCAGGTGGTTTCTTGGCTGCTCCTCCCTTGATTAGCAAATTGCTCTGCCCTTTGGAACTCAGAGAAGGTCATGGAGGCTGGAGTCTTGGCTACATGGATTGGGGGACAAAAAGGCCTCCATGCCCAGGAGTCCCACAGACCCCTGCTCGGCATCAAATGGAGAGCAAACTGGTGGGGCTTTATGGGGCTGGTAATGTTTGGTTTATTGATCTGGATTCTGGCTACATGCATATGTTCAGTTTATGAAAATTTACTAATTTCTTTATATTGTAAATTGTATTCTATTGATAAATTTTCTAAAATGTACTGAGATTATGCTCAGAAAGGAAAAAGAAAGCAAACAAAAATACAACTATACAAACATGCACACACAAATATACATGTACATATTTATACATGTGTATATGTAACCATATAAAAATGTATATAGGGACTTCCCTGGTGGTCTGGTGGATAAGACTTCATGCTTCAAATTCAGGGGACCCAGTTTGGTCCCTGGTCAGAGGCTTCCTTGGTGGGTCAGACCGTAAAGAGTTCTGCCTGCTATGCAGTTCCCAGGTTCAATCCCTGGGTCAGTAAGACGCCCTGAAGAAGGAAATGGCAAACCAGTCCACTATTCTTGCCTGGAAAATCCCACGGATGGAGGAACCTGGCAGGCTACAGTCCATCAGATCACAAAGAGTTGGAATGACTAAGTGACCTCACTTTCTTTCAGGGAACTAGATCCCATAGGCCACAACCAAAGATCCCACAGCTCAGCAAAGGAGCGTGTCTGACAGAGTTCTTTTGGAATGGCTTCTCAGGTTGGATGGGATGAGATGGTTGGATGGCATCACTGAAACGATGGACACAATGAGCATGTTCCAGGAGTTGGAGATGGACAGGGAAGCCTGGCGTGCTGCAGTCCATGGGGTTGCAAAGCATCGGACACGACTGAGCGACTGAACTAAAACTGAAAGATCCCACGTGGCATAACTAAAAGCACACCACAACTAAAAGATCCGCATGCCACGACTAAGACCCAGCATAGACAAATCAATAAATAATTTTGAAAGAATAAAATAAAATTTTGAAAAGTGAAAAAAAAAAGAAAAAAAAATTTTGAAAAGTGATGTATATAAAACAAAATGTATACATGTGGCTATATACATAGGTATAAGTGTAGATATAAGTATAGATATAGATGTTTGACTTCAAAAAGCCACCGTGACACATATTTAATCCACCTAAGGAATGGTTGCTACAGTTAACAGTCTTTCAGAAGCCTCTACTATAGCTCAATCCACTTTTGTGAGATGACGACATAAGACCCAGAGACTGGCAGTTGAGCTACATAACTGAACAGGAGACCAAGGCTCCGAACCCCAAGCCTGGTCTCTTCCTACTGAGAGACGAAGTCTCAGGGCAGCAAAATGTCTTAAAAATTATTGCATGCCCACGTCCACGTTAGCCTCCTAGCCCTCCTGACTAAGGTCTTTTCCAGCCTCTGTTGCAACAATACGCTGCAGACAAAGCACCTGCGAGGCCATTCCAAGAGAACTCTGTCAGAACACTCCCCCTTGCTGAGCTGAAATCTGCCGGCTGTGACTTCCGCCGCTTCTAAGATTGATATAGAGGAAAGTGTGCAGCTTGCCAGACACACATCCTGTGTGTGTGTGTGTGTGTGTACACACACTTTCTGTAACCATGTAGCCTTAGGCACATCATTTCATATCTCTGAGTCAGTTTCATTTTAAAATGTGGTTTACAATAACACCCAGGCAGAAGGTGGAGAATTCAATGGGATAACATATACAAATTACACATGCTTTGGAACATACTATGATGTGGATTGTTATTAATGCTGTTTGCTTTCCCTCTCCCCTGATTTCCCCTACACTATACTAGGGTTAAAAAAAAAAAACAAAAATACCAGGGCTTTCCTGGTGGCTCAGTGGTAAAGAATCCACCTGCCAATGCAGGAGACATGGGTTCAATCCCTGATCCAGGAAGATTCCTCATGCTGCAGAGCAACCAAGCCCATGTGCCACAACTACTGAGCCTGTGCTCTAGAACCTGGGAGCCGCAACTACTGAAGCCCAAACTCTCTAGAGCCAGTGCTCTGCAACAAGAGAAGCCATCACAATGAGGAGCCCATGCACAGCAACTAGAAAGTGGCCCCCACTCGCGGCAGTCAGAGAAAAGCCTGTGCAGCAACAATGACCTAGCACAACCAAAAATCATACATACATAAATCATTTTTAAAGAAACACCAAGCAGCCTCAAAATATTTGAAGATCTCTATGATATGCACCCACATCCCGGTCCGCTTTTTCCGACATGAGTCAGCTGGGAGTTATCTTCTCAGTGAAGACCCTCTCTTCTGGACCCTGAGCAGAACCCGGGGTGGACACTCTTTTAGGATATGATTTGCTTCCTCTTTTCTCTTTTATCCTCTATAGGGCCAAGAGCAAAGCCTGACCTCCCTGCCCCTGTAAGACAGTAGCAAAGATGGGGTTTCTGAGAGAAATGGGTCAAGCCACAGGACACAAGCCAATGTTAATTTCACTGATTCTGGTTCCCACTATATTCTCAGAAGTTATCAAGTATCACTTGTGAATACTTATGTGTAGGTATTTAAGGTGCTCATAGTTGCCCAGCCAAAATCTTAGCGTATGATGCCAAATGGGACTGGAACACCTCAAAGGTGGAGTTCAATGCCTTGATGTACTAAGCATGGTCCAGGAACAAACAATCCTCCATCTTCAGTTTTAGAAACCTGAAGTATGGGAACGTAAAATATATCTAGAGTTCTGTCGTCATATCCTAGAAGTTCTGATGAATGAATGATAATAGAGAATACAGAGAGTCTAATATGGTCATTGAGCTTCCCTATTAGCTCAGCTAGTAAAGAATCTGCCTGCAGTGTGGGAGACCTGGGTTCAATCCCCTGGAGGAGGGCTTGGCAACCCACTCCAGTATTCTTGCCTGGAGAATCCCATGGTCAGAGGAGCCTGGCGGGCTACAGTCCATAGAGTTGCAAAAAGAGTCAGACACAGCAGAACAGTGCGCTCCGCACAGCAGTGTGGCATCACAGGAAATCATCCCGCCACAGTCCTACTGGTAAAACGTGCTCTCAGCAGTGCTGCAGGTTTCTACAATGCCTGATTTCTCTAGGGCAGACTTTGGCTGAGTAGAATATTCTGCATCTTGCGTGGTTCCACTGTTGCTCCCTGGTACTTGGTCATAAAGAGAGAACATAATAGTAGGGGGTATCTCCAACTAGGAGATGACATACCAAGACTGAAAGACAGAAGATGTGACACAAAAATTCTTAGGTGTGAATTAGATTTTCCAATTCTAATGCGACACTTAGTTGCATGTGCCCTGAACTGTGAGATAGAAAGACTGAACAATTTTGCAGTCATATACTGGAGGTTCTGTGAAATGATTCAGCAGCATCCCTCTTACCTACCCTAAACCAAACCATTTGTCACATCCCGTACAGACATGGTAAGAAAACGCATAACCCCAAGTGAGACCCCAAGTGAGATGGGAGGAGAAAGAAACCATTTACTCCAGAAACTTGAGGTGAGACCTTTAGCTCTTGTGAGAACACAATGCTTTGGGGGAAAGGAAATGGTCTGGTGGACAAAGATATTGGGGAGATAAAGATTCAAGTGGTGAGTAGAGGGTGGGGGGGAGTCTTAAGTGTGTTTCAAGGTCACATCAAAGGCACCATTACAACACAAAACTCTTCTGTCTCATTCCCATTCAGAAGCACAAAAACTGGTTTTTCAGGTTCTGTATTTTTATATTTGCCCCCCAGTTTGCTGGGGGTCGGCACACTATTCTCACTCAAGACAACTTCTTCTCTCCTTTCCTCTATAATCTTCTCCCTACTCATCACTCCAGATATCTAACCACTCAAGAGTTTTACTGAATTATCTCCAATGCAAAATCCAGACCTTACTCTTTGTTGGTTAAACAATGATTAGAGTAGGCAACAAGGAAAAATTAAAGGGTGTTCTAGTGTTTACCCAAACTCTGGAAATCCCATGGAAGTATATCTGCCCTGTACAGATTTTCTCTCCACAACCCTGCCCTCTCAATTCATCATTACTACAGAGACAAAACGGAAGTACCCCTTCCCCACTCTATCACATAACTTAGATTCTCCTTCACTGACAGGTCTTTCCTTAAAACTGTCTTTGATCTTATACTAACACCCCAGACATTCTGACTATCTTCCTAGACTCCTAATAGAAATGCAGGGATAACTCCTAACTGAGGCAGGAATCCCTCCTCAACAACATGAATTGGACTCATGGTCAATCAGTTGAGGCCAAGTTCTGAACCCTTATGCCTATAGGTTCTGGTTTTAGGTATAACAAGACAATGATCAGGCTCAGGGAAATTGATTTATAGCAACAGACTTCAACGGTCATGCATGAATGTAAGAAGGTGATAATGTGGCAATATCATGTCATTGTCACTGCCAGCAAGAAATGGCCAGGCCGACTTCCAGTAGGCACTAATTATGAGAGGTTAAAGTCCAAGGGGATTACCCATTATGAGCAAGGCATGACATTATTTTGTGTGTTGGGGGAAAACATCTGGGTTCAAAGGATAAACTCACAGAGAATGTATGATCCAAATGAGCGTTCCATCACAATATGGTAGCCACTGAGGTACCTTTTATTTCTAAGAGAACCAGAGTCATACATTAGAGATATAGACAGAAACTTTTATTATTCAGCACCCCCTTAACATTTCCCCAGAATATAAAGGGAACAATATAGGGAAAAACAATATAGGAAGTGGTCAAGTTTGTAGAGCTACAGATAAGTTCACAGACTTTACAATCAGATCTCTCCACTCTTTCAAGCTGAGTGAAGTCAGAAAAGCTCCTTTTCTTCTCAGCGCCTTAGCTTTCTGATGTGTAACATGAAAGACACAGCCGTGGCTAATGCAGAGGGTTGGAGTGAGGACCTATGATCAGTGATCAAAAACATTAGCCAGCATTATAGCGTCAGATATTTTTTCTTTCATTGGTTCAGTGGACTGAAGCATGCCTTTTCCAGAGAATATTTTTTTATTATTACTTATTTTACTTAGACACAGAATCTTAAAGTTTCAAGCCACAGATGGTTTTTTACCATCTCTTACCATGGCTCCCTTTGGTCACATCCAGGAAAAAATTTAGCCTCTCCACTGAGGCTTTTTCCAGGTAGGGGGTCTTTCTTAGGAACATTCCTGTGTCATGCTCTTTTCCACATGAAAAATATTCTCAAATGGCTCTGTATTTACAGAGATTGAGCCAGCCTTCCCAGCACAACTAGACAGAGATAAGGTAACAGAGATTTCAGTGACAGCACAAGCTAGGAATATAGTACTTGCAAAAATAGTTTGGAAAAGTCACTAGACAGATGGATGATGGTACCACTCAATAAATAATACAATCCTTGGGGGATGGAGACAGTGTAATTCCCAGAGTACAGTACTGTTTTCAGAATCTCCAGTTTTAGAGGGTTGGGATGAGGGGTGGTGGGAGGGAGGCTCAAAGGGAAGGGGATATATATATATATATATAAAATATATATTTGTAACTGGTTTGCATTATTGTATGGCAGAAACCCGCACAACATTGTAAAGCAATTATCTTCCAATTTTAAAAAACCCAATTTTCAATGAAAATATGCAAATACAAAGAAATAAGAAAGTAAGGTCTATTCATAGAGGAAGAAAAGAATTTGATAGAAAACATCTTTGAGGATAGTTAGAAAAGGCAGAGGAACCAGAGATCAAATTGCCAACATTTGCTCTGTCGTGGAGAAAGCAAGGGAATTCCAGAAAAACATCTACTTCTGTTTCACTGACTATGCTAAAGCCTTTGACTGTATGGATCATAACAAACTGTGGAAAATTCTTAAAGAGATGGGAATATCAGACCATCTAACCTGTCTTCTGAGAAACTTGTATGAGGGTCAAGAAGCAAGAATTAGAACCTTACATGGAACAATTGACTGGTTCAAAATTGGAAAAGGAATATGACAAGGCTGTTTATTGTCACCTTGCTTATTTAACTTATATGCAGAGTACATCATGTGAAATGCTGGGCTGGATCACAAGCTGGAATCAAGATTGCTGGGAGAAATATCAACAACCTCAGATATGCAGATCATACCACCCTAATGGCAGAAAGAGATTAGGAACTTAAGAGCCTCTTGATGAGGATGAAACAAGCGAGTGTAAAAGGCAGCTTAAAACTCAATATTAAAAAAACTAAGATCCATGACATCCAGTCCCATTACTTCATGGAAAATAGAAGGGGAAAAGGTGGAAGCAGTGACAGATTTCCCCTTCTTGGGCTCTAAAATCACTGTGGACTGCTGCCATGAAATTAGAAGAGGATTGCTTCTTGGCAGGAAAACTATGACAAACCTAGACAGTGTATTAAAAAGCAAAGCCATCACTTTGCTGACAAAAGTCTATATAGTCAAAGCTATGGTTTTTTCCAGTAGTCACGTACGGATGTGAGAATTGGACCATAAAGAAGGCAGAGAGCTGAAGAATTGATGTTTCCAAACCGTGGTGCTGGAGAAGACTCTTTTGAGTCCCTTGGACAGCAATTAAATCAAACCAGTCAATCCTAAAGGAAATCAACCCTGAATATTCATTGGAAGGACTGATACTGAAACTGAAGCTCCAATACTTTGGCCACCTGATGCAAACAGCCTGATGAAAAGACCTTGATACTGGGAAAGATTGAAAGGAGAAGAAGAGGGCAACAGAGGATGAGATGGTTGAATAGCATCGTATTCAATGAACATGAACTTGGGCAAATTTCTGGAGATGGTGACAGAGAGGGAGGCTGCGTGCCATAGCTTGTGGGATCACAAACAGTCCGATACAACTTGGCGACTGAACACACAGACACTGTTTATACCAGACAAAGATTTTAAATTGACTGTCTTAAAAATACTCAAAGAAAAAAAAATACTCAAAGAGCTGAAGGAACCATGAAAGGAACTAAAGCAAATCAGGAAAATATATGAAAATGTAGAGAATGCCTATAAAGAGATATAAATTAAAATTCTGGAGATGAAGAGCACAATAACTGACATAAAAATTTCAATAGAGAATTTCAACAGTAGATATGACTAGGCAGAGGAAAGAATCAGTGAACTTGGAGGGAAAATAAAATAACTCAGTCTGAAGAGCAGAAAGGAAAAAAGAATGAAGAAAAATGAACAGAGCTTAAGGGATCTATGAGATACTATTAAATATACTAACATATTAATTAAGGGAGTCACAAAAGGAGAACAAAGAAGGGTCAGAAAAAAAATGCTTGAACAAATAATGGCTAAAAATATCCCAAATTTGATGAAACATAGGAACATACATAACAAAGAAGCCCAACGAACTACAAGTAGAGTAGTCTCAAAGAGATCCACACTACAACCAAACTGTCGAGAGCCAAAGACAAAATCTAGAAAGCAGCAAGACAGAAGTGATGACTTATGGACAAGTGATTTTTCAATGAGATTAATGCCCAATTTCTCATCAGCAACCATAGAGGCAGTGGGATGACATATTTAAAGTGCCAAAAGAAAAAGATCTGGCAACAAAAAATTATATATCTGGTAAAGCTGCCCTCCAAACATGAAGAAATACAGATGTTCCCAGATAAACAAAAGCTAGGGGAATTAATCATTGTTACTGCCCTGTAGACCTGTCCTGGGCTTCCCTGGCAGCTCAGCAGAAGAGAATTCACCTGAAATGCAGAAGACACAGGACTTGAAGGTTTGATCCCTGGGTTGGGAAGATCCCCTGGAGGGGTCACAGCAACCCACTCCAGTATTCTTGCCTGGAGAATCCCATGGACAGAAGAGACTGGGGGCTACAGTCCATGGGGTCACAGAGTCGGACACAGCTGAAGTGAGTGAGTACAGCGCAGCACGCAGACAGACCTGCCCTACTAGAATGCTAAGGGGGACCCTTTAAGTTGAAGCAGAAAGACACCAGATGGCAACTTGAAGCCGAATGGAGAAAACAAAATCTCTGGTCAAAATAACCCCATAGATAATTGTGAAATCTAGTGGTATTTGTATTTCGGGCTTGTAACTTCTTTTTGTTTCTCATATGGTTTAAAAGACAAATGCATAAGACAGTAATTATAACCTATGTTAATGGACACACATGTATAAAGGTGTCATTTGCGACAATAACAAGGTGGGCGATGGAACTAAATAGGAGCAGAATTAATGTATAATGTTGAGGCTAAATTGATCTGTATTCAAAGTATATTGTTATAAATTTAGGGCACTAACCATGGTAACCATTAAGAAAGTAACTTTATTATTATCATTTTTTTTTTTTAGAAAGTAACTTTAAAATATACAGAACAGGAAATAAAGAGGGATTCAAAATAGCACACTAGGGAAAAAAGTGATCAAACACAATAAAAGGCAATTTTGAAGAAACAGAAAATACATAAAACATATAAAAACCAAATAGCAAAATGGCAAAAGTAAGTCCCTCATTATCAGCAATCACTTCAATTGTAAGTGGATTAAACTAACCAATTAAAAGACAGATTGGAAGAATGAATTTAAAAATATGATCTAACTCTATGCAGCTTGCAACAGACTACCTTTAGATCCAAAGACAAAATGGTTGGAAATGAAACAATGGAAAAAGATATGCTATATAAATAGTAATCAAGAGGAAATTGGAATGGTTATACCAATACTAGATAAAATAGATTTTAAGTGAAAAATTGCTAAAAGAGACAAAGGACGTTATATATTGATAAAAGATCAAATAAGAAAACATAACACCCAAACATCAGAACTCCAAAATATATGAAGCAACATTGAGAGAATTGAGGAGAGAAATAGTTTTATAAAAATAGTTGGAGACCTCAATACCTTACTTTCAGTAGTAAATAGTACATCTATAAACCAATTATACTACACATACTTCTCAAGGGCATATGAAGAATTCCCTAGGATAAACCATAGTTTAGGCCATAAAACATTTCTCAATACATTTTAAAAGACTGAAATAATACAAATTATCTTTTTAAACCACAATGGAAGGAAGCTAGAAATGAATAACAAAAGGAAAACTGGAAAAATCACAAACATGGAAATATATGGAAATTAAACAACACAATCTTAAGTAACCAGTGGGCCTAAGAAGAAATTATAAGAAAAGTTAGAAAGTACTTTGAGACAAGTGAAAATGAAAATACAACATACCAAATGTATAGGATGCTGTAAAAGTAATGTTCAGTGGAAAATATATAACTATAAATGAGGACATTAAAGAAGAAGAAACATTTATAACTAATAGCACAACTTTAAGCCTAACAAAACTAAAAATAGATCAAACAACTCAAGCCAGCAGATAGAAGGAAATACTAAAGATTAGAGCCAAATAATCAAAATAAAATCAACAAACCAAAAGCTGGTTCTTTGAAAAGATCAATAGAATTGATAAACTTTTAGCTAGACCAACAAAAAAAGAGAGAGAGAAGATTCACGTTACTAAAATCAGAAATTAAAAAAAGGGGACATTACTACCAGCCTAAGAGAAATTAAAAGGATTGTTAGAGAATACTATCAATGTTTGTACACCAACAAATTAGATAAAATCAAGATGAAATGAACAACTCCCTGGAAATACAGAAATAACCAAAGCTGATTCAAAAATAAATAGGAAATCTAATCAGACTTACAAAAATAAAGAGATTGAATCAAAAATCAAAAACCTTCTAACAAAGAAAATCCCAGGCTACCCTGGTGGATTCTATAAAACATTTAAAGAAGAATTAACACTAGTCTTACCCAGACTTGTTCCAAAAAATTAAAGAAGGGGGAACACTTCCTAACACTTCCTAATATCATCCCAAGTATTTTAAATGCACTGCCTATGATAATAATCTATCTGTGAGATATAAGCAAATGAGTAATATTTTTCCTTTCTACTTGCCAAATTTTCTTAATGAACATATACTACACAAAAATAGCAAAGCTAATTTTATTTTAAAAATTTCTACTGGTGGGCAAACTAAGTTCAAATAATTAGAGGTTCAATAAGGTACTTGGTTTGATAAGGAGGATATTTACCCTGGAATTACATCTTCTGATGCATAATATTCCTCAGAAAGCTGTAAAGTACAGAATACGTCTAGATAGACACTTACATCCCCAGACTTGAACCACTCAGAGAGTCTCTGTTCTTGAACAGGGCCGGGCTTGGACTGTTTAGAAAGAACCGTCCTCTATTTCCATACAGCAAGGTCTTCAGCAGAGTTTGTTCAGCCAGTGTGAGGCTCTAATGCCTGGCCTGCTAAATCTGCAGCGTGGCCCTCTGGACACAGCACGGACAATACTCAAAGGACCATTATTGGTCTTTGGTCACCCAGCATGCTTTCCTACTTTACATGGCATAGGCAACTTAGTAATCCAAACTTCCTTTGGCAAACCAGCTCTTTCCCTGTCTTAGTCCAGGTGGTTTAGGTGGAGCCCACCACAGCTACCCAAAGGAGAAATGACCTAGGCTTACATCAATCTGCAGATTCAGTTTCTAGAGTCATAGTGATTTGTTAAATTAGGCCAATAAATGTCAAGTGCAGTCCGTTTGTTTGCAAAACATGGACAAGAGAAATGGACTCGATCACTCTGAGCATTTGTAATTTTTTTAAATGGTGGGTTTTTAAAAAAAAAATTATTTATTTTAATTGGAGGCTAATTACTTTACAATATTGTAGTGGTTTTGCCATACATTGACATGAATCAGCCACGGGTGCACATGTCTTAGAAAGGAAGTTAAGATGACGAGTGGATGACTACATGGACTTAGTAGGTGGCAGTCAAGCTCTGTGCACCCCTGGACCATGGCCGTTCCTGTGCTGCACTCAGGTCATGGATGTTTCTTTCTCTCCCAGCAGATGGTCAGCTCTCTAAGGGCAGGAGACACATCTCCAGTGTGTTTGGTCATAACATAGAGAAGAGCCTAAACCCATATCTGCTCAAGAAATTATCCTGTGGACTTAGCAGCATGGAAATGAGGCCCTGGTGGTTCTACCACTGGGGACTCTGGTTTCTGGGCTCTACTACCTCTACTGGTCGATACCACACCCTACAGTCCCCACCTTGTACTCTTGGGTTCCTGCTCTGGGCTGGAACAAGTGGTCTGCTCTGAGTCACCATCTGTGGGTACTGGTGTGGTCACTGTATGTTTCTCACACAACCACCCAGAGAACGTCATCAGGCAGATGGAGTGGGGGCGGGGTAAGCTTTCATAGAAAGCCTTCAGGATGAAGCATCGCAAAGCCAGAGGGGAACACACGAGATCACTGAGTCCACTAACTCTGCGTTTCTCTCCAAAAGGCTGGGGGATCTGAAAGAGAGGCAGGAGGAAGTGCCAGTGTCTCTGACCTTGGCAGTCTTTCTAGGAAGATGCAGCCACTCCTGCTCCTGGTGGCCTTTCTCCTGACCCCCAGGGCAAAGGCAGGTGAGTGACCATCCCCGTCCTAGGGGCCCAACCCCATCCCCCAGGTGGCACAGAGGTCCCACCCATTCTGCACATCCCTGATCCAGCTATTCACCAGCTGGGAACATTCTGAACACCAGCTTCCATCCCACCTCATACCAGGGAGTATGATGCTGGATAAACCTCCAGCAGGAGCAACAGAGCAAAGCCTGCTCTCAAGAGGAGCCAGTGGGTACCAGCCCCTCCTCCAGCCCTACCTTTGCCATCTGGAAAGTGGAACTTTCCCAGAAGTGATGGCAGATGGTCGCAAGCTGGAGAAAAGAAAATACTAAATTGCCCCTGAAGAGGGCAGAGTGTGTCTAGCCTCTGCTTCTAGTTCCCTCGGCATCTGCTTGGCAGACCTGTGCCTCTGTGTTTGCTCAATCCCCAGGACCCACAGGCCTTTTACCCAACTTGGCTTCCCTTCCCAGGCCATCAGGGGCTCCTCTCTTTCAAGGATGAAGCCAGTGTTTGGTAGACCTGAACTGCTCTGCTTCCCAGAAGCCCATCAGAACTGGCCCTACCAACAGCCCCCATCCAGAGGCCCACTGTGAACAGGGAGGGTGCAGGAGGATCATGGTCACTCCTTCATGCAGCCAACAAATACTCACTGGGCATTTACTACCAGTCGGGACCTGGGAAAGAGGCTATGGTGACATCTAGGTCCCTACTCTGAATTCCTGTGCCTTGGAAAACAGGGCTATCCTGAATAAAATAGGGTAATGGGGCCCTTAGAAACTCACCTGGAATGAAGCACAGGTGGGGGAGGAATTTTCAGAAGCCTCTAGGACTTTGCTATCCCTAGGACAGGTATGAAAAGTGAAAGTGTTAGTCGCTCAGTCCTGTCTGACTCTCTGTGACCCCAAGTACTGTAGCCCACAAGTCTCCTCTGTCCATGGAATTCTCCAGGCAAGAATACTGGAGTGGGTTGCCATTCCCTTCTCCAGGGGATTTTCCCAGCCCAGATATCAAACCCGAGTCTCCTGCATTGCAGGCAAATTCTAAGCTCACCTCCAATTATGTGCGGGAGACAGATTCGCACAGCTACTCTTCTTTAGAGGAGGAAGGGGAGCCCCCTTCCCAGCCTCCTCCTGCCCCACCAACTCCAGTGCCCAGCTGTTCTGAGCACGAAGCCGATGTCAACAGGGTGCACTTGGTGTGTGCACAGAAGCAGAACAGCCCTTTTCCTTCAGGGGAGATCATCGGGGGCCATGAAGCCAAGCCCCACTCCCGCCCCTACATGGCGTATCTTCAGTTCTGGGTTAAGGATGACGAGATGAAGTGCGGTGGGTTCCTGGTTCGACAGGACTTCGTGCTGACAGCCGCTCACTGCAACGGAAGGTGAGGAGCAGCAAGTATCCGGTACCTTTCTGAACACCCTTGGCCAGGGAGCCCTGCCTTTTTCTCCAGGAGCTGTTAGAGGGCTAACAGGAGGGTTCCTGGGAGGGCGAGAAAGAGGGCAGCAGGAGAGTGAGAGGGTGAGAAAGAGGGAAGGTCACTGCCGGAGGCATTGCTGAAGTGAGAGAGACTAGACACAGGGCGTGCCTGGAATCAGAATGCAAACTGATGCCACTTCACATGTTGTCCTAGGGCTAATTGCCCATGGGGAATAGCTGTGCCCTTCACAATGGCTCCAGAATCTGACCTTGGCTGCTGTCTGACCAAGAGACAGACAGTACAGACAGCTTAGCCCCCAGGGCCCTCCTGGTACCTGCATTTCCCCTCAGTGGCAGCCTTGCCCTGGAGTCACCTGCCCTTCATGGCTCCAGGGCTGTCAACCCTGGGGCTGTGACCCCCATCTCCTGCTCTGGTCTCTGTGCAGCTCAATCAGCGTCACCCTGGGGGCCCACAACATCAAACAGCGGGAGAGGACCCAGCAGGTCATCCGGGTGAGGAGAGCCATCCCCCACCCAGACTATAATCCTGAGGACATCTCCAACGACATCATGTTGTTAAAGGTAAACCACCCTGCTTCTCCTGCCCTCCTGGGATCAGCTCGCTTCCCCTCCCAGGACCTCCTACCCCTTTCCTCCCTCACATCCTGGCCGCCTGACCAGTCCCTGTGGCTCGGGAGAGAGGGGAGGCAGGTCAGTGTCACTGCCGTGTCCAGGCTCGGGGACCGCCGGCTGAGCCAGACTCTTGTCTCTTCCCATCAGCTGGAGAGAAAGGCCAAGCAGACGTCAGCTGTGAAGCCCCTTAGTCTGCCCAGGGCCATGGCCCAGGTGAAGCCAGGACAGACGTGCAGTGTGGCCGGCTGGGGGAAGGACTCCATGAACACCTATCCTGAGACACTGCAGGAGGTAAAGCTGATCGTGCAGGAGGATCGGAAGTGCGAGTCCCACTTAGGCAAATATTACAACCACACCACCCAGCTGTGTGTGGGGGACCCAAAGACAAAGAAAACTTCCTTTCAGGTGAGAATCACAGCCCACCTTGCTTGGATCTGGGGAGAAGGGTGTTGGCAGAAGATCTGGGACCTGGGGACCCAAGCAGTGGGGGACCACCTCACCCTCTAGGCTGGGACCTCTCTCCAGGAGGAAAAGGGGAACAGCCAGAGCTGGGAGTGCCTAGAGCCTCTGCAAGTCACACAAGACCTGCGGTGAATCCCAACCTGGTGCTCCTCCAGAAGGGGAAACTTGCCAGGCACTGAGGCACAGGTGTTAGAAAGCCAGGCTTCCTGAGTGGGAGGTGGTTCAGTCCAGGTGCCTGCTCAAAGCTGGAACCCACCTGCTTACTAAACTCCCCCTCCCTGATGAACGTCAGCCTTCCCACCTGCTTCCCTGTTCTCACAGCAGCCTGGAGCCAATAGCCCTCAATCTGGGGAGGGAGAGGATGGAGACCTGGGGGCAGAGAAGGAGCTGCCCCCCGGGGGAAGTGAAGCAGGGGCAATATCCAGGTCAGGGCGTGGCAGCCGGGGGGCCCATAGACCTGCCTTGCCCACTTGTCTCGCACATGGAGGCCTTGCAAAGTGGCCTGCTCCGAGAGGGGTCTTGAAATGGCAGGGTGGGAGAGAGGGCAGGACCAGGAGGAGAGCAGACTCAGTCCTTCCCCTTCTCTGTCCTCAGGGGGACTCTGGGGGCCCTCTCATGTGTGGCAATGTGGCCCAGGGCATTGTGTCTTATGGACGAAAAGATGGATCAACTCCACGGGCCTGCACCAAACTCTCAAGTTTCCTGCCCTGGATAAAGAAAACCATGAAAAGCCTCTGACTGCAGGAACCAGACCGTCTTCCCTGGGGCTGATCCAGAATCACACTGCGGGTGTGCCCATAACTCAATAAATGTCTCTCAGCTGAGCTCGAAGGGCTGGTTGCTTATTTATTCTCTGACTCTTATTCACGGGCATCTAGTCTGTGCTTGGAAAATCAATGAGAGGATTCTGCTGTTCTCTGCTTCCTCCTCTTCCCTCTCCCACCATCTCTTCCCCTAAACCCCATGCAGAGCTGTCTTCCAGGTCTGCTTACGCACACCTGTCTTCCAGGGCCGGCCCTCCTGCAAGGGCTGAAGCTGAGCACCGTCAGGGGAAAACATGAACCTCTCTGGTCCTGGGGCTCAGGGTGAACTCCTTACTCCTTGCTCTGGGGTACATGGCAGGAGGGAGTGGGTCACACCATGGGGCCCCGACACCAAGAGCAAGCCTGGGTTGCAGCTCCAGGACAGAGGCCTGCCTACTGGGGAGGGGGGCTACCTGAGCTGACCTGTAACCCCCACATCCAGGGGAGCTGGCCCAGAGCAGGGCTGGTCTCCTGAGAAGCCCCTCCATCTCACCCAGGCGGAGTGTCCTGCTCTGCCCTGCTCAGAGCCCAGGGCCCAGCTCTGCCTCCAGTCTCCTCTGCCTCCCTTTCTTCTCTGTCCCTGCCCATCACCGCATATCCTCAGCAGGGCCGCCAGCTCCGGTCCCCTCCAGACCACACTGATCTCTGCTGACCCCTTCCTCATATCCCTCCCACCCTGCATACCTGAGTCCCATGGGGTCCCAGCAGGGCCTCACCACTGACGTGCCAACCCAGCTCATGCCTTTGCAGAGAGGGATCAGAGGGACCAGGCCTGTGCTGTACCAGACAGGTCCAGATCGCTGGGCCCCATCTCTCACCTGGGCAGGGCCAGCTCAACCCCTCACATGCAGCCCAGTGTCCCCCATGTGCTCAGGGTCCTCTGGCTCCTGATGGCTCAGTAGTCTGAGTCCCTGTCAGCCTGTCCCTTTCGGTACTGCTGGCCTCTGGGCCAAGATTCCCTGCTGGTCACCGGGACCTTTGAGTTAGAAAGGGATCCTGTCTTTAGTAGGACTGAAAAGCACATTGGTTTTCATCCATCAACACAAATGCTGATGGAGCACCTACTAAGTGCTGGACATTATGGTTGTACAGTGGACACAATACGGGTTCTATCATCTCAGTTCAGCTGTAAATGACAGTGTCAATATCATCCAAATTGTCTATATTCCCTCCCTCTCATGAGTCCACTTGAGCGGCCTACATCTCTGTGTCTCAAACAGGGACAGAGATTTGTGTTTATTTTTATTGCTGGTTGCGCTCAGAGGATGTTGTTATGTGTGACTCTTGAACATCAGCTATTTGGTCTCTAGACAAGAAGATACTGCTCTGCTCACTGGAACATCCTTGTCCCCTGGGGGAGGGGGCAGCAGGGAGGGAAGAGAAGGAACATGGGCAGCTTTATTTGTTTTACTCTAAAGATAGCAGGCAGGAACGTCCTTGCACACGCTCAGATGGTAGGAACACCTATTTGAAAGGCAATCAGAATCCATTCTTTGGCAGTGCCAAAGAATGTTCAAAGTACTGCACAATTGCACTCTTTTCACACACTAGCAAAGTAATGCTCAAAATTCTCCAAGCCAGGCTTCAACAGTCCGTGAACTGAGAACTTCCAGATGTGCAAGCTATATTTAGAAAAAGGTAGAGGAACCAGAGATCAAATTGCCAATATCTGTAGGATGATAGAAAAAGCAAGATAATTCCAGAAAAGCATCTACTTCTGCTTCATTGACTACGCTAAAGCCTTTGACTGTGTGGCTCACAACAAACTGGAAAATTCTTAAAGAGATGGGAATACCAGACCACCTTACTTGCCTCCTGAGAAACCTGTATGCAGGTCAAGAAGCAACAGTTAGACCAAACATGGAACAACAGTTCAAAATTGGGAAAGGAGTACACCAAGGCTGTATATTATCACCCTGCTTATTTAACTTATATGCAGAGTGCATCATGCAAAATGCTGGGCTGAATGAAGCACAAGCTGGAATCAAGATTGCTTGGAGAAATATCAATAACCTCAGATATGCAGATGACACCACCCTTATGGCAGAAAGTGAAGATGAACTAAAAAGCCTCTTGATGGAAGTGAAAGAGGAGAGTGAAAAAGTTGGCTTAAAGCTCAACATTCAGAAAATTAAGATCATGGCTTCTGCATCACTTCATGGGAAATAGATGGGGAAACAGTGGAAACAAATAGATGGGGAAACAGTGTCAGACTTTATGTTTTTGGGCTCCAAAATCACTGCAGATGGTGATTGCCGCCATGAAATTAAAAGACACTTACTCCTTGGAAGGAAAGTTATGACCAACCTAGATAGCATATTAAAAAGCAGAGACATTACTTTGCCAACAAAGGTTCATCTAGTCAAGGCTATGGTTTTTCCAGTGGTCATGTATGGATGTGAGAGTTGGACTGTGAAGAAAGCTGAGCAGCAAAGAATTGATGCTTTTGAACTGTGGTGCTGGAGAAGACTCCTGAGAGTCCCTTGGACTGCAAGGAGATCCGACCAGTCTATCCTAAAGGAGATCAGTCCTGAATGTTCAACGGAAGGACTGATGCTGAGGCTGAAACTCCAATACTTTGACCACCTCATGCGAAGAGTTGACTCATTGGAAAAGACCCTGATACTGAGAGGGATTGGGGGCAGGAGGAGAAGGGAACAGCAGAGGATGAGATGGCTGGATGGCATCACCGACTCGATGGACATGAGTTTGAGTAAACTCTGGGAGTTGGTGATGAACAGGGAGGCCTGGTGTGCTGTGATTCATGGGGTCGCAAAGGGTCGGACACGACTGAGCGACTGAACTGAACTGAACTGATTTCTGACAAGAAGCTTGTGATTGTTGTTTCCTCTAAAGTATTTTCTTTTCTTCTCGGCCTATGTTCAACTTTTTCTCTTTCTCCTTGACTTTCATTAATTTGACCACTACATGCTTAGATGTGATTTTCTTTCCTACCTGAGTAACACAGGCTGACTGAGCCTCCTGACTGAAGAAGGAATGTAGTCTAGCAATATGCCTCTGGAAAAAAAGAAACAGTTGCTGAATTTTTTTCATGGAGCAGGGTGTTTGTTGACCAAAAGCAGTGTTGGGTGGGATATGAAGATAGGAAATAGGAGATAGGAAATAAACCCTGATGTTCTGCAAGTCTAGACCTTCAGTGGTACCAGCAGCAGCAAGGTCATGGGCTGGAAAGGCAGAGCCATCCCTGTTCCAGTGCACATTGCCAAAACAAATCAGCAAGGATTTGAATCCCTTTAGGCCCATCACCCCCGTAGCTGACTGGTCAATTCCCTACCAGTATGCTGGTACCTGACTCTTCTTGCGATCTGGACAGAAGGAAAAGTGATGGGAAAGGCCTTGGTGAGTAGAGAAATTTCCTTAGTGGTATGTACAGAGACGTTTTACTGAATGTCATGTTTTATTTCTGTTACAGAGATATTTAGGCAAGGAAAGATTTGTTTCCTTAAAGGTGGGGGGTGAGGGATAATTCTATGGAGAAGATTTGAAGAAATCAGCATGTTTTAGGTGCTTACCCACCTCCATCTGATTGTGTCCGTGAGCAGACAGACCAGCTCCCCAGGAAGCTGTCTGAGTACTTGTCAGAGAGCGGCTTCCATGGGAGCCCAGGGACTCGCTGTGTGTGGAGGGAGGTATCTGAGGGGAGGCTCCTGTCTTGTCCCGGGATGGCAGGAAGTCATCAGTGAGCAGGGGGAGAAAACATGGAAGCCCTCCTGCTGACCTGACTCTCAGGGGCCTGGCTGAGCCCAGGCTCCGTCCTCGCTCTGTGGGGCCTCCAGGCGCTCACTGTCCCCCGTGGGACTCTGTCCCCCTCATCTCTCGAAGGAGGACGAGAGTTTGCAACAAATGTTCTTAAACTTCTTCAACCAGAGAACCATTTCCTCAAAGTAAATGTGATACTGGAGCTGAATATGTATGTGGCTAGGCTCCTTTTTTAAACAGTATGTTTTCGTTTCTTGGTTTTCCTTTCCTGAAATGAAAACTGACCTTTTCCAGTCCCGTGGCCATTGCTGAGTTTTCCAAATTTGCTGGCATATTGAGTGCAGCACTTTCACAGCATCATCTTTTACGATTTGAAATAGCTCAACGGGAATTTCATCACCTCCACTAGCTTTGTTTGTAGTGATGTTTCCTAAGGCCCACTTGACTTCACACTCCAGAATATCTGGCTCTAGGTGATTGATCACACCATCATGGTTATCTGGGTCATGAAGATCTTTTTTGTATAGTTCTTCTGTGTATTCTTGCTACCTCTTCTTAATATTTTCTGCTTCTATACCATTTCTGGGCATACACACAGAGGAAACCAGATCTGAAAGAGACACGTGCACCCCAATGTTCATCGCAGCACTGTTTATAATAGCCAGGACATGGAAGCAACCTAGATGCCCATCAGCAGACGAATGGATAAGGAAGCTGTGGTACATACACACCATGGAATATTACTCAGCCATTTAAAAGAATTCATTTGAATCAGTTCTAATGAGATGGATGAAACTGGAGCCCATTATACAGAGTGAAGTAAGCCAGAAAGGTAAAGAACATTACAGCATACTAACACATATATATGGAATTTAGAAATATGGTAACGATAACCCTATATGCAAAACAGAAAAAGAGACACAGATGTACAGAACAGACTTTTGGACTCTGTGGGAGAAGGCGAGGGTGGGGTGTTTTGAGAGAACAGCATCGAAACATGTATATTATCTATAGTGAAACAGATCACCAGCCCAGGTTGGATGCATGAGACAAGTGCTCGGGCCTGGTGCACTGGGAAGACCCAGAGGGACTGGGTAGAGAGGGAGGTGAGGGGGAGGGATCGGGATGGGGAACACATGTAAATCCATGACTGATTCACGTATGTCAATGTATGACAAAACCCACTACAATATTGTAAAGTAATTAGCCTCCAACTAATAAAAATAAATGAAAAAAAAATTTTCTGCTTCTGTTAAGTTGATGCCATTTCTGTCCTTTATTGTGTTCATCTTTGCTTGAAATGTTCCCTTGGTATCTCTAATTTTCTTGAAAAGACCTCTAATCTTTCCCATTCTATTGTTTTCCTCTATTTCTTTGCATTGTGCACTTAGAAAGGCTTCTTTTTCTTCTCTCCTTGCTATTCTTTGGAACTCTGCATTCAGATGGGGATATCTTTCATTTTATCCTTTGCCTTTTGCTTCCCTTGTTTTTATTATCAATTTTTTATATAATGATTATAATTTTAATTAATTATTAATCTAATTAAGTCACATTAATAGAAATCAAATAGTAATGCAATGTTCTTCAATCTCATCTTAGCAGTAGAGGCATTAAATTTTAGTAGATTAAATACTCCAAATAGCAGAGACTGTCAGTCTAGATCAAAAATGCAAGGTCCAATTTTGTGTGATGTACGGGAGAAACATCTTGAATATAAAGACATGGATGGAAGATAAACTTATGGGGCAACAACAAAGATGTATCCTGTAACCCCAATTTAAAAAAAAGCATTATCCATGGTATATGCTGTTTAACTGTAGAATTTTTGGCCATCTGTGAGATAACATAGAGTAGAATAATTATTTTCTTTATCCCTTATTTCTATTTAGCTTAGCAACAGTGAAGTTGAGACTCTTAATTAGTTTTTATATATGTTTTACTGTGAACTCTCAGATCTTTTGCCCATTCTATCAGGTGTTTGGTCTATTTTTTCTGGATTACAGATCTCTGTACATTATAATAGATAGATGAACTTAATTGTGACATATGTTGCAATAATTTTTCACAAGTTCGCTGCCTATAAATTGAATATGCTTGTACTCATTTTTTATATAGAAACATTAAAAGTTGTTTTTTCAAATCATAATTTATTTATCAGCCTTTCTTAGAATGTTTGTGGATTTCTAGTCATTACTAGAAAGGCTTTCCCCACTCTCAATCTATAAAGGAATTTCCTTGTGCTTATTTCCAGTGCATGTATAGTTTTATGCTGTATATTTGAATATACAAATATCTATTCAAACTTTATTCTGGTGGTTTCTATGAAGTGTTACTCTAAATTAATCTCTTAACCAATGACTTGTTCAAAAATCTTTGTTAAAAGTCCATTTTTCCCCCCATGATTCAAAATGCTACCTAAACTACATTTCCATATATACTTGTGAACGTTTCTGAGTTCTTCCATTCTGTTTCACTAGTCTCTCTGTCTGTTCATCATTCAGCTCCACACTGTCTTCCAGAAAGAACTTTAGTAGTTTTTAAACTCCAATAGGCTGTCTCCCATACTATTCCTTTTTCTTTGGGGCATAATTTCCCTAGTGATGCTCTCATACTGATTTTTCTCAGAAATTTCAGAGATTGTTTAGGACTCATATAACATCAAGAGAAAAATTGGATTGATTTTTAAAATCACATTATGTTATTTTATATCATACTTATGTATTATCTTTGGGAGAATCAGTACCTTTTTTGGTGTAGATCCATCCGATCCAAGAACTAAGAACACCTTGATGTTTCTAAGTCTGTTTTTTTAAGAAGTACTTTAACATTTGTTTTGTTTTTCAGAAGTACTTTAACATCTTGCACAAACATGTTTTTTACAATTCTGGTTAAATTTTTCCTAAGCATCATGACTTCCTCTGTTGCTACTGTACAGATTTTCTTTTCAATTATCTTCAAACTGGCTATTATTTGTTTAGGTGAAAGGAACACATTCCCAGTTTTCTTTATTTTTTAATTTTTGACTGTGATGGGTTCTGTTGCTGCGTATGGGCTCTCTACTTGCTGAGAGCGGGCCTACTCTAGCCGTGGTGCATGGGCCTCTCACTGCAGTGGCTTCTCGTTGCAGAGTACAGAGTGCACAGGTTTAGTTGCTCTGCAGCATGTGGGATCTTCCTGGACCAGGAAGATTGGCAGGTGGATTCTCATCCATTGGACCACTAGGGTAGTCTACAGATTGCAGTTCTCAACCAATCTCAAGCTTATAGAAAAGCTACAATTGCGATACAAAAACTTTTGTTTTCCAGAACCATTTGCAAGTAAAGTTACCAACATGGTGGTTCATCGCTTTTCAAATACTTTACAGTGTAATTCCTAAAACAAGGATACTCTTACAGAACCACATTCAAACCATCAAACCCAGGAAATTAACATCGATAGATAAGCATCTAATCCTTAGACACAGAGAAATCTGGCTCATCACCTTTAATATATTGACTTATCTGATTAGTCTACAAAGAGATTCATATATAACATACCTCTCACCCCTCTTCCACAAGTGCAAGACCCTGCTGCCCCCACCTAGGCTCTGGTGATCCACACCAGCCAGCCCCTTGGTACCAACAGCCATTTCACCATATTTGTCCTGCTCTGACATCCTACCAGACTGCCCCCAAGCCCACGAAGGCCTATAAATTCCCCTTGATCAGAAACCAACCTGTTGCCTGCCACTTGTGTGAACCCCCTCTTCACCCCACTGGGGCATCCACTCTGCACCACACACGTATTCTGGTTACCTGATCCTGGCTGCCCTCTAGAGTAGGGTGAGAAGTGTGTCCACTCAGGAGAGAGGCCTGGCACAAGCACATTCTCACCCCACACGGGCTTGGCGTGGACACCCCACCCCGGTTTGCTGTGGCTCTCCTGCCAGAATCCCTATGGACAGTGGGCTTTGTTTCTTTAACATGTTGTTGCTTTTGCAGGGGTGTGGGGTGGATCGAGATGTTTAGGACCTACAGTATTTTCAACTCCATGACTCTCTTTACCTTTTCCAGTTTGAGGACATGACCAGGATGATTTGGTTTGCAAATGGTACAGGGACATCAGAATGCCATTCTCTGGGTAGTGGTGGGGAATTCTGCTTTGACTCCCTGCCATCCTTTCTCACTTTATGTGGGACTCCCTTCCCACAGGCTCTTCTTCCCTGACTGCAATACTCCTGATGGGGGTGAGGTCTAGGGCCCTTCTATTTTTTAGCTGGTAGGACTTCTTGATTGCCTCAAGGAGTGGAATATGGTTGATGCCTTATGCCTTATGCCTGATGCCTTATGACATCAAAGTCTAGGTAATGAAAAGAACCCAGCCTGTGCCTGGCTCATTTCTTAGCAGATCCTCAACTGGGGGCAAAGCAACAGCATGTTGTGAGGGAGACTAACAATCCCACAAACGAAGGCTACTTGAGAGACCTTCATGGCGAGAAGCCAACACGCCCAGTGAACAGCCAGCAGCATCCACTCAGCATAGGTGAGCGAGCCTTCAAGAGATTCAGCCTCCAGGCTTCAAGCCTCCCTGATGCCAAGGAAGCAGAGGGGTGCTATCCACACTGTACCCTGACCAAATGCAGGTTCATGGGTAAAAGTAATGTTGCTGTTCTTTTTTAAACTACTCAGTTCTTTAGTAATGAGAATAAGCCCTCTTCAGCACCACTCTCACACCATTCTGTCCATCCCACACCATGAATCTCACCATCCTTGTCTGATCATGATGGTTTTGTCTCGTCAACCAGAAGCAAGAAATCTTATTTCCAATGCTTCCCATAGTCTCACACACAAAGGGACCTCAATCTACAATGGCCCTGGTGTAAATTCTTTTGCACAATGAAAGAAACTACAAGCAAGACGAAAAGACAGCCTTCAGAATGGAAGAAAATAATAGCAAATGAAACAACTGACAGAGGATTAATCTCCAATATATACAAGTCGCTCATGCAGCTCAATATCAGAAAAATAAACAATCCAGTCGAAAAGAGGGTAGAAGAACTAAACAGACGTTTCCCCAAAGAAGACATACAGATGGCTATTAAACACATGAAAAGATGCTCAGCTTTGCTCATTATTAGAGAAATGCAAATCAAAACTACAATAAGGTATCATCTCATGCCAGTCAGAATGGTCATCATCAAAATGTCTACAAACAATAAATGCTGGAGAGGCTGTGGAGAAGCGAGAACCCTCTGGCACTGTGGGTAGGAATGCAAATTGATACAGTCGCTATGGAGAACAGTATGCAGACTCCTTAAAGAACTAGGAACAAAACTATCATATGATGCAGCACCTCAGAACTGGGCATATACCCTAAGGAAACCATAATTGAAAGAGGTGTATATACCCCAGTGTTCAGTGCAGCACTACTTGCAATTGATGGGACTTGGAAGCAACCTAGACGTCCATCAACAGATGAACGGATAAATTAATTGTGGTACATATACACAATGGAATGTTATGCAGATATAAAAAGGAATGCATTTGAATCCATTCAAATGAGGTGGATGAGCCTAGAACCTATTATACAGAGTGAAGTAAGTCAGAAAGAGAAAGACAAATATAGTATGTTAATGCATATGTGTGGACTCTTTCTATGTAATAGAAAGATGGTACTGATGATTCTGTTTGCAGGGCAGCAAATGAGATGCAGACATAAAGAGCAGACTTATGATCACACTGAGGGAGGGAGAAGGTGGGATGACTTGAGGGTGTAGTACTGAAACATACACATTACCTTATGTAAAATAGATAGCCACTGGGAATTTGCTGTATGGTGCAGGTAACCCAAAGCCAGTGCTCTATGACAACCTACGGGGGTGGGATGGAGAGGGAGGTGGGAAGGCGGTTTAAGGGGGAGGGGACATTTATCCCTATGGCTGATTCATTATGACGTATGGCAGAAACCATCCCAATATTGTAAAGTAATTTTCCTCCACTTAAAAATGAAATAAAATTGTTAAGTAAATAAATAATGACCCTGGTGATCTAAAGAGAACCACAGAAATGAAGACATTCTTGAATCTCTCATCATGGGACCCAGAATGCTGGGGCTCAAAGATCTGGTATTTGCCGATACAACCTCTCACTGCTCCTACTTGTAGCGATTTTCTTGTTTTCTGCTGAGTAATGGCACTAAGCCAAGAGCTTATGGGTGCCTCTGTGGTGACCACTAAGTACATATGCCACTCAGACCCCAAGATCTGATCAGACAGAGGTGTGAGGCTTTCAGAAAAGTCTCAAGTGATAAAAACCACACCAGGGCAGACACTTAGGGTTAAAAGACCAGACAGAAGCAGCAGCTGTTCAGATCTGATCAGCCTTCCTGGAGAGATGGTCCTGTTCCTGCTCCTGGCGGCCCTTCTGTTCCCCACTGGGGAGGCAGGTGAGTGACGGTCCCACCCTCAGAGGCCCAGACCCACCCCACATGAACAGACCTGCTCAGATGCTACACTCAGGCATGCCCTGGCCCTGGTCCATGAAAGAAAATTTCTGAATTCGGGTCAAATTCCCTCAAAGACCAACAAATCTGGGCCTATCTCCCCTCCCCACCCTTGGTTCCATGAGCATAGCGGGCAGGCTAGAATCTTTCTTTCAGGGAAAATCATCGAGGGCCAAGAGGCCAAGCCTCACTCCCGTCCCTACATGGCGTATCTTCAGTTCAAGACTTCAGGGGTACCTCACATATGTGGGGGTTTCCTCGTGCATGAGGACTTCGTGCTGACAGCAGCTCACTGCCAGGGAAGGTGAGGAGCAGTGCCCGGGTCCCCATCCCTCTGTTGAGCCTCCAGGGAACCCTCTTCTCAGGGGCTGCAGACCTTGGCTACTAGTAACACAGGAAGTTCTTCGGAGGACAGGTGAGCCTTGGGGAGAGATGGATGGGTCAATGCCAATGATGCATGGAGAGAAGGGGCTGATCAAACCTGAGATGGAAGGAAGCCAAGGTTGTACCCTGGAGTCCAGAGTGCAAATGGGAGAGGTTCACGTTTTCCTTAGAGACAGTCAAGCCTGCGCAGGATTGAACACCCTCCATGGACTCCAAGAACTACCAGCCTTCCCAGGCTGCCAGAAGCAGGCAGCACAGAGGAGCCCAGACCCAGGGTCCATCATCTAGAATTCTCTCCCCACCAGTCCTGCCCTGTTCCCAGCAGTGCTCTGTCCTTCAGGCTCCTGGTCTGTATCTCCTGTGACTCCCCCTCCCTCTCTGCTATGTGTGCAGATCAATTGAGGTCATACTGGGGGCCCACGACATCAAGAAGAAGGAGAGGACCCAGCAGGTCATCCGGGTGAGAAGAGCCATCCCCCATCCAGGCTATAATAGTGAGACAGATGTCAACGACCTCATGTTACTGCAGGTGGGGCACGTGGCTGCGCTGACTCTGGGACACTTTCCTCCAGGGCTCTGCATCCCCCATGACCTCATTCCTGCCCTTCCTCCGGTACCACCCCTTCCGTGGTTCGAGCACTGAAAAGAAGTCAACCCCACGACTGTCCTGCAGTCTCTGTGGGCCATCAATAGGTGAGAATGCCTTTCCTCTGCCTTCAGCTAGAGAGAAAGGCCAAAGTGACCACCAGTGTGAGCACCATCCGTCTGCCCAGCGGCTCAGACACGGTGAAACCAGGGATGCTGTGCAGTGTGGCTGGCTGGGGACTCCTCTCTGTGAATGGCCCCACTGCAAACAAACTGCAGGAGGTAGAGCTTGAAGTCCAAAGGGATGAGGAATGCAAAGCTCACTATAAACATTATAACACCAACATCCAGATATGTGTGGGGAACCCAAGGATGAGGAAGAATGCTATGGAAGTGAGTAACACACCTTTATCTATGCAAAGCCCTGGGCACAGCCAAGCTGTGAGGATGGGGGGCAGGGGGAATGAGCCCCATCCCTGTGTCCTCAGCCTGTCCTCCTACCTGGTCTCTGTCCCGTGTCCCTGGGGGGTGAACGCTGCCCCACAGTCACACATGGGCTGAGGCTTCCTGCGGGAGGAGGTGGATTATCAGGGCCAGATTGAAACCTCAGGACCAACAAGGCCCTGGTATCAGCCAGGGCCCCTATCAGAGACCACCCGCCCCAGGGTGGCAGGGAGACCAGACCTGAAGAAGGTGAGCTCAGCCCTTGCTCTCTCTGCCCACAGGGTGACTCCGGGGGCCCGCTTGTGTGTAACGGTGTGGCCCAGGGCATTGTGTCCTATGGAGCAGATACACCTCCAGATATCTACACCAGAATCTCAAGGTTTCAACAATGGATCAAAGAAACAATGAAAATGTACAAACTTCAGGGACCAGACTGAGGTCCCCCAGGATTGTTCTTTCCATCTTCCCCGGGGTAGAGGTGTTGGGCAAAGTGGGTGGAGGAGGGCTGCCTGGAACTTTAAATAAAGTTTTATCTTTTGAGCAGAAATCACTGATTCCTCGTTTACTCACATACTCGTTAGGCACCTTCTCTGCCAGGAAACATCTCTTCACAGTTCTGATCTGTCACCAGCCTTCCCCCACCAGCACATACATCGCCCCTCTCACCCCCACCTTCCATCTCTGGAATAAAAACTCCTGCTGCACTGACAGCCAGCTCCCTCCAGTCACGTGTTCCCAGGGCCAGCTCCCCTTGCAGGCTGCCCTTGAGCTCCCTCAGAGAAGGGAGACCCCTCCTCAGGAACACATGACCCTCTTCTTGATGACCCTCATTTCTCATCTATATGCCCTCCTCCTCAACCACACCCACTCCCCTATCCCCCATCTCAGTGCCCAAGGGGCAACAGAAGAGAATCCAGATTTGGAAGGAGGGCCACGTGAGAAGCTCTGGGGCTGAGGGGGACACTTGTCCACCCTAACAGAAATGGGGGAGGTTTACCAAGGTGTGACTCACCCCATGAGTGTTCCCTCCCCGCGTCAGAGGAGACAGAGGTCAGAAGCCTGAGAAAGTTTCAGGAGGGCTTCAGTGTTCCCACGCTCAGCTCACGTGTCTGTCACAGCCCTGTCTTGGAGTCCCGGGCCCAGGGCTCTGTGTAGCCTCTGGTGTCCTGAGGGCACATCCTCCTTCAGCCCCAAATGACCTTGAGGGAGCTCTTCCACCTTGGGCTGAGATAGCTGCTCCCACCTCCATTGCTCACACGTGTGTGTGTGTAAATATATTTATCTCCAAAGGAAAGGCACTGTAAACCAATTATTGAATTTCAAGGTATCCTAAAGTTTCAAAGGTGTCTATAGCCATAGGTTATCGGGTACATTTTTTCTTCTATTTTTCATCCATCTTGAGGTTTTGATACAGGTGCATATTGAGAAAACCAACCTTATTTTTAAAACATGCACCTTAGAGAGCACTGAAGAGAAGTGGTTTGCTGAACGTTTGAATGAAGAGCGAGCTTCAACTATTGCAAAATGTGTTTGGGGTAGAAAGTAACACATATTCATCAAAACATATTCCTCATAAATGGAACATATTCATCACAGAAAGACAACTAAAACATATATATATATATAAGAAAATAAAAAATTACCAAGAATTTCACACTCTCAGATCATCATTAATGTTTAAGCATATTTCCTTCCACTTTTTTTCCATTTATTCATAAGATGCTCTTGCTTCAACTCACATGGGATTGGGTTGTTTAGAGCTCCTCATGCCATCCTTTCCATTCCTCTTTCTCCTGTCCTCATACTGATGAGAGTGTTTGGGTCATCTGCACATGTTTAGGATGGCCTGGCCCAGAGACATCAGATATATGGCTCTCTGGACTCTGGACAGAGAATAGTAGTGGGGAGTAAGTATTAGATGACCCCCATCTGTTTCCCTTTCACCACTCACCAGTCACCAGCATTTCTGGAGAGGAAGCCCCTCCTGACTCACAAACACCCTGATTCAGGTGGGACAGCCCCCATGTCAGCTTGAGGGGTGCTGGATACCTCAGCACAATCCAATCATGTCCCTCATTGCTGGAGGATCCAGTGAGGGTTTGTTCTGTTTCAATAAATATCAAGTCCAGGACTTTCACTCTAAACTGTAGGATGAGAAAAACTCCCTTTGTTGCAGAATAGTTACATTTAAAGAGGTAATTCTAAACTTTCCAAAAATGTGAGGTTGGATCCCTGGCAAGATAGGAAATGGGGTTGATGTTTTGGGCACTTGGATGAGTCCAGGTCTCTCTGCTCCTAAAGCAAGTCCAGTCTCTGTCTCACACTTGGCCCCAAGTAGAGCCCCACGCCACAGTCCTCACCCACGTGATCTCTACTCACAGATTCTAGGTCTCCTCCGTCCCCCTGAGCTTCTCAAGTACAGGAGCCATGTCTCTGTTATCCCTGCAGCTCACCTATTGGGTAATTCTTCATGCTTTCACCAGAATCAAAGAAGACCCAAGAGGGGAGAAATGAAGACACTCTTGCTTCAGTCACTGAGGGCCGCTGGGGACCCAGCTCCTCCCCCGGCTGCACCACAGCCTCCACTTTCTTGTTCTTCCTCTTGCTTTGTGACTCAGCAGTGGGAGTGCAAGTGTGGTGACCGTCGTTCTCACCTCTCCCACAGCAGAGAACATGGGCACACGTGGCGTGCTCACACCCGGCTCAGGGGGGAGCACAGCTCGGGGAGGTCTGTGGGGTCACTGAGCCTCCCCTCCTTCCTTCCTCTATGTTTTGTGTCTGGAAGGAAGAAACCCCAGCAGCTCTGAGCTGGGCAAACCTGGAAGATGCAGCCACTCCTGCTCCTGATGGCTTTTCTTCTCCCTCCCAGGCTGGGACGTATGAGTGACTGTCCACATTCCTGAGGGTGGAACTCATCTCACTAAACCTCCTGCAGTCCTGACCCTTCTGCTCAGCTCCAATTCCTGAACCAGCTCCCATCCCAACCAAGACTACAAGTCTGATGTCGCATAGACACTCAGCAAGGAGGGATGGCAGGCAGGCAGGCAGGCAGGCAGGCAGGCTTTCACGGATCTCAGTCTTTCTCACCACCAGGAAAGTGAGTTGTGCATTTGTTGGAGGATGTGAAGCTACAAAACACAAGTAAGTAAAATCCCTCACTCCAGCCAGGAATGGACAACTCAGACAAACTATGCACAGTATGGAAGCTGTCAGTGGACCCAGCTTAAGAACCCATGAAATTTCTGTGTCTGCCACCCCTCACTCCCGCTCAGGAGAGGAGCCCAGGGTGTGATTGATCAGAAGTGGCTAGATGACAGCACCCAAAGCTCTCCAGGTGCCTTAATTCTGCCCCAGACCCCAAGCAGCCCATTTTTGGCTGAGTTGTTAGAGGTGAGAAAGTGTCCTCAGGCAAAAGGGCTTTGTTCTAACAGCTGCTCAGTTCAGATGAAGATGAGGATCAACAGCTAGCCCACCCCTCCTGAGGCTCCGGCATGGGCCCATTCTCTCCATAAGAGCTGATCCAAGGGGAGCTCCTCCTTCACCCCAGGATCCTGACAATTCAGGATCACAAGAGCTCATCAAACAAGCCATCTTAAATGGAGGACTAGGGTGTTGAAATGGGAAATAGATGGGGAAACAGTGGAAACAGTGGCTGACTTTGTTTTCTTAGGCTTCAAAATCACTGCAGATGGTGATTGTTGCCATGAAATGAAAAGACACTTACTCCTTGGAAGGAAAGTTATGACCAACATAGATAGCATATTAAAAAACAGAGACATTACTTTGCAAACAAAGGTCTGTCTAGTCAAGGCTATGGTTTTTCCAGTGGTCATGTATGGACGTGAGAGTTGGACTGTGAAGAAAGCTGAATGCTGAAGAATTGATGCTTTTGAACTGTGGTGTTGGAGAAGACTCTTGAGAGTCCCTTGGACTGCAAGGAGATCCAACCAGTCCATCCTAAAGGAGATCAGTCCTGAATGTTCATTGGAAGGACTGATGCTGAAGCTGAAACTCCAATACTTTGGCCACCTCATGCAAAAAGTCCATTGGCTCATTGGAAAAGACCCTGATGCTGGGAGGGATTGGGGGCAGGAAGAGAAGGGGACCACAGAGGATGAGATGGCTGGATGGCATCACCGACTCGATGGACGTGGGTTTGAGTAAACTCTGGGAGTTGGTGATGAACAGGGAGGCCTGGCGAGCTGCGATTCATGGGGTTGCAAAGAGTTGGACATGACTGAGCGACTGAACTGAACTGAACTGAGGATGTGGAAAAGCTGAGAAACAGGACAGGTAAGTTTTGAGGTCAGTGCGTCGGAGGTGAGAACGAGACAGGGTTGAGAAGGGTTGACCCACAATGGCCAAATAAAGCATCAGAGGTTGAGAGCATGCAGTGAGAGCCAAAACCCAAACTGAGAGTCACTTCACAGTATTGCTGAGAAAGCTCCCAGGAGCCCTGCCCTCATGTCACCGAGAAGCACAGGGCCCAGAGTCACTCAGCCCCAGGACCGTCTGTTACCTCAACTCCCCCTCAGCTGCTGCCCTGCCCTGGTGTCAGCTGTCTGTCACAGCTCCTGGGCTGTATCTCCTGTGACCCCATGATTCCCACACCCCTGCAATGCCCTCAGTGCAGCTCCATGAACGTCACCCTGCGGGCCCACAACATCAAACAGCAGGAGAGGACCCAGCAGGTCATCCAGGTGAGAAGAGCCATCCGCCACCCAGACTATAATCCTAAGAACTTCTCCAATGACATCATGTTACTGCAGGCAAGGAAAACGCCCCACTAGCCCTGCCCTCCTGGGATCAGATCATTGCCTTCCCAGGATCTCCTGCCCTTTCCTCCCTACCATCCTGGCCACCTGACCAGTCCCTGTGGCTCAGGAGAGGGGAGACACATCAACGTCACTGCCCTGTCCAGGCTCAGGGACCACCGGCTGAGCCAGACTCTCGCCTCTTCCCATAGCTGGAGAGAAAGGCCAAGCAGACTTGCAGCCGTGAGGCAGCTCTGCCTGCCCAGGGCCATGGCCTGCATGAAGCCAGGATAGACATGCAGTGTGGCCCGCTGGGGGAGGGACTCTATGGGCGCCTACCCTAACTCAGTGCTGGAGGTAAAGCTGACCATGTGGGAGGATCAAATGTGTGAGTCCCACTTACACTACTATTACACCAACGCCATCCAACTAGGTATGGCAGATCCAAAGACAAAGAAAGCTTCCTTTCAGGTGAGAATGACAGCCTACTTTGCTTGGATCTGGGGAGAAGTGTGTTTGCTGAAGATCTGGGACCTGGGGACTGCCTCACCCTCTAGACACCAAGACACAACCTGGGGCTAGAGTGTGAGTGTGCTAGTGTGTGAGATGAGTGCAACTGTGTGGTAGTTTCAACATTTTTTGGCATTGCCTTTCCTTGGGATTGCAATGAAAACTGATATTTTCCAGTCCTGTGGCCACTGGTGAGCTTTCCAAATTAGCTGACATATTGAGTGCAGCACTTTCACAGCATCATCTTTTAGGATTTGAAATAGCTCAACTGGAATTCCATCACCTCCACTAGCTTTGTTCATAGTGATGCTTCCCACTTAGGAATGGGAAAATCTTAGCAATGGAAACAGTGACAGACTTTCTTTTTGGGGGGTTCCAAAATCACTGCAGATGGTGACTGCAGCCATGAAATTAAAAGACGCTTGCTCCTTGGAAGAAAAGTTATGACCAACCTAGACAGCATATTAAAAAGCAGAGACGTTACTTTGCCAACAAAGGTCCATCTAGTCAAAGCTATGGTTTTTCCAGTAGTCATGTATGGATGTGAGAGTTGGACTATAAAGAAAGCTGAGTGCCGAAGAATTGATGCTTTTGAACTATGGTGTTGGAGGAGGCTCTTGAGAGTCCCTTGAACTGCAAGGAGATCCAACCAGGCCATCTGAAAGGAAATCAGTCCTGAATATTCATTGGAGGGACTGATGTTGAAGATGAAACTCCAATACTTAGCCACCTGATGCGAAGAATTGAATCATTGGAAAAGACCTTGATGCTCGAAAGATTGAAGGTGGAAGGAAAAGGGGTCAACAGAGGATGAGATGGTTGGATGGCATCACTGACTCAACAGCATAAGTTTGAGTAAATTCCAGGAGTTGGTGATGGCCTGGAAGGCCTGGCATGCTGTAGTCCATGGGGTCACAAAGAGTTGGACACGACTGAGCAACTGAACTGAATGCCCACTTGTCTTTGTACTCCAGGACGTCTGGCTCTAGGTGATTGATCACACCATCATGGTTATCTGGGTCATTAAGGTCTTTTTTTAACATTCTTCTGTGTATTCTTGCCACTTCTTCTTAATATCTTCTGCTTCTATTAGGCCGTTTCTGTACTTTATTGGGCTCATTTTTGCATGAAATGTTCCCTTGTTATCTCTAATGTTCTTAAAGAGATCTGTAGTCTTTCCATTCTATTGTTTTCCTCTATTTCTTTGCATTGATCTCTTTGGAAGGCTTTCTTATCTCTCCTTGCTATTCTTTGGAACTCTGCATTCAGATGGATGTATCTTTCCTTTTCTCCTTTGCCTTTTGCCTCTCTTCTTTCCTCAGCTATTTGTAAGGCCTCCTCAGACACCCATTTGCCTTTTTGCATTTCTTCTTCTTGGGGTTGGTTTTGATCACCACCTCCTGTACAATGTTATGAACCTCCATCCATAGTTCTTCAGGCATTCTATCTATCATATCTAATCTCTTGAATCTACTTGTCACTTCCAGTATAAAATCTTAAGAGATTTGATTTAGGTCATATGTGACTGACCTAGTGATTTTCCCTACTTTCTTCAGCTTGTCTGAATTTGGCAATAAGGAGTTCATGATCTGAGCCTAGTCAGCTCCTGGTCTTCTTTTAACTGACTGTATAGAGCTTCTCCATCTTTGGCTACAAAGAATATAATCAATCTGATTTCATTATTGACTCTGGTGATATCCATGTGTAGAGTCGTCTCTTATGTTGTTGGAAGAGGATGCTTGCTAGAACCACTGTGTTATCTTGACAAAATTCTGCTAGCCTTTGCCCTGCTTCATTTTGTAATCCAAGGTCAAACTTGCCTGTTACTCCAAGTATCTCTTGACTTCCTACTTTTGCATTCCTGTCCCCATGATAAAAAGAATATCTTTTTTTTTGGCGTTAGTTCTAGAAGATCTTGTAGGACTTCATAGAACCATTCAACTTCAGCTTCTTTGGCAGTAGTGGCTGGGGCATAGACTTAGATTTCTGTGATATTGAATGGTTTGCCTTGGAAACAAACAGAAATCATTCTGTCATTTTTGAGATTGGACTCTTCTGATGACTGCAGAGCTGAAGTACTGCATTTTGGACTCTTCTGATGACTATGAGGACTACTCCATTTCTTCTCAGGGATTCTTGCCCACAGGAGTAGATTTATTGGTCATTTGAACTAAATTTTCCCATTTGGTCCATTTTAGTTCACTGATTCCTAAAATGTTGATGTTCACTCTTGCCGTCTCCTGTTTGACCACTTCCAATTTACCTTGATTCATGGCCCTAACATTCCAGGTTCCTATGCAATATTCTTAACAGCATCAGACTTTACTTCCATCACAAGTCACATCCATACTGGGCATTGTTTTCACTTTGGCTCAACCTCTGCATCCTTTCTGGAGCTATTTCTCTACTCTTCTCCAGTAGCATATTGGGCACCAACCGATCTGGGGAGTTCACCTTTCAGTATCATATCTTTTTGCCTTTTCATACTGTTCATGGGGTTCTCACAGCAAGAATACTGAAGTGGTTTGCCATTCCCTTCTCCAGTGGACCATGTTTTGTCAGAACTCTCCACCATGACCCATCTGTCTTGGGTGGCCCTACATGGCATGGCTTGGTTTCATTGAGTTAAACAAGTCTGTGATCCAAGTGATCAGTTTGGTTAGTTTGAAAGAGTACCTTTCATCCTGTGCCTTTAGTCATAACTGGTCTCTGGGCCAAGATTCCCTGCTGGTCAACTGGGGCCTTTTGAGATAGAAAGAGCTCCTGTCCTTAGCAGGACTGAAAAGCACAATTTTCATTTATCAATACAAATGCTGGTGGATCACCTACTAAGTGCTGGGCATTGTGATTGTACAGTGGTACAGTTGGCACAATACGGTACTACTGTCTGAGCCCATTCAGAATAAAAATTCTCAACAAAGTTGGTATAGATGAAACATATCTCGGCAAAATACAGGCTGTTTATGACAGATACACACTGGGCTTCCCCTGTGGCTCAGACATTAAACATCTGCCTGCAGTGCAGGAGACCCAGGTTCAATCCCCGGGTCAGGAAGATCCTCTGGAGAAGGGAATGGCTACCACTCCAGTATTCTTGCCTGGAGAATTCGATGGACAAAGGAGCCCAATGGGCTACAGTTCAAAGGAACCCAGTGGGCTACAGTTCATGGGGTTCCAGAGTTGGAGATGACTGAATGACTAACACTGACTTTCCATGACAGACCCACCACTTACATCACATTCATCAGTGAAAAGCTGAAAGCTTTTCCCATAAGATTAGGAACAAAGCAGAAATGCCCCCACTCACCATTTCTATTAAACATAGTGTTGGAAGTCCTAGTCACAACAATCAGAGTAGAAAAAGAAATAAAAGGCATCCATTTGGAATGAAAGATAAAAAACAGTCACTATTTGCAGAAGACACAATATTATATGTAGAAAACTTGAATATCTCTACCAAAAAAAAAAATGATTAGAATAAATACAGTCAGTAGTTTCACGATACAAGGTTAATATATGGATATCTATTGTATTGTTTATATACTAGTAATGAACTCTCAGAAAAAGAAAAAAATACCACTTACAATCCAATCAGAATTTATAAAATAACTCTGAATAAATTTACCCACGAAGGTATTATACTCTAAAATCTGTAAAACACTGATTGAATGAATTTGAATACAATAAAAATAAATGGAAAGATATTGCACGTTCAGGGACTGAACAAACTATTATTACTAAAATGAGAGAACTACTAAAAGCAACCTACAGTTAAGGCAGTCTGTATAAAAACATCCATGACACTTTTCAGAACTAGAACAAACAGTCCCACAAATAGTTCATCTGGAACAACAAAAGATCCCATATAACCAAAGCAATGTTGAGGAAAAAGAACAAAGATGGGGATTATCATGCTTCCTGAGGTTTCCCTGGTGGCTCAAATGGTAAAGATCTGCCTACAATGCAAGAGTCAGGGGTTCTATCCTTGGGTCAAGAAGATCCCCTGGAGAATGGAATGGCTATCCCTCCAGTATTCTTGCCTGGAAAATTCCTGGCGGGTTACCATCCATGGGGTCACAAAGAGGCAGACACAACTGAGCACCTAGCACTTTCACTGCTTTTCATCATGCTCCCTCAATTCAGACTACACTATAAAGCTACTGTAATCAAAATGGTATGAAACTGGCACAAAAACAGACACACAGATCCATGGAACAGAACGGAGGGCTGAGAAATGAACCCACATATATAAGGTCAATTTATATCACAAAGGAGGCAAGATACATATAATAGAGTAAAGACAGTCTCTTTGATAAGTCATTTGGCAAAACAGGACACCTACACATAAAGGAATAAAATTAGAACATTTTCTCACACCATACACGAAGATAAACTCAAATTTATTAAAGACCAGAAACGATTAAATTCTTAGAAGAAAACACAAGCAGTACACTCTTTGGTCAGGACTTAGCAATAGCTTTTTGGCTATTTCTCCTGAGGCAAGGGAAACAAGCAAAAAGAAGCAAATGAGACCTAATCAAACTTAAAAGCTTTTGCACAGCAAAGGAAATCACTAACAAAACAAAAGAGAAACCTACTGAATAGGAGAAAGTATTTGCAAATGATATGTCTCGTAAGTGGCTAACATTTAAAATTTATAAAGAACTCATACAACTCAATATTAAAAAAGAAAATAACCCAACTGAAAAATAGTCAGAGCACAGGGAATTATATTCAGTACCCTGTGATAAACCATAATGGAAAAGTATATGAAAAAGGATATATATGAATAACTGAATCACTTTTCTATACGGCAGAAATTAACATAGCATGTAAATCACCTATATTTCAATAAAGGTAATTTTTTAAATGGGTAGAGCATCTGAATAGACATTCTTCCAAAGAAGACATGAAGATGGCCAACAGGTACATAAAAAGATGTTCAGTTCAGTTGCTCAGTCATGTCTGACTCTTTGCGACCTGATGAACCACAGCACGCCAGGTCTCCTTGTCCATCACCAACTCCCGGAGTCCACCCAAACCCATGTCCATGGAGTTGGAGATGCCATCCAACCATCTCATCCTCTGTCATCCCCTTCTCCTCCTGCCCTCAATCTTTCCAAGTATCAGGGTCTTTTCAAAAGAGTCAGTTCTTCTCATCAGGTGGCCAAAGTATTGGAGTTTCAGCTTCAGCATCAGTCCCTCTAACGAATACCTAGGACTGATCTCCTTTAGGATGGACTGGTTGGATCTCCTTGCAGTCCAAGGGAATCTCAAGAGTCTGCTCCAACACCACAGTTCAAAAGCATCAATTCTTTGGCGCTCAGCCTTCTTCATAGTCCAACTCTCACATTCATACATGACCACTGGAAAAACCATAGCCTTGACTAGACGGACCTTTGTTGGCAAAGTATTATCTCTGCTTTTTGATATGCTGTCTAGGTTGGTCATAACTTTCCTTCCAAGGAGCAAGCATCTTTTAATTTCATGGCTGCAGTCACCATCTGTAGTGATTTTGGAGCCCCCAAAAATAAAGTCAGCCACTGTTTCCACTGTTTCCCCATCTATTTACCATGAAGTGATGGGACCAGATGCCATGATCTTAGTTTTCTGAATGTTAAGCTTTAAGCCAACTTTTTCATTCTCCTCTTTCAGTTTCATCAAGAGGCTCTTTAGTTTCTCCTCACTTTCTGCCATAAGGGTGGTGTCATCTGCATATCTGAGGTTATTGATATTTCTCCCGGCAATCTTAATTCCAGCTTGTGCTTCTTCCAGCCCAGCATTTCTCATGATGTACTCTGCATATAAGTTAAATAAGCAGGGTGACAATATACAGCCTTAATGTACTCCTTTTCCTATTTGGAACCAGTCTGTTGTTCCCTGTCCAGTTCTAACTGTTGCTTCCTGACCTGCATGCAGGTTTCTCAAGAGGCAGTTCAGGTGGTCTGGTATTCCCACCTCTTTCAGAATTTTCCACAGTTTATTGTGATCCACACAGTCAAAGGCTTTGGCATAGTCAATAAAGCAGAAATAGATGTTTTTCTGGAACTCTCTTGCTTTTTTGATGATGCAATGGATGTTGGCAATTTGATCTCCGGTTCCTCTGCCTTTTCTAAAACCAGCCAGATCATCTGGAAGTTTACGGTTCACAATTGCTGAAGACTGGCTTGGAGAATTTTGAACAGTGCTTTACTAGTGTGTGAGATGAATGCAACTGTGCGGTAGTTTGAGCATTCTTTGGTATTGCCTTTCTTTGGGATTGGAATAAATACTGACCTTTTCAGTCTTGTGACCACTGCTGAGTTTTCAAATTTTGCTGGCATATTGAGTGCAGCACTTTCACAGCTTCATCTTTTAGAGATTGAAATAGCTCAGCTGGAATTCCATCACCTCCACTAGTTTCGTTTGTTGTGATGCTTCCTAAGGCCCACTTGACTTCACATTCCAGGATGTCTGGCTCTAGGTGAGTGACCACTCCATCATGATTATCTGGGTCGTGAAGATCTTTTTTGTACAGTTCTTCTGCATATTCTTGCCACCTCTTCTTAATATCTTCTGCTTCTGTTAGGTCCATACCATTTCTGTCCTTTATTGAGTCCATCTTTGCATGAAATGTTCCCTTGGTATCTCTAATTTTGATGAGATCTCTAGTGTTTCCCATTCTATTGTTTTCCTCTATTTCTTCACATTGATCCCTGAGGGAGGCTTTCTTTTCTCTCCTTGCTATTCTTTGGAAAGATTTTCAACATCACTAATTATGAGATATTAGGTGGGCGAAAAAATAATTGCAACTTCAAACTGAATTTTAAATCCTTATAACTAGGCTCAAACACTTTATTAATCAAAATAGGACCCTTTAGTATCAACACATTTTTGCCAACAATAAATAATTTTATTTATTTCTGTAAAGTAAAAATCCATGCTTCTGGATTTGACCAACTCTCAGAAAGTATTTGCTACCTCTTGCTGGTTGTGGAAGTGCTTTCCCTGCAAAAAGATGTCGAGATGCTTGAAGAAATGGTAGTCAGTTAGCAAGAGGTCAGGTGAAAATATTGGATGAGGCAACACTTTGTAGCCCTATTCATTCAACTTTTGAAGAGTTGGTTGTGCAATGTGTGATCAGGCATTGTCATGCAGAAGAACTGGGCACATTCTGTTGACCAGTGCTGGCTGTAGGCATCATAATTTTTGGTGCAGCTCATCCACTTGCTGAACATACTTCTCAGACATAATGGTTTCGATTGGATTCAGAAAGCTATAGTGGATCAGACGGGCAGCAGACTACCAAACAGTGAGCATGACCCCATTTTTGTCCAATTTTGAATTGGGAAGTGCTTTCGAGCTTCTTCTCAGTCCCACCACTGAGCTGGTGGTTGCCACTGTCATATAAAACCCACGTTTCGTCGCATGTCACAATCCTATGTAGAAATGGTTCATTGTTGTTGCATAGAGTAAGAGAAGATGACACTTCAAAATGATGATCTTTTTGATTTGAGATCAGCTCATGAGGCACCCATTCATTGAGCTTTTTCACCTTTCCACTTTGCTGCAAATGCCGAACAACCAAAGAATGGTTGACACTGAGTTCTTCAGTGACTTCTCGTGTCATTGTAAGAGGATCAGCATTGATGATGCTCTCACTTGGTATTTGTCAACTTCCAATGGCCATCCACTGCGCCCCTCATCTTTAAGGCTCTCGTCTCCTTTGCAAGGCTTCTTGAACCACTACTGCACTGTATGTTCATTGGCAGTCCTGGGCCAATTGCGTGGTTGATGTTGCAGGTTGTCTTTGCTGCTTAATGATCCGTTTTGAACTGGAATAAGAAAATTGATCAATGTGCTTTTTGTGTAACATCACTTTCCTAGTCTGAAATAAAAATAAACCAACAGCAAGTAACAAGTCATTAGCAAAAAAAACATAAAGCAAGAAATGTGCATTAAAATGACGTATGACATAACCATATTAAAGAATGCATTCCAATATCAAACAGCAAAATGCAAAAACCGCAATTACTTTTGCACCAACCTAATAAATGCACATCAAAATCACAATATTACCTCACACATCTTAGAAGAACTACTGTCAAAAAGATAACAAATGACAAGTGTTAACAGGATGTGTTGAAAAGAAAAAGCCAGTATACTGTTGTTAGGAATATAAATTAGTCCAGCCTCTAGAGAAAACAGTACCACAGTTCCTCAAGTACTTAAAAATAGAATTACCATAAAGTAAAGTAAAGTCACTCAGTCGTGTCCGACTCTTTGCGACCCCATGGACTGTAGCCTACCAGGCTCAGCTGTCCATGGGATTTTCCAGGCAAGAGTACTGGAATGGGTTGCCATTTCCTTCTCAAGGGGATCTTCCCAACCCAGGGATTGAACCCGGGTCTCCAGCATTGCAGACTGACACTTTACCATCTGAGCCAGAACTACCATAGGATTCAGCAATTCCACACCTGGGTATATATCCAAAGTAAACAAAAGCACTAATTCAATAAGTCATTAATATATGCACCCCAATGTTCAAAGAAGCATTATTTACAAAAGCCAAGCTATGGAATCAAGGTCAGCATCCATTAACAGATGAATGGATAGAGAAGGGGTGGCATATATATACACACAATAATATATACTCAGCCATAAGAAAATGAAATTTCTCCGTTTGCAATAACATGAATGGACCTGGAAAGTATTAAGTTTAGTGAAATCAGACAGAGAAGGCTAACTACTATACATTTTCACTTATATGTGGAATCTAAAATATAAAAGAGTTAAACAAATGTAACAAAATAGAAACAGACTCATAGATACAGAGAACAAATTACTGGTTACCAGAGGGGAGTGGGTGGTGACAGAGGCAAGACAGTCAAAGGGGATTAAGAGATACAAACCAGTAGGTATAAAATAAATAAGATACATGGATTTAATGTACAGCACTGGGAATGTAGTCAATACTATATAATAACTTTGTATGGAGTATAAACTATAAAATTATGGACTATACTGTACACCAGAAACAAATACTGTGAGTTACTATACTTTAATTTTTTAAAAGTGACTAAATGGAAAAGAATTTATATCAATTTCTTACATCGATTATTGACTATTTAAGGCAAAATAGTATTTAAGGCATATAGTGGTGAAATGTATGACAAAGATAACTCAAAATGTGAGAAGGAAGACAAGTGAAAATACACCATTACGAGGTTCACATTTGAGTGAAAAAAAAAGTGGAAGTATTAGTTGCTCAGTCCTGTCTGATTCTTTGCAGCCCCATAGACTGTAGCTGCCAGGCTCCTCTGTCCATGGATTTCCCAGGCAAGAATACTGGAGTGGGTAGCCATTCCCTTCCCCAGGGGATCTTCCCAACCCAGGGGTCAAACCCAGGTCTCCAGCATTACAGGCCGATTCTTTACCATCTGAGCCACAGGGGAAGCTGAAGGCATATCTTTCAGTGTAACAACCAAAATAATATATAGATATATAACAGAAAGCCAATAAAGAAGCCAAAATGAGATATAACAAAATAGAGCAGAAAAGCAGTGCAGAAGAACAGAGAGTAAATCACACTGCATTCCAGAAAGAACGTTCATAGTTTTTAGCTCTGATAGGCTAACCTTCTCCCTTATTATACATTTTTCATTTGGACAAAATTTCCCTAGTGATTCTTTCATATTTATTTTCCATATAAATTTTAGATATTGTCTAGAACTTGTGGAACACTAGGAGAAAAAATTCAATAGGTTTCTTAAAAAATCACATTATATAAATTATTGTTTTTTTTCCTTTATTTTTATTAGTTGGAGGCTAATTGCTTTACAATATTGTAGTGGTTTTTGCCATACATTGACATGAATCAGCCATGAATTTACATATGTTCCCCATCCTGAACCCCCCTCCCACTTCCCTCCCCATCCCATCCTTCTGGATCATCCCAGTGCACCAGCCCTGAGCACCTATCTCATGCATCCAACCTGGACTAGCAAATGAAGTAACAGACAAAGGATTAATCTCAAAAATATACAAGCAACTACTGCAGCTCAATTCCAGAAAAATAAATGATATTATATATATTATTTTAATAATCATATTCATGTATTAACTTGGGAGAATCAGTACATTTTTGGTGTAGATCCATTGTATTCGAGAACTAAGAATATCTTGCTGCTTCTGAAGACTCTTCTTGTGCTTTTCAGAAGCAGTTTAACATTTTGCGTGAATAGGTTTTTCACAATTCTGCTTAAGTTTTTCCTCAGCCTCATACCTATATTTGAGGTATGCCCACCTCACCTTATTTGTCCTGCTCTGCTAAATCCCACCCGATTGCCCAGACCCCCAAGAAGGCCCATACTGTAAGATTTTCTTTTCAATTATATCTTAAAACAGGTTATTATTATATATGTAAAAGGTACAGATTTCCTTTTAAATTGGAAACAATCTCAAGCTCATAGACAAGTTGCAGTCGCAATGCAAGAAGTTTTCCTCTCCAGAACCATTTGCTAGTATAAGTTACTGAAAAGGCACTCCATTGCTTCTCAAATACTATAGAATGTAATTCCTACAAACAAGGACATACGTAGCCACCATCCAACCTTCAGACCCAGGAAATTAACACTGATGCCACAATTATCATCTAATCCTCAGTGAAAAACCTAGCTCAGTAGCCTTAATAAGTTGACTTATCTGATTAGCATCCGCAGAGATGTATATAAAGCGATCTCTCACCCATCATCCCCAAGTGCATCCCCTGATCCCCACACCCCAGGATCTGGTGATGCACATTAGGTAGCCCCTTCCTATCAATGCCCACCTCACCCTATTTGTCCTGCTCTGATAAATCCCACCTGATTGCCCAGACCCCCGAGAAGGCCCACAAATCCCCCTTGATCAGAAACCACTCATCTCTTGTATGAACACCCTCCCTACCTCACGTGGACATTGAATCTCTGCCTCACATGTATTCTGTTACCTGATCCAGGATGTCCAACGCAGGGTGTAGGGTGAGACGTGTGTCCACACAGGAGAGAGGCCAGGTGTGGACACATTCTCACCCCATGTGGGCTTGGCTTGGACACCGTGCCCTGGTTAACTGTGCTCCCCTGCCAGAATCCATATTAGCAGTGGGCTTTGTTTCTTAATCAAAGGTTTCATTGCTTTAGAAGAGACTTGAGATCAAGGTGTTTAGGCCCCATGATGTTTTCAATTATATGACTCTCTCCACCTTTTCCATTATTGGGACATGACCGGGATAGTTTGGTTGGCAAATTGTATGGGGACATCAGAAGGCCACTCTCTGGGTAGTGGTGGGGGAATTCTGCTTTGCCTCCCTGGCATCCATTCTCACTTCACGTGGAACTCCCATCCCACAGGCTCTTCTTCCTTGACTGCAAGACCCCTGCTGGGAGATGAAATCTAGGGCCCTTCCTTTTTAATCTGCTGGGAGCTCTTGATTGCCTCAAACAGAGGGATATGGTAGAATAGATGCCATGGGACATCAAAATTTAGGTAATTAAAAGAGCCCAGCTTGTGCCTGGCTTATTTCTAGGCAGATGCTTATTTGGGAGAAAGACAACAACATGTCGTGTGTGAGGGCGACTGACAATCCCAAAAACAGAGGTGACTTGAGGTGCCTCGTGGAGAGAAACCAACATGCCCAGTGAGCAGCCAGCACCATCCACTGGGCATGTGTGAGCGAGACATCAAGTAATTCAGCATCCAGGCTTCAAACCTCCCTGATACTAAGAGGAGCAGAGGAGTGCTATCCACACTGTATCCTGAGCAACATGCAGGTTCATGGGTGAAACAATGTTGCTGTTTGTTAAAAAAAAATACTCAGTCTTTAACAATTGGAATAATCTCTCTTCAGCATCACTTTCACACACCATCCTGTATAACCCACAGCTGGTTCTCACCATCCTTGTTTGACCCTGACGATTTTGTCTCCTCCACCAGAAGTGAGAGAGCTTATGTCCAAATTTCTCATACAAAGAGGCCTCAGTACACAATCATTCTGGTGATGAAAGAGAACCACAGAAATAAAGACATTCTATGTCACGAATCTCTCATCATGGGACCCAGAATGCTGGGGCGCAAAGATCTGATATTTGTTGATACAACGTCTCACTACTTCTACTTGTAGTGATTTTCTTGTTTCCTGCTGAGTGATGGCTCTAAGCCAAGAGCTGACGGGCGCTTCTGTAGTGACCACAGAGTACACACTCCACTCAGACCCCAGGACCTAATCAGACAGAGGTGTGAGATTTCAGAGAAATCTCAAGTGAGAAAAGCCACAACATGGGGAGGAAACACTGGTTAAAAGACCAGAGGGAAGTAGCAGCCGCTCAGATCTGGGCAGCTTTCCTGCAGAGATGGTCCTGCTCCTGCTCCTGGCAGCCCTTCTTCTGTCCCCCACTGGGGAGGCAGGTAAGTAACGGTCCCACCCTCAGAGGCCCAGTCCCTCCCCACATGGACAGACCTGCTCAGATGCTACACTCATGCCCACCCTCGTTCTGGCCCATCTTCAGGAACTTTTCTAACTCAGGTCAAAGACGAGCAAATATGGACCCATCTCCCCTCCCCAGCCTTGGCTCCATGAGCACAGTGGGTAGGCTGGTGTCTTTCTTTCAGGGAAAATCATCGGGGGCCATGAGGCCAAGCCTCACTCCCGTCCCTACATGGCGCATCTTCAAATACAGACTCCAGAGAACATTTTGATCTGTGGGGGTTTCCTTGTGCGTGAGGACTTCGTGTTGACAGCAGCTCACTGCCTGAGAAGGTGAAAAGCAGTGCCCGGGTCCCCATCCTTCTGTTGACCCCTCCCAGGGAACCCTCTTCTCAGGGGCTGCAGACCTAGGCCACCAGGCAAAGTAAGAAGCTCTTCAGAGGACAGGTGAGCTTTGGTAAGAGAGGGACAGGTCAATGCCACTGACGCGTGGAGAGAGGGTCTGATCCAACATAATATGGAAGGAAGCCAATGTTGCACCCTGGAGCCAGAGTGCACGTGTGAAAAATTCACGTTTTCCTAGACACAGACACACTTATGAGGACTGAACACCCTCCATGGACTCCAGGAACTACTACCCTGCCCAGGCTGAAGGAAGCAGACAGCACAGAGATGCTCAGCTCCAGGGCCCATCACCTAGAATTCTCCCCTCCCTAAGTCCCGCCCTGTCCCAAGCATTCCTTCAGGTTCCTGGCCTGTGTCTCCTGTGACTCCCTTTCCCTCTCTGCTCTCTGTGCAGCTCAATCAACGTCACCCCGGGGGCACATAACATCAAGAAGCAGGAGAGGACCCAGCAGGTCATCGCAGTGAGAAGAGCCATCCCGCACCCACGCTATAATGACAAGACTTTGACCAACGACATCATGTTACTGCAGGTGGGACACTGACCCCAGGACACTTCCTTCCTGGGTTCTGCATCCCCCATGACCTCATTCCAGACCCTCCTCCTGTTTGACCCCTTCTGTGGTTCCAGGGCTGTGAAGAAGGCAAGCCCACGACTATCCTGCAGTCTCTGCGGGCCATCGGTAGGTAAGAATGCCTTTCCTCTGCTTTCAGCTGACAAGGAAGGCGAAAGTGACCACCGCTGTGAGCCCCATCAGTCTGCCCAGGGACTGGGATACGGTGAATCCAGGGATGCTATGCAGTGTGGCTGGCTGGGGGCGTCTTGATGTGAATATGTCCCGCCCAAATAAACTACAGGAGGTACAGCTTGAAGTCCAAAGGGCCGAGAAATGCACATCTCGCTACAAATATTACAGAACCACCACCCAGATATGTGCAGGGGACCCAGGAAAGAGGAAGGGCTCCTTTCAGGTGAGATCCCCAGTACTATCCATGCAAAGCCTCGGTCTTTGGGTCCGGGGCCGTGGGAACGAGCTCTGTCCTCTGTCCCCAGCCTGTCCTCCTGTCCTGTCTCTGTCTGCTGTCCCTGGGGGATGGACATTGCCTCAAAGTCACACATGGACAGAGGCTTCCTGTGGGAGGAGGCGGATTGTCAGGTCCAGATTGAAACCTCAGGACCAACAAGAGCCTTATATCAGCCAGGGCCCCTAACAGAGACCACCCACCCCAGGGTGGCAGGGAGAACAGACCTGAAGAAGGTGAGCTCAGTCCTTGCCCTCTCTGCCCACAGGGTGACTCCGGGGGCCCGCTCGTGTGTAACGGTGTGGCCCAGGGCATTGTGTCCCATGGAAAAGAGGATGGGACACCTCCACAGGTCTTCACCAGAATCTCAAGCTTTCTGCCTTGGATCCAAAAAACAATGAAACAGTACGAACTTCAGGGACCAGACTGAGGTTTCTCCAAGGACTGATCTGTCCATTTTCCCTGGGATGGAGGCAGTGGAAAAAGTGGTTAGAAGTTAGGCTGCCTGAAACTTAATAAACTTCCATCTCTGGAGCAGAAATCATGGATTCCTCCTTTACTTACCTAAACACATTCATTCAGCACCTGCCGTGTCTGACCTGTTTATAGTTCTGATCTGTTACTGGCTTCCGCCTCCAAGACACCACCCTGTTCCAACTCTGGAATAAAAACTCCTGCTGCACTGACAGCCAGCTCCCTCCAGTCACATGTCCCTAGGGCCAGCTCCCCTCCAGGTTGCCTGTGAGCTCCATCAGAGAAGGAGACCCCTCTCAAGAACACACGACCCTCTTCTTGACAACCCTCGTGTCTCATCCATACACCTTCTTCCTCGTCCACACCTACTCCCCTCCCCCCTATCCCAGTGCCCTGGGGGAAATAAAGAGAATCCAGATTTGGAAGGAAGGCCACATGAGGTTGAGGGTTGAGGCAGGGGGGCACGTGTCCACCTTAACAGAAATGGGGGAGGTTTACAAAGGTGTAGCTCACCCCATGCAGTGTTCCCTCCCTGTGTCAGACAGGCAGAGCTCAAAAGCCTGAGAAAGTTTCAGGAGGCCTTCAGTATTCCTAGGCCCAGCTTGAGTGCCTGTCACAGCCCTGCCTTGGAGTCCTGGGCCCAGGGCTCTGGACAGCCTCTGCTGTCCTGAGCGCACATCCTCCTTCAGCCCCAAGTGATCTTTAGGGAGCTCTTCCACCTTGGACTGAGCCAGCGGCTCCCCATCTTCATCATTCCCACGTGTGTTTGTGTATAAATATATTTATCTCCAAAGGAAACTCACTATAAGGAAAAGCATTCGTTTGAAGGTATCCTAAAATTTCAGAGAGTATCTATAGCCCATAGTTATTGGGTATATTTCTTTCTGTCTTTTTTATCAAGTGCTGAAGTTTTGATAAAAGGTTCAGAAAATCAACCTTAGTTTTAAGACATGCAGCTTAGAGAGGGCTTAAGAGAAGTGGCTTGCTGAACATTTGAAAGGAGAGTGGGTTTCAACTATTGCACAATGGGTTCTGGGTAGAAAGTAACACATATTCATCAAAAGATATTCCTCATAAATGGAACATATTCAAAATGGTGCGTGCAAGTGTGCTAAGTTACTTCAGTCGCGTCCGACTCTTTGTGACCCTAAGGACTGTCGCCCTCCAGGCTCCTCTGCCCATTCATCACAGAAAGACAACTAAATACAGAACATATGGGTAAGAAAAGTAAACGAAGAGCAGTTCCACCACCCCCAGGTCATCATTAATGCTTAAGCATATTTCCTTCCACTGTTTTTCTATTTATTCATAAGATGCTCTTGCTTCAACTCACATGGGACTGGGTTATTTAGAGCTCCTCATGCCATCCTTTCCATTCCTCTTTCTTCTGTCCTCATACTGGTGAGAGTGTTGGGGTCATCTGCATGCTTAGGATGGCCTGGCCCAGAGACATCTGAGACGTGCCTCTCTGGACTCTGGACAGGGAATACTTAGTGGGGAGTAAGTATTAGATGACTGGCATCTGTTTCCCCTTCACCACTCACCAGTCACCAGCATTTTTGGAGAGGAAGCCCCTCCTGACTCACAAACACCCTGATTCAGGTGGGACAGCCTCCATCTCACATTGAGGGGTGCTGGATACCTCAGCACAAGCCAATCATGTCCCTCATTGCCGAAGGACACAGTGAGGGTTTTTTTCTGGTTCAGTGAATATCAAGTTCAGGACTTTTGTTCAGAATTTTGGGATAAGAAAGGCTCTCTTTGTTACAGAATACTTATATTTAAACAGGAGATTCTAAATCCTCCAAAAATGTGAGGCTAGAACCCTGGCAAAATAGGAAATGGGGTTGATGTTTGGGGCACTTGGATGAATCCAGGTCTCTGCTCCTAAAGCAAGTCCAGTCTCTGCCTCACACTTGGCCCCAAGTAGAGCCCCACGCCATAGTCCTCACCCATATGTTCTCTACTCACAGATTCTAGGTCTCCTCCAGCCCCTGAGCTTCTCAAATACAGGAGCCATGTCTCTGTTACCCCTGCAGCTCACCTATTGGGTAATTCTGCATGCTTTCCCCAGAATCAAAGAAGACCCAAGAGGGGAGAAATGAAGACACTCTTGCTTCAGTCACTGAGGGCCTCTGGGGACCCAGCTCCTCCCCTGACTGCACCCCAGCCTCCACTTTCTTGTTGTTCCTCTTGCTTTGTGACTCAGCGGTGGGAGTGCAAGTGTGGTGACTGTCATTCTCACCTCTCCCACAGCAGAGAACATGGGCACACGTGGCGTGCTCACACCTGGCTGGGGTGATGCACAGCTCGGGGAGGTCTGTGGGGTCACTGAGCCTCCCCTCCTTCCTTCCTCTATGCTTTGTGTCTGGAAGGGAGAAACCCCAGCAGCTGTGATCTGGGCAGACCTTCTGGAAGATGCAGCCACTCCTGCTCCTGATGGCCTTTCTTCTGCCTCCTGGGCTGGGACAGGTGAGTGACCATCCCCATTCCTGACAGGCTAGCCCATCTCACTAAACCTCCCACAGTCCTGGCCCTTCTGCTCAGCTCCAATCTCTGAACCAGCTCCCATCCCAACCAAGACTACACGTTAGATGCTGCATAGACACTCAGCAAGGATGAATGGTAGGAAGCAAGCTTTCACTAAAAGCTTTGTAGCGCTCAGCCTCTCTCTCACCACCGGTAAAGTGGGTTGTGCATTTGGTGGAGGATGTGAAGCTACAAAACACAAGTAAGAAAATTCCTCACTCCAGCCAGGAAAGGACAACTCAGACTAACCATCCACAGTACGGGGTTGTCAGTGGACCCAGCTTAAGAACCAGAGAAACTTGTCCATTTCCCCCACCCTTCACTCCTGCCCAGGAGAGGAGCCCAGGGTGTGATTGGTCAGAAATGGCTAGATGACAGCACCCAAAGCTCTCTGGGTTTCGTTACTCTTCCCTAGGCCACAAGGAGTTCATTTTCTGCCCCACTGTCCTTGACAGGGTCCTACCCCATTCCTGTGCTCTTAAATCCCACCAGTATTATCCCCACCAAACCTCAGCCAAAAGCTAATTGGAGGCCATTCACGCATGCAGTCAACAGATGTTTAGTGTGATCCTGGGATGCATTATGCCCTAGGACATGAGGATTTTAGAAAACCCAACTCCATGAACCCATAGGTGGATTATTAGAAAATGGCACCAATCAGGATGTTAGCAGAGGCTCAGAGGGGTCCAGGAGACTCCATGAGAATGAGGGCTCATCAGGGGTCCCATCCATGATCTTCTGGGCTCCACCCTCTGGAAGGCAGTCTCAGGCCCCTCCATATGTTTGTGGGAATCAGGGCATGGAGAACAATACTGAGTTTTGGGGTTCAGAAAAGTTTTTCCCACTGCCATGAGACCCTGGGGGACTCTCCCCTAGTGTCTGTTGGGCACCGTGACCCACCTTGACTGCCACCTTCCCAAACCTCCCTTCTAACCATAGCGTCTCCCATCTCCCCATCTTTCAGCCTTTTCTTTCAGAGGAGATCATTGGGGGCCACGAGGCCAAGCCCCACTCCCGCCCCTACATGGCTTTCGTTCAGTTTCTGGGTGAGAAGAGTTGGAAGAGGTGTGGCGGTGTCCTCATACAAAAGGACTTTGTTCTGACGGCTGCTCACTGCAGAGGGAGGTGAGGGGCAGTAGCCAGCCTACCCTTCCTGATGCCTGGACAGGGACCCGTCCTCTCCCCAGGAGCTGAGCCCAGGGGTGCCCCTCCTCCGCCCCAGGATCCTGGAAATCAGGACCACAAGAGCTCATCAAACAAGCCATCTTATGAGCAGGACTAGGGTGATGAAAAGCCTAGAAACAGGACAGGTAAGTCTTGAGGTCAGTGGGTTGGAGGTGAGAACAAGAGACAGGGTTGAGAAGGGCTGACCCACAATGGCCAAATAAAGCTTCAGAGAAGGACGAGAGTGTGCATGAGAGCCAAACCCAAGCTCAGAGCCACTTCACAATATTGCTGAGGAAGCTCCCGGGAGCCCTGCCCTCATGTCACTGAGAAGCACAGGGCCCAGAGTCACTCAGCCCCAGGACCGCCTGTCACCTCAATTCCCCCTCAGCTGCTGCCCTGCCCTGGTGTCAGCTGCCTGTCACAGCTCCTGGGCTGTATCTCCGGTGACCCCATGATCCCCATACCCCTGCTCTGCCCTCCTTGCAGCTCCATGAACGTCACCCTGGGGGCCCACAACATCAAAGAGCAGGAGAGGACCCAGCAGGTCATCCAGGTGAGGAGAGCCATCCGCCACCCAGACTATAATCCTAAGAACTTCTCCAACGACATCATGTTACTGCAGGCAAGGAAAACGCCCCACTGGCCCTGCCCTCCTGAGATCAGATCATTGCCCTCCCAGGAGCTCCTGCCCCTTTCCTCCTTCCCATCCTGGCCGCCTGACCAGTCTCAGGGGGAGAGGTGAGAGATGGGGTCCATGCAGCCTCATCATGGCATCCAGGCCAGAGGACCACCAGCTGAGCCAGAGTCTTGTCTCTTCCCACCAGCTGGAGAGAAAGGCCAAGCAGACGTCAGCTGTGAAGCCCCTTAGTCTGCCCAGGGCCAAGGCCCGGGTGAGGCCAGGACAGATGTGCAGTCTGGCCGGCTGGGGCCAGGTGGCCCTGGGCGCTCCAGCCACCTCCCTGCAGGAGGCAGAGCTGATGGTGCAAGAGGACCGGGTGTGCGAAACCCTCTACCCCAGCCACTACAGCCGGGCCAGCCAGATTTGTGTCGGGGACCCAAGGAAGGCGAAGACCGGCTTCAAGGTCAGTTTTCCCGCATCTAAGCACACAGACCCGGGAGGTATGCGTAGGGCAGAGGCCGTATCTTCATCCTCAGCTGAGAGCTTTGGCAGCCTGGTCCTTGAATCCAATGTTTTGCTTTTTTTCCCTTGAGTGGGTCAGGAAGCATCAGTCATCCCACAACTGTCTTATCACCAGAGTTTCCAGGAGAAAATTGACAGAAAGGTAGACTTGAGTCCAGCTACTAAGAACAGTCAGAGTCAGGCTGGAGCCCCAGGACCGGGAGGTGACCAGGCCCCCCTGGGCCTGGGTCTTCCCCACGGCCCCTGACTGAGACCACCCAGCCTGGGCGGCAGGGAAGACAGAACCCCAAGGAGGCCTGCTCAGCCCTTATCTCTGCCCACAGGGTGACTCCGGTGGACCCCTCGTGTGTAAAAAAGTGGTCTATGGTACTTTCTCCTATGGAAAGATGAATGGGATACCTCCAGGAGTCTTCACCCAGGTCTCACACTTCCTGCCCTGGATAAAGAGAACAATGAAGCACCTTTAACAGCAGCTTGAGACTGACCTTTGTCTGCACTGACGATTGTCCTGGGGAAGCAGCAAGAATCCCACATGGATTGGCAGTGGGATCACAGGGCCACAATAAATGGGATCTCTAAAGCGATGGGGACTGAATTCCTATTTATTCATGGAACCACCTCAGTACATAACCACGCTGCTCCAAGACACCCTCTGCTGTCAGTTCTGGGTTTTACTTCCTCCTTCCTCCCTAGCCCTCTGCTGCTATTAAGTCACTAAGTCGTGTCCCCCTCTTTGCGACCCCAAAACTGTGGCCTGTCAGGCTCCTCTGTCCATGGGATTTTCCAAGCACAAACACTGGAGTGGGTTGCCACTTCCCTCTCCAGGGGATATTCCCGACCCAGGGATCGAATCCGCATCTCTTGCATCTCCTGCGTGGCAGGCGAATTCTTTCCCACTAAGCCACCCTAGCCCTCGCGCCTCCTCACGTCCCACGCTGTCTGTATAGAATCTCATTGATTCCTCAACTATGTCTCTTTGGTGCTTAGCCTTCCGCAAGGATGAATCTAAAGGGCAATTCAAACTCTCCCCCAAAATGGTCCTCTCTGGGTGTTAGAAATTTCTTACCTTCTCTAAGCCAAACACTGTCACCAACCCCTCAACAATTTAGCAAAGCACAGGTCAGAGGAGGAGAATAACTCCAGGGACCCAGCAGGGCAAGGGCCATCCACGGGCACTCGGGTTCCTGTTTCCAGGGCGTCTCTCTCTCCTGTGAGGGCGGGCTGCTCCCACACCAGGACTGCCTAGAGCTCAGGAGGCTGAGATGTTCCCATGATGGCCCTCAGCCTCACCCAGGCCCCATCTCCACACCCTGCCCCAGGCCCAACACGAGACGCAGTCAACCTTGCTCCCTGCCTGCCATCCCACACCAGCTCCTGTTCTCTGCCCGAGTGCCCCAGCCACCGGCTCCTTTCCCTTCCAGCTCACCTGGCTTTGAGCCACCCTTCCTCTCATCTCCCTAACAGAATTCTCCTCCTCACGTGTCCCTGCCATCCCTAACCTCCCAACCAGTACCTTCTGCTTATCAGAGGAGCCAGACCCACCTCCCACCTGGGAAGGGCCACCTCAGGCCCTGGGTCCAGCCCAACATCCCCCAGGGGCCCAACCACCACCAAGGCCTGTTGAGGTACTGCGGCCTCAGCCCTCTCAGCCTGGCTGGCTTTGGGCCTCTGCCTCCCCCTGCTGGCAACCGGGTTATGGCAGCCTTGTGAGCCCCAGGGATCCAGGGCCACTGGGCGGGAAATACCATTGCCATCCACCAGTAGAGCAAATACTGATCTTCCTCTTGTGCCAGAACATAACAAGCTCTGCCTCTGCCATCAGGAAATGCTTAGTGGTGAGAAATTTCCTTGAAATTTCCGTGGTGCCTGTCCTTCCACGAGGAAGTTCAGTTTGGCAGAGATAGACCTGTATTTGGAATCTGGACAAAATCTTGTCTTGAAAATAATTACTTTCTCTGTATTTTAGATGGATTGTACATTGGAGTTTCACATGCATAATCTTGTTTGATTCCAGAAGGGCAATGTGAAATTGGAAGAGGCTTGGAGACCCACAGGTCCTGGGGTTTCCAGTCTGTGCTCCATGGAGTTATGTCTGGAGGGGAGGGAGGGAAGAAACCCCTGGAACTGCCTCTTTTGTTATCTCACATGTGGAAGCACGAGCCTCAGTTTGCAAATCTACGGGATGCCACATTTAAACGGGAAGACAGTTCATTGTGGCCCAGTTGTCTTGAATCCTTTAAACAGCACCACCAGTGATTTGAGGATGATAGAACACATCAAAGTCATGGTAACTGGGCAAACACTGAATTGAGTGAGATCAACATTGAGAAGAAAAGAAACTTCACAACAACAAAAAGAAACACAGCAAAGAGAAGGAACTTCACTCAAAATAACAAATCACATGAATATGAGAAGTAAAATCCAGCATATCGAAAACTAAGGTGAAAAAGAAATAAACACTTATTTTTCACACAAGACCATCCCTACATCCACCTGCCAAGTCTTCCCTGGAGCTCACAGTACCAGCAAGGGCACAGGTGAGCAAAGAGCTGAACGTATGCACACAGGTGAACCAGAAAAGGGTAAGGAGTGCATGAGCCAGGGGACAACTTCGGGGTCCCACAGTAAATGATGACACTCTTCGGAGATGTCTTCACACAAAAGGAATGTAGAGAGCCCAGAAAGCCAGTCATGAAGAGCTCCACAGAAGCCCAGAGAGTAAGGCAGAGTGGCCAGGGATATCCACCACCCCAGGCAAGGATATGTGCCCTCAAGAGGCATTGCCTGGTGAGTTAGTCTTCCCCCTTACACCTGATGGAATCATTTAACATAATATGAGATATATTAGGAAGAAAAATGATTACCTTTCAATGCTGTAGCGTCATGATCATGGGACTGCTTGAGGCTATATATTTCCTAAAAATGATTTCCAAATATTTTTACATTATTTCTTTCTTTGGTCTAGTGATTTTTATTTCTAGGACTTTAACCTACATAAGATCTAAAATGTGTGTGTGTGCGTATTTATAGAGGGGTTACTTACATAAATGTTCATCACACCATTATTTAATAATATACCTCAAATTAGAATCAGTATTAAAGTCCGCAAGAGGGAGATAGTAAGATACAGCATGCTTGCATTATATATTATGCAGTCGTTATTTTCTATATTATCCACTACTCTGGAAAACCAGGCTAAGAAAACAAAAGAACAAAAACTAGGCAGAGAAAACAAAAGAAAGTAAACTAGGCTGAGAATATTAATAGGGAAATCATTTAAATAACTGAATAAACATTTGGGGAAAAGTAAAAGTTCACTAATTAATTAATACAAATTTAAATATTAATAATCTTTACTTATATGATTGGAAAGGATTGACACAAATGATACAAGTGAGATTTAGAATAGACACTGAGAAAATGTAGTTTAATACCTTGTACACAAATATCCTTTAAAAAAGAAAAGAAGAATCTGATGTAGCCATCAACTGTACCAGGATAAGTGCAGAAGGTAATGCCCAAAAAAGTTACACAGGTCAAATCTTAAGAAATACTAATTAACCCAGAATTAAATGGGGATTTGCTTTTTAAAATTTTTCATCCCTTTGAACGCAGTGGAAATTTTAAAGTCATGATATAAAATTACAATTGACCACATGAAAGAATGGTCACTAGATTTAAGTCAAAAGCAGATTAAGAGCCGTACATACTACAGTCAATTTTTGCTTATACATACATTTTCCTTGTAGGCTTTTTTCCTTCCTACACAACCATTTATTTAATTTTTCTATAACATTTATGTATGATTTAGATAACTTAAGTGTCTTTTTAAAAATATGAATGAGATTCTAAAATGATCTTCACTAACAGTTTCTTTAATAAAATGAGGAAAATGTTTGTTGAATGAATTATAGGATTCAAAACTGAACGTATTATAACCACACCTATCAAAAATAAACATGTAAAAAACCTGGATGGTGGTTTCAGAATCTATAATTCTGAGGTGGGGCCCAGGAACCTGGATTTTGAAAAGCTCAGACGGTTTGGGGAGGCGTGGACTACAGGGCCTGCCCTGTCGCACCGGAGCCCTTCATTGCACTACAGAAACCTCTGGGCCACTCTTGCCCTGGCTGCTCTCAGCGGGATGGTCGGGGGGTGGGGGGTGGGGGGTCACCCGCAGGGGTTGATGACTTGGGAAGCAGCCCCGCACAGACGCAGGGACCACTCCTGCCTGGGCCCCAGGTTAATTACTCAAGCAAGATGATATGTCAAGTTATACAGAATATTTAATCGGTTACTATGATACCATAGAAATACCAAGAATCATAAAAGTAAAAAAAAAAAAAAGCTGCTAAGTCATAAAAAAAAAAAAAAAAAACCTGGATAAAAATAGATCTGCTAACAGTAGTCAGTTAAATGGTGCAATTAAGGCTGGCATTTTTCTTCTTTCTCCTTTTAATTTATTCACTAGTTTAAAATGTATCGTTCATAAAATAATTGTATTTTAAAAATTCCATGTTAGAAAAGGCAGGGTTAAGTAAGCTGGCAGATGTGTTAGTTAAGATAACTGAGCACTCTAACAGGTCACTTTTAGCACATCATGGCTGGCACAATAGAATTCTCTCTCTTGCTCAGTGACCATCCCAAGTGAATATTCCCGGTGAGCAGTGCCCAAGTTCACTCTCAAGTGTCCTGGTTTGGGCAATAAATTACATGGCAGCCCAAAGTTAAGGGATCCAGACTCGGTCCCCTAAAGATGCTTTCAAGCTCCCCATGTTCATCTGTGCCAAACCCTGGAAAAGGAAGAAACTAGATGGTCAAGCGTGGGAGTTGCTCCAGCTCTGGATGGGGCTCACGGCATTTCATTCACCCCTCGTTTGCTGTGACAGTGACCGAGGCACACCTGCACTCAAGGAGATGAACGGTACAGTTCACCTACGTCCCCAGAACACAGGGACACATGGGCTGGTTTTGCTAAACTGCCAGATCTTCTCTACCACAGCACTTACTACGGTATGCTGTTTAGAAGGATCATGGCCCTCCATTTTTTCTGCTTATTTTTATAGAAAAATCAGATTTAATTAGACAAATTTTCATTTATTTGTTTTTGCTTTTAGATTTTTATGTCTTTTTAATGAAGTGCCATTGATTTACATTATTTGTTGTAGGTGTATAGCATAATGATTCAGTATTTTGCAGATTATACTCCATGTAAAGTTATACAAGATAATGGCTATAACTTCCTGTACTGTACAATATATCCTTGTTGCATATCTATTTTGTATACAGTGGTTTGTGGCTCTTAGTCACATACCCCTACACACCTCTCCCCTTCCCTCTCTCCTTTGCTAACCACTAGGTTGATTTTCATATCTGTGAGTTTGTTTCAACTTTGCATATACATGTACTTGGAATATTTTTTAGATTCCTCATATAAGTGATATATAGAATTTTTCTTCTAAATTATTTCACTAATCTTCATATTCTCTAGATTCATTCACATTGCTACAAATGGTGGAATTTCATTCTTTTTATGGCCAAGTAATATTCCATTGTATAGGTATACCACATTTTCTTTATCCATTCATTTGTTAATCAGCACTTGGGTTTCTTCCAAATATTGGCTATTGTAAGTTGTGCAGGGGTACATGTCCCTTTTCGATTAGTGTTTTGTTTTTTCTGGATATGTACCCAAGATTAGAATTGTTGGGTCATATGGAAGTTCTGTTTTTATCTTGGTGAGGAACTTTCATACTGCTTTCCATAGCGGCTGTACCAGCTTACATCCCCACTTACAGTGGAGGAGGGTTCGCTTCTCTCCATGTCCTCTCCAGCATTTGTTATTTGTGTACTTTTCTATGACAGCCATTTCTGCAGGTATGAGGTGACATGTTATTGCTGTTTTGATTTGCATTTCTGTCATAATTAGTGATGTTGAGTATCTTTTCATGTGACAATTATTCTTTTGTATGTCATCTTTGGGGAAAAAAATGTCTAGTCAGGTCTTCTGCCCATTTCTTGATTTGGTTAGTGGTTTTTTCGCTATGAGTTGTTTGTATATTTTGGATACTAATCCCATGTCAATTATATCACTGGCAAATATTTTCTTCTATTTCATAGGTTGCCTATTTCATAGGTTGCCTTTTCATAGGTTCTTTTCTTTGTTTAGTTTGTTTCGTTTGCTATGTAGAAGTTTTTATGTTTAATTAGGTCCCATTTGTTTATTTTTGCTTATATTTCTTTTGCTTTAGTAGATAAATCCAAAAAAGTATTGTTACAATAGGCAGTGTTCTCCCTCTATTCTCTTCTTAGAGCTTTATGGTTTCAGTTCTTCCATTTGGGTCTGTAAACCATTTTGAGTTTATTTCTGTATATGATATGAGGAAGTATCTCATCTTGCTTTTTTTTTTTACATGTAGCTGTCCAATTTTCCCAGCAACACTTGTTGAAAAGCTCGTCTTTCTCCATTGCAGAGTCTTGCCTCTCTTGTGGTAGATTAATGGACCATAGGTGCATGGGCTGTATGTCCTTCATTGATCTGTATGTCTGTTTTTATACCAGTAGCATGCTTCCCAGGTGGTGCAGTGGTAAAGAACCCACTTGCTAATTCAGGAGATGCGGGAGACTTGTGTTTGATCCCTGGGTCGGGAAGATTCCCTGGAGGAGGAAATGGCAACCCGCATCGTATTCTTGCCTGGGAGATCCCATGGACAGAGGAGCCTGGCAGCCTACCATCCATAGAGTCACAAAGAATCAGACATGGCTAAGTATGCAACACCATGCTATTTAGATTACTGTAGTTTTGTAGAGCAGTCTGAAGTCAGGGAGGATGGTAACTCCAAACTTTGCTATTTTTTCCTCAAGACTGACCTGGCAATTTGGAGTCTTTTGTGGTTCCATGTAAATTTTAAGGTTATTTTTTCTTGTTCTTTGGAAAATGTCATGGGTATTTTGAATAGGATTGCATTAAGTCTGTAGATTGCTTTGGGTAGTAAAGTAATTTTAACAATATTAATTCTTCTGCTCTAAGAGCACCAGGTATTTTTCCATTTCTTTTTATCATCTCCAATTTCCTTCATCAATGTTTTATAGTTTTCTTTACTTCCTTGGATAAGTTTATTCCTTAATTTTATTCTTTTTGATGCAATAGAATTGCATCTATTCTAAATAGATTAAGATTGCTTCCTATTTTAAATAGGATTGTTTTATTTTCTCTTTATGATAATCACTGGTGTGTATAAAAGCAACAGACTTCTGTGTATTAATCTTGTATCCTGGAACTATGCAAAATTCATTTATTATTTCTAATAGTTTGGGGATGGAGACTTTAGGGTTTCTATATAAAGTATCTTGTCATCTGCAGTTTTACTTCTTCACTTCCAATTTAGATGCTTTTTTTTTTCTTGTCTTATGCTGTGGTTGATACTTCCAATACTATGTTAAATAGAAATGGTCATTCTCAACTGAATTTGTCATAAATGACCTTTATTGTGTTGAAAGATGTTCCTTGTTTACCCACTTTGCTAAGAGTTTTTATCATCAGTGGGTGATGAATTTTGTCAAGTGATTCTTCTTCATCTATTGAGATGATCATGTGATTTTTCTGTACTTTTGATAACATGGTGTATCACATCCATTGGTTTGTGAATGATGAATTGTGTCCCTGGAATAAACCCGACTTGATCACATTATATGATCCTTCTTATATGTTGTTGGATATGGTTTGTTAATATTTTGTTAAGGATTTTCAAATCTATATTCATCAAAGCTACTGGTCTAAGATTTCTTTTCTTTTCTGTAGCACCTTTGTCTGGTTTTGGTAATAAGGTAATGGTGCTCTCAGGCTTCTCTGGTGGCTCAGACAGTGAAGAATCTGTCTGCAGTACAGCAGACCCAGGTTCAATCCCTGGGTCAGGGAGATCCTCTGGAAAAGGGAATGGCAACCCGCTCCAGTATTTTTGCCTGGAGAATTCCATGGACAAAGGAGGCTGGTGAGCTACAGTCCGTGGGGTCACAAAGAGTTGGACATGGCTGAGCAACTAACACTTTCACTTCACTTTCAGTGATGCCCTCATGCAATGAGTTTGGGAGTTTATCTTCCTCTTTAAACTTTTGGAATAGCTTGAGAAGGATAGGTATTAACTCTTAATTATATGTTTAGTATAATACTGTTGTTAAGTTGTCTGGTCCTGGACTTTTGATTGCTAGGAGTGCTTTTATTTAGAAATTTGATTTCACTACTAGTAATCAGTCTGTTCAAATTATCCATCTCTTCTTGCCTCAGTCTTGGCAAGTTGTATCTTTCTAGAAATTTGTTCATTTCTTCTAGGTTGACCAGTCTGTTGGCATATAGCTGTTTGTAGTGTTCTCTTATGATTCTTTTGTATCTCTGTGATGTCAGTTGTTATTTCTCCTCTTTCATTTCTTATTTTGTTTACTTGGGTCCTCTCCCTCTTCTTCTTGGTGAGTCTGGCTAAAAGTTTATTAATTTTGTTTGTCCGTTCAAAAAAATCAGCTGTTGGTTACATTGATTTTATTTCCATTATTTGTTTTCACTGCTTTATTTCCTCTCTGGCCTTTACTACTTCCTTCCTTCTCCTGACTTTGGACTTTGTTCTTCTTTTTCAAATGCCTTTTGATGATAGGTAGCTTTACTTATTTGAGATGTTTCTTATCTTTTGAGGAAAGCCTGTGTTGCACTAAAATTCCCTCTTAGAACTGCTTTTGCTGCATCTCATAGATTTTGGAGTGTTGTGTTTCCATTTCATTTGTCTTTCATTTCACCTGTGGTGGGAAGACAGTCATAGGGCAACACAAGCTGATCAGTAAAAGTATCCCCAAGGAGCTTCCAAAACATCTTTCTAAGTGATTTTAAGGCAGTCCTGAGGATTTCCAGAATGCTTCAGGAGTACATGGGTCTCCTACAAAGTCAAGACTAACTACGTTGGTTTCTGAACAAAGCAGCAGCAAAAAGAGGGAAGGGGAGGTGACCCAGCACCACCTGACAACTGCCTGCCCAGAAGACTTGAACTGTTGGTGGCGTTTGGAGCCAGGAAGGACATGGGAAACACCCGATCTAGTGTCCCAACATCCCAGAGAGGAAAAATACATTGTAACTGACGGAAATGTAATAAAACAGCCCAAAGTAGATGTAACTAGTTATGGATATTGTGAAACATATCACCATCCTATTTGTTAAAAAATAACTTTCAGTCCAGTTCAGTCACGTTTCATTAAAATACAAAATAAAAGTGTACCTCTCTCTACCATCATATATCCCCTCTCTACCCAAATGGTCTCTCTAATCCCTAAACTCTGGCTTTTGTTTCTCTCTACTTTCATCTCTACTTGGATGTCTAAGTCACCATTCCATTTATTAATGATTAATACTTCTGTATACAGCATTAAAAATATTTACCTATCATACAGTTTTTGTTACATTTTCAAATACACGTTTGGATCCATAATCCACATAAAACAGATTATTGGATATGGTGTGAAATAAGGGTCAAGTAGAAATATGTGTTCTTATAGGACATCATAGAGGCATTTACTGTCCTAGAACCACTTACTGAAGAGTAAAAAGAAAAAAAGTATTTTCCTCACTCTCTGACATAAATCCTCCATCATAAACCAAGCATTCAATATGTGTGTATCAGTGTCTAAATGTGTGTGGGGTCTCTATTTCTTGTCCATTAATCTATGTGTCTATGCCCCATCAGTACCACACTATCTTCATTACTGTGACTTCATTTGCTAGAATAAGACCTCCCATCTTATTCTCATTCTTCAAGATTGTCTTGGCTAATGTTGGCCATTGCTTTCTCCATATCGGTTTAGAATCAATTAAGTTCTATGAAATACCTCTCAGGTGCAATGAATCTATAGAACACTTTCTGGAGAATTGACTGTAAAAAAAATTTTCTCTTTCAAACATCACCATGGAATATCTCTATGTTTAGGTCCTATTAAGTGTCTCTTATAATTTTATACATATTTTCACCAAAGAGATCTTGCACATTTTTTGTTAGATTTATATCTAGTTGATAATTTTCATGATTTAAATGTTAACTTCCTCAACATTTCCAACAGTATTATAGTATATATCAAAATATAATTAATGTTTAAGTTGGTTTTATGGCCGAGCAAATTTGTCAAACTGCTTTATTAACCATAATAGTTGAGCTGCAAGTTCTTGGGCATTTTCTATATACACAATAGCATCTCAAATATTCAGTTTTATTCCTGCTTTTCATGACCTTATGCCTTTCATTTCTATATCCTGCTTACGTGCACTATGTAAAATCTCTACTATAATACTAAAGAGAAATGGTGATTATGGCTATCCACATGTCCTTATATTGTTTTCCTCTCAAGCAACAACACTGTGTGTTTTAACATTAGTATAATGATTGCTGGGGCTTTTTATGGAGACATTTTATCAGGTTAAAAACATAATTTTTTATTTATACTTTGCTAGAATTTTCATTAATGAACTTCACAAATGTTCATTTGTTTTATTTCAATTGAATAGTCATATGGCATTTCTCCCTTTTTCAATCAATCTGTTGTTTTACAGCAATTGGGTTTGAATAAAAAGTCACCCACTCCTCGGATAAACCCAAATTAGTCCTGATATATTACTTTTCCTTGTTGAATTATTCGACATACCTCAATATTCATGTGACTTAGCCTGTAATATTCCTTTCCCATATTGCCTTTATTGGGTTTGGCATTGAGGCTTTGCTATCTCATAAAGGAGATAGGTAGCACCTCCTCTCCAAAAAATATCATGTAGTGTTCTTTGAATATGTTGTTGAGATGTTCAGGGAAGCTTTATGAGCATGGGGCTGTCCTTGATAGAATGTTTTTGAAAACAGAATCAATTTATTTAATGTTTAAAGGAAAATTAAAACTTCTTGGGTATATTTCAATAAGTTATATTTTTTAGGGATTTGTCCATTTCATGTAGATTTTCACAATTATTGGCTTCCCAATGATGTGTAAGATAACATAGATATGACATACACACACACACACACACACACATCTCCCACACACAAACCCCTTCTCAGTTAATGCAAGTATCTTCTCCCACCCTGTGGCTTTACTTTTCACTGTCTTAATAATATTTTGGATAATCAGAATTTCACTTTTATTCATACTATGCTGTGCTTAGTCACTCAGGCATGCCCAACTCTTTGTGACCCCATAGACTGTAGCCCACCAGACTCTTCTGTCCACAGGGATTCTCCAGGCAAGAATACTGCAGTGGGTTGCCATGCCCTTCTCCAGGGGATCTTCCTAACCCAGGGATTGAACCGAGGTCTCCCACATTGTAGGTAGATTTTTACCATCTCAGCCACCAGGGAAGCCCAAGAAAACTGGAGTGGGTAGCCTATCCCTTCTCCAGGGGATCTTCCTGACTCAGGGATCAAACCGGGGTCTCCTGCATTGCGGGTAGGTTGTTTACCAGCTGAGCTATCAGGGGAGCCACACCTCTATTCATATATACCCAATAAATTTTTATGCAGATTAATTTATCCATTTTTACTTTGAAATTATTATTGGTTAGCACTTTCTATATCTTAAAAATTTTCCCTTTGTTAAGTTTATAAAGAAATTCTTATTTTAAAAGTGTTTTCCTTTATTTTAAATAATCAAGTTTTATCTTTACTCATACTCAATAAATTTTACTATAAATTATTTTTGCCATTATTAATCATTTTAAACTCATTTTTTGTCTCCATTCTTTTCAAATTTTGACTCTTTATTTAGAGCGGCTCATTGAACAGTGCAGGGGTTAAGGGCATTGACTCTTCACCCAGTGGAATATCCAAGTAAAACTTATAGTTGGCCCTCCCATTCTGTGGTTTCACATTCACTTACATAATCAACCATGGATAGTGTAGCATGGTAGAATTTACAACTGAAAAATAAAAACCTTGTATAGAATGAAAAACGAGATGGTGGAGTAGAAAGACTTGAGCATACCTCCTCTAATGAAAACACCAAAATCACAACTGCTGAACAACCATTTATGAAAAAGGATTTGACATACTAGAAAAGATATTCTACACACAAAGACAAAGAAGAAGCTACAATGAGATGTCAAGAGGGGCTCTTTCACAATAAAATCAAACCCCATACCACCAAGTGAGCAACCGACCACCCGGAAAATAATTATTTCTCAGAAATTCTCCCACAAGAGTGAGACTCCCTAGCCCCACATCAGGCTTCCCAGCCTGGAGATCTGGCACTGGGGCAAAGAGCCCCAAGAGCATTTCTTTTGAAGGCCAGCAGGACTTGAATGCAGGAGCTGTACAGGACTGGGGAAAATGGAGACTCCACTCTTGGGGTGCATATACAAGGCTTCATGTGCCCTGGGACCCAGAGCAAAGCAGTGACTCCATAAAGGCCTGGGCCAGACCTTCCTGGGGGGCCTGGAGGGTATACTAGGAAGGTGGGATATCCTATCCTAGGAAAGTGTGGCTCACTGTGAGGGCAAGGACACTGGTGGCAGACACCCCAGGGAATGTACATCAGTGTGAGGTCTCCTGGAGGTTGCCATTTGGGCACCAAGACCTGGCCTTACTCAACAGCCTGCAGGCTCCAGTGCTAGAATGCCTGTTTCACAATAAAATCAAATAACCCCATACCCACAAGGTGGGCTACAAACAAACTGGAAAACAATTGGAAAAAGTCCCACTCATCAGCAAACATGTTGCCTAAAGTCATCCTGAGCCAACAACCGCCTAGAAACACATGGCCCTGCCAACCAGCAGGACAAAACACAGCCCCTCCCACCAGTAGCAAGTACTAGTCCTTCCCACCAGGAAGCCTGCACAAGCCCCTGAACCAACTTCACCCACCAGGGGACAGACACCAGAAACAAGAAAAATTACAGTTCTGCAACCTGAGAAACAGAGACCACAGACATAGCAAGTTAGAGAAAATGAGATGGCAGGAAAATATGTTCCAGATGAAGAACAAGATAAAACCCCAGAAGAACAATTAAGTGAAGTGAATATAGGCAATCAACCTTGAAAAGAATTCAAAACAACGATGGTAAAGATGATCCACAATCTCAGAAAATGAATGGAGGCACCGACTGAGAGGACACAGAAACGTTTAATAAAGATCTAGAAGATTTAAAGAACAGAGATGAACAATACAGTACAATATAATTATTGAACAACACAATACAGTGACTGAAACAAAACATACACTAGAAGAAATCAATAGAATAAATGAGGCAGGAGAATGAATACATGAACTGAAAGACAGATTGGTGGAAATCACTGTTGCAGAACAGAATCAAGAAAGAAGGATGAAAAGAAATGAGGACAGCCTGAGAGACCAAAATTCACATTATAAGGGGAAGAGAGAGAGAAAGGACCTAAGAAAATATTTGAAGAGGTAAGAGCTGAAAACTTCCCTAACATGGGAAAGGAAACACTCACTCAACTACAGGAAGCACAGAGCGTCCCATACAGGATAAGCCCAAAGAGGAACACAGAGACACATGTTCATCAAAGTGACAACAATGAAAGACAAAGAGAAAATATTCAAAGCAACAAGGGGGAAGCAACAAATAACACACAAAGGAACCCCATACCATTATCAGCTGATTTTTCAGTAGAAACTCTGCAGGCCAGAAGGGAGTGGCAGAGTATATTTAAAGTGATGAAAGGTGAAAATCTATAACCAAGAATACTCTACTCAGCAAGGCTCTCGTTCAGATTTGATGGAGACTCTAAAGCTTTAAAGACAAGGAAAAGCTGTGAGAATTCAATGCCACCAATCCATCTTTACAACAAATGCTAAAGGAATTTCTCTAGGTGGAATAAAAGGCCACAGCTAGAAACAAGAAAAGTACGAATGGGAAAGCTCATCAGTTAAGACAAACATTCAGCAAAGAAAGGAAATCATCCACACACAAATATGATATCCAAACCAGTAATAATGAAGAGAGGAGAGTACACAAATACAGGATATTGGAAATGCATTTGAAATTAAGAGATCAGCAACTTAAAACAATATTGTATTTCAAAACCTCATGGGAACCAAACCTACAGTAGACACACACACACACAAATCCAAACATGATACTAAACATAATCATCAAATCAAAAGAAGAGAGACCCAAAGAGGGAGGGAAGGAAAAAGATCTACCAGAACAAACCAAAACAATTAACAAGATGTCAATAACATATATATCAATAATTACCTTAACTATAAAAGCATTAAATGCTCCAACAAAGACACAGACTTGCTGAATGGGTACAAAAATAAGGCCCAGATATATGCTGTCTACAGAGGACCCACATCAGATATAGGCACACATAAAGACTGAAAGTGAGGGGATGGAAAAAGGTGTTCCATGCAAATGGAGATCAGAAGAAAGCTGGAGTAGCAATACTCATATCCAACAAAATAACTTTAAAATAGAGACTGTTACAAGAGACAAACAAGGACATTGCATAATGATCAAGAGATCAATCTAAGAAGAAAATATAACAATTGTAAATATATATCCACCCAACATAGGAGTACCTCAACATATGAGGGAAATGCTAATAGCTATAAAAGGAGACATCTATATTTTATTATACTGATAATATTATCTTAAAAACTAACGGGTTTTTTCCTCTTTTGCTATTTACTATTTCTTAGTCATGATGTCTCATATTCTTATTGTTTGCTGAGCTGTTTGTATTTAGCTATATGCTTGTCACTATACTTGAAAAATAATTTTTTAGGTGTAATTCGAATTTTGAAGATAAGTGAAATTTCTTTGCCATACATTCTGCCAGGTACATTGGAACACAATCCATGAGTACAATAATAGAAACTCAAGGCTTGAGAGCCCATTAAAAAATCCAGGTAATTGCAAACTTTCAAGAAATTATTTGCAGTTACTAACTCAATACCTCTTTTTTGTTAATTTGAGCATGTAGACTTTTAAATTCACAGCTTATTGTGGGGAGGGTTTGACTAGACCTGTTTGTCTAGTCTAGACCTCATGATCTTTGATTTCTACACCATCATTTTAGGTGCTCTTCAAACAGAAGCTCAAATTCTGTGGATTTAGCAAATTCTCTCAGAGAAATAGAGTTACCTGTCTTGATTCCCATTATTCCTTCTGTTTTAACCTAATAATAACTCTTGCATTGGGAGTTCTTCAAGGCTTTCAAGGTTTCCATACATTTTAAACAAGTTTGTTTGGGGTTGGTTTTGGTGGGAAAATTGGCATGAAATCCTAGTCACTGTTAATGAAATCCTCTGAACATCTCTCCACCCAGATCATTAGGAGCATATTTTACTTCCCTTTTTGCACACGGACTCTCTGTTCATACTTTCCCCATAGTTTAGATTAGAGTAACATTTTAAAGACAAAATAAACAGTTAGAAAGCTTACATAACGATAAATTAAAATTACGCAAAGACACTAAGTAAAGTAGTTATACTATTTTTGCTTGTTTTCCTGTTTTCTACCTATATCTTTTTGAGATGCATAAGGAAATTTCATGAGGTTGCAATCATTTACAATGTAATAGGGAAGGAATTAAGTTCTTTGCAGCTTTGAGAATAAGCGCCAAGCTGTGTATATTTGTATATGGGGAGAAGATCGTTAACTTTCAAAGATTTTTCAAGTGGGCTTATCACAATCCATAAAAGGTTGAGAACTGTATTGGTTTTCAATTCTGACATTTTTGCAAACATTTACTGTATTGTAGGGCTTTCTGTGCCAACACAGAACCTTCCAAGTATTTTACGTGTGTCTGCCAACCCCCTGTGTTACTCGACAGAACTCTCCCATCCTTTCCTCTCAATGGTGAGTGTCCCCTTCTTCATGTCTCACAGGGAGCACAGCAGTGAGGCGCCTCCTTCTTAGGAGCTAGCTCCCGTGGAGCAGAGATGGGTTTAGGCTGACGGGTCTATCCTGGATGAATAGGATCTGAGATGCTTTTCCACAGGGTCTGAGGACTGTCAACAAAATCAAGTCACGGGGTTTTCTCTGCAGGCAGGGAAGCTTCTGGGACACAAAAACATTCACCTCAGGAGGAGGCAGAAGAATAGAAGCCGTCCCCAGTGTCATGATTCACTGAGAGCTTGCTCGCGACTCAAGTGACCTGAGAGAGAAATGGTCAGTGGCAGAGCCTCACTCTTCCCTTTTCTTTCTCTGGCCGTGCCCTCCACCCACCAGGAGCAGAGCTCCTCAGGGCGCTTGAGAGCTTCTTAGAAAGAAGTGGGAGCAGCAAGGGTCTGGGTGGGGCTCAGGACCAGGGGGTGAAGACACGCAGGTTCCATTCCCCGAGGGAGGAGGAGGAAGCAGACAGGTCCCAGCCTTGGTGCCTGTGAGGACATCATTGAATGTGGTGGGTTTGGGGATCTGAGGCACAGTGCCCAGCGCTCCCCGCCCCGGTGCCCTGGGCTCCCATTTCTGTGGCCGGCCCTGACTCAGCAGCTGTGCGGGCTATTGCAGTGAAGGCTTCAGTTACTGCCTTCCCCCAGGTCCCTGGCAGTTGGTGGGCAAGCCTCTTGGGCAGCTCTGGGTGATGAAACTTATCCCAGCAGCAGGAGATGGGACTGTGAATTCTCGAGCCCCCACCCCCCACCCTCACCTTTCCTCCCTCTCCCCGGGGCTCAAAGTCGGGCAGGAGGAAGTAGGGGCAGCAACTGACGGGGCAGCCTCGCCGGGAAGATGCGGCCACTCCTGCTCCTGGTGGCCTTTCTCCTGTTCCCCAGGGCTCGGGCAGGTGAGTGACCATTCCCACCCTCAGGGGCCCAACTCTACCCCATAGACTGGAGTCAGACCACCCAGACACTTGCTAGCCCTGTTCACTGGGCAGCCTGCATGAGTCCACAGCTTCTCAGCTTCAGATTCTGAAGGCAGAAATTATATCAAGCCAACCTGGAGAGTCGCTATGAGAGTTAAGAGATGGAGTGTACATAAAGCTCTCAGAACCACCCTTGTACATACTACCTGCTATATAAATGTGCTCTCTGAACTGAGTTTGCAGCCCCTGTGTCAGAGCCTAGGGGATCAACATACAGCGATAGCGGGCCCATCAGCCCATCTCTAGATCCTTAAATTCATGAGCTGGACTCACAGGCATCTGAAAAGTTCCCTGAGGAAGAAAGTGCCACAGAACTTCAGGGACAGGCCCCTCCAGAGGGCTCTGGGTTTGCCATCCCCACAGCAGAGAAACCCTCCTGTGAGGGAGCCTGTAGCTGGCCCTTCCTTCCGGGCAGGTGGGAGGGCGCCGAGGCTGGATGGAGAGCCAGCAGCACTTCCTGCAGGGTCCTGGAGCTGCCCCCAATTCTGCACCCTGCAGACCCCATTCTCACCAACCACCAGCTCACCCTGCCCCCGCATCATCTCTCCTGCTCCCCAACTTCCCGTCTTTCTGGAGCCACCAAGCTGATGTCCACACACCTGCCGGTGCAGAGATAATCCTAGTGCTTCCTTCCAGGGCAGATCATCGGAGGCCGGGAGGCCAGGCCCCATTCCCACCCCTACATGGCATATATTCAGACCCTGACACCAGCGGGTCTGACCATCTGTGGGGGGTTCCTGGTGCGTGAAGACTTTGTGATGACGGCAGCTCGTTGCTTGGGAAGGTGAGAAATTAAAGAGCTTCTAGGCACCTGCAAAGCAGGTCCAGAAGAGTTCATGAGAGGAGCCATTGAAGGCAGCTTTCTAGCAATGAACAGGTGAAAAAAGACCAGGAGAAGGCCTGTGTGAATGGATAGAAAGGAGAATCTGATCAGAAAGAATAAGAGGGGGAGATGGTAGGTACACCATGGGGCTCAAATTGTGAATTCAAGCTCTTTCTCAATTTCTTGTAGGGGAGGCAAAATTTAAGGTCACTGAATTTCCCACCACCGCCATCTCAAGTCTGGGGAGACTTAAGGCAGGGAGTTCAGCCCCAGAGCCCTCCTGTCTCCTGGTTCCCTTGGCTGAGGTCTCGCTACCCTGGGCAGTCACTTGACCTATATTGGGGACCGCGGTTCCTGCAGCTCAAATCAACTCTAGGCTCCCTTTCCTTTGCAGCCAAATAAATGTCATCTTGGGGATCCACAGTGTCACCGCTTCTGAATGGACGCAGCAGCGCATCCCTGTTCTCAGACCCATCCCCCACCCCAGATACAATCAGCGGAACAACCGGAATGACATCATGTTACTGCAGGTAATGACCCTCTGGTTCTTCAGCTGGGTGACTTTCTCCCAGCTTGGGGGCCTTCATGTGTCCTGGGACCATGGAGGGGAATCAGGGCTGACTCTCAGGGTGGTGGTGGGCATGGGGTGAGCATACAGTCCCTGAGTGCCTGCACACTTCCTGCCAGCTGGCGTACAGAGTCAGACAGAATGAAGCCGTGAAGCTGGTAGCTCTGCCTCAGACAGAGGAAATGCTGGCCCCTGGGACCCAGTGCACTGTGGCTGGCTGGGGCCTCACCGGGCTGAACAGGAGAGCAGTCACACTCCAGGAGGTGCAGCTGACAATTCAGAGGGATGGAGAGTGTCACAGTCGCTTCGATTTCTACACTGGCCAAAAGCAGATCTGTGTGGGGGACCCAAGAGACGGGAAGTCCACCTTCCTGGTAAGACAACGTAGGGTCTGCTGACAGTGCCCGAGACAGGGGGCCCTGGGCAGAATGGGTAGGGTGTCAGGGTCCATCTCCGTGGCTGCATCCTGGGGTCCACACCAAAGTGACATGGGGCGGGGAGGTGGGCTTTTCCCCATCCATCCATCCAGTCTCTGGGGGAATTGGAGAAGTACCAGACACACAGGATGTTCATGTGCAGTGTTTTCCTTGGGCCAGTGAAGGTACCTTCACCTGGATTGGGCTGGGGAAGCAACCACAGTCAGGGCTGAAGCCCAGTGATGGGAAAATTCAGAAGCTTTTCTTCTGCACCCCACTACCCTCCCATCTTACACACAGCCAGCACTGAAAGGAGCTCTCCTCAACCCCCGTCTTCTCTGAGGGTTGGGAGAGGGCAACAGGAGTGGGGAGTCCTGCAAAACGGAGTGTGCCTTCCCTCCTCTGCCTGTAGGGGGACTCCGGGGGCCCCCTCGTGTGTAACAATGTGGCCCAGGGCATTGTCTCCTATGGAGACAGGATGGGGACCCCTCCAGCAGTCTTCACCAGAATTTCCAGCTTCCTGCCCTGGATAAGGAGAACAATGAGACGCTTCAAAGAGTGGAGACCAGAGTGACATCCCACGAGACTGACTCTCCTTCTCTGGGGCAGAGCCCAGCTCCAGAGCAGATCCCAGAGCCTTAATAAACATCCTTGTCTAGAGTGGAAATAACTGATTTCTAATGTGTTCATTAAACATTTTTGTGCACAACAAAGTGTGCCTGGAATGAGGGCGAGCTTCATCAGGAAGATGGGGTCTCTTTCCGAGGAGAAGTGAATCCCGATTCCTACTGTCCTGGGGTCAGCATGAGCTTCTTCCCTCCTCCCAGCCACCCATTCCTCTGTGTCCCCCCTACCCACAGCCTGAGGAGGGATGGAGGGACCTACCTCTCCCCAGAGTAAGGCTTTTTATTCTCTACCCACTAGAGTATTAAAGAGACTCCAAACTAGGTATTAAAGTGTACCCCCAAACCATGTACCACTGGTGTGAGAAGGATGAGTTGGACAGGCAAACCAAAGGGACAACTGAAATTCTAAACAAGGATTGGTGAACAGTTATCAAACCACTGGGAAACAATAAACTTTTAATCAGTGTCATTGAAACAAAACAGAATCACTGGGGAATAAGATACAGTTGGGTCCATACTTCTTATCATAATCCAAGATAACACTCAAATGGGATCAAAGCTCTAACTGTTAAAAATCAAGCCATGCAAGTACTAGAAGAAAGAAAAAAGAAGATTTACTCTCTTAAAAATATCTAGCAAAAAAAAAAAAAAAAAATTAAAAAAAAAAAAAATCTAGCAAACACCCATATCAAATTTGCACTTTTCACAATGGCCAAGAGATGGGAGCAACCCAAGTGTCTATGGACAGCCGGAGTCTTTCTCCAAAGTCCTTTCCCATACCATCCCTCACTGTGCTGTAGACCGTTGTTCTCATTTTCACTGTGATGAGAATCTCCTTCTGGGTTTGTTACTCTAAAATTAAACAAAACTCCACACAATATGTTGACTAAAATAAAATGCCATTTACCCTTTTATGCATGACTAATGCATCAATATTATATTGAAATACAGGATTTCTGAAGTAACATAATTAAACCCAAGCTTTTAACACCTTAAGGTAACTGTAGAGAATCAGCTAGGATGCTAAACATCCATCAAAATGTTAACTACTCCTTGCAGTGTTACATTTCCCACCTGAATTCTTGCAGTTTCCATAATCTGACATGAAACGATCCATACACACGTATCAAATCCAACTGACTCTACACAGATATGCTTTGGCAAATTTGCCTGTTATGTTTATGGGTACTTCTTGTCAAAAAGTCATTTGCCTAAAGTTCAGCGCACGTCATTTTCCACAAAATTTTAACAATACAACTTTGACAACATTCAGTCATTTCCTCTAAATTTGATACCACGTACCCATAGGAATTATCCCTTACTTATATGTTCTCAGGTATAACAGTCTCATTATTAAATGTCTGCATTGCCAGATGGAAAAAATACTTGATGGTGGGGGCAGGGGGAGAGGAGAGAGCAGTGGAAGAGTCCCCATGAAGCCCTTCCTCTGTGTGACATTTACTTTGAGCCCCAGAGCTGAAGCTCCAATACTTTGGCCATCTAATGCAAAAGTTGACTCATTGGAAAAGACCCTGATGCTGGGAAAGATTGAAGGCAGGAGGAGAAGGGAACACAAGAGGATGAGATGGTTGGATGGCATCACTGACTCAATGGACATGGGTTTGAGCAAGCTTCAGGAGGTGGTGAAGGACCGGGGAGCCTGGCACAGTACCGTCCATGGGGTCGCAAAGAGTTGGACATGACTGAGCGACTAAAGAACAACCACCAGAGCACCGCCGAGGTCAGGAATGCCCAGGAAACTCCCAGGACAGACCCATCTCTCCTCCAAGCCTCTCCCTGCCAGTCAGCTCTCCAAGGCAGCTGTCTGCTGCCAGCCGCCCTGCTGGAAAGATTTCTACAGCCCTCACCATGTCCACATCCAGAGGACAATTCCCTTCATGACGATTTCAGAAGCCAGTTCCACCACTTCTCACAGCTCAGCACACTTCCTTAATAATAAACCTCAGCAGCAGAGCTTTGGCAAGAAAACATTTTGCACACCAAACACCAGTGCAAAAGAACACAGAAACTCTCGATCTCTTACTCTGCTTTCAACCTCTGTGCTTTGGAAGACCTCCTGACTTGTCTGGATAGTCACAAAACCATGACAAGTTCTAGGATGGAAACCCCACCAGGAACTTCAGTCCTGACCTGATCGCTCAGGCAGACTTCCAGTCCACAGGAACCTGGTGCCTGTGCCCCGGGGCAGAACATCAGAGTCAGGAGGAGCTAGACAGTGGTGATGCATCAGAACTAGCAGCATCACAGAAGTGAGGGCTGGTGACCTTGATCGTGGTTGTCTGAGTTTGTCTTGGAAGAGTGGGGACCCCAAGAGAAAGCCGCCTTTCTCCAGCTCATCCACCAACCTGAGTTGGAGACAAGAGGGCAGCCCAGGACCAATAGCCCAAAGAAAATGCCTTTCTTGCAGAAACATTAAAAAAGAAAAAAGAAAAACTCTCAGTATACAAAATCTGCCTAATACATCATGAGTCATTTCAAGATTTTAGGTGGCATGACCCCCAGAAAAACTACAAGCTCCACTAGACTGATACCCTATCAAGACTGCTTTATCACCAGCAACCCACTCCTGGGCACATATACAGACAAAACTCTATTCCAAAAAAATACATGCAACCTATGTTCATAGCAGCACTATTCACAGTAGCCAAGACATGGAAGCAACCTAAATGTCCATTAACAGATGAATGGATAGAGAAGATGTGGTACACATATACAGTGGAATACCACTCAGCCATAAAAAACAATGAAAGAGCATCATTGCAACAACATAAATGCAACTGGAGATCATCATACTAACTGAAGTCAGAAAGGAAAAGACAAATACCATATGAAATCACTTATATGTGGAATCTAAAATACGGCACCAATGAACCTATATTCAAAATAGAAACAGACTCATGGACATAGAGAAGAGACAGATGGTTGCCCCTGGGGAGGGGGTTAGGGGAAGGTTGGAGTTCGCAGATGTAAGCTATTACATATAGAAGGGATAAACAATAAGGTCCTGCTGTGTAGTGCAGATATCTATATTCATAGTTAATCATAATGGAAAAGAATATTTTTAAAAAGGATTATATATGTATATGTGTCACCAAATCATTGTGCTGTATGAAAGAAACTAACACAACATTGTAAATCAACTATACTTCAATTTTTTAAAAAGGTTGCTTTTTCAAATTTCCACTGAATTTTCAGAAGTATAATTTTCACAGGCTACATTATGATTCACTGTTATTGTTGTGCAAAAAATTACTAAACCGTTTTCACATCCAGAAATTTAACAGGCCTCTCTCCAAACACTTCCCCTCAGTATCCCACACTTGGTTTGCCCTGGCCCAAGACAATCAGATGGTTCAATTGATTAACATCCGCTCTGCATGCTCTGGGGCTTTCCTGAGTTATGAGGCCTAGTTTGGTACTAGGGGTTCCCAGAAAGACAAGACTCTTTTGTGCTCCTTACCTTCTGTCCCAGCGAGCCACAGTTAACATGAAGTTGTCTCATGCCAGGAACCCCCAACATCTGCTCCAGCCTTGTTTGTTGTCATAAAAATCTACAGATACCATGTACAGTGGGGAGCGCCATCTGCCCTTTCTGCACCATTTGATCTGCCCTGAAAGAGAAAATTTCCCTGGAGTTCTGTCTTCATAGGAAACAGGACAGGAACTGCCAGGTGGCCTAAAACAATGGGATGTTCAGAGGATGATAGTCCTCAACGGTCTCTAGGGACCCAGCTCAATGAGTTGGGGGCCCCAGGCTCCCCTGGGCAGCACAGCAGGCTCACAATGTGACCTGTTTCCCTGGTTAGTTCTTATCTCCCCATAGAGAGGAGCGGCTCAGCCCTTGTTCTGGAGCACTTCAAATACATGTGAGGGGGTGGGGATCTGTCTTCGGGATAAACCACCTGGAAGCCACTCTCTTTGACCTACTCTGGCTCTTTCTTTGTCCCTGAGCTTCTCAGACCCCCTGTGTCTTGCTTACTTCCAGATGAGGCTGGTTTCAAAAACCCAAAAGTTTTGAGCCCGTGGAACCGAATACTCTGGCTTCTTTCTCCCCCATCATGAGCCAGGCGCCTAGTAAATGTCCAACAAATGCTGTTGGACATGTGAATGAACAGTCTCCAAAATTGCTTTGGGTCCTAATGTGGTCTGAATTTCAGCACAGATTTATCTTTTTAAGCAATTTAACTTTCAAGCCAAAGAGGACATGTGCAAGGATTAGAAACCAGAATGAGGCAGGGAAATGGGAGGAGGGGGCCTGGGTAGAAGCCAGCCCTCATGAGTGCCATTTGATTGGCAGTGAGGTGACACTGTGAGGCTCGCCTGGGTTCTAGATACCTGCCTTGGTGGAGCAGAGTAGCTCAGGAGAGTGGGGTCAATGAGAGGGTGACATCTAGGAAACTGTGAGATGGCTCTTTCATTCTTGTTCTAGACGATAGCTCCTGGGACAAAGCAACCCACCCTTAGCTTTGGAGAATGGGAAGTGACAACACTCATTCTCAGCTTTCCTTCCCCACCAGGATCCTGTGCCATCCTAATTATAAATAACTTTCCACGTGTCAGGGTGTGACCTAATGAAGGGAGAAGACCCACCAGATCTCCATGGGAGTAGTTTTCTGTAATCTGCACACTGTGTCCAGCGGCAGATCTGGAGTCTAGCAAATTTCTGGGAATGGACTAAGATGAGGAACACCATAGCGATAGTGTCGCAGGGGCACTGGGGAAGTGGTGCTGCTGGAATAAGCCAGGCCTCTGAGGACAGAGGGGCTTCCCTTGTGGCTCGGCTGCTAAAGAATCTGCCTGCAATGCGGGAGACCTGGGTTCATCCCTGGGTTGGGAAGATCCCCTTTTGTTGGTCCTTTAACGGACAGGAACCTGGTGGTCTGGAGAGTAAGAGAGAGAAAGAAGCTGATATCCCCTGGTTTACGCAGAAAGCCAATAGAGTCCTGTTCTTAGGGCTCGCGCTGCTGCACGTAGGCACCAGGCGCCCTCTCGAGTGGGTGAAGGCGCAGTGTGCCTTCTCGAGAGGGTCTTAGAAGCCCAGGCAAGAAAGTGAGCTCAGCGGGCCTCTGCGCTCCAAGGAATTGGCCAGAAATAGAGAGAGAGAGAAAAGAAAGAAAGAAAGAAAGAGAGAGAGAAAGACACAGGGATCCAAGCTCTGATGGAGCAAAGGTAATAATCAACATGGTGTGGGCATATATACTGTCTTACAAGGTAGTTATTCTCAGCAAAGATAAAGATTAAAATTCCAGACTTACAAAACATTTGATGATCCCTATCAAAGAGAGAGATGCAAACAATCACCTTTTACCATTTGGCTTATAAAAAGGAAGAGGGTACTTATCACTGTAATGAGAAATGCCTGGATTCCTCAGCCCCGGGAAAGGCGTGCCTCTCCTCTTAATTCCTGAATGTTCAGGAATTAATAAGGGCCAGAGGGTTCCTGACAGATCCAAAACAGCACACAGGAAGCCTCTTGTTAAATGCTTCCTGACACCCTTTAGAAGGGAAAGGCTACCCACTCCAGTATTCTGGCCTGGAGAATTCCATGGACTGTGTAGTCCATGGGGTTGCAACGAGTCGGACATGACTACACGACTTTCACTGAAGACAGGGACCGTCACTTACCTCCTTCAGCCCCAGGGGTTAGGAGATCGGCCAGTAAGAACAGGAGCAACAGTGTCTTCCCTGAAAAGCTGAGCAGGTCTGAAGCGGCGTGCGAGTTCTCCTTTCAGGTTTTTTCAATCCTGAGTTTAAAAGGGCAGGCTCGGGCACCACCAATTTGCTCCTGGTTCTATTGATTCTCAAGACATGAGCGTTCATCAGAAAAGTCTGTGTGGTGAGGGTGTTACAGGAGCTGCATTCTTAGGCCCTTGATAGCAGGACCAAATTCATCTAGAGAAAGTCCTGGGTGGACTTTCTGAACAGAGAAAGGAGTTGGGGTGGGGGGTGCGGCTGGTGGTGTTATAGCCACGCTTTCCGGGAAACAGACTCACTCAGAAGGACAATGCAGATAGTGGAGTGCAGTTTATTACGCCGGCGGGCCCAAGGCAGAGTCTCCTCTTAGCCAAGGACCCCGTCC